>NW_024870679.1:36607500-37807500 GCF_019054845.1 Dipodomys spectabilis | reverse complement strand
GGCACCACAACTGGGAAAAACAAACAAACAAACCAAAAAAACCCATACTGTCTACCTTGGTTAACCTGCAAAGGTAGGTAAAAGAATTTACTTTATTTTGACAGCCTTATGCTTTAATGTATGTATATATGATTATTTGTGGAAATTTAAGAATGATATATACAAAATAACAACAATAAACTTACAGATCAATAGATTTAAAAGGACACAGAAGTGATTTTCTCCTTTCTCTTCTTCAGCAGAAGAGTCAGATGATACAACCTAAGGTTACACAGGTAGTCAAAAGCAAAGCTGGGTCAAGAGCCCTGTGTGGCTCGGTATACTTTCTCCTCTTATCACATGACTTCTTAGTCTTCGAACCTTCCCACAGCAGAAGCGAGGCTATCTAGCATGTTTTCTTTGAATATTTCTTCTAAGATTTGAACTGTATGTCTATTTGATTATTCTGTCACTGAAAATATTTTTGGTCACTGAAAAATTATTGGTCAGTGTCTCGCAATTGATAGTGTTCTGTTTTGACATTTAGGTTTTCCGAGGACATTAGTACAGGCTGAAGCCCTGGACAGAATCTGTGACCTGGATTTAGTGATCAGTTTGAACATTCCATTTGAAACACTTAAAGATCGACTTAGCCGACGTTGGATTCATCCTCCTAGCGGACGAGTGTATAACCTGGACTTCAACCCACCTCATGTACATGTAAGAATAGACATACAAAGAGCTTTCACAAGCTAGACAAGAAAAATGGCAAACATTTGAAAGTAGGAGGGGCTATGAATAGACTGCTAAAAGTACATCTTCATTGCTTAAAGACACATTAAAAAATATAAAACACTAGGGTCTTCATGCATTCCAATTAATTACTCTACCCAATATTAAGCTGTTAGCCTCATAAACTCCAAAATGCTGGGATTATATGCCACACATCTGGCATAGACCATTTCTGCTTCATGTTTCTTTCAAAGACTAACTCCCTGATACAGATTCAACCAGAACATAAATTCTATCTCATAGTGCTCAACTGTGGCTATTCAGTGGTAGATGGCACTTTTTATTATTATTTGGAGATGAAAGGGGATTGTGTCTTAATGGATAAACTTAATGGAAAAAGGTCAGACCTGAGTATAGATGGAATATTTATTTTTGCAGAAAATTTCTTTATGGGGCTACGTTAGCTTCACTGTTCCTAATGAGTCCAAGCACTGTCTCCTTTTGAAGATTTCTTTGAAAAAAATGCACATAGTTCTGTTCCATTATTAGATCCGTCTAAACCTTGTCATGTTGTTTGAGCAGCTGCATCCTCCTCTAGTAGCTGGAATATAGGGTGTGCAGCAAAGCAGGGCTAGGTCCCTATTTCATGTCTATCCTAAGAAGTTATTTCAATAGGAAAATAAAATGATTGGGGAGAAGTTCTGAAAATTCAAATTCTACTTCACTTTTGGTGTTGTCCAAATCTATTGATGGAAAAATTACTTAAAAATATGAAAAGCTTTACTGCTGAGTTAGTTACTCTCCGAAGTTATCTCTAAATGAATAGCTGCAATTATAATGCTACTTCCAAAGACAACAGTTAGATGTGCTAATGAGGCAAAGGCAGCCATTACCCTTCCCCCCACCGGAAAGTGGTATTCCTTCCTGGGATTTTGTTCCTTCTAGAAGTCACGTGGTATTTGCTGCTACTCTGAAATCCTTAATGAATTCTGAACATTGTGCCTGTAAGTAAAATAACGAATGGGGTATGGGACTCTTATGTGGTATACAGCCATCTCCCATCCTCATCTCTCCTGTGAAGAGTCTAACAAGCATGGAATACACATGGGATAATTATGCGGCTCACAGTAACTCAGGAGTGTAAGTCATATATACCCAAAGGCCTGATCAGTAATGGAATTTCATTGTGTTTCAAATTTATCGTCAGTTTCTGATTAGTCATTTGAGTTGTTGGAGGCTTTTGGTTCTGTTCCAGCCTGTTTCTGACAGATTTATTTCTTGTGAGTCTCCTCTGGCAGGTTTAATAGCTGTGGACACAGGAGCAAAGTTCTGATGTGTCCATTTTGCTAGTGGCAAGTAGGTACATTTTCTAGATTGACCAAAGATACAGAAAAATTAAGCTGTATTTGCCTATTTTAATATACTTTAAGCTATGTTGTTACTTGATAACAGTTCTTTAAATAATCTAAGTTTTAGAGACACTACCTGAAAACTGGCAGAAGACTAGCGAAATGCCTTTCACAAAAAATTTTTCCATATTAAGGACCCCAGCTTCAGAAGACAGGGTAGTTTTGGGTTTAGGGGCCAGAGTGCTATTGTCTGAAGGTCTGCTGCTGGAGGAAGTTGCCTGGCATTGAGATGTAACTGAAAGTGCCATGTATCAATAGCACCAGAGCATGTTTAGAAAGATGTAAGCAGTTATTAAAGCTTAAATGTCAGCTCTCAGGAAATAAGGTTAACATACTGAGATCGCAGGCCTGCCTATCATATGGTTGGAAAGCTCTGACCTATGGAAAGGCCCAAATTGTTGGTTATATTAACCAGTTTCTCTGGTACTTATAGGGGATTGATGATATCACTGGGGAACCATTAGTCCAACAGGAGGATGATAAACCTGAAGCAGTTGCTGCTAGGCTAAGACGGTACAAAGATGCAGCAAAACCAGTCATCGAACTATACAAGTGAGTGTGCTTCCATAATCTCGTGGCAAAGGACCAACTAGAAAATTGGGAAAGTCATTGGGCTGAGATGAAAAGTGTTTCTTCAAGCGAGATAAATCTTAGAGGCCCATTACCTCTCCATCCCAAAGGCAGATGAAATGTTAGGGTTAATATGTGGGAGATAAAATGTAGTGTTTTATTCAGGAACTTTTAGAACATGAGGACTTCAACTCAATCATCTCTGTCTGTTCTGGATATAAAATTGCAGCTAGAAATGACTGTTTCTTTTTCTTCCAGTTCTGTGGTTTGAATGCAGGATCTTAGATGAATATGAGGCACATCCCAGAGCTATTATATACCCACCATCTCTTTTACTTCTCTAATTAAGTAACTGAGATAATCTATATTTTGAACTCTTCCATTTAAAAACGTGGTTTTGATGTGTTTGTAAGGAGTTTTATAGAGAAAAATTAAAATGGTAAACTTGAGGTTATATAGTAAAATGATTACAAGGACTGAGCAGTTATTAGAAACGAGTCTTAGGGCTGACTATGTGCTTACCTGCACAAATGAGGCCCTGGGTGCTGCCCCCAGCTCTGCCTTAAAAGGGAGGAAAGTTTTAGGCCTGATGGGGACTGTGGGACTCTAGGCAGCTCTGACCTGGGTGGCTTCTAGACTGATCTATGCAATTACAAACACAAGGCCATGTAGGCCCAGTGGCAAAAAATTCCTGCTGTTTTTTGTTTGTTTGTTTGTTGTTGTTGTTGAGAGGCAGAAATCTGGTGCTCTGGGGGATGGAGAGGAATCTCGATTTTTCTTTTTTGCATTGTCAACAAACTAAAAGTTTCTAAGCAGCATGCAGCTTAGAAAATTATGCTGGTGACATCCAGAACAGTAGTTTATAGATTGTGCCATAATCAATTTCTTGACTATTAGACTCCCCTACCCCACCATTTAGCCAACCTTTAGCTCAGATATTCTGATCTTATTGTGATGCATCCTGGGTTCCATGATTGTTGCAAGGAGAGAGGATTTCTGAGGAGCAAAATTTGCCAATTATTTGAAAAGTAGTTATTAAGGCGGATTAGGGGTCACTCCTATAAAGGGGAGACCATAAGGCACATCCTGGCAAATACATGTTTCCATGTACCTAACAGAAGCACTTAAACATTAGAAGTGGGTATTGGGCACTTGAAGAGATGTGGAACAGACACTATGAGATCTTCCTGGAGCTTCGTCTAACCTACTACCTGTTAAAAAGAAACTGACATAATTTGTGGATGGACTGTTTTTCAGGAGCAGAGGAGTTCTCCACCAGTTTTCCGGGACCGAGACTAACAAGATCTGGCCTTACGTTTACTCACTTTTCTCCAACAAGATCACACCTATTCAGACCAAACAAGCATACTGAGCTTGCCCAGTGGAAGAATCAGAAAGATGTGATCATTCATACAATCATGTGTGTAGTATCGGATCTGTGTCTACATTAGAAGCTAGCTGAGAGAGCTTGTAGCATCTGTTCTAATCCAAATGGTGAGGTGATAGGAAAACTATCCAGTGTGAGGAGTTCATGAAGAGGACCTTCCAAAAGAAAGTGACTTTGTACATGTGTCAAGCCCTTCATAAGAAAGCAAATACAGGCTGGATTTCAAATGTCTACCCTGTTGAGACCGAGGCCTTTCTGCATGTGAGGGTGGTCGCCTGCGGTTCTCCCCTTCCTCCAAAAGCTGCCGAACCATATCACCAGCAAACCTGAGGACACCCAGGGTTCCAGCCCCAGCTTGTCTCAGTTCTCTGCTGTGTAACCCTGCGGTAATTATTGAATTGAAGCTAATTATACCCAATGGCTGCTTCTGCCTTGACTGACTGTGCCCTCATGTCCTTTTTCCCCCCTGCCTAGTAGAGTAACACCGTCTCTGCATCCCTGCTTTATGTCCCTGCTCTATCTTTTGGCTTACTAGGCTACTAAATAATACAGATGATTATTGCATTACCCTCCCTCCTCCCTGCAATTTCCTCATTTTATGTACTGAGAACAAGCGGATTGTATTGAATTTCTTCATACACCAGAAACTGAGCCACATGGAAGGTCTTACTTTAAATAGCTAGTCATACTCATGGGCTCACTGTTTATTATATGAAAGAGTCCCAAAAGTCTTGGGGAATCCTCAGGAAATACAGGAAATCCTCACTGATGGAAATGTTGAATAATAATCATATATTATATACAAAAAGAGTAATAGGACTCCATGGAATTACTGGACTTATGGAATCGTTAAGCTTTTTGTTTTTTTACTCAAGGCAAAATGAATTTTGAACATGCTGCTAGATACAGATGCCAATGGTGTTTTTCTTCTGTGAGTGACTCAGAGAGATGATAGGAGGATAGAGCCTGTGGGGTAGAGGAAAATGTTGCACTAGGTCTATGTAGGTTGAGTAGGATTAAGGGAATATAAAAATCCCCCTATTCTTGCCCAAAGATGTAGTCTATAGGGTGACCATAAAGTCTAGAAATAAAGGTATCGTTACTTTGTCTTTCATTGCATCGATAAACCGTTTGTTGAAAGATGTTCCCGGTTTCCAGACTTGTTGGCCACCTTAAATAATTCTTGCTTTCCTCTGGGAAGAACCGTGAAGGTTTTTCTTGCTGCCTTATGAATTTATATCCCTTTTTCAGACATGATTCTTGTTTCCAAGGGAGCATCTTTGAAAGGTTGGTGTCTTTTGTCAAAATGTTCAAGTGGGTAAAGGAAAACAGAAACTATTTCAGCACTTTAGTGGTATTAAAACACAACACTTAACTTTCGGAAGATGCCCCCAAGGGTCTTGAGTCTTTTCACTGCCATGCATATTCTATACAGTAAAGAATCTTTCTATTTTATAATAGTGCTCAAATTTTTTCTGGTTCTGCTTTATCTGTCTCTTTATATACGTGGCTCCTTAGCTTTCATGGGGGAAATGCAGACCAGTGTTCAGCCCATCCCCTTAACCCCAGAGAAATGCAGTTGTTTACTTTTTAGTGTTCTTTACTGCACACATCCAGTTCAGGTCTAAAACACCAGTGCATTAGTATATCAAACTCTGAGCACTTTAGATGAATTGCATTTGGGTGCCAACTGACGGGGACTAGGTGAAATCAAGTAGATGAAGTTTGGGTTTCCTGGGTAACTAAGTATATTTCCTGTATACAATTCTGACAGGGAAGGAGAATTTGTACAATTTAGAGTAATATTGTCATAGACACAACTGCAAACTGGGAAAAGTAGACTTGAAGTTATTACAGATGACTCAAACGAGGAGAATATGTGCTTTTTTTTTGAATCTTCAGATGACTTTCTTCAGTTCCTCTGGGAGCATTGCTTCTGGAATTTCTGAGAGAGAGAAGAATGGGAAAGGACCAGATCCCTGATTTCATCCTCTACTCCTGCATCCTTCCCTCTTTCTTCCCTTTGCAAAGCCAAGCAGATGATCATCAACATGGGGTTACTCAGTGAGTTTCAGCAGAAGTTGCTTTGCTGAGATCTCCCAGTGGTTGAGAGTCTTTTGTTAGGCAAGACCAGGAAGAAACAAACATCTTTCCCTTTGGCTTTGAAAGACTATGCTTGTTTTGTGTTCAATGGTCTTAAAAAAAATCTGATTTTCTTCAACAGACTTGTTAATTTTTTCCTAAGTGATTTTATAAAAATAAAAGTTAACTTGAAACTGTTTGGGCAGAAGTACAATTAAAGGAATATCTTTTCTTGTTTTTCTTTTTTTCTTCTAGTGTCATACATGTTGTTCCTTCACAGTTAAGTAAAGTGAATACCTTGGATGGGCTTTTCACAGTCCAACTAGACCTTGTACTACTTGGTTCTTCCAACTTCCTAATTCAAGTTGCTTCCCACAATCTAAACATCTGTCCTATTTTACTGGGAACTTGGAAACACTGCTGTATTTACTTACCACTGATGATAGGTGCCATTTAAAAAAATTGTTATTGTATAGTTAATATACAGAGGGGTTACAACTACACAAATCTGATAAAATCAGTACCATTCTTTTTGAACCATGTCTTGAAGGCCTGTTGAATTAAATGTATACTTTCAGGGTCATTACACATACCTCAAGAAATCTTTAGGATCCTTCTCTTCTAAACAGAGAAGACAGGCCCAGGTTGTGGGTGTCTTGGCTGGACCCTGCTGCCTATCCCCAATATCACTTGGACTCATGTTCTAGTTTGATTTTCCTGAGCTTTTTCCTGGCTATTTACTGCTTGTGTCTTGCTCTAGGCAACTCATGCCTCTGAAGTTGCTCAGTTCTGCTTGTGGCCACATAAGAATGGCCAAGTTCACTGAAGGGACTTGTGAGATTGTTCCTTTCTCTCCCCTTTGTTAAGCAAAGGAAGCTGCTAAGAGGTTCAGAGGCCTCCTTAAGTCTTCATCTATCAATAAAAGGCTGGACAGGCCAGGCTGGGTCCAGGCTAATGTGTCTTGCATGCCCTTTTGTGTCTGTTGTGCTGTGAGCCTGCAGAGCCTTTACCCTTCAGCCCTTCCTACCATGCTTCCCCACAGAGAGGTCTAGGCTCTGTGGAGCTGCTCATAAACTGGTCACTCCCTCACTTTTACTCCTCAAACAAGGCCCTGATGATAAACTCATCTTTCGGAATATGGAACATGTGGTAACCACTGACTTTTGTAACACTGTCCTTGTAATATTCCCTACCACATTAACATGGTTCCAAGGGCCACCCTATCTATTACCCTAGCCCTCCACTTCTCATGCAACAACTATGGTGGTAACCAGGGGAGATTTGCTTCCTGTCTTCTTCAGGGTGCTCTTCCCTGAATACTCTTTCTCATAGCTTGCCTCGGATAAACTCCAGTGTCATCAAAATCATAGTTGGGCCTTCTGTTGAGAAGCAAAGGCAAGTGGTAAGAAATGCCAGGTGGAGTGGGGAAGAACTCAAGGTCCTGCTGCAAGGGCTTTCTCCACAATTAAAAATACTGAGACAGAACAATTCTTAACAGATGCTGTATAGGCTGGGTGCTCATGCCTATCATCGCGGCTGTGGTGGAGTCAGAGCTTAAAGTGAGCCTCAGCATGAAATTAGTGAGGCCCCATCTAAATAACCAAGCAAATAAACTCAGCTAGATGGGAGGCATAGGTAGAAGGATTACAGTTTGGTATCTGGCCCAGGTTAAAACATGAGACTGAACAAAAAACACCATAACAACTAAAGCAAAAATGGGATGGGGGATTAAGGAGGGGGGCGGATATGGCTCAAGTAGAAATGAACCTGCTTAGCAAGTAAAAGGTCCTTTGTTCAAACCCCAGTGCTACCAACAAAAAATAAAAGATATCTAAACTCATAAATAAGTATGGTTTTTTTTTGTTTTTCAAATTAGTTCCAGAACCTGAGTCCCATCTTTGACTTCAGCCAAGAGTTTGCTGAAGCTTGCTAGAGCCCTTTGTTTAACCTCAAAGAATACACATTTCTGGATGTATTGAGTTGTTGGCACTTTGGGTATTTCTTCTGTGTTATACACACATTTCATGCATCACCTAAATTGTCAACCATTTCCTGCTTTAATAGATAACTTGATTATCTTGTCTCCTTGTCTTTAAACATGGAAACAATCTTACTTATTTAAATACATGTTTTCCTGTAGCTATAGGGATTCCTCAGGAAATCCCACAGGCCTTTTCCCTGCCTTTCCCTGGACTGGGCTTTCCAGTCATGAATTGGTAAAACAGTGTGTTTGCTTCAGCTTGGATTCTTGGTTCACAGAGCTCTGGTGACGAAATGGCAGTGGGTGGGTGGTGGCAGTAGTTGCATATAGTGTAAGAAGAACCACGTGTCTTATCTGTACTGGGGATTCACAGGCTTTCTAGTCTAGTGGATAAGTTTAATTTCTTCTTGACAATGTCTTTCTGTGCCTCAACTTGCTGGCAAGGCGGTTTGGAGGAGACTTCTACTCATAGTGTGAGTTGCTTTCTCTCTATCCTCTTCCAGTTGATGTTAATTCCCAGTCTGCCTGGGGTCACAAGAGAAGAACACAGCAACAGTTTCTTCTTTTAATATGAGAATATCATCTGGTCTTAAGTTGTTACTAATCTTTATGTATAACCCACCTAGCCTGGTTTCTAGCTGAGGAACATGTGCCAGTACTGGAAAACCATGAAGCCATATTTCAACTATGAAGGCAAACCTGCTTCCTGCCTGTGTTGAAACATAACAAATTAAAATTGCCCATAAATGCCATACTTTATCTTTGTGGCAGCAAATTGCACCTTTCTTGCCAGAATGAATGCTATTATCTGTGTGCTCCAGGGTGTTTCTCAATTTGATCTTTGTGTGTGTGGTATGGGTAGCTCATGTGTGTCAAGGGGGCCACTGTCTTCATGTATCTGCTCCTGGTGATTAGGCCTTTGTAGGAAGCTAAGTATCTTCTTTAAACAAAAGGTCTTCTCTTTCAAAAGAACTGACCTATGTCATAGATTTTTCCCTGGGGTACAAATGATTTTGTATTTAATTTAGAGAAAAGGGAAGACACGATGTAAAGTGCCATAGAATATGAACTTCTCAGAGGGCTTTTCTAGTGTTAGAATTTGTACTACTGATTTTTACACATTCATGGTTTTTAGATGAGCAGATCTCTGGGGGAATTGTTGAGTTATAGTAGCATTTCACTGTGATTGCTCCTGAGTTCAAGCCAGTCTCCTAACCAGTGCCACCTGGTTTTCGGTTTACTGTCTTGTGAAATGTCAGCTCCAGTTTCCCAAGAGGCTTGTGTTTACGATGAGTCAGAGCTTTCCCTCTGTGCCACAGCTGTCAGCCCTCTTGATTTGGGTCTGTGTGCTTAATTCAGAGTATCAAAACCAGTTATCTGTTTTGTGTGTGTGTCCTACCCTAGCTGATAATTAATTGTATTATTGGTTATTTTGCTTATCTTGCCTGAAGACTGATTTGTACTTCTCCATTTGATAGAAATAAAGTTTTTCTGCTTCTAACTAGTCAATTCCTTTACTATTTGTGTAGTGGTTCACATTTGACAGGAAACATTTCACCAATGCTCTCCTTTCATGCCATTCAGCAGCTACTACAGTATGTGCCCTCATCTCCAATTTTCAGATGAGGAAAATAAAAACACAGTGTTACATGGATAAGGTGAGAATTCATGACAAAACCAGGTTCTGAAACAAGAGCTTTGATTCCCAGCTGGGCACTGCAGGCACATACCTGTAATTCTAGCTACTTGGAAGGTTGAGAGTGGGAGAATCATCATTTAAGGCCAGTCTGGCAGAAAAGTTTATTAGATTTCTTCCCATCTCATAGCTGGGTACAGTGGGGTGCACCTGCCATTGCAAATTATGTGGGAGACTGAGATTGAGGGGATCACAGTGTTAGGGCAGCCTAGGTGAAAAGTCCATGAGATTCCATCTCCACAAAGGGAAGTGGGACATGATGGTATGCACCTGTGATCTCAGCAACAATCAGAAGCCTCGAGTAGGCAGATGGGGACACAGGCACGTGTAAAGTGAGACTCCTAAAAACAACCAATGAAAAACAGCTGGAAGCATGGCTCAGTGGTATGACACCAGAGTAGCAACCAGGAGTTTAAACCATCCAGTATGGTCCCCCCAAATGTTATAATTCCCAGTCCCATTGTTTTCCTGCTTTATCAGGTCACTTATTTGCATATCCTTAAATTACTTGTTTGTCTAGCACCTCAGCCATTGTAAATTTTAATTACTTTCTTTGATGTTATTCTAGTTTTTCTCTTCTTTAATTTCATTCTTGAACCATCTGTATGACATGAGCAGGTTCTGTCTCCATTACAGTTTAGGAAACTAGATCAGTTTACATGATTCTCAGGGCAGAAGCTGTGTGGTTACTCAGCAAAAGGAGAAGCCCCCCAGAAGGGTGATGAGCCATGGAAGAAATGCAACCTCCAGGGATTAACCTCCTGAGATGAAAGGAGAGGAAAAAGACCCGGGCCTTTCTTATGTGCACAACGAAAGACATATCCATAGCCACAAAACACAGAAAAAGTCAGTAAAACAATGGATAAAAGATAGGAACCCAAACAGATCATTCACAAATGAAAAGCAAATGGTAAGTATATGAAAAGATGCTAGAAGGCCTCACAATTAGCAAAATAAATAGTGCAAAAGCATTTTTTAACTATCCAACTCTCAAAAGTTAAAAATACTGGCCTGGGGTTAGAACACCTATCTAGCAAGCACAAAGCCTTGAGGTCAAGCCCCAGCATCACAACATAAAAAGTTAAAAATATATTCATAATGCCGGGTGTTGGTGGCTTATGCCTGTGATCCTAGCTACTCAGAAACTGATATCTGAGCATTGCAGTTAGAAGCCAGCCAAGGTAGGAAAGTCCGTGAAACTCTTATCTCCAACTAACCATACACATACTACACACAAACACACACACACACACACACACACACACACACACAGAAGTGGAGCTGTGGTCTAAGTGGTAGGCTGCTAGTCTGCTAGCTTTGAGCACAAACGTTCAGGAACAGCATCCACACCCAGAGTTCAAGACCCTCATGTATATCTATGCTCTGTTTTTCACTGGTTATTTTTAGGATAGAGTCTCACTTCACACATGCCTGTGTCCCCATCTGCCTACTTGGGGCTTCTGATTGTTGCTGAGATCACATATGTGTGTGTGTTGTGTGTGTGTGTGTATACATTTATAAAACTCATGATTGGGAGATTAATATATCATATGCTGGCTTAAGGCATGAATTGGCAATCATTTTAGAGGACAAATTGCCAGTGTACCATAAAATTTAAATTATGGATCCTTTGATCCTATTATTTTGTTTCAAGGAAGTTATCCTACAGAATTGCACCTGCACACAAACTTGTATACATTCCACAGAACCCACCCTCTAGGGCCCTTCACATCAGTATTGCCCTCAGTCCTTCGGTCTCCCTGCTCCCTATGCTTTCCCTCCCCCAGGGAGGTACCAAGGGTAGGGAAAATGACAACTGAGGCTGCTCTGTTTTCCAGTCCTCTTTTCCTTATTTATTATTTTTCTCGGAAGAATTTGTGTCTGCCAAGATTCATCTCATTCCAATGATTTTAGATTGTAAAAAAAAACAAAACCAAAGGAAGACCTGTACGATCCTCTGTGCGTGTCTTATTTTCTTTCTTTCACGTAGCACGAGCACAAAAAAGCTAACCTTGAATTAGAGGATTAAGACCAGGTTGGAATTTGGTTAGTATTTCTAAAAATTTTCCTGGCTGTATTCAGGTTTGTTTGTTTGTTTTTGGTTGGTTTGGTTTTCATTTTGAGGTAGAGTCCCACTGTGTGTCCCAGGCTGGCCTTGGCCTCTTGATCCTCCTGCTCCAGCCATCCAAGTGCTGGAGTTACAGGTACGTGTTACCACATCCAACTCTCTCACTGTATCTTTTACACACATTTATTTTTGTATGGAAAGATATAGAAGACCTGGGTGGGTGAAAAGTCTACCACTTGCTTGGAAGCAGAAGGAACTTGGAATTTGGAAATTCCATTCATGATGCCATATCCTCCAAAGTAAAGGTGTGGAAATGAAAGACAAAGGGACACATAGAAGAGAGGTCTTAAGAAGGAGTCAGGTGCATCGATTCCATTCATCCTGACTCGGCATGGTTAGTAAATGGGCTCATTAAATGAGTTTCTGATTGATACTTTTCATTTGGACTCTTCAGGGACCTCCATGTGCTGTTTAATCTCTCTTGTTTTAAACTCTTTCTGTCCTTGGGTTACTGTCATAGTGCTGCAGTAGCTGAAGAAAAATATTAGTATTTGTCCACCTTGAATTTTAGTTTTATCAACAAAATCAATCTTGACCATCTTGTAATTTATCTAAACAGAAAGACCTAAAAAAGAGGAGGCAAGGGTGCAAAGGCCGGGGTCCCAAGGAACACATTTCCAGAGCAGGACTTCTGCAAGCCGGAAAGAAGGGGAAGCAGATGTATGTATGTGTTGGAGCAAGTGCACACTTTTTTTCATCCTTCAGACTCTGAACACCTGCATACAAGCTCTTTTTGGGGTTGGTTGTTCTGGTGAACTAAATGGGAGTAAAATCATATTGGTTAGAATTGCAGCTTAAAAGTTCACTATTTGGATTAAAGAATAAAGATTTCAACAGATCTGAAGTCTAGATGAAAGCAATGAAATACAGTTCAATGGAAATATAACTCCTATGCTGAGGTATCAAAAATGCAGTCACAGAAATTGAGTGGGAAGGACTTGGCTTGATCATAGTTTACATGGGAAGAACTTAGATGATTCTTTCCATCCTAATGCACTTAATTGTAAAGCAAAACAGCAACAACAGATAAACTCTACTGCCTCCCTGAAACGGCTGATGTATTCTTAGCTCTTATAATAGAAATATGAATATTGTATCCAGATTACTTGAAGCAGTCAAATCATATAAAGCTTTGGAAATGTTGCCAAATATATTGTGAATGAAAATATGAACAATACATGGATAAGGATACTAGTATATATAAAAATATTGTGTATGTGTGTGTACTGGATAGGAAGGTAGCCCTATATTTAGGAGAAATTGCAGAATAACAACTTTCATAAGTGATTCTTTTAAAAACAATGCTTTGAGTCTTGATAGTTATTGACGATAGAAGTTGGGCGATATCTGAAGTTCTTGGGAAGGTTGTAGATTTTAGGTTGTAGAAGAAGGAAATATTTTGAAGAGAGTGTAACAGATTTGAGTATTGCAGAAGGCGTGTGTGAATGGAAGGGGACAAGTGTTAATCTCTTTCAGCTACTTGAGAGCTGTAAAGGACAGGGACAGCCTAAGGCAGAACAATGATCCATGATTCAGTGCTCCAAGAGGAAAGGTCAGTGATAAGCCCAAGTTCCTTTCCCTCCATAACACCTGTGGATGGGGTAAGGATAACATGAACAATCATTACCGTTTTTATTTTTTGTCTTTTTCATTATCTGAGATGTTTATTTAATTTTTTTTATTGTAAAGGTGATGTACAGAGGGGTTACAGTTACATAGGTCAGGTAATGAGTATTTTTCTTTTTTAACGGTGTTAACCACTCCCCTCATTTTCTCCCAGTTCCCCCCTCCTCGGCCTCCCTCCCCCACAAGTTGTATAGTTCATTTTCATCACAGTGTCTGGTGAGTATGACTGCTGAATTAGTTCATTTGTCCCACCATTTCTGTGCTTCCCCTTACTTTCCCCAAATCGTTAAATGTAGATACAAGACGAAAGGTACAGAAATCAAAAAACAGTGACAAAAGGGGAAAAACAGAAAACACACACACACAAGAAGTAAAATAAAAACAAACCTGTTGTTTCCATTTCTGTATAATGAAGTTTGGAATTCACTGCATTACAGGATTTTATTGAATGTGGTATTTATTTGAGACATTAACCAAACATGAATTTGAAACAGTTGTGAAAATACACAGTGAGAATAGAAGTAATGCTGCTATTCTATTATTGAAAGTGCAGTTAATGACAGAGGACAGTGCTCTGTCTTAAGTCTTTTTTTTTTGTTAGTCATGGGACTTGAACTCTGGGCCTGAACATTGTCTCTCAGCTCTTCAGCTCAAGGCTACCACTTGAGCCACTGTGCCACTGCTGGTTTTCTGAGTGATTTATTGGAGATAAGAATCTCATAGACTTTCCTGCCTGGGCTGGCTTTGAACTTCGATCCTCAGATCTCAGCCTCCTGAGTAGTTAGGATTACAGGCATGAGCCACCGGTGCCTGGCTCTGTCCTAAGTCTTAATGTCAGGTTTGAAATATAGATGTATACCTTCTTATGAACCTGGTTGCCAACCTAGTTAGGATCCAAGATCATCTTTAAAAGAAACAATAATTAGAATGCACCTATAAACCAACAAGTAAACCCAATGGATAGTAAAAGACAAAAAATATTACACTTGGACATGGTCAGTTAAACATGACTCTAAAGATTTACACAGTGAGACCAAAGGAGGATATTCCTAGGAGAGGATCATAAAGGCCCAATAGCTATGTGCATAGTTTCCATTTATTGAATGTTTACTAATTGGTTCTCACATATGAATTAATCTAATCTTCACAACAATGCTACAAGGGTCAGAGAGGTTAAGTAACTCGTCCGAAATTTTACTGACTATCCACAGACCCACTGAAGAGTAAATTGATATATGTATATTTCAGACTCTTTTTTAGCAACATGATAATGCAACTAGTTTGAGTATCTGTCACAAGGTCTGATACAGAGGAAGAATAATCTGTGAATGAAAGTAAAGCACAGTGAAATAAGAACCTCTAAATAAAATCATATATTTGTTTGGGTGCTAAAGATCTTAAGTGAGCTGAAAGATCATAAAGCATGTTTCTAGAACAGTACTTGTTTGATGGTCAGAGTTCTGAACTAGTCTAATAGGCAGCTATGAGCCACATGTAGCTATTGAACATCAAAATGTGGCTAATTTGGCTGAGGGATTGGGTACTAATTAGTTAAATTTCATTTATTAAGTTTTAATTTCAATAGTCATGTGTTGCCTAGTGAAGAGCATATTGAACAACATAGTTTTGGTTTTCCTTGCCTTGTCTACACAGGACTTCAGGGAGGGAGCAGGCTGGTGAGCTGTCAAGAAGGAAATCAAGGGCAATGGTTGCTCTGATTTAGATACAGTCAGTACAGCTCCTCCAGAGGTGTGTCATGCTGGTTTAATGGTCAGCAAAACTCATTGTAGAGGATAGCAGGAAATACTACCAGGATTTCAGTCAACCAGAAGGGAACTGCAGAACTCCTTAGGGATGACAGGCTGTGTGAACTGCTAATGGCGAGGACCACTTCCACATCCCCTGACTGGCTGTGGCTCCTGAAGATCACCAAGTTTGTGTTGAGAAAACAGACACTAACAATAATGAGAGTTCAACCTCATAATACATGTCACAGTGACCCCTAGCCCTGTCCATAAGGAATTCCAAAATCAAATTTGTATTTTCCTTCCTTTCTCCCTGTGCCACCTACCCCCATTGCCCACCAAGCTTTAACCACTTAGATATTCTCTGATCTTGCCTGGTCCCAGAAGATTGTCTTGCCTAAAGAATATGAACTCTGGAGCCAGACCACAAAAATTCAAGTTCTTCCTTTGCCCTGTCTTAACATTTCCGGGCTTCAGTATTTTTTTTTAATTTATAAACTCAGAATTGTACTAATATTTACCATGAGGGTTGTAGAATGATTAAATTCATTTATTTATGTCAGATACTTTTTTTTCGGGTCCAGTCGTGGGGCCTGAACTCTGGGCCTGGGCGCTGTCCCTCAACTCTTCAGCTCAAGGCTAGCACTCTACCACTTGAGTCACAGCACCACTTTCGGCTTTTTTCTTTTTTGCTTATATGGTGCTGAGGAATCGAACCCATGGCCTCATGAATGCAAGGCAAGCGCTCTACCACTGAGCCACCTTCCCAGCCCATATGTCAGATACCTTTTGACCATTGCCCAATACATAGTAAGTCTTCTAAAAGTATTGGTGATGGCTGGGTATGGTGGCTTGTGCCTGTAGTCCAAGAACTAAGGAATTTCAGAGAAGAGAATCTCAGGTTCAAGGCTAGCCAGTGTAATCTCCATAGGGAAATCCCATCTAAACCTCTACACTGATGAGAATATTGGTAATGATGAGTAGTAATAGCAGTATTCCCCCCACCCCGCCCAACAACTCTGATCAGTTTAGCAGTTCTAAAAGTAAATGTCATTTTCTTAAGGAGCCTTTCATTGATTCTCCATGAGATTATTCACTTTTTCCCTTCACTACCCATTGTCTGCTATATATTCTCCAACAGGACCAGCACTCTGTGCTTTTCCTTCCTACACCACTTACCTCATATGTTTATATGATTGTCTGCTGGATTACTGGTTGTCTACTATCTTTCTCTTCTATTAGACAACAAATTCCTTGAGCGAAGGAGCCAGTTTTTATAGTTGTTTAAAGCTGTATCTGAGGGACCAATGCAGGATCGCTTCAGAGTAAGTGTGTGTGTGTGTGTGTGTGTGTGTGTATGTGTGTGTGTGTGTGTGTGTGAGAGAGAGAGAGAGAGAGAGAGAGAGAGATTGAGATTACTGAGTCTTGAACTTAGGACCATGCATTCTTGCTTGGCTTTTTCTGCTCGAAGTTGGCATTCTACCACTTGAGCCATACTTCCATTTCTGGCTTTTTGGAAGTTAATTGGAAATAAAAGTCTCTCAGATTTTTCTGCCCAGGCTGGCATTGAACAGCGATTCTCAGATTTCAGTCTCCTGGGTAGTTTAGGCTTATACATATGAGCCACTGGTGCCTAGCTGTGACCATTTTTATGGAAAAGAAAGAATGCCCTTGTTTGAGTTACTGTCACAGGATAAAGGCAATTCAATATTTCAAGCTGAGCTTTCTTGGGTATTCATATGTTCCAACCCTTCTCCACTTGATACTTCCTTTCTCTCTGCTCTCCCAGCTCACCTCTCACCATCATCAACAACTCACGACTGGATGGACTTAGAGTGGTGGGAAGTGTGAAACAGTAAGCATAACTCAGAGAAACTTGTCCTCTGGAGTGCTGTCAAATGATCTCAGTTGCTCTTTGTGGCCCTTAGGAGATGTTGATATACAGCTCAGCTAACCTTCCCTTGAAGGTTATATGGTATCATGTTGCCCAGGCCATCTCCTAGAGTCAGATATTTCTTCTTCTCTGACTGCATAGATATATTACTAAGTCTATTCAAACTGCTGTTACCAAACAACTGCAAAATCTCAGTGCTGGGTATGGCAAATGTGTTAAGAAACACATTCATACTGCAGTCAAATGTGATGGGTGGAGAAGTAGGAGGGCTCTGTGTCATGCAAACATTCAGGGTTCCTGGATCCACCATCCTACAGCCCTCAGGGCTTCTCCTGGATTTCTGCCCAATCAGCTAAACTAGTAGAAAGAGAGTGTGAAGGGTTGTGTGAAAGGCTTCAGAGGTCAGATCTTATTACATGGACTGCATCATTTCTCTTCCAATTCTTTAACCAGACTCCAAAAAATTATGTGTTTGTATTAAGACATTAAAATGACAAGTAAGTGGGGTTCCATATGTTTTGTATGCTAAGCCTTGTGCCCTTTGCCCTTTATTCAGCTAGGAAGAGATGAGCAAGGCTCAGTTGGAGCATAGTAGGGCTTCCAAAAAGATTTCTATATTTCTTTTCTTTTTTACATTAATTTAATTTTATCGTCAAGGTTCATAGTAAGGTAGTGAGTACATTTCTTGTCAAACATTGTTACCCCCTTCCTCGTTTTTCTCCTGCTTGTTCTCCCCCTACAACTCCCCCCTCCAAGTTATAAAGTTCGTTGCCAACATTGTCTTGTGAGTATCACTGTTCTGTTGGTTCACCCTTTGTCCCTTGTCTCACCATTTTGTTGTTCCCTTTCGCTTCCCCAAATCAGATAAACATATACAGGACACAGGGTACCAAAATCAAATACAGTGACAGCAGGAGATAAATCAAAGGGAAAACAGCAAAAGAAAAAAAAAAGAAATAACTTCACACAGTACATTCAAAACAACAACAAAGAAAAACCTCTTGTTTCTATATCTTGGAGTTAACTTCAAATATATGGTCATATGTACCTAGTTATTGAGCTATTGTGATCCTCTGCTAGGACTATCCTAGACATATAGTAATTATTACAAATGAGGGAAACCACGGAGCTTATGTTTCTTTGGGTCTGGCTTTTTAAGTTGAGATAGATATCATTTTGCCTTAGAATGATGGACCCTTAATATGCTGTTTCCCCATCTAGTGGGCCTCTTGTAGAATCCCTCTTCTCTCATAGGGAGGGGTATTCAATACATTGTCCTCAATGTACTTAGTACATTGCATTCAAACTCTAATGATGAGAATCTGGATGGCATTTTTCTCTGGCCACTAGACCTGTACTAGGTAGTCTCTAGAGTTGACCTTGTTTCTTGTATGTGCATGCCCCTCCCTTCACCAAGAAATGAAGCATGTGGCTCCTCTTCTGAACAACTGAGCTTGTGATTGATTTGACCAATAGAATGTACAGGAAACAGTTTGGGAAGACTTTTTGAGCCAAGACCTAAAGAAAGCCCAACAGCTCTGGCTTCCTTTCCTTTGGCTCCCACCAACTATATTCAAGAATGCCAGTGGTAAGCCATGTGGAGAAGAATCAAGGTACTTTGCTGAGCTCCTGGCTAACAGCCAGCACCATCTTGATGCTCGTTAGGGGAGAGAGCCATCATCCATGTGGGAGAGCCACCGTATATGTGGGAGGGACTTTGAGCCTAAGCAACCCCAGCTGACTGCTGCGTTCCTTCTGAGCCCTGCCCAGATTGCAAAAAACATTAGCAAGTCAGAAATGGTAGGTGTTTTATACTACTATGTTATAGGTGGTGTCACTGCAGTGAAATGCCTGATCTAGATGGGTTGAGGGAGGAAAGATTTATTTTGGTGTCAGTCCACCATGGTGGGGAGGGCATGGAGGAGTAGGAGTAACTCACATTATGGGAGCCAGAGAAAGAGAAGATTGGAAGGGGACAGAAGAAGCTACAGCCCCCCCAGGGACCTGGACTCAGAGTCCTAATGTCTCTATCTAGGTCCCACTACCTACTTTCCATGCTCCCAAATGACGTCATCATGTTATGAATCCATTAAGGCATGAATCTATCAGTTAGTTCATGACCTAATCAACTAATACATGAGCCTTTGGGGGACATTTCCTAAGTAAACCATAACAGCTGCTTTACTATACAGCAACAGATAATCAAAACAAATGACTTACCAGCCCTAAAACTTCTTACCTGAGCTGCTTTCTCTCCTCTCACACCTTGTATCACTGCTTTCAATGTCATGGTTGGGGACTTTATGTACATACTGCCCTTTAATCCTGTGAGCTTGGAAAATTCAGGTTGAAAAATAAATTTGAAGTAGAGACCACCCTAATTGTTTCCCACACTAGTGATAGTAATAGCAATGCCCAAGGAAGCAACACTGTTGGTCCCAGTGGCTCTAGAGGCTCCTCAATGTTTTCTACATGTAATTCTTATCCTGGAAGTTTCTGTAAGTGGGGGTGGCGACGGCGGTGATAATGAAACTCCTTGAATTTAATAGAGTAATTACATTATGAAGTTTGAAGGATGTGACCTCTGTCAAAATTCCAGACCTTTGCATTTCTTTCTTACAGGATTGGGGAACCTTTTTCTCTCCAGGGCCATTTGGATATTTATAACGTCCTTCAAAGGCCATACCAAAGCATCAACACTGGCTGATGGCTTCAGGCTTCCAACGAGAAGCATCATTGCCATCTGGTCATGTGTCAAATGATTTTAAGGGCCATATATGGCAGGATGGAGGTTGCCTATCCTGGCTACATACATGCATGCGCGCACACACACACATGCACACACACATGTACATACACATAGATATACACATATACACACATACACACATATACACACATCTTACATCTCATTGACTTTGAAGACTGTCATTTTCACATTTCTGAATTTACCTTTGTAAACATGTTGACATGAATGCAATTCAAAGGTTTT
The DNA here is from genome assembly GCF_019054845.1 of Dipodomys spectabilis. Taxonomy (NCBI): domain Eukaryota; kingdom Metazoa; phylum Chordata; class Mammalia; order Rodentia; family Heteromyidae; genus Dipodomys; species Dipodomys spectabilis. The sequence goes on along the minus strand of NW_024870679.1, from coordinate 37,787,279 downwards.
TCTTTTCTTTTTCTCTTTGCCCAATGAGTCAGATGTACACTGTACAAATCAGAAGGTTCTGGGTTTGCATTTTTGACATTTGAGAAGAAATTCTGTTGTGCGTGCTCACAAATGTGCCTCAGGGCACTGGGATGTTTCCACTCAGTGCAACATCTCCCTGGCTGCATTCTTTTCGCTTGGTCTCCAGTGACTATGGGTTCCCCTCCCCCATGCCTCCCACCCCCAGGATCTGCCTGAAGCACACTGTAACTGTGGGAGCCAGGGCCTTCTGGCCTTATTCCAGCTCAGAACTGGAGGAATGCCATGAAATCACATGATGTTTGGACAGCAAGGGCAAGTCAGAGTATCCCTCTCAACTTTCCCTGATCAGTGAAATCTAAAGGGTGAACAACGGGGTTCCTCCAAGAGCTGATCTAATCCTCTGGATGTGTCAGGACAGTGGAAGGAAAGGTAAGTCCAAACTGGGCCCCTTGTGGTTATGAACATGTTGAAGATTTCAGAACCAGTTAGTGAAACCAGGACATACAGGGAAGTATGGTGGCAGGCTCTGGAAGGGATCTTTTAAGGCTCTGAGGTTAAATCCTCTTTACTAATGTGAGCAGTGTATGGTTAAAATATGAAGTCAGGAGGGGAAAGGGCACAAACATATTTCATGGATGGTATGGAAAATCAGAACCAGATAACAAATGTTCTAACTCAGAGGTAAGAGCAGAGGAATCCCTTGGTTGTGAGATGGTAGCATGTGACTGCTGTTCCTGTGATGCTTTGTTAAATAGATTGTTTGTTCTACGGGTCAATTTCTCCAGTGTGGATGCCATGAAGAATGAAGGTTATTGTAGAAGAAAACTCAGCTATTTCAGAGAGAGAGAGAGAGAGAGAGAGGAAGATCATCCCTCAGTTCTCTCTTACATTTTTCAAGATACTTATATCCTTTATTCTGAATTGCAAAAAGAATAAGACAGGAATATCTCATAATTGCATTTACAATGTCCCTTACCTAGACCATGAAGGGCCATGTTCTAAAGCAGGAAAAGAATTTGGATTGAGGGCCGCCACACCTCTGAGGTCTCCACCCCTCCACCCTAATACTTAGCACATGATACTTGGCCTCCTGAGAGTCGTGAAGAAATCAAATATGACAATGAAAACACAAGTCTAGGGAGTCAAGCACATTGCAAATGTTTTATTGAATTATATGAAACTGCAGATATGCAACTTAAAAGTGTGTTTTATTTCAAGATAATTGCAGATTCATGTATAAGAGTTGAAACAATACAGGGATCTGGGAATGGTGGTTCATGCTTGCACTCCCAACACTTAAGAAGCAAAGGCAAGAAGATGAAGAGTGCAAGTCTAGCCTTGAAACAAAACATCCCCCACTCCCCTGCACCAAAAAAAAAAAAAAAAAAAAAGGTGCTGTTTAGCTACTCAGAGGTAGAAATCAGGAGGATTGCTCTTTGAGGCTAGGCAGGATAAAAGCCCAACAAATAAGCCAGGCATGGTGGCCCACATCTGCAATCCCAGCTATGCAGGAGATATAGGTAGGAGAATCTTGGTTCAAGTTTGGCCTGGGCAAAATTCAGAGACTCTGGAGATGGAAGCTGCAGTGGTAGAGCACTTGCCTGACCTCCAGCTCTTTATGTTTTAGGTTAGCTTTTTTTCCCCCAGTGAACATAATTCTCTGGAGATTCATTTAAATGGTTGCATATATCAATATATAACATTGCTTTTTTATTGCTCAGTGTATACAATCATATGACTGGGGTTTGAATATGGTTTGTCTGCTTTGAAACTCATGGTGGAGCTTAACTACCATCATGACACCTTGACAGGGTGGAATCTTAATCTGAATGTGGTATGTGGATTGTAGGTGCCAGGCTATTGGGAGCTCATGAGGAATACACAAGGTGATCAGAGTAGAGCACCGTGATTGAATCCCAGTGACTTGGTAAGAGACCACAGGACACACTCACATACACAGAGTACGCTTATCCCTTGCCCTGCAAGGCTGTGCTACCTCTAGACTCTGCTGGCAAGAAAGTCATCACCAGATGTAGCCCCTTGTGTTTGGATAACCTTGAGCGAAAACAAGTCTCCTTTCTTAATAACTTATGGGTATGGTATTGTGTGTTAGCAACAGAAACTGGACTAATAGAACCATTGACACACTAAACAATATTGATGTTGTTTCCCATTTGGGGCTATTACGAATAAAGCTGCACATAGGTTTTTGTGTGAATAGGTTTTTGTTTGGAGGATTAAGTGTCCCAGAGAGCAGTTGCTAGATCACGTGGTGCTTGTGGGCCTAGCTTTGTAGATCACGTGGTGCTTGTGGGCTTAGCTTTGTAGGAGACCGCTAAACATTTCCAGAGTGTCAGTGCTGGTTTACATGCCTGTCAGCAATGTATAATCCATGAAATTTCTCCTCTGAGCCTTTTGCCAGCGTTTGGTGTTGTCACTGTTTCCCATTGTGACCATTCTCAGAGCTGTGTTGTGATATCCCATTGTGGCTGAAATTTGTATTTGCTAATTTATTGGTGCTGCATTTCTTTGCCTATGTCCTCATTTGGGGTTTATGCATTATGATTAGATGGAGGTTGTTTTGGGCTAGAATATATCTGTTTCTCTCTGCTGCCACACACACACACTGTATCACTCCTGAAAACATTCATGTTTCATTGGCCTCCACTTGAAATTTTCCTTTTGGTCACTTGGTGAAACTCTTTTCTGATATTCAATTGGACCCATAAAATTGGTAATTTTATTATTCTACCCAATGTGTAACTTATACTAAGTTCTCTCTCTCTCTCTCTCTCTCTCTCTCTCTCTCTGTGTGTGTGTGTGTGTGTGTGTGTGTGTGAGTACTGAGGTTTGAACTCAGGGCCTTGGTACTGTCCCTGAGCTTTTTCACTCAAGATTGGTGCTCTACCACTTGAGCCATAGCACCATTTCTGGCTTTTTGGTCTTTGAAGATAAGAGTCTTGGTGGACTTTCCTGCAGGGGCTGGATTTGGATCTTGATCCTCAGGTCTCAGCCTCCTGAGTATTGGAATTTATAGGTATATAATCTGCCCTCTCTGATTCTCAATTTCTGCACCTATTAAGGTCAGACATAAATTGTTGCTCACTAGTGAGTACCATTGGGACCCATCCATAAGATGTATATAAAAATCTAGCACACGAAAAGTCACCCTGTAAGTATTAACTATTGTTGTTATTACTATTATTATCATTGAGAGGGTTGAGGGGAGCTCCAGGCTCTGTGATTTCAGTTTCTCCATCTGGAAAATGGGAGAATGCAGGAGGTTTAACAAGTGTGAAACGTAGGCAGACTAGTTTAAATTAACTTCAGAGACAATTCATAATCGGTTGTATAAGGAAAATGGAAACCGCTGTCAGATTTTTCACTGACTTTTTTTAACACGTTGATTCATTGGGGGCAGCCGCAAGAAATGCAGAAAAAAAAAAAAATGAGCCCAGGACTTGGGAGGGTCCTCCTTGGCCCTGTGTGGTCTCCGGGAAAACTGTTCAACCTCTCGGGACTTGGGTTTTCTCCTTTATGACCTGGCAATAAAACCAGTGCTCGGCCCTGGCCGCTCGTTTGCGATGCCCGGCTGCGTCTGAGCGCCGCGCTGGCGACTCCAGCGCGCACCTGTTCGGCGCCGGCTGCCCGCGCCCGGCCGGTCCGGGCTGGGCCGCCTCCCCGGGGTCGGGTTCCCGCCTCCCCTCACCCCCACGCCCCCGGCTGCAGGCTCCTCCCCCCGTGGCCGCGTCTCCCGCTGCGGCCACCCCGGGGCACCTGCCGGGCAGACGCGCGGCGTCGGCGTCGGCGGGCGCAGCGGGCGTCGGGCTGGGGGCGGTGGCGAGGGCGGGGCGCGGGCGCACGGATGGGCGCCTCCGAGAAAGGGGCCCAGAGGAGCCGGAGGCTGCTGTCCTCGCTGCGGCCCTGGAAGGCCACGCGGCGGCTGTGGAGGACGCGCTCAGCTCGCCGGGCGGCGCGGGGTGAGTGTGGGCGCGGCCGGCCGGGGACCTGTTACCCAGCGGCCGGGCGCCTGGCGGTGTCCTCGTGGAAGGGTGGGGGTGGGGGAATCCCCTGGACCCAAAGACTGGCAGCGCCGCTTGGATGCCTGCAGAGCCCTCGCCTAGGCGATCCCCAAGCCCGGGCAGGGACACCTCGGCCAGGAGCCCGGGCTGTCCCGGAACAGGCCGCCCTCCCCCCCTCCCCACTTCACCCCCCTCCCCCGCCCATCTGTCTGTCTGGCTTTGCACCAGGGCGAATCCAGGGTGACCCCGGGACGAGGTGACAGGCTTCCTCGGGTTCGCATGCCCTAGCGTAGTACTCCCACATCCAGGCCAGCGCCTGCAATGCAGCACCTTGGGTGGAATTAATCACAACCCCCGGCCCCTCCCCCCCCCCCCCCTTTGCAACCTGTTTGTGGAGACTCCAGGGCATCCTCTGAGCTCCAACTACCGGAAACTCTCCCACGCCTCACCTACCCTGTCCTCACAAGAACTCACATCCACCCAGTGGCAGACTCCATCCATCCATCCATCCATCTATCCATCCATCCATCCATCCATCCATCCATCCATCCATCCATCCATTCCATAATTTGCAAGAAGCCCCTCTTGCTACCAAGGCCTGAAAGGACTAGGTGAGTAAGACCCCTAGAGAGGGAGGCATTATAGTCCCAAAAGAGACCCATCTCTCTTTAGAGGAATACTGGGAGAGGAAAAGTTCTGAAGGCCTCTCTAAGGCAATATTAATTAGCAAGACTTAATTTTAACTTAGGTAACCTGTTTAATTGCATGTAGAAACCGAGAAAGAAAAAAGCTACTAAAATAGAAAGCAATTTTTCTTTGTGCCTAAAGAAAAATAAATAAAAATCAAGACAGGGAGGAGAAGAAAGAGAAAGAAGGGAAGAAGGAGGAGGAGGAGGAGGAAGAAGAAGAGGTGGAGGAAGAGGAAGAACTACCTGAGCCCCTCCAACATACAGCTGGGGAATGCTTCCTGCTCAAGGGGAAAACATGTGGAATGGTTCCCCTAAGCTGAGCAAGGGGAAAGTGAGAGGTCCTGGGTGTGGATCATGACCTGCTCAGGCCAGATGGTATCTAAGTCACATAGGTAGCTGCTAATGGAGGATATGACACTGTCTGACAGCAATGGCTTGCCCTCATTTCTCAGCCTGTTCATTTCCTACCCATTTGCTGAAAGTAGTACAAATGCCAGCTCTCCCCTGAAGCCTTTCTGGTAGTCCTGCCACCTGTAAACTTTCCTTTAGTACTTCACCTGTAGGGTATTTGTACTTGTCACTATTCGTTTGCTATTATAGATTTCATTGACACATTCACTTCATCATTCTAAAGTGCAGGGTTTGTACTTTGCAGATACCTCCATGTGTCTGTCTTGTCTTTCCTTCTGTTTGTCTTTCTAGGATCCTTCCTCTGAGAGGATGACAGGTCTTTATTTCTAAAATGGCTGATCTGAATCAGGGCCAAAGCTAGGTTGCATCAGGGCCAGGGTCTATTGCTTGAGGAATAAATAAATTAAGGAATTAAAAGAACTAGTTATATGGTATTAGGGCATAATGAGCATTTTAAAGATAACTTTGACAATGACCAATCATTTTTACCTTTCCAGTATTTATTTATTGCACTAGAAACAAAGTTTGCTATTGGTGGTAGTCAGGGAGATTCTACAGTTTGTCATTGTCATCTTGCTGGCTTTCAAAGTATGTGTTCCTTCAATGTGCCAATAAAATTTCCTCCCTACTGTCATCAAGAAGGGCTGCTGAAAGCTAGTGGATATGAAGTCTAGTCACTTCTTCCTTTTGCTTGAATGAGGTTGCTGATCAGAACAGGAATTCTCTGAGTGACAATACCCTGTGAGTGTTTACAAAAGAAAAATGAATGGATATTGCCACTATAGTAAGTCAAGTTACAATGCATGTTCTATTTTATAATTTTAAAACCAGGTTGGTACTGCATGTACAACATCCTCTGATTTCTGCTTTTTCCTGTCCTGGAGTTCACCCAGCAGAGCTCATTCTTAGGTGGGATCTTAGCTTCTTTTTTATATTTCTCTACTTAATATTTCTCTTATCTTCTCCTAAACACCCTGGGCATATGGTTGTTCTTAGGTATTTTCTGTTGAATGATACTTTATAGAGTAGTACAGCTACAAGATCTTGCTCAAATATTAGATAATGCATCTGGAAGGAGGAAGACAGATGTCACATATTTCCCTCATTTTATAACTGAGAGAGGGAAATCTAGAGATACTAAGTGACTTGTAGGAGTTCACATGACTGGCCAATGCCAGATTGAAGTCCGACTACCTGTGGAGCATCTTATGTCCACATCTCCCAGTATAAAACAAGAATGTTCCAATATTCATGGAGAGGAAAAACAAAAATGAATACATATCATATCCCACTTTTATTTGAGTTTTTAAAGGGTGGCCTGAATTTCTCATGATGTACTTTGGGCATCTAGAATCATATGCTTTGATGGTAATCTGGCTATGGTTCAGTCTGCTAGTAGTAAATATCACACAATTATACAATTATACGATTATGTGATCTTGCCAGGGAAGTTAATCTTTCCAAAACTGAAGTATATATCATTTTCAAAATGGAGATGATAAATTCTATACTACCATGTTGCTGTGATGCTTAAAAGAGTTCCTGGTACATAGAACCTCACAAAGACCTGGTTGTTATTTTAATGGGTCATTAGTCTAGATCTTCCACCAGGAAATTACTCCCCAAATATGGTTAGATATGGGTCTGGAAAATTCAATGGGCACAGTAAAGGATCATAGCTTCCAGGCATCTATATCTTCGGGCCAACCATGAACTCTTCTGTAGTAGCATCCTTCTTCCTTCTAACAAGAGACTGGGGATTGGTAGATATTCCACAGCTAGATTATCTTCATCTGGCCTGGTAGCTTGGCATCATGGGAGCTTATTCAGCTTTTCTGGTAGCTATACGGCTCCTTTCTGTAGTTGGCCCCCTGATTATACAGCTTTACCCCCAATCTCTCCCCATCAGTGATGCTTGTTTCTTTTTCTTGCCTCTTTCATGGTAAATCAAATAGAGGCTTGTCAGGATGAGGAAGGCCCAATGTGGTGATGGAATGGAAGCCGCTTCGTTTTACCCCATGCTACATATTTGGGGAGCAAGTGACTTAAGGCGGAAGAGGCTCCAGCCAAGTAATTGGGATCAGTCAGTGTACATCACTAAGGAGTACCTTCTGAGTCTTGCTGCTTACATATAACCATCCACCAATCAAGGAATAAAAGCCTCTTCAAAGTTCCAAAGGAATATAAAAGCTTTTTGTTTGCTCGTCTTTTTTTTTTTCAAAGTAAAAAATGGCTGCTTGTAAGTTTAACCCTCACTATTACAGCAGTCTATTTTTTTAAAACATCTTTCGTTTTTGTTTTGCTAGAACAAATCAAATGCCTATTTGCCTTCAGTTGTTCTTGCCTCATAAATTTTTCCTGAAGATTCTCTTCAGTTTTGCTTGCAAGATGGCCTTGCTTGCTAGGCATGACTCACCAATCTAGTGACTCAGAAGTGGCATCTAACAAGACAAGGACTGTGCAGAGCTGTGGAAGGACTTCATGGCCAGTGGAGCTTGTCTGGAAATGTTCTCTAAATCCAGTTATTGAAACGGAGCATCATGCTATTAATAGTTGTTTATAATGGTCTTTGGTACCAATGTATTTGAAGCTTGGGGTCTGTCTCATTGTGGGATGCTCCAAAGCTTGAATCTGTCTTTGTCTCTCAATGAAGTGTGGTCTTGAGGTTTGCAGAATAAGACTTTTGAGAGTTCACCGGACCCTGCTTGAAGGGCCAAAAAAAAAGTCAGTGAGTCTAAAGCTTTGGTAAACGTTGTGTCAAGAGGGAAAATAAAGGCTCTTTATAAAGGCTCTTGCAGATTTATCCCGCTACTGTGGCTTGAACTCAGGGCTTTGTGCTCCTGCTTGGCTTTTTCCTTCAAGGCTGGTGCTCTACCACTTGAGCCATACCTTTATTTTTTTCCTATTGCTGGGGCTCGATCTCTGGGCTTGGGCACTGTTCCTGAGCTCCTTTTTGCACAAGGGTAGCTTTCTACCACTTGAGTCACAGCCCTATTGCTAGCTTTTTCTGTGATTAATTGGAGAGAAGAGTCTCCTAGACTTTCCTGGCCAGGTTGGCTTTGAACTGCAATCCATAGATCTCAGCCTCCTGAGTAGCTAGAATTTCAGGCATGAGCCACCAGGGCCTGGCTACCTCCACTTTTTATTTGCTTATGTAAAACATAAGGAACCTGTAATTTTAGTACGTGGGAGGCTGAGGTGAACGAATTACTTGAGTCCAGAATTTCAGAGATCAGTCTGGAGAGCAATATGAGACATGCCATTTCAGAGGAGTATAGGGCAGGGGAAGAAATCAATTAAGGACAAATAAAGAGATTGACATAAAATGTGTACAGATACGGGACTTACTTTACAGTTCTTTAGATTTTTGCATGCTTGACTTTTCATTAGACGTTAAGCACTTGTGGCTCATGCCTATCTTTTTGTTTATTTTATTGTAAAAATACCGTACAGAGGGGTTACAATTACATGGGCAAGGTAATGAGTGCATTTCTTATCAAGCATTGTTACCTTCTCCTTTGTTTCCCCTTACCATCCCTTCCCCTCCCCCTCCCCCACTCCCTGCACCAAAGTTGTAAAGTTCATTTTCAACAAAACATCTTGTACATCTTATTGGTGCAATCGGTCCACCTGTATCCCTATTTAAACAAGCTGTCTTCTTAGCTACTCAGTAGGCTGATATCTGAGGATTGTGATTTGAAGCCAGCCTGGGAAAGAAAGTTTATGAGACTCTTTTTTTTTTTTTTTTGGTCATGGGGCTTGAACTCTGGGCCTGAGGGCTGTCCATCAGCTCTTCAGCTCAAGGCTAGCGCTCTACCGCTCTACCACTTGAGCCACAGCGCCACTTCCAGCTTTCTGAGTGGTTTATTGGAGATAAGAATTTCATGGACTTTCCTGCCCTGGCTGGCTTTGAACCGCAATCCTCAGATCTCAGCCTCCTGAGTAGCTAGGATTACAGGAGATTCTTATCTCCCATTAATCACCAAAAGGGTGCAAGTGAAGCATGGATCAAGTGGTGGAGTGCTAGCTATGACCAAAAAAGCCCAGGGACAGAATCTAGACCCCAAGTTCAAGCCCCAGGACAAGCATACACATATGCAAAAAAGAAATATTAGATAAAATTTCAGTTGTCCTAGAATTGACTGTGCTTTCCATTTATTGCCCATTTACTTATAGTTTCTAGCCTTAGTCTCTATACCCCTATATCTCCCTGGCGGGGGTGTAGCTTGCTTGATTAAAAACAGTCTCAAGTGAGGCTGGCCAGTGGGTGGTTATTTCTTAATGCCAAGGGCTTTATATTGTTCCTGATATATAAGTATCACAAGAATCCTACAAACTAGTTCTTTGTTTTCCACATTTCACGAGGGAACTAAAGTTCGGAGGATTCAACTTGACCTAGGTCATAGGCAATAATAAAAATCTTATAGCATTTATAGAGTGTTATATGTGTTAGGCTTTGTGCCATGTACTTTACATGTTTTTATTCATTTTAGCCTCACCCAACTATAGGAGATAAGTACTATCAGTACTTAGAAAGGGGAAGAAACTTGTTCTAGCTTACTCTATAGACTAATAAATGGCAGAGCTCATATTTGTCTCTGTTCTCTTCCACTTCACCACCCTATATGACTGAAACCCTGGCCTTGGTGTCCCTTTGCCCAGGTTACTAAGTCTTGGAAACCTTTTGGCTGGGAACCACAAGTTCCTGAGGATAGAGAATGTTTTGTTCTGCAGGACATCATCTTCACTGTTAAAAGCATTAAGAGTAGTACTTGGCATAATGAATGTTATTGAATGAAAGGGTGCATGAATCCATTATTCTCTCAGCCCCCAAAGGGCTCCTACAGGTTACCTTTTGGCTATCTTGGACTTAGGCCTTAGAGATAGAGATGTCCATCTCTTTGATGTGATTTCTTTGATATGGCTTGTTTAATGTAGTTAGTAGTAGGTTGAAATGAAGGCATATGTGTTATTCAGCTTTCCAACACTTTAACAAAACAGCATTTCTTGGGGGATTGAGCCTTTAACCCACGGGCCGTTGGGAGACATTTGAGATCCAAACTATAGCAGCTTATATTCCTCACTGGTTGTAAGTTGTTAAAGAAGAGTAGAAGATAAATGGAAATCAATACCAAATACCTTAAAAAATAAAAGTCCAAATTTTAAGGGAGTTGTCTGGTTTTAGCATCTGGAAATCAACTCAGAGACCTCTAGTGGCCATATGTGACTCCTGGCTACAGCAATGAGCAAGTAAACACTGGCGATTAGTCCTCTTCAATGTGCTCAGTCAGTTGGTAATTACACCTTACATTTATAGAGCAGTTGGTTTACAAATACCACATCTCTTTTCCCCTTTGATCTTCTAAACAGCCTGGCACATATCCAGGGCAGGTATGATTAGCTCCATTTAACAGCTGAGAAACTGATGCTAGAGAGGTTAAGTCATCCGCCCTAAACCACTCAGCTAACACGTGGTAGAGAGAGGCCATTTGAACTCTCTTTTCTCTGCTCCTGGTTCAGGATATTTTCCAACAGTAATTTCTGAGGATGAGAGTTAAATGTAGATATATTTGCTGTTGTTTCTCCCAATTTATTTAGATCCTGGACTGGAACAGTGAATCTTTCTGATGATCAGCTTTTCAATGGATATAATGGGGAAGGAACACTTTTGAATGAGGAGAAGAAGCAGGTTCTAAGTGAAGGTGTTTGCAAGACTGCGCTGACCCTGCCCCATTTAAATGTCACCCATTTAAGGGCCACTTTAATCTAAAATGACATCTTTTATTTTATTACCATGTTTAATTTTCCTTTTCAGCATTGCTATCCTTTTTAATATACTCATTTTTTAAAATTGCTGTATGACTCCTCCCACTGAAATGTAATAGCACAGGCGCAGGAACTTGGTCTTAGTTTTTGTACTCTGAAACGCTAACAGGTGAACAGTGCTTTGCACAAATAACCATTAGCTGAATGAATGACTGAAGGAAGGAATGAGTGAATCTGAGCTGTGTAATAATATAAAGTAAACATGACTGTAAGGATTCAAAGATTTGCTTGACGCTTCCTTGCTCTCCAATAGAAGGGTCTCCTGGTCTGGCTTTCTCATACCTATTCCTGGCTGAGCCACTCTCTGCCTTACAATCAATCATTAAAGCCTCTTACGTGTCAACTTACACCTGGGTGAAGTGAGTTCAGTAACCTGTGTCCATGCAGCAGACATAGGTCATTGTACTGCACTGAACATTTTTCTATTGTAACAGATGTGAGTAGTTTGAGCACTGGGAGCTGGTCCTACACATTGCTGTATTCCCATTTCTTAGCACATTACCTAGCCACAGAAGTAAAAGAAACCTTTGTTGAATGAATGATTAAAGCAATCAGAGACTTATGTATATATGGGGAAACAAAGCACAGCACTCTGAATCTCCAGCAAAGTTGGGGCTATCATTTGAAAACAAGCCTAGGACACATAGCACAGAGATTCCCCTTTCCACTTGAACCACATTTTTCCAGAGGCAAGGAGGCGCTATACAGTCTGTTCCTTACCCAAAGGGTAGAAAGGCAAGCCGAAGCTCCAGATCCGATTCCATGCCATGTTTTGGAAGTTGTGTTTACGTCTGCCTTCATCTCCATCCTTTCCGTTCTAGCATAAGCAAAATTATAACCCGCACATCCGAGTTGCATGCAATTATCAGAGCCTGGGTGCTCCTGCGTTGAGGGACTTCGCCCCTGAGACCGCTGACTGTCTGTGAATGACAAATCAGAAGTCAGGGTTACAGAATCGACTGGACTTTTCCTGCTCATTTGCAGCAAAGGGAAGAAGCAGAGAATGAAAGATTCTGAAAATAAAGGTAAGGGGCTGGCTGCAGAGAGGCGGCTGGAAGATGCTAGGGATGAAATGTCATCCCAAGGACCCCGGACATGTTTCATTTGCATTAATGGATGATTTAAAATTACTGTGCGTATATTATTAAAAAATTCACAAAATAGTTATATAATATATGTATTGTTACTGGCTTCTGGTTTCCAAATATTGTGTCATTCAATTTTTCAGTTTTTGGTAGTACTAAACGTATTTTTATATTCTTTATTTAATCTTGGCTGAGATGTCTATTTCCATTTCACAGGTTTCCTTCTAACAGCTTTTGATCATTTTGGGGGGGGGGGATGACAGTAGTTCACCATTAAAATGTAGGTTTCCAGTGTATTATTGGAGTATGTGAAACACTCGGGTCTTAAACAGTTTGGGTTCTCAAGAGAAACGCTGGCTGAGAGTCTCTTAATGAGCATTAATCTTTTACAGGACTGTTCAATGGGGAGTGAACACTGACCTTCAGAACTGTTTATCTGGCAAAGGGATATTGGAACGTAAAGTCTCTCGGCTCTCCTCCTTCTTCCCCTCCCTCCTCCCCCTCCCCCTTCCCCTCCCAAGGGGATCAAACCCACCCACCCACACTAGTTCTGTCGGGAGAGATGCGCGAGGAGAAAAAAATCATTTAAGTGAGAACTCAGGAAGGGAATGAAAATGAACCATCCAAATTTTAAGTCCGACAGCATGGATTCTAGAGGATTCTGGGGGTTTAATTTCTCCAAAATTTAACGTTTCTGGCGCAGATGGGGAGGAGGGGGTAATGGGCATTGGACCCCTGAGGGAATCTTAAAAGGCCACCTGTGGTCCTGAGTCCAATCCCGACCCCCCTCCCGCCCCCCCCCCCCCCGTTTCCTTGCTCTGCATTGGTGATGGGGAGGGGAGGGAGGGGTGCCGAGGGGTGGCTGGCGCGCAGGGCGCAGCGCAGCGGGCCGCCATCTCCTCGCGGTGGTGGTGCGCAGCCCCTGCTTGCTGAGCGCTAATTTTAGGGTTCGCCAGTCCCTGAACTGCGTGGCGCCGCACCCTCTTCTAGGCTTCTTCTGCTTTAAGGGGGCCCCAGCTCTTTGCCCTTGGGCTTTGGAGGATTGTGGGAATGCAGGCAAAGGGCTGGTCAGGGCGCCCAGGGCAGCTCCCACGGTGCACACCCCCCCTCTTCCGCCGCACCCCGCACTCTCCCGCGTTCCCGTTAGGTGGTCTGCACGATGGGTGCCAAGCACACAGGGCCTAAACCTTTCTGCGGCGATGGGTGGTGGGGTTTGGCCTTCAAGTCCCTAGGAGTTGGCTACAAGCTGGCTGGTTAAAAGATTTCTGTGTCGTGATGGGTTATAGGTATTTATATATCGATGAGATAGAAGAAAAAGAAGGAGGGGGGGGGGGTAGCCTGCACCCAATCTGATGCAATGGGGGACACTGGCGTTTTAAGCTATCAAACTCTCTTAAGCAACCCCATTTCTATAACTGAGGCTTTAAAAGCGCTGGGGGCGGCGGTGCAGAGCGGGTAGCATCGCAGAGGCTGTGGATCATTTCGCATCCATTTATTGATCTCTGTGTGGTTTTGACGTTTAAATTTTAATTAAGCAGTCTTGGTGGGGCTGAAAACAGCAATAAGGAGCACCCAGGATCTGTTTACTCTGTTTCTAAGCCAATCTCTCATGGACAAATACTACCTCTGTTTGTAATCAAAGTATTTAAAATCGGTTCTGAGGAGAAGGTTGGCTTCTTCTGTGTTGTTTGCAGTGTCTGGAGGAAGAGTTAATGGAAAGAGAAGAATTTGCTTATTTGCCAAGTCATGCTAGGCCAGGGATGTGATTTAGAAAACATTGAAGCTTCCCAAATTGGAAGCTTAGGATGAGGTCAGTGTTCATTATTGTTCAGAATGGAAACACTGTCTTTCTCAGGGTAAATCAACATGCTGGAAACTGCGGATCCTCAACCCTTTTTATAAAGCACTGGCATCTACATTTTTTTTGTTTCACTTTGTATTGGAAAGAGCTTTGGGCTGGGGTTCAGGAGAATCAGGTTCTGGGTTGTTCAGCCATCACTATTAGTGGTCTGTGACAAGGCCTCTTATTTCTGTGTCTCTCAGTTTGTTTATCTCTGAAGTAGAGAGATGGTAGATTACATTATGTTTTTTCATATTGTGGGAGGTGGGAATACAACTTGATGAGCCTTAAGTAACATTTCATATGGAACAGACTAGAAAATGTCAGAAACCATTATACATGGTAAGGGTAACTTGTTTCTTGAAAGTTATATGTATTCATGTTTATGTATGCATATTGGAAAGGTATATTAAAAATAGCATGTATTAATTGTATAGAATAATGGGTTACGTTATTCACACTTATATGTACACTTAATGTACTTTGATCCTGTTCATTCCTCTCTCTGCCTCCTCCTTCCTCTTTCCAAATAGTCCCCTTCTACTTTCATGTCCTTTCATGTTGGTCTAGATTCCACATATGATGTTTGTCTTTCTGAGTCTGGCTTATTTCCCTTAATGTGATACTCTCCAGCTCCATCCATTTTCTTGCAAATGCCGTAATTTTGTTCTCCTTCATGGCTGAGAAGCTCCAGTGTGTATTTTATGACATTTTCTTTATTGGCTCAGGGGACCTAAACTGATTTTATATCTTGTCTATTGTGAATAGTCTCACAGTAAGCATGGGTGTGAGCTACCTTTGATTCCTTTGAATAGACTGAGAAGTGGTAGAGCTGGATTATCACTTTATTTTGTGTTTTTGGCAGTACTAAAGGCTTAACTGTGGGCCTTATGCTAGGCAAGTCCTCTACTCTTTGAGTTATACACTCCAGACCTTTATGTATTAGTTTATTTTTTCAGGTAGGGTCTTGTACTTTTGTCTAGGGCAGACCAGAGACCAAGATCTTCCCTAGCTCCAATTTTTACATAGTTGGATTCCAGGTGTGTGTCATGGCACTTGATACTTGGGAAGCTCCATAGTACTTTCCATTATGAGTGCACTAATTTATATTCTCAGCAGCATTGTATAAGGGTTCCTGCTTTCCCTCATCCTCATCAGCAATTCTCATGGATGGTTTCCTTTCTTTCTTTTTTTTTATTTTATTGTTACTGGGGCTTGAACTTGGGGCCTGAGTGCTGTCCCTAAGCTTTTTTGAACAAGGCTAGTACTCAACCACTTGAGCCACAGCTCTGCTTCTGGCTTTTTTGGTTAATTGGAGATAAGAGTCTCTTGGACTTTTCCTGCCCAGGCTGGCTTTGAATTGTGATCCTCAGATCTCAGCCTCTTGAGTAATGAGAATTATTGTCATGAAACACTGGCACCCGGCTGATTATTTTCTTGGCAACAACCATTCTTACAGTGGTGAGATGGAATCTCAACGTCCTTTTGATTTCATTTCCATGATGACCACAGATATTAGACATTTACAAAGTATTTATTGACCATTTGTATTGCTGTTTAATGTTTTCTCATTTATTAACCAGATTATTTTGCTATTTGGTCATAGTTTTTTGAGCTCTTTATAGTCTGTATATTAATTCCCCATCAAATGCATAGCTGGCAAAGATTTTCTCCCATTTTTTATTTAGTCTGTGGCTTCACTCTGTTAATTGATTCTTTTGCTGTGCCGAGGTTAATTTGATAAAATACCATTTGTTAATTCTTGCTCTTATTTCCTGAGTTATTGGAGATGTGTTCAGGAAGTTGTTGCCTATACTTGTATCTTTAATGAAAGTGACATTTTGATACCAGACCTATTAACTGTGAGTCTTAGTCAACACTGAAATAAATCATAGCTTGTTAATTTTATTGTGAAGGAGTCTGTGAAATGCAATGTTATATGTTACTTGCTTATGCATATGTGTGTATCTATCCATCTGTCTAGAGTACATGTGAAGGGTGGCAGTTTTCCTTGGGTTTTCAAAATTTACAATCTCAAGTAAGTTAAGAATTATTGCGTTTCTGATGGTTTTCAATATTCTTTCAAGCCTATTTCTTAAGATGATAGGATCCCTTCAAGGCTAGGAGATGGCTATGTGTTGACAGACAGCTAATTGTGTGACGTAAAGTGTGTGTGTGTGTGTGTGTGTGTGTGTGTGTGTGTGTATTGAGGAAGAGGTCTTGGGAAGGCCACCAGACCATGAGAGCTATTTGTGGATACCAAAATACCAGATGTTGACCTGAATATGAAATAAATACATTAAAATTTAGAGTCATTATGCTGAAAAAGACCACAGAAAAACTACCAAACTGTATGAATTGTTTAGATGTCAATTCTTCTTATAAAGACTGAAAAGAGAACCAGGAAAATTAAAAGGAGTTTACAGGACAAATAACTGAGCAGGATGTTGGTAGGCAGAACTTGAGTATTTATAATCTACTAGCACATGACTGGTGTTCAGTAAATGTTGAATTGTGGTTTAATTAATGTCTTCCTTCCATTCCCCTCTTTTTATTACATCTTAGGACAGCCAAATACAGTTATAAAATACAAAAGACATTGTAATACTACATGTGCAGCATATCTCAAAATGCTTTTGCATACAAAAATATTATGTATGAAACAACTAAAGGAAAATTGAAAAAAAAGGGAAAATTAGAAGGGGTTACTAAATAGATACTGGCTAATGTAATAGCTAATTTTAACAGTGACTGCCATAACTCCAATTTAATTAACAACTAACATGTGAAAAGCTGTCTATGAGATAACTAACATTGCTACCTCTCTTTATGTAGTTTACATAAAGAGAAATGGATTAAGAATTTTTGTTCATTGGTACATAGCAAGTGGCAGTCAAGATTCAAATCCAAGTCCTAAAACCATTTCCCTGTTAAGTAAGGATTGAGAAATAACTAGTCTTGTAAAATTGCAGTTTTAAAATAAAATTGTCAACATCATTCATTATTAGAGTTAAATTATCTTCTATATAAAGAAAAATGTAGCCGGGCATCAGTGGCTCATGTCTGTAATCCTAGCTACTCAGGAGGCTGAGATCTGAGGATGGCAGTTCACAGCCAGCCTGGGCAGGAAAGTCCGTGAGACTCTTATCTCCAATAAACCACTAGAAAACTGGAAGTGGAGCTGTGGCTCAAGCAGTAGAGTGCTTGCCTTGAGATGAAGAGTGCAGTTATAGCGCCCAAGCCCAGAGTTCAAGCCCCACGACCGACAAAACAATAAAAAATAAAAAATAAAGAAAAATGTGAACCTTAGAAAAATGATGGCTTTTGACTAATTTTCTAAATTGTGTTGTTTGGAAAATAAACATTTTAGTAATAGAAATTCAGCTCCAAGTTTCCTTTTCAATATGTTGAGTATTTCACAAAATCTTATAAGAAGAGATTTTTTTTAAAGGAGAATTGGAAAATTTGGGTACATTTAAAAACATAAGGTCAGAGAAAATATTTTTATTCCTCCCAATGTTTCAGTTCTTTTCCTAGACTTTAATTCAAAATAGCGAACATGACAGTTTGTGAGCAAATGAGGGATATGCCTCACATTTTTATGTGGTAAAACTAGGATTTGAGTGCTGTCTATGAAAGCACATTCTGAAAGAACTTTTCACTTGAAAGTTACAGAATCTAATCATCAGAATCTAGGTTAGACCCACACTTTTAAGCTCTACTTAAAAAAAATATTGTGTCCATCTGTCACCCTGTGAAAACTAAATAAAGGTAAGAGCATAAAAATGTAATGTGGGGCTGGGATTGTGGCTCAGTGGTAGAGTGCTTGCCTAGCATGCAGGAAGCCCTGTGCTCAATTCCTCAGTACCACTGCAGCTCACGTGGTAGAGTGTTAGCCTTGAGCAAAAGAAGCTTAGGGACAGTGCCCACACCCTGAGTTCAAGCCCCAGGACTGCAAAAATAAAATAACATAAAATAAATGTAACTTTTTCCCCTTAACCATCATAACATCTTGATAGTTTTAGAGAAAACGTGATTTTATTTTTTGAGGATTTTTGTCATTGCTGCTGTGAATGGGTAGGCTTGGGAAATGGTACCTTAGAAGAGGTGATCAGTGAATGACTGGGATTTCTTACTGTTTCAGGATTAACATGTGGTAAAACTGGCATTAGAAATTTGTCTACCATTCTCAGCGGGAATGGTACAGTCTCCTGAGAACAGTAGGGATACTGGCAAGTATGTTTTGAAATTGTCACATGATTGAGGGCCCCTACAGTGTTTTGGGCTGAAATGGACAGAAGCAATGCTAGAAGTCCTGAGATTTCCTACAGTTTTCATTGAATAACTAGTTAACTTGTGTTCTTTCCAATTCTTAGATGATTTGCTTAAGAGGTAGGTGAAAACCTTCTATACTTTTCTGAGCTTAAAATATGTGTTGGTTATGATATCTATAGAGATGTCCTGGATTAAAAAATGCTGTGCAAAGCTGGTGGCTCACACCTGTAATCCTAGCTACTCAGGAGGCTGAGATCTAAGGATCATGGTTCACAGCCAGCTCAGGCAGAAAGTCTGTGAGACTCTTATCTCCAAATAATCACCAGAAAACTGGAAGTGGTGCTGTGGTTCAGGTTGTAGAGTGCAGAGCACTAGCCTTAAGCTGAAGAGTTAGGGACAGCGCCCAAGCCCAGAGTTCAAATATCCTGACCAACAAAAAAAAAAATGCTGTGCAAATCTAAGGAATACTATACTTAATTCTTGTTCAGAAAAATCGCTTATTCAAAGCCATACTGTTTGTGTTTGGGGCCCAATTCATCTGATCATTCAGTTGGCATACATGTACAAGTATGTGTCTATTTCAGTGTCTTCTAACATGGCTCAGACTGAGAATTTACAAGTTGAAATACATGTTGTTTTAATTATAAATAACTTATTTCAGTTATCCTCTATATTGCAGTTGAAATATAATATGCATATAATTATTTGTCTAATATTTATGTTAGGTAGGTTTGAATTTTTCTCAAAATATTAACTGTTTTTCTGTTCATATTTTACATGAACAAAATTTTATTTATCATTTATTATATCATTTTTATTTATTTTATTATTTTACTTATTTTGTTACCTATTGTTTTTAATGTTCTATTTATATATTATATACATTTGTATTGCTTACAAATGCATATAAATGTATTGTTTATATAGTTATATATTTTATATTCATATGCATTTGAGATGTAAACTGAGTAGCAAAATGACTGGATTTTTACCCCCTTCCTGTTTTGAAAGGGCTTGATCTAACATTAAAACTTTTGGGTATTATATATTCAATTCTGGCCCCTTTAAAAAAGATTACCACAGTCCTGAACAATAGGATTAACCTGAGCATGAACTACTCTCATTAAATACCAGAGATACTGGGACATATGGGTTATAATTCTGCTAAAAAAGTGATGTCATGCATCAATTTTTTTAATGCTACTGTAACTGGCACTTTAAAATTTCAGTTTGGAACTGTTCCTGGGGAAATAGAAATCCATTTTTGCCCTTTTGGTCTTTTTTTTTTTTTTTTTCCTATTCTTGTAGTTCAGAATGAACTGCAACTCTCTGCTAAGTCTAGCCTCCTTGTGATTTCCCTACCTCTGCTCTGGAATGCTGACAGAAGAGGTTTATACTACCATACACAGCTTACAATTCAATTTTATATGCTGACTTTATTTCAGTGCCCTTGCTAAACTGAATTTATTTACTTAATTAATTTATTTAAATAAACTGATTTATTTTAATAGTTTTTACATTAAGGGCTTACTATGTAGACAATTAATTTTCTGTAAGAAAATCAGTTCCTTTCCAGTCTGTACCTTTTTCTCCCTTCTCATATGAACTAGCTAAGATCTCTCTTAAAATGTTGAATACGGGTGGTGATGGTGAGTATCTTTATCTTGTTCCTTACCTAAGGGAAAAGGCTATCATTATTTTTAGCATTCGATACAATATTTCACATGGGAATCATATAAATACTTTTTTATTAGACTAAGTTATCTTATATTCTTTGCGCACTAAATCACAGCATTTACTAATGTTGAGCTTTTGTCAAATATTTTTCTGATCATATCATTCTATTTTATCCTGTATGGCCACTTACAGTTTAGTTTTTGAGTTTTGAGTGTTCTGGTATAAACTCAAGGAAGTATGACTTGTTATTCTTTTCATGTATTACTGTATTTGACTTGTATATTTTGCTTATAGTAGTGTGTGTGTGTACTTTAAAAGAATGTGGACACTAAGGCTGTTTGGTTCCATGTTTTGTCAGTTATTTCAGTTTTAACAGTTTTATAGTACAGATGATTTCCCCCTGCACCTAATTTGATTGGTTCCTAAAAGTAGTAAAACTCTAAACAGTATGATTTTGTATTTCTCTATTTTTCTTTTTATGTTTGTCAATTTTTCCTTTAACTTTAAAGATACGTTATTAAATGTATGTCATATAAATTTACAGTTGTTATACCATATTTGTGAAATTTCTTTCATTATCTCTTTTGGCCTTAAGGTCTATCTTGTTGATAGTAATGAAGCAATGCTAGCTTTCTTTGGGATGGTAGATGATTGGTTTTCCCAGTTTTAGATTTTAATTTTCTGTGTCCTTATTTTTAATATATATATCTTTTATAAGCAGCACATAAATGAAATTTTAGAAATTCAGTATGACTAGGTGCTGGTAGCTCATGCCTAAAATCCTAGCTACTCAGGAAGCTGAGATCTGAGGATTGTGGTTCGAAGCCAACTTGGGCAGGCAAGTCCATGAGACTTTTATTTCCAGTTAACCAGCAAAGAGCCAGAAGTAGTGCAGTGGCTCAAATTGTAGAGCACTAGCCTTGAATGAAAAAGCTCAGGGACAGTACCCAGGCCTTGAGTTCAAATCCCAAGATCAGCCCCCCATCACTACAAAAAAAATCAACCTGGCAATTTGGCCCTTAGTTTGAGTGTAGATATATTGAGGTTTACAATTACAATATTGGTTACTACTTGTTTCCTGTTTTGGGTTTGTATCCCATCTATCTGTCTTCCATAATGCTTCCATTGTTTTCTTTCTTTTGGATTAATCAAGAAATATTTTTAACTTTCTATTTTCTCTCTACTAATGTATTAGTTACAAGGTTTCCATTTTATTTTGTGTGAGTGTGTGCGTGCATGCCTACATGCCTTTGTGTGTGTATGTGCGATTACCCTAATGTTATTTTTATTTCATCATATTTCAGACAGTGTTAAGATCTTAACTTCATTTTCTGTTTTCTTTTCTACCTCCACCTTTTGTCTTTATTTTATTTATTTATTTTTTCAGCCATAGGGCTTGAACTATGAATCTGTGTGGCTTGAATTTTTTCTTTTCTTTTACTTTTTTTGCAATTATTGTAATTCTCTACAATTATCCCCTTGAATATAATTTTGCTCATTTTTCTCTTCCTGAGATTCCAGTTACTTTTACACTACATTTATTATCACATTTTACCTTTCCTTTTATCACTTATTTTACTTTCTGTGCTCTTAGTCATGTTTTTCTGCTATTTATTATTTTTACCTGGTTTTCTTTAGTGCCCTATAGTTCCCTTTCTATGTTAAATTCATTCATATACAACCTTTAATTTTTAAATTTCATTTTGTATTAAATTTCAGAACTTTATTCGATTATTTTTAAAATGAAATCTTCACATTTGTCATTTACTTTCTCTCTTTCATTCCTTCCTCCCTTTTCCCTCCCTTCCTTCTTTCCTTCCTTCTTTCCTTCCTTCCTTCCTTCCTTCCCTCCATTCCTCCCCTCCATTTTCCCTTTCTTTCTTTCTTTCTTTTTCTTTCTTCCTTATCTTTCTTTCCTTCCCTCCCTCCTTCCCTCTCTCCTTCCCTCCCTCCCTCCCACCATCCCTCCCTCTCTCCCTTCCTACCTTCCTTCCATATTTCTTTCTTTCATTCTCTCTCTCTTTCTTTTTCCTCTTCTCCTTCCTGAATTTTTCCTTTTCCTTTTGACTAAGGATTAAACTCAGGGCTTGGCCCTTGCTAACTTGAACCTCATCCCCAGACAACTTGCTTTTATACCATATTTCAGATAAGATAGTGAATTTTTGTTGAGTTGGTCTCCACCTGGGATACTCTAGCCTCCTGAATAACTTACTCTCCCCTTATTTTAAGCAGATGTTTCTGATCTGTCTTTTCTAGTTGCCCTCAGCAGAACTGTAGGTCTGCTACTATTCATTCCATTATGACTGCATGCTTGACCTGCCTAAGCTATTTAAAAATGTGAACTTTGGTTTTTTAAAAACTGGGTCACCATATTAGTTTTGTCATCTCTTTTGCACAAACATTACAGTAGTTTTGAAAACCACATTTAGTAACTGCAAGTATAGGTACTTTTGAGTATGTTTATCTTTTCTGTTTTTCTTGTTGGTGCTCCTCATATGTAGAAGACTTTAATTAAATGTTCCATATTTTGTATTGATGGCTCTGGATGATGTCATCTTTCTTCTGCGAGTATAGAATGCAACTAGCACTGAGCCTAATTAAGACTGCTTTGCAGTTGGTTGAAGTTTGGTCTACTTATGTTTTCTCCTGAGAGCCACAGCCCCTTCCTCTGGTAGACCCCAATGTTATTTCCCTCAGACAATGAGTCTGCTGAAAACGGAAAATGTTGATTTTGCTTGTCAGCTTTCTTCTCCTGGCCTTGTGCAGATGAGTCAGTGATACAAGAGAAAAATTGGTATCCGGCTCACTTCTCTCAGTTATTCTAGGATGTAACTTTTCAGTCTTGATGTCCACTTTTTGTCTCTGAAGCACCGTAAGACCATATGATGTTCTTCAGACTTTTCTACCTCTTGACATTTGTCCTTTTCCTGGTTTCTTAGCTCCTTGACTTAGGTCAAAAATCTGCAAATACCCTAAGTGGGAAAATGGGCTTACAAAAAGTTGGGTTTCCTTTTTCTAAAATTTGGCTTTTCAATCTTAGCCAATTAGTAGCTCTCCTTATTTTAAGCAGATGTTTCTGATTTGGCTTTTCTCGTTGTCCTCAGCAGAACTGTAGGTCTGCTACTATTCATTCCATTATGACTGCATGCTTGACCTGCATAAGCTATTTAAAAATGTGAACTTTAGTTTATAAAACTGAAAGCTGTAAGCAAAAATACTCCAAGATAACATCTTAAACAAATAACAAAGGATATGTATAGTTGATTCTTGTTACTTTTTCTTGCATATTAAAGGCGTATCCATTTCTTTTCCCACATGTTCTTTGAAATGCTTACACATTTGTGTAGTTCTTTTGGAGAGTATGTGTGCTAAAAGAACTTTTTAGTTTGTGATGTCTGATCTTCCATTCAGATGTTTAATACTTTTGTTATTATACGATTCAGAATGGTCAGTTCTCACCATTTGAACTTCAGTATGACCCTAAAACTTACAAAATAATTTGATCAAGTTACAAAAATGTTTATGATAACTTGGCCCAAACCTGGTATTGTAGTTGAGCTGATATTTTTTTTTTCTTCAGATTTTAGGGTTGTCTGTTGTGTTAGTGTACTATTAGCTTTATATGACTGCCTATGTACGTGGCCTCTAAAGTTCAAGTTTTAGTCATTTACTCAATCATTTCAGCATTGAGCATTAGTGTGCTTGGCTCTCCTCTTCCCAGATACACATTACAGTAGTTCTAGGAGTTTGGTCAGGACAGTAAAGGAGGGCTACTCATATGTGATATGGTGCTGATGGTGACGAAAAGATGGGTGCAGTTGTGAATATTATGGCAAGGTCTCTCATGTTTCTCAACTTTAAAAAAATTAAAGTCAGACCAGGAAAAAATGTTAAATGTGAAGAAAATACTAAGGGAAAAATAAAAGATTGAGCACCATTAGTCAAGTTCAACCTTCTTATTTTTATAGACCAGGAATCAGAAGCTCGGAGAGGGGACATGACCTGGGGGCTGGGGATAGTCCACAACTAGGACAGATGCTTTGACTTCTGGCTCCTACCTCTGCCTCACTCTTTCTGCTTGTTGATCAGAAAAGATGGGGAGGAAAATTCCAGCATTCACGAATGTTGGAAATGGGTGACTTTCTCAGCATCCAAGTGTACCTTACATGAGTCAGCGTGTCACTTTCCTCTTTTTCTCCTCTTCCCCACCCTCTTGGCAATTTAAAAACAGACACTTTGGTCTCATGCAGACTTGGAGGTTTTTTTTTTTCTTTTTATCACCTAAGAATCATTTGATCACATATGCTTAAAAAAAAGAGAGATTTGTGCCTGTGAAATCTAACAAGAGCCCAACACAAGGTATGTTTGTTCTTCTTTCTAAGCCTTTTTTTAGTTTGGTACTGTGTGGTTTAAATTTAGAATACTTTTGCCAAGTTGAGGGGGTGGTGACACTGTGCAGAAATTAAACCCAGCTGTGACTCCTGCTGTGGTGAGGTAGATGGGAAAATCTGGGAACCAGTCTTAAAGGAGAGGGCTTTCAGGAGGGCTTGTCTTAAATGGATGGAGGTGGGGTGAGGAGAAAGGAACAACAGTCCTGTGGGACTCAGCCTATCCAGGATGTATTTCTGGTCTGGGAATCTAGAATTTAAGTATTAAAAGATACATGTTAAAACTTTATTTTAATGAACAAATATTAATAAACATTCAAATGTTGCTCATATTGATATCACTATTTAATGTTAAAATATACATGTAAATATATACCACATGTACATACATCATGTACTATGTTAGTTATCCTACCAGACAAAAATCAGCTTAAAGGAGGAAAGATTTATTTTGGCTCAGGATTTCAAGGTTTCAGCCATAGTTACTTGGCCTTGTTTGCTGTGAGCCTTTGGTGGTACCAGCTTCATTTGTTTATCATGGTGACAGTGTGTGGTGGGTAAGGCCTCTTCTTCTCATGGTAGCCAGGGAAGCAAAAAGAGAGGAGGAACTAAGGTCCTAACTTCTACTAGACTCTAGTCTCAAAGGTTCCACTTCTTCCCACAGCCTTTGGCTGTGACCAAGCTTTCTGACATAGGGGCCCTGTGGTGACACTTAAAATCCAAACCTTAGGATTTCTATATACACATACACAGAGACATGGATAGCTGGAAATTGGTAGTAAGTCATCTGGATTTGTTTTGCTTCCTCAGAGGCTAAATAGTAAGTTTTCCAATACTTTCCCTTCTATCTGGAGTATTTTACTCTCTTGTTTTCCCTGTTCATGCTACTTCTTTTACCAGAAAGCTTTTCTGGTAAAAGAAGTAGGCTGGCTTTCCTGGACTTCAGGTTTCCTCCACTTGCCTTGGCCCATAACACACTCCCAGAATATCCTGTGTATTCTTTTTCATGTCTTTTCCTATACTTCAATTGCTGGATAAAATTTGAATATATTGTAGATATTCAGTATATGCTGGAAGGAAAAGAGAAGTAAAGCAGGGAGGAATAGTCCTGGGGATGTGGCTCAGGGGTAGAGTACTTGACTAGCAGGCAAGAAGCCCTGAGTTCAAAAGGTCAGTTACCCTCAAAAAAGAAAGAAAAAAAGGAAGGAAGGAAAGAAAGAATATGTTTTATTCCTGTTTTGACCTGACTTCTATTTCCTCTCCCCCAGCCTGGGTCTCAGGGCCAATCACAAACTACCATTGTTTCAGTTTTCAATTTCTCCTACTCCTACTGGGCCTCCAGTGTCCCAACTCCTGTATGGTCCATTCCATTACTTTGGTGACTCCCTCTCATTCTGATAGGTATGGCTCCAAATGTGTTTCACCATTATTGAGGCCTCTTCCTTATGAGATGACATTGCTGTCTCTCAGCTAGATTGAGACTATCTAGCTTGAAAGTCTCAGCATCTTTCTTCGCATCCAGTCCCTCCTCTTCTTTCTTCTCTCTTATGTACTACTGTTGCTTGTGAGAGCCAACTGTTTACAGTGCCTGTGCTTTCAGAAAGTCTGTTCACACCTACAGAGGGATCAACTCTTTTCTGCAATCTCCTTTTCCTAAAAGAACATGCTTACCTGTCATCCCTACTGTTGAGTCTATTAGACCAGAAGCTTGGGTGATTCCCAGGGCAAACTTCTAGACTCTGTGTTGTTAGTAAGCTCCTCAAGGACTTCAGGTGGGCCATCAGATTGTCCTGATACCATCTCCAGAAAATGAACACCTGGTCTTATATGGTGATTGGGGAATGGCAGCTGCTTAGATGCACTTGCTGAGGGAACAGGATCTGGGGCTTTCACTGTTTCTCAGGCAAATCTTCATCCAGTCCCACTTACTGGTTTTAGACTTGCCTTCACTGTTCACTCACTACATTGCTCAGATGCAAGGGTACTGTCAAATCCCAGGTCTTTAGCAGATTTCATATTGTAGTTCAGCTTCCATGTTAGGTCCTAGCTTTTGTACTGCCCCCCTCCTTCCCTCCTCCTCCTTTCTTCCCCTTTCCCTCTTTCCTCTACTTTCTCCCTCTCTTGACAGAATCATACTGTATAGTCCAGATTGATTTTTGAGCTTGCAATTGTATCCCAGGCTGGCCTGGAACTTGTGACCCTCCTGCCTCAGTATGCCAAGTACTGGGATTACAAATATGCACCATCATGCCCAGTCAACTTTCTGGATTATTTTTTTTGTCTTTCAAAATCTGTGGCTGATTTTACTTGAATATATAAGAAAGGGTTTTAAAAGTTTATAAGAAGAGCAAAGTCAAGAAGCTCAATTCTAATATGAGACATTTATCCTGAACAACAGCAGTAGAAAGCAAAACTGGCAGCGTATAAAAAAGTAAGAACATTGCTCAAATGGGAACATCTAGAGCCTTCTCAGGAGATAAATTGCAGAACTTTGACTTCATACTTCTTTGATGTGTGTGTGTGTGTGTGTTTATGCTTAATGAACTCTGAATTTTGAACAAACTTTTAAGTATGCAGAAAATATGTATAGCTTCTAAGTGTATAAGATAGATGAACTTCTATAAAGCAAAGGCCCTGTGTAACTAGCACCAAAATCAAGTAACAGGACATTGCATCCCTGAAGCCCCTCCTTAGTTTCTGTCACCCAAGCCAAGGACTTAAATTGTTTAGTTCTTTTTGACTTTTATTTAAATATAGTCATTCACTTTGTGGCATTTGCTCCAGTTTGTTTTGCACACTTTATGTTTGTGAGATCCATCTTCAATATGTGGTAGTTATTCATTCTCATCCTTGTATAGTATTCCATTAAGTGAATACATTGTTGTATTTTCCATGAAACTACTAGGTCATAGGATGTGTTGTCCTTAGTTGATAATACAAATACTTTGACAAAGTGGTTGGACCAGGTTTTATCCTGTCAGCACTGAATGAGCATGTCATTGCTCCACACTTGTTAACATTTGTTGCTGGAAATCTTCTAAATTTTAATCATTCTCATTGGTATCTAATAGTAATATATCATTGTGATTTAGATTCAAATTTTAATTATGACTCAGTGATTGGGCACTTAGTCCTAAGTGTATTGGTCTTTTGTGAAAAACGTGATTATCATTTGCCAAAATTTTGATTTTGTTAATTTCTATTTCTGCATTTTTCTTATTGATATCCATTTTTATATGAGTCCTTGCATATATATATATATATATATATATTCTCTACAACATACTTTTAAATTTTACTCTCTTAGTGTTGCCTTTTTTTTTTTTAGAGGAAGCTCTATGTGTAACCCAGGCTGGTCTTGAACTCACCAGCCCAGGTTGGTTTTGAACTCAAGATCTTCCTTCCTTAGCCCTCTAAGGGCTGAGATTACAAACATTTGCCATCAAATTCAGCTTCTTAATGATGTCTTTTTGTTATTAGAAATTTATTATCTTAAGTAGTTATACAAACGGTTTTCAATTCAGCATGTCAGTTTATGAATACTGTACATATTGATCAATGTCATGCCTTTCATAATAATGTCTTTTGGTGAAAAAAAATTTTATTTTGGGGGATTGAGCTAGGGATTATGTAACTAAGCATGCTCTCTACCCATGTGATGTACCCCCAGTTTCACAAAATTCTTTATTATAGTCTATTTTACTTTTACATTATGGTTATATCTATGTGGATTCTATTTAACAAAGTTTTGTTTCCTCAGTGTCACGGAAATACTATTTTATGTTTTTCTCTAAAAGCTTTGTTGTGTTAGAGTGTGTTGATTTAAAAAATTAAATGTGTTTGTCCATAGATCAGCCTGATCTCTCTAAAAGAATCTTAACATTAAAATAAATGTGATGACTTTTGCCACAAATGTGTTTAAAGTTTTCATGTTCATGTTAGGAATTGAACCTAGGGATTTGCACATACTAAGCATGTGCTCTACCACTTAGCAAATATCTGTATATCCCCTTTGATGGTAGACAAAATTTTATGTATTTATTATATCCAATTTGATATTTTAAAGTATACATACACATGTCATGGAATGTAAAATCTAGATAATTAATAAGTATATAATCTCACATAATTATTGGTTGGTAAGAACACAACATACATTCTTCATAAAATATACCATTATTAACTCTAGTCACAATGCTGTATAATAGATCCCTTAAACATACTCTTCTAATCAACTATAATTATGGTACCTGGACCTAGATTGCTCCTGATGATCTCAGCCTCTGGTAAGCACCATTCTACTTCTGTAAGATTAACATTTTTTGTTTGTCTATATGCCAGTACTGGGGCTTAAATGTAGGGACTTCTGTTCTTGGTTGGCTTTCTTGCTCACAGCTGGTGCTTTGCCACTTGAATCATGTTTCCAGCCTGACTTCTTGCTGATTAATTGGTGATGGAGTCTGGCATACTTTTCTGCCTGAGCTGGCTTTGAACTGTGATCTTCTAATCTCCATTTCCTGAGTAGCTAGTATTTATAGGCATGAGCCATCAGTGTAATACATACTTTTAAAATAACACATATGAGAGATCATGTCGTAATTGTTTTTCAGTGCTTATTTCTCTTAAATTAATGTCTTCCAGGTTCATCTATGTTGTCTCAGACAACAAGATTTCTATTTTTTCATAGCTGAATAGTATATATACCACATTTTCTTTACCCATTCATCTAGCGATGGGCACTTAGGTTGAATCTGTATCTTGGCTACTGGGAATAGTACTTCAATAAACATGGAATGCAAATGTCTCTTTGTGACATTGATTTCACATCCTTGTCCTATATACCCAGTAGTAAGTTTGCTGGTCATATGATAGCTATATATTAATTTTTTTGAGAACTCCATGCTCTTTTCCATAATGGCTGTATTAATTTACATTTCCATCAATAATAGGTAACAACAATAATCCTAACAACAATAAGGGGTTCCTTTTCTCCACAGCCTTGTCACATGTATCTTTTGTCTTTTTATTAGCTAGTCTAACAAGAATGAGGTGACATCATTGTGATTTTTATTTATAGTTACCTGTTGATTGGTGGTCATGACCACTTTTTCCTATGCATTTTGGCCATTTGTGTGTCTTCTTTTGAGAAATGTCTATTCTAGGGCTGGGATGTAGCTCAGTGGCAAAGCGCTTGCCTAGCAAGTACAACGTCCTGGGTTCGATCCCCAGTACCAAAAAAGAAAAGACAAAAAAAAAAAGAAATGTCTATTCTGGTCTTTTACCTAATTGTTATTTGAGTTAATTGTTTCCTTATGATAGAGTTGTTTGAGTTCCTTATGTGTGTTGGCTATTAATACTATATCAGATGCATTAATTTGCAAACATTTGTCTTTTTACTGTTCCTTTTTTTTGCTGTGCAGGAGCTTCTTAGATTGAGACAGTTTCATGTATCTACTTTTGCTTTTATTTGTCTGCCCTCTTGAGGTCACACCCAAAAAGTCAATGTCATGGAACTTCCACTGTATTTTCTTCTAGAGGTTTCATTGTTGTACATCTTACATCTAAGTGTTTATTTCTTTTTGAGTTGATTTTGTCCCCATATATGGAAGAGACTCTTCTTTTCTTGTGTATTTTCCTGGCATCCTTGTTGAAGGTCAGGTGGGTATATGTGTGTAAGTTTCTGTTTTCTGCTCTGTTCCACTGGCCTCTGTGTGTGTGTGTGTATGTGTGTGTGTTTATACCAGTACTTTGTTACTATGACATTGGTGTGTATTTTGAAGTCAATAGTATGATGCCTTCAGCTTTGTTCCTTTTGCTCACGATTGAATCATCTATTTGGATGTTTTTTTGTGATTTAATACGAATTTTAGCATTGTTTTTTCTCTATGAAGAGTGCCATTGGCATTTTGATAGTGATGGTGTTGAATTTGTAAATTGCTTTGAGATGTATGGAAATTTTGACACTGATGCTTCTACTTTATGAATACAGGATACATTTCCATTTATTTGTATCTTCTTCAATTTCTTTTCAGTGTAAAGATCTTTCATCTCTGTGATGGTGTCAACTTGACTGGATTGAGGAATTCCTGGCGAACTGGTAAAGCATTATTTTGGGGGGGGGTGTCTGTGAGAGTGTTTCCAGAGGATACTGGCAATGGAGTCAGTGGATGGTGTAGGGAAGATACACTCTTTGCATAGGCCAACATCATGCATTCACTTGAGGGCCTGAATAAGGCAAATGCCAGGGTTTCAGGTCTGGCCTTTGGATCTGGGAGCATAGCTCTTTGGGCATCAGCACTCTGGCCTTTGGTCTCCATGTCTTACACCAGCAGCCTCTCCATCTCCATCCTGATTCCTCTGGTCCTCAGGCCTTCACTCTCCACTGAAAACTACACCATTGGCTTCCTTCATTTTGAGGTGTATTATTTGGACTGAACCACACCATACCCCTCTCAAGGTAGTTGGAGTCATTTGGCTGGGAAAATAGATGAGAAGACATTAAGCATAAAATGGGAATGATAGCATTGCATATTTGAGTTGGGTAAAAATAAGCAGGAGTAATGTTGGCATCTCTGGGAATAGGAAGGAGAAGATGAGGAAGGGACCTGAAGTGTACTGAGGGCCCATCAGTTACTCTGCCAGTTGTAAATATGTTTACTTTTAAGTTCAAAAGCAGTTCCCTGAGGGATGTCATATTAGAAAAGTCTGATAAGTTTTATGTGACTAACACAGATGCTGGATGGTAGAGCTAACATTGGAACCCAGATCTACATGTATCTATTTTTATCTTTTCTACTTTCCTCCTTCTGATCAGTCCTTCATTCTTTCTTCTTCTTTTTTGGCAAAGAAGTCTTTCTTTCTTTCTTTTTTGACAAATGAATGGTACAATTTTTTTGTTGTTGTAGAAATTCTGAAACATTCATATGTGTCAATTAGTTTTGCTTCCTAAGAAGCCACTGCAACACCCATGCTGTCATCTCACATTTCTGCCAGTAGTAATTTAGGTGGGCTGAGCAGGGCAGCTCTTCCTATCTGGTAAAAGATCAGCTGTTGCCAGTGTGGCTCCGTCAGGTGTGTGAGACACTAGCTGGGATGTTAGGTCGGTTCTCCACATGGTCCCTCACCCTACAGCAGACTAGCCTGCGATCATTATTTTCCTAGAGAAAGAGAAGACAAGCCATGAAATGCCAGCAGAAGTCCACAGAGTTCTTAAGCCTATGCCTGAAACTAGTTACCTCTCAGCCAGAGCTACCATGATGAAGTGTCAGAGACAGAGTGGCTCACTGGCATTTATTTCTCATAGTTTTGGAGGCCAGGAAGGTCGGAATCAAGATGCTGGCACAGTCGTGGCTTGAAGAAGGCTACTTTCTCATTGCCCTCGCACGCTTTCTGTTCTAAGGGCACTAATGCTCTCGTCACCTCACCTAAACCTAATTACTTCCCAGAGGCCCCATCTCCAAATGACCATGACATGAGGGGTCAAGGCTTCCACATAGGGATTGAAAGGCTCTGAAGGTATTAGGGAAAGCTGAAGATAGGGCCCAGTGGTAGAGCTCCTGCCTAGCAAGCATGAGGCTCTGAGTTCAAACTCCTGCACTACAAAAATGTGTGTGTGTGTGTCTGTGTACACATGCAAGATATTGAGAAAACCTCCAGTTCCACTCCTCTGTAATATCCTGCTTTATGTACTTCCATGGCCCCATAATGTGTAGGAATTTCTTCCCACTAGCAAACACACAATCTGCTCTGAGCAGAAATCAGCTGGCACTATATTCTTGGATGTAAGGTCAAATCCCACAGGGTGATGGCTCAGTCTTCAAGACTGCCCTACTTCAGCCAATGATCAGAAGTCCAGCCTCTGGACTTCTGACAGACTGGCTACAAATTTGGATTCCTGTAATTCTCATGATCCTCTCTTTAGGCTTTCTGTGTTTGTTAGAGTGGCTCATGAAACTCAAGGATGCTATGTTTGCTGGCTTGTTTTATTATTTATTTATTTATTTATTTTTTGGTCCAGTTGTGGGGCCTGAACTCAGGGCCTGAGCACTGTCCCTCAGCTCTTCAGCTCAAGGTTAGTGCCCTACCACTTGAGCCACAGCGCCACTTCCGGCTTTTTTTTCTTTTTGCTTATGTGGTGCTGAGGAATAGAACCCAGGGCCTCAGGCATGCAAGGCAAGTGCTCTACCACTGAGCCAACTTCCCAGCCCCTGCTGGCTTGTTTTATGTGTGTATATGCACACACATATATACACATACATATATATCCCCATATGTATATATATATATATGTATATATATATATACATATATATATATATATATCTGTCTGTCTGTCTGTCTATCTATATCTGTCACTGGGGTTTGAATTTAGGGTCTTATACTTGCTAGGCAGATATTGTATTGCTGGGCCATGCCTCCAGCCCTTTTTAGCACTGGTTAGTTTTGAGATAGGGTCTTGCTTCCTGCCTAAGCAAGTGCTGGGACCATAATCCACTTATTTTAGGTTTCCCACACTCATTGGGATGACATGCATGTGTGACCACATCCAGGTTCTTTCCAGTGAGATGGAATCTCAGTGCAGTCCTCTCAATGCAGTCTTCAGCTATGGACTGAGAAGGAGGTCTCATAAAATCTTCTCCCTGGGCTGGTCCTCAACTCTGATCCTCCCATTCTTAGCCTCCTGAGTAGCTAGGATTACAAGCCTGGATCACTGGAACCCGGCTGTTACGCGTATTTTAAATGCTACAGATGTTTGTCCAGATAAAGAAGTAGAGAGCTAGAAGGGCCTAGGGGTTGCTGGAACAAAAAATGGGTTCTTCTCATGTTAAAGTTTCCCCAAATCATGTACTTTTGGTTTTGTGGAAATTTCATGACTTAGGTATGCACAACTGTATAGCTGGAAATGTGACTGAACAAAAGTTTGTGACTAAATGTTAATAGGCTGAAGGGTAAGAAAGGCCTGTCTGTTCAGATTCTTCTTGGCCTCTCTACAGCATTCTTCTCTTCTGGGTGTAGGGCAGGGTCCCTTCTGAGATGAGACTGTTATGATCGCTGTAAGACAAGGTAGGTAGGCCAGAGACTTGCTTTATGGCCAACTTCAAGAAAGAAAGATGGGGTAAGAGTATAATGTATTTTTAGTTTTAGTTATCTGCCTAGGCGAAGAGAGATTCTAGCTCTTATGGCTAGAAGGGTAGATAAAGAGAGAGATATTTTCTTTTGAGGGCTAAAGTTCTCCAATATGATTCCAAAGATATTCCTTAATCTTTATGGCCCTGGAGCTGCTTTGAAATCCCTGGACACAAGGCTAAATTCTTTAACAAATGCTATGTTCATTGTTCAAGTCATTTAGAAATAGCTAGGGAAGTTACCAACCAGAAACTACACACACGTACACACACACACGTACACATGCGCGCGCACACATACACATACACGAACACATATACACACAACTTTATATATACATCTGGATGATTTTGTGAATGCAGTGATAGCTTGTTAGAGAATAAGTAAGTGATGGAAGGAACACATCAGTTTATAATGTCCAGTGATTATTTATGGTTATGGATGAGGAAATATAGAGTATTGGGATTTTTTCTTTTGTTAAAGTCCTCTGTCCCACTGGCAGGTTACTTGACTTGGGTGATTAATCAGAAAATAAGTCCTGTCCCTATGGATTACCTGCCCAGCCTTCTTACTCTATGGACCAGGACAGGTGCATTTACTTATTTGATGATATCATTCTTACAATGCAGGCAACACACTGAGGTGAAGAGAATGCAACATGGAGTTCAGGAGCCATGGTTAGGGTTGGCTATGCACTTAGCTTTGACTGTGAAAAACTTAAGTACTTTGAATTTCAGTTTTCTCATTGTTAGTTATAAGAGCTTCAATCTTCTGAAAGAAGTTGTGAAGATTGCAATATTTTCTGTCTGTGCTGGAACACATGGTAGCCAGTTGCTGTAAGTAGTTACCAAGCATTTGAGATGTGACTAGTCCTGCTAGAAATGTGAAACAGACAATGGATTCCAAGTCCATAGTTTGAAAAAAAATTTTTATTAATTCCATGTCGAAATGGTGATATGTAATGCCTATTGAGTTAAGTCCAATGTATTATAAAAGCCCTAATTCACTTGTTTTATTGTATTTGTTTTTAATGTGGCTATGAGAAATTTAGAAATCAAGCTTATGGTTCATGTTTGTGGCTTGCAGCATCTTCCTACTAGAAAATGTTAGGTTTTGTGGGACGTCTCTGTAGACCGTATAGTGTACAAGTGATAGTCTGAAAATGTATAGATGACTTAGTTTAACAGATAGAGATAGTAAATGACAACACACAGAAGATTTATCATGGACTTCTGAATCCTAGACAGTAAATACTGACTTTTCTGTATCCTGATCTTCCTCTCCCAAATTTACTCCCTCCTCTTTGACACCATTGTTTCAAGTCATGGTTTCTGTAACTTGACATGTCATCTTTGCTCTATAGAAAAACTCAGCCTTATTCTCTGAAGTTTTGTTTTGTTTGTTATCATTAGCTTTGTGCTAATGAGCTTACAGAATACTTGCCACTGCTAGGATGTCTCATTTGTATAATTTTCAATTTTCTACCTTCCTCTGAAAATGTGTGTGTGTGTGTGTGTGTGTGCGTGCACACCAGTATTGGAGCTTAAGCTCAGGGCCTGGGTATTGTCTCTTACCTTTTTTTTAACTCAAGGATAGTGCTCTACCACTTGAGCCAAAGCTCTATTTCCAGCTTTTTGGTAGTTCATTGGAGACAAGAATCTCACAGACTTTCCTGTCTGAGCTAGCTTTGAAATATGGCCTTCAGATCTCAGCCTCCTGAGTAGCTAGAATTACAACCGTTGTTCCTATAGCACATGAGTCTAGTGATTACAGAGGCAAAGATGAAGGGCATCTTCTACCATTCATAAATCTTATATGGCCTAAGAGGGAAATATATATATATATATATATATATATATTTTTTTTAATCTGGGGTTTTGACTTAGGGCCTTGTGCTTGCCAATCAGGTACTCTTTGCTTATATCATTCCGAAAAAAAAATGATCTAGATGGTATAAATCTTCTACTCAGGTAAAAAATAAAGTAAAAAATTAAAACTAGGGTGATTTCAAAAGGCTATATAAATCTAGTAAAAACAGAATATGGTAGGACAAGACAGTTTAATTGGCTGAATTCACAGGAAGCATTGTGATGGCAGGTTGTGAGATCTGGCCTGAACTTGTCAGAATAGCAGCCCCCCAAATCTAGCTCTTTGGCCTTAGTCAATAATAAATGCAATGGCTACCCTTCAATGGGAGCTAAATGTACAGAGGCCTTTCCTTGGTGGCTGACAAACTTCCCAGGGGCAGTAGACATTCATTTGTTTACCACATCTTTGTTAGATGTCTGCCCTATGCCAGGCATGGAGTCCCAAACATGGCCAGGCAGTCATGGAGCTTAGAATCTGGTGTGGGAAAATGTACACGTAGATACAGTTTCAGTGTAGGTCATTAGAAGGTGTATAATGTGGGGCTGGGAAGGTGGCTCAGTGGTAGAGTCCTTGCCTTGCATGCATGAGGCCCTGGGTTCGATTCCTCAGCACCACATAAGCAGAAAAAGCTCAAAGTGGTGCTGTGGCTCAAGTGGTAGAGCACTATCCTTGAGCTGAAGAGCTGAGGGACAGCACCCAGGCCCAGAGTTCAGGCACCATGACTAGCAAAAAAAAAACAAAACAAAAACAAAAAAAAATTGTTTAAAAAAAAAAGAAGATGTATAATGTTCTATGGACCTTGTGGAGGGAGTTTAGAGTGTTAAATATAAAATGTTCTTTAAGACCATAACATTTGGGGAAAGTGTTAACGATCCAGGGATTTGAAAGGCAGGCTGGACTAGGCAGGCAGAAGATCCAGAGAAACCCTGTGTGTAAATGTGAAGGTATTGGGAATAGAATCAGTGGCAAGAGATGAATCTGGAAGAGGAAGGAAACTGGTACTATAATGTGAAGGGTACATTATATTAAGACCTGTGAAGGTTTCTAGTAGCTGGCTCTCATAATTGCATTTGCATTTTATGAAATTCAGATGGGAATCAATTTATCCACTTTTCGGTCTCAATTTTTTAGTCTGTAAATCAAAAGGCATAGTCTTCTGTTTCTAGCGCCCTCCTTTTTTAACACTCCATGAATTCTCCCACTATGTCAGGCTTCATTCCATGCTGATTTCTAGATCTCTTAGGCACAAGGCCTAATATTACAACTAGTGTTTGAAGAAGTGAGGTTTGTGGGGATGGAATGAATGATGATGTGTCTTTCCCTTTGGAAATAAGCAAGTGGGAAGTTGTGCAGGTTCCTCTGATGATCTGTTGAAAAGGAACTGGTGGCTAGCTTTAGCCTCTCAGCAGGTGGAATGCATCTGTTTGCCTCTGGTATTGGTCAATGCCATAATTATTTCCCTCAAATTAAAGTGCTGCATATTGAGATATTTATGGATGATATGTAGCTGGTAATTTTCTTGAAAGTAATTGTGGAGGGCTGGGAGTATAGCTCAATGATACAATACTTGCCTAGGATGTGTAAGGTCTTGGGTTTCATCTCTATAACCGCAAGCAAAGAAGCAACCAAAGTATAAGGATCTATACACATGAAACAAGGTGGGCCCAGTTAGAAAACTTTATTTACTTTTGTGTAGTTTTGAAATTTTCCATTATAGAAAAGAAAAAAATAAATTCCTCCAGTTCTACCCTGCTTTTCTTACTTGCTTTTAGCACAAATGGAGAATCAGTAAAGCTTGCTCACAGGTCATATGGCAGTCTTAGCGTCATTGTTTCACAAACACTGACAATTTGCTTTAAGTTATGTATCAACTTTGATGGTTCAGTATGTCCTAGGTTTTATTAAAATTGTAAAAAGTTGATCAGAGAAAGAGTTATACACAAAGGAAGGGGCGTCTCTACTATCATATTCACTATTCATATCATGACATATGGAAGGTTCCCTAGCTCTGAGCAGGGTCTGTCTTGGGAGAATCTCTAGGTAGCAGGCTGAGAAGGAGAGATTGCTCTTTTTAGAGACAGACATAATAGACTAGACTATCAATTGACAAGAAGTAATGAAATAGCTAACACTTATTGGATCCTCACTATATGTCATGCTAAACTCTCTGGTGGCAATGTTAGCTCCCTATTAGTTAGATTCAAGTATTTATGGATGAGGAAACAGAGGTTTAGATACTTGTCAATGGTCACATGTAATTCCTAGTAAATGTTGTGGTAAATAAATAATTGAAATTCAGTGGTTATGTTGGAGATGGTATTCATTTAGGATTATTGTATCTGCACATATCAGAAATAAGCAAAATAACCATGGTGTACAACAAAGTAGATGTTTTTCCATTTCCCTCTATTTAGAGTTAATCAGTTCTGAGCAGTCATGGACTTCTGGTGCACGAAGTTCTTCAGTCATTTGCTTTTTATGAAAGTCTTTCATTCTCAAGGTCACCTCATAATCTACGTACCTGCTGGAGCTCCATATTCCAGCCAGAAGAAAGGGAAAATGATTGGAAGAAGGGGCTATCACCCACCTTCCTTTTCAAGAATGCACATTGGAAATTGCTTATAGCATGTCTGCTTATATTACAATGGCCACAGAATTGTTCCAGGTTCATAGGGAGCCAATTATAGAAAATATGCATGTGTGGCAGGTCCAAGATATAAGAGAATAAAATGTGTATCCCTAACACTAAATGGCTATGTGCCCAGGTAAATGGCTTCTGTTGACCCTGAATGTGCAGAGGAGTATTTAGGATCACTTGTGATCTCTGTTTAGTTTAATGTCAGCTGCGTTGCTGAGCTCTGGTCTCTCTAAGTAAGTAATGAGCATGGCAATCCTTTCCATGGGTTTTTCACATCTGAGGGGATAGGGCCACGAAAAACCCAGGAATTTAGTTTGGTCATGAGGAAATTCTGGTTCCTTCCTTCCAGTTGTATGTGGTCCATGGCTGTAATGGCTGAATGCTTTGGAGACTCTGCTTAGAGGCTCAACAACCAAAGACTTGGCTCTACCTATGTCTGGGGTGCTTATTGTCATTTGAGTCATCGACCTTAAATCTGATACATGTGCAACATTCTTTATGTCTCAACACCTTGTTAGGTATAATAGGGTTATGGAGAGCGAGGTTTGTTTTTTATTAAATGCCTTGAACATAAAATCATACATAATGAAGGCACAGCCAAACATAGGAATATCCAGGGTATAAAAGAAATTTGTACCTCTATATTAGTTTGCAGTTGACTAGAGCAAGTGAGCACAGAGCCAACCCATGAGAGTCTATCCATGTTCTGTGCATCTGAATCACCGAAGTGTCCCTGCTTACAAGATGAGATGATATATGAACCTGACAAGTGCTTCCCTGACTTACTCTTGAAATAGTAATAGTAATAGTAAGTATAAAACTGTTATGCCTGATCAGGACCTTGAAAAGTCAAAGTTAAGTCAAACGTTAGCAAGGCAAACTATATCACCTCTGCCTTAAGTGAGCTCACTAAAGAAACCCAGGGTGAATTTTTCCATAAGCTGCAGACAACCCTCCACAGTTTAACAATATTTTGCATTTTCATTCAACTAGCAGATAATTTTCTTTTTTTAATTTTTAGTTTTTATTGTGAACATACTGTACAGAGGGGTTACAATTACATGGGCAAGATAATGAGTACATTTCTTATCAAGCATTGTAGCCATCCCTTCCCATCCTCCACCCCCCACCCCCCACGGAGTCCTCCCCCCCCAACCAAAGTTGTAAAGTTCATTTTTCGACATAACGACTTGTACATCTCATTGTTGCAATGGGTCAACCTGTATAGAAGATAATTTTCTAAGTACCAAGTACTTATTAACACAGTGTCAAGCCTGGCAAAACACAATGAACATTGTTTTTGCTAATGAGATTTGCTCAAAATACGTGAATGGTAAATTGACAAATGTATTCTCAGGTTAGTTCATAAACAATTTAAAAATGAGTCTAAAACAGATTTGTGGCATATGAACATTTACATATTCTTAAGGCATCTTACAGTTGGTAGTAGGTCATATCTTCACCAGTAGCACCTTTCCCTTTCTTAATATTGCTACTTAAATACAATTTTAGATTTGATAGAATATAATGTCTAGTAAGGCTTCAGTGTTCCCTATGTACTTTGACTTTTTCCCTTCTACCTGAGAGGGAGGCCAGGTGGCTACCTCTACTGTATAGAAAGGGAATGTGGCTAGGAGTAGTTACCAGATGATAGGAAACTTGCATAGGGAAGATTTAGAACCCAAACATGTTACTGTTTTTTCTCCAAAAATAGTTTTTTTTTCTACCATGTTTCTTTAAATCTGCATACATGCAGATTTGAACATACACTCATGTATAAATGCAAGAGTTCAAACTTCTTGCAATGTTAGGAGTTTGCTTTTATTTATTAATTTTTTTTGGTGCCAGTTCAGGGGCTTGAAGTCAGGGCCTGGGCACTGTCTCTGAGCTTCTTTAACTTAAAGCTAGTGTTCTACCACTTGAGCCACAGCTCTACTTCTGGCTTTTGATAGTTTATGGGAGATAAGAGTTTCATGGACTTTCCTGCCTGGGCTGACTTTGAACATCAATCCTCAGACCTCAGACTCTTGAATAATTTTTAAAATTTTTATTCATTTGTTTTGGAACAGGGTGTCACTGTGAAGCTCAGGCTAGCCTTGAATTCAGGATCCTTCTGCCTCAACCTCCTGATTACAAGGCATGAACTACCATGAAAATAATGATGCTTTCTTCTTGTGATTTTTAACTGGAATCAAGAATAACCAATTACTGTGTTTTTTATATATGCATATACATATACATATATATACATATATATATATATATATATATATATATAAATTCTTTGTTTAAAAATCAAGATTGCCAAGTGGGAAGCTACATTAATTGAAAACTTTCAGGATTCACTAAGCAGCAGATACTGCCACATGGGGGATTGAAGCAAGGCAATTCCCTAGCCACTTTTCTCTGATCACATGTAATAAGGAGGCCAGATCTAAAAGATGACCCAATTGTCTCCAAGCTTTCTCTCTCATCAGTGAAATTGCTTTGTTGGCCTAAGCGTGATCAAGAATGTAGGAGTTAAATCCTAACTGACAGTTCGGGCAAGCACTTAACCTCTCCAAGTTTGCCTAAAAATAAGAACACTTTTACAGGGTTGTGGAAAATGATAAGTTCTCAATCATTGACAACTATTTTTTACTATGTTTTGAGCTTCAAGGAAGCATAGGTTTCAGGATGAGTTGTTTAAGAAAAAGTCTTACCTGGAAAATTATTCTCATCTTCAAAGAGAGCCAGCATTCATTCTACCCGTCACCAAGAGCAGAAAGCTTCTCTCCTAAATAGCTTTATAGGACTATTTCTGATTTTTCCCCCTCTACTAAATGTTACCAACACACTCCTGTGTTTGCTCTAAGTGTAACTTTTGACAGCTGTTAACTACTTATGCATGCATATCTTCAGTAAAATCTTGATTAACTGAGAAGTATCAAACTAGAGCACATGGATGATTGTGTTTTTTTCCCATTAGGCATTATTTGGAGACCAAGAGGGAAATGATGACTAAAGTTTGAAGGAGAGAGGAAATTTGAGAACTAAAACAAATCATGCAATTCAGTGTCTTCATTTTTACTGTTTAGTGGAGGTGAATGAATCACCTTGCTACTTAAGAGCAGGGTCAATTCTGAGTACCGTGGTTCATTCCTGCAACCCTAACTTCTCAGGGGGCTAACATCAGGAAGATTGTACCTTGAGGCTATCCTGGGCATAAAGTTCATGAGATGTTGTCTTAACAAATAGCTGGGTGTGATGATGTGAGCTAGTGACCTTGTGTACGTGGGAGGCTGAGATTAGGAAGATCAAGGCTCCAGGCCAACTGGGGTGAAAAAGTTCATGAGACTCCATCTTGATAGGAGAAGCTATGCATGGTAATGTATGTTTGCCATACCAGTTATAGACAGAAATATAAAATAGGAGGATCATGATCCAGGCAATAAGGGCAATGCTATGTCAAAAATAGCCAGTGCTGGGCTGGGAAGGTGGCTCAGTAGTGGTAGAGCGCTTGCCTCGCATGCATGAGGCCCTGGGTTTGATTCTTCAGCACTACATAAGCAGAAAAGGCTGGAAGTGGCGCTGTGGCTCAAGTGGTAGAGCGCTTAGCCTTGAGCCTTGAGCTGAGGGACAGTGCCCAGGCCCAGAGTTCAGGATCCATGACCGACAAATTAAAATACTAGCCAGTACTAAAGAAGGATGGAGACATGGCCCAGCAGTAGAGTGCCTACCTAGCAAGTGTGAGAGCCCTCAGTTTAAACCACAGCATCGTCAAAAACATAAAACAAAACAGCAGAGTCAGAGGATTTCCAGCGTGTTTCCCTCCTCTTTTGGACCATGGCCTGCAGATATATCTGTTTTGTTATCTATCTTGTTCATGTCTCCTCTTCAACTTTTATAGCTTCTACTTCAAGTGAGACCTTGACACTACAGGTCTCAAATATAAAAGCCTGCAAGGGCTGACTGACAGCAAGAACAAGTGCAGTAAGCTGGGTACCACGTTGGAAAAGTGATGGTGAATGATGGTAATCTTAACTGGAGCCAGTATACCTTCAGAGAAGGTGTTGAAACTTTTAAGTATAGGACAAACCAAACTTATCTGGGGGCTAGGTAGAATCTATTAAGCCCCAATTCTAATGTCTTGCACTATCATATCCATAGGTCTTGTGTAACACAGATAACCTAAATCATGACTCCGAGGCATGTTGCTAAGGAGTTTCCATACTAGTCATCGATTTCTATTAGATCAAGCAGAAAAATGGAAGGAACACATTTTAGATACCTGATCATAAGGCATTTTGCAACAGAGAAAGCACTGTAGGAGCTCTCTCCCCTCTTTTAGTGTCTGATTAGGCTAAACTCTTTGTTGTCTAAGTGTCCAAATGAATTTAGATAACACAGCATGTAGGGAACATTAGGACCTCTCAGTAGCAGAGATTCTGCCCAGACATAGACATAAAAACATTTATTATAAGAACTCACAGAGAGAAATGAATTTATATCTCATTGAACAGAAACACAAACCTGCACACATACCCCCCATAACCACCAAACACTATTTTAAGAAACAATATTTTATCATATTCCAAAAACTTTTCCAATTATTTTAGTTTCATTTATATATGGTCATTAACTGCTAAGTTTACTTTGAATGCTTTTGTTTTTTTAAATGAATTTTACTTACTTGTTTTTCAGTTCTGGATATTGAACTATGCTGCTAGGCAATTCTTTGCCATTTTAACCATGTCTCCTTATGTCATGTGTGTGTGTGTGTGTGTGTGTGTGTGTGTGTATGTGTGTTTGTGTATGCACGCGCTCACTTGCACGCATGTTCATGTGCCAGTTCTGGGGCTTGAACTCAGGGTTTGGGGGCTTTCCCTGAGCTTTTGTGCTCTACCACTTGACCCACAGTTTCACATCTGAGTTTTGCTGATTAGTTGGAGATGAGAGTCTCATGGGCTTTCCTGCCCAGGCTGGCTTCAAATCACAATATTCAGATCTCAGTCTCTTGAGCAGCCAGGAGCTGGCACCTGGCTTCCATGTTTTTTTTCTCTTCTTTTCTTTCTGTCCCTCCCTCCCTCCCTCCCTCCCTCCCTCCCTCCCTTCCTTCCTTCTTTCATTTCCTCTCTCCCTTCCCCCCTTCCTCCCTCTCTCCCTCCCTTCCTCTCTCTCTTTAAATCACTAGACCAGGTGATGGTATGACATTTCTGTGTGCTCATTAATTAATTCAGTAAGAATGCACTCATTTCCTAATAAGAGCGAAGGGTTCTTTGGCTGTAATTAGGAATACAAATATGAGCAAAGCTTATATTTTTTTCTCAAAGGAGTTCAAAGAAAGACAAGCATGCAAATATCTAAAAACTGAAGACAGAGCCATCACTTTATAAGAAATGCTTTTTATATCGCTAAATACTATAATATTTGTTAATCATCGCAATACATTTTTAGTAAAAATTTAATTTAAATTTAGAAAATTGCAGATGTGAAAAAGTGGTTTATTCAGAGATTAAACCGAGGGCAATAGAGTAGCAGTTTGTTATGCACTTACTATAGGTTAAGAATTTAATACTTCACCCTTGTTAGGAAGGCACAATTCCTATTCATGACTAACGTGACAGTGAAGTGTTGGTGAACCTAGGACCACAGGCGATATGATTCCAGAATCTCATCCTTTAGCAGGAAATGATAGTTCCTGGAAACCAAAAGCACAGGTCAAAATCCTAGAGGGGTTATGGCATACATTCTTCTGCAAAAGTTGTGTGTTCTTTGCTGTGACAGAAGGACATCTGGGGTGGGAGGTAGGGGGAAGGTATATAGAAGCATAGAGCTCCACTCCTGAACATTCCTCAGTGTGCTAAACCTTCACTGAGTTAACAAGACTAACTGAAGTCAGCAATGGAAAAGACAAAGGGGAAAGAGCATTTTCTTCCACAGAGATTATCCAGTTCTTCGCCCCTGTCCTAGAGGAGTCAATATGGGAAAAATAGGAGACTTAGGCTCTACAACTTTCCATGATCATTCCTAGAAAAAAAGTCTTTTTTTAGCTCCTCCTACAGGAAAAAGTAGGACTGCCAAGACACTTAAGATATAGCTGCATACAAGATAGATGAGTAATTGTAATAATAGAAAGCATTTGTTAAGTATTTACTAAAATTATGTCAGGTACTCATTTAGTTATTATTTCAGCAAACTGATAGCTCACTATGCTGATTTATAGAGTGGATCAGTGAGCTCTCTATGGAAAAGTGAACTCTTTAGTAATTTGATATTTAGGAGACTAAAGAAAATTTAATGTTGAAATTGGTGCATATATTAACCTAAGCCTGGAACTCTAGTTTTTAGATAGTTGTTAATTGATTTAACTATTCTATATTTTGCCTTAAATTCCAAACTTGTAGACTTATAAATAGTTATTCTGATTGATTTTATTTGTAAGAAATTAAAACAGGAAGGTAAAATAAGATGGTATGGCCTGGGTGTATAGTTCAGTGGTAGAGTACTTGTCTATTATGTGTAAGGTCCTGTGTTTGATCCCAGAGGATCTCTCCTCCCCTGTAAAAGAAAGATATGTCTTAGTTCATTCATGTCTTTCTTTAAATTTGCAAACTTGGAGATAGCTATCCCAAAATATGAAGGCATATGTCTCATCTACATTTTTTTCCATCAATATGTCTGCAGCTCTGATGTTGAGCAAAAATAACTGAGAAGTGTTCTTTTTGAAAATAATAATTTTGCCTTTTGACACAGTTCTCTCTAAGTTCTCTCAACCCAGTGATGATCAATTCAGCGTTTGTTAAGCATACAATAGAAAGCAGGTATCTAGGCTCCTCATGTGTTCACTAATGAAATAAAAGAAAAAGTGAAAAGTAAGATTATTCCAAACACTTGCAGAATAATCTGCTACTAGACTTTAAGGACTATTATATTTAAGTGAAGTAACTAAAATAGCTCAATCTGACAATTTGGAAAATTGGAAGTAAAGCATTTTGTTTAAAATTCTGTTATAGCTTTTCCTGACACCCCTCAAGTTGTTTGACTGTGTTGTAAGTGAGCA
The DNA here is from genome assembly GCF_019054845.1 of Dipodomys spectabilis. Taxonomy (NCBI): domain Eukaryota; kingdom Metazoa; phylum Chordata; class Mammalia; order Rodentia; family Heteromyidae; genus Dipodomys; species Dipodomys spectabilis. The sequence continues at coordinate 37,742,370 of NW_024870679.1, read as the reverse complement.
TTAACGGCAAATCTGATTCACTCACAATGCACCTTCATCAAATGGGAAAACCACAGGTCAGGATGTTTAGGTGTTTCCAGAGACCTGGAGCAATCTAGAATACACCGCTCTGGAACTCTTTCAAGAATCTGTGCTTGAATGATCCAGAACAACAACAAAATGTCTTTCAATATAATTAATTTTTCGTTCTTGCTACTGGTTGGGGGGTATGAACTCAGGATCTGAGTGCTGTCCCTGAGCTCTTTTTGCTCAAGGCTAGCACTCTACCACTTTGAGCTATAACGCCTCTTTGGTTTTCTGGTGGTTAATTGGAAATAAAAGTCCTATGGATTTTCCTGCCTGGGGTGGCTTTGAACCATGATCCTCATATCTCAGCCTCCTGAGTAGCTAAGATTACCTGTGTGAGCCACTGGTGCCCAGCCTAATTAATTTGTTGTATGTAGACCTATGTACAGCTAGAACTTCTAGAAAATTCTTTAGATCCCAAGTGATCTGGTCTGAATCCTCTTAGAGGCTTCATTTTGTATCCTGAAGCACTCAAAATAATAACTACAAGAGAAAACCATGTAAGCCAAGGAGAAAGAGAAATACATTTTGTATGGGGACTCCAGCAGCTTTTACATGCATGCACATTTTTCTTATTTTATCCTAGAAATTGTCAAATGTTTTCTTTGGAGGTATTATGAGTCACACTTGGGGACTGTAGCTCAAGCCTTCTACCATTTGAACCACATCTCCGGCCCTTTTGCTTTTTGTTTGTTTTTCAGAGAGGCGTTTGTGCTAGCTTTGCCAGAACAAGGCTTTTCCCTCCTTCCCTTCTAAGTCCCATATCAAATGAATTTTGAAAGGTTCCTCACTTAAGTCATTCTAAGTCCCAGTACAGAATATTACGTGTGCATAAACGTGTGTGTGTGTGTGTGTGTGTGTGTGTGTGTACCCATACACACATGCACGTGGGAAGGGGTGAGACAGGTTAGCATTATGTGGTCTTGGCTGATCTGGAACTTAAAAATCCTCCTGCTAAAGCCTCCATATGTACTGGAATTATAGATATGAGCCAGCATGATTTTTTTGAATTATATATTTATTTTATTTTATTTATTTTTGTACTTGTCCTGGGGCTTAAACTCTGGACCTAGGCATTGTTCCTGAGCTGCTTTTTGTCTTTTTCTTTTTGTCAGTTGTGGGCCTGGACACTGTCCTTGAGCCTCTGTGCTCAAGGCTAATGCTCTACCACTTTGAGCCATAGCACCACTTCTGGTTTTTGAGTGGTTAATTGGAAATAAGTCTCATGAGGACTTTTTGCCAACCATGTTCCTCAGCCTCTTGAGTAGCTAGGATTACAGGCGTGAGCCATCAGCGCTTGGTAGGTAACCATTAGCTTTTTCACTCAAGGCTAGAGCTCTACCATTTGAACCACAGCTCTACTTCCAGATATTTGGTGGTTAACTGGAAAGAATTGAAATTAGTTGAAATCCTCACAGGCTTTCCTGGCATGAGTCACCAACACCTGGCTTCGTCATGGTATTTTTAAACTTAGATTTTTCACCTCATTGGATGAGAATTTAAATTTTTCTGAAATCTTGCTATTCAGCTGAGTATTTGGCAATTATATTTTGATACCTTACTCAGTGTATCCTGAAATTAATGCGATATCGGAGCCTTCTTTAAGAGTACAAAATCACAAATGTACCTTAGGTGCACAGCCTTGAAAGAGCCTTCTTCTAAATAAGAGGCTTTGGTTCTTAAGCTCAATTAATTTCTTCACAAATTATCCTTTGGTAATGATCGACTACTATCTTTGCTCAGAATTATGAAAGAAAAATAAGGGGCAAGGCTGAGGATGGAAGAATATCCTTTTCTGTTTGCTTCCTGGTCTTCAATCCACTGACCTGTGTAATCTTTCCTTCAGTTCCCAGGATAAATGCTGACAGACCTGAAATTACACCTGACTTCACCTGACTTCACGCTCCTCGGCGCCCCCCCCCCCCACTCCATTTTTCATTCAACAAATAGTTTCTAAAAACAGTGCAGTCTACTCCCTAGGCTGAATAGATTCTGATCACCACAAAGCATTAGAACAACTAACTCTTGGTTATTTTATTTCCATTCTGGGGAATGTGCAGTATGCTTTTCATTTCCTAGCATACGAACAGCTTGGCATGAACGTCGTATTCCCCCCTCCCCCCCCCCCCCCGCGCTTTTTCTTTTGCAATGGAGTTACAAGTAACCATGGGGTGGCTTTGACTTGCCGAACCTTGCAGCAAATGCAGGCGAAGTTGCACGAGAGGGGTGTGCGTAGATCTTACCAACAGCCCCCCGCCCCCCCCCCCCGCACCTCCCTCCCCCGGCTTCAGAGCTTAGCCGCCCGACACCTAGCCCCTTTCTTCTTTGGCACACGCGCGCTAATACACCCCTCCCACCTCGGTTGTAGTAGTCCCCTCCTCCTCCTACCCCGCCCCGTTTTCCGCTTTCCACCTCCCTCCCTTCGAATCTCCCCAACCTTTCTATTATTCCCTCCCCACGGCCCAGCTACTTTTGGAGCTGCCCTGCTGCACGAAGGGGCGGAAGAAGGACACCTTGGCGATTGCTTCGTCGTGGGAGGGGGGGGGCACTGCCCGTCCGTCCATCCGTCCATCCATCCAGAAGGTTTCCGGCCGGGGCCGGCGGCTCGGCGGGCAGCAGCGGGGACGCGCGCACCCTCGGCCGCGCCGGCCGGTCCTTCCTCCCTCCGTCCTGCCCTCGCCGGCGGCCCGGGCTGCGCTCTGCCCAGGGCGGCGGCGGCGGCAGCGGCTGCTGCGCCTCGCCCTCGCCAAGCTCCTTTCCCGCGGCCGCTCCCCCTTTCTCCTCCTCTTTGCGTCATGTCGGACACTTGATTTCTTTCTTTTTTTTTTTTTAAATTTTAAATCTGATCTTTGTATTTTTGCCGGGTTCCGCCTTCCACCTCCCCCTTTCCTTTCCTAGGCTGGTTGATTTTCATCTTCATCTTCCTTCTCTGGGCTTGCCCATGAGCCTCCTCGGGAGCTACCGGAAAAAGACCAGCAACGATGGTTATGAATCTTTGCAGCTGGTGGACAGTAACGGAGACCTAAGTGCGGGTGGCGGCAAGCCGCGAGGCCCCGCGGGCAGCGCGGCGGCGGCGGCGCGGAGCCCTGCCCGGCAGCCTCCGGACCGCGCCAGCACCATGGACAGCTCAGGTAGCGCCACGGGGCGCCGGCGCCGCTCGCGCCTCCCCTGCGGGCCGGGCCCGGCCGCCCGGGGCTCGCCTCCCCCAGCCTCCCGAGCGCGTGCACCCCGGCGCGGCTGGCGAGAGCGCGGGGCTGGAGGCGACGGCCTGGCAGGCGGGCTGGGCTGTCGCGTCTCTCGTTTCGTTCTTCGATAGGCCCCGAGGTTCGGTGACTGTGGCGAGCACCCCTTAATCTCTCTAGGCGGCTCAGCACACCAACTGGGGCGGGGAAGGGGGAGGGGACGCGGAGGGAGGGGTGGGTGGCGCGGGGAGGAGGGCGGGGACAGGCGGCAGCTTGCTCGGGCTGGCGGGCGAGGGTGGAGTGTGTTGATAGCTTTTTGCCCGGCTGCGGACAGGCTTTTCCAGTGGTTACTCTCACCGTGCCCGTGGTGTTGTTTACACTTCTGTTAGGCTGGGCCGCGTCTTAGCTGTCAGCTAGGGTTAATGTTTCTTTTCTCTATGGTAGGATTGACCTGGGATCCAGGACCCTTTTCCATAGCTTTTATGATTTGCAACTGTGAAGCTTATTTCATCTGTTGTTGACTTTGATCTTGTTTATCTTCATCCTTTTTGCGTCGAGTATACTAGTATTTCATAAACAGTTACAAGTAAGGGTATGGAACTGCTTCCAAACTTTTTAATCTGGGCCCGCAGCCATCTTTTATAAGACATTTTTTTTTTTAAAAAAAAAAAACAAGTTAAGAGTCCTTTAGAAATGTTAACGTTAAAACAATTCGTGTAGCAAGGCGATTTATTTACTGTGTCCATGTTGGGGGAGGAGTGGTATATAGGATCTAGGGGATCTAAAGTCAGAGAACTGTTTACGTAGAGATAATTTATATAAGTGCTCAGTGCTTTGTTCTACATTGTTAACTTTAATACTGGACATCTCAGGAGGCCAGAAAATTCATGCTGTTCAGCCAGCAATGAAAGGAAACTGCATTTAGCTCTCATTCTTTACAAACAACTGCTTGTTTGTTTTAATTATGTAATGACTCACCCTGAGCTATCTTTTTCTGTTTTCCTCATTTTCAAAGTAGGATGAAATATTGACCACAGATGTCCAAATGGTCTGGGCTCAAAAAAAAGTCACCAGGCAAGCTCTGGTGGAAGTTAAGTAAGGTTTTGGTGGGATGTCCTGTAAGAGCATTTTAAATAAAGCTAACATGATCCCCAATGGACTGATGGTTTCAAGGCTTTGGTATTTGGTATTTGGCATGTGGTTATTTGATCCCCCAATATTTGTGGTATTAAAGTGCAATCCATTATTATTATTATTATTGTGGCAATGAGGTTTGAATTGAGCCAAATCCCCAGGTTTTTTTCTTTTAGTTATTTTTCAAATATGTCATCACAACTTGGTCCAGAGCCATTCTGGACCTTAGTCTTTCTGTTTAGGTTTCTTGCATAGCTGGGATGAAAAGCATGTTCCACAATGTCCAGCTTACTGGGGTTTGTTAACTTTTGAGTAAGCTGGTCTTGAACATAGATTCTCCTGACCTCTGCTTCTCAAATACCAGGAACTATACTGCACCTGTGTCCCTACAGTCATTGTTTTTTTTAAACTGAGCAATTTTACCATCCATAATACTTGTAGAAACATCCTAGGCATGTGATCAAATAATTGAAATGAATACATCCCAAATGAGTGTGGAGGAGATTCAGGGGGATGAGTATGAATGCATGTATTTGCATTTGTCAGAGGAATTAAACATTTTGAGAGCTAGAATTTTTTTCAAATTCTTTATTGTGATTAAGTTACATAATTTCCCAAATTTCACAGTATTGTGGGATAGTGATGCTTAGTTAAAGTCACAAACACATTCTAACTTTCATGGAGCAAATCGTCTATCATGGTCTATAACATTTATGAGTTCTATGAGCTTTGCGATACTTCTTCCACATTGGGTGATATGTGCATTTCTTCTGTTTTGCGTAGCATCAGCTGTTCCCTCTTTCCCACTTGTTCCCTCTCTCCCATCGCTGCCATTGAGTTGCTTAGTTCATTTTGATCAATGTTCAGTGCAGCTGATGGATCCCACTGTTGTATGTTTTTCCCTGATTCCCTCTAGTTCTGTGTCGTCCTCCTGGTTTCCTTCTGGTGTGCACATATATACCATACATGTGATCAGCAGCATGGGGTTATTTAGCAGTGATTCGACCAGATGAGTGGAAGTCCTTTGTTTCTTAAGCCTTGTTAATTTTGTCGTATCACCTTATGTTTTGGATTTAACATCCACTTATCAGGGAGACCATGTGCCATTTGTCTCTTTGCTCTTGGCTTATGTCACTCAACATGATTTCTTCTAGCTCCATCCATTTCCCTGCAAATGCCATTATTTTGTCATTTCTAATGGCTGCATAATATTCCATTGTGTATAGATACCACAATTTTTGGATCCATTCATCTGTGGTGGGGCATCTGGGTTGTTTCCATATCCTGTGAATAGTGCAGCAATAAACATGGAGGTGCATGTGTCCTTGTACTGGTTCCTGTTGTTTAAGATAGATGCCTAGAAGTGGTATGACTGGGTCATAAGGGAGGTCAATATTTAGCTTTCTGAGGACCCTCCAGACTGCTTTCCAAAGTGGTTGTATAAGTGTACATCCCCACCAGCAGTGTAATAGGGTTCCTCTTTCTCCACATCCCCTCCAGCATTTGTCGTTGTCTGATTTGTGGATGTGGGAAATTCTGACTGGGGTAAGGTGGTATCTCAGGGTTGTCTTTATTTGCATTTCCTTCACCACCAGGGATGATGAACATTTCCTCATGTGTTTATTTGCCATTTTTTATCTCTTCATCTGAGAAGTCTCTCTTTGGTTCCCTTGCCCATTTAGTAATTGGTTTGTTAGGTTTGGGAGGGATTAGTTTCTTGAGTTCCCTGTATATAGTGGATATTAGCCCCTTGTCTGATATATTGCTGATAAATATTTTTTCCCAGTTAGTTGGTTGTCTTTCTAGCTTGGTTGCTGTAGCTTTAGCTATGCAGAAACTTTTTATTTTATGGTAGTCTCATTTGTCGCGTCTCTCTCCAATTTGTTGTGACCTGGGACTCTGTTCAGGAAGTTTCTGCCTGTGCCTATAAGTTCAGGTGTCTCTCCTACTCTGTCCTGCAGTAGTTTCAGAGATTCATGTTTGATGTTAAGGTCTTTAATCCATTTGACTTGATGTTGGTACATGGTGATAGGCTGGGGTCCACTTTTAGTTTTCTGCATGTGGCCTCCCAGTTTTCCCAGCACCGGTAGTTGAAGAGACTGTGTTTCTTCCATTGTATGTCTTTGGCTCCTTTGTCAAATATCAGCTGACTGTGGGTGTGTGGTTTTATTTCTGGATCTTCTATTCTATTCCATTGGTCTCCAGGTCTGTTTTTGTGCTGGTACCATGCTGTCTTTGTTAGTATGGCTCTATAGTAGAGTTTGAAGTCCGGCTTCGAGATCCCTCCTATGTTGTCTCTTTTTGCCTAGAATTGGCAGCTCACACTTGGAATCCTAGCTACTCAGGAGGCTGAGATCTGGGGATTATGGTTCCAAGCCAATCCAGACAAAAATTTCTGAGACTATAATCTTCAGTTAACCAGCAAAAAGGTGGAAGGGGAACTGTGACTTAAATAATAGTGCATCAGCCTTGTGTGAAGAAGTGCCTGGACCCTGAGTTCAAGCCTTGGTACTGGCACAAAAGAAGGAGGAGATAAGTGAGGGGGGGGGGATGAAGAGGAAGAGGAGATAACTGTTATCTCTAAATTTCCAGAGCCAGGTGTTGAGTCTTCAACTTGATCAAAGTAGTACCATATGAAGAAGGTATGAAAATTCCATCCCTTTTCACCCACCCCTACCACATTCATTCTTGCATCTGGCTAGGGGAATACTGTGGCGTTTCTGTAGTCTTGTTTAACAGTCATATTTTCTGTGCATGTTTACAATTGAGAATGCAGTTTGCAATGATGCTATTTGGTTCGGATGAGGGATGAGACTCTGAGAATGGGGTTCATTTACTAATGCAAGTATATGTCTTGTCTAATTATAGTCTTCCTTCTAAGAGCTTCAAAATGTGGCCTGTGCAATGTAAATGTATCTATTTGTTTAGGCTATTTAATTAAACTCATAGATCACTCCTAATGCAACAGTAACCTTCCCACTTATTTAACTATTTGTGCTGTGTGGCGTGATGGCTAGAATAGGAAGTTCATGGGGCTTTCGTTGTGGTAGTAATGTCTTTGCACAGTAAAACATGTGTATGTCCCTCTAGAGAACTTACAGGTTGGTCTCAACAACAGCTGGTATGTATGGCTATTTATAATAAATGGACCACTTGGATACCCATGTAAAATCCCAGGATTCTATTAAATAGGCAAAGTAAGCAGCATGTATCTGTGCTTGGGATAAACCTGTCCACTATTGAAAACTTATTCTTTTAAAGTTGATTTCCCATTAACAAAGGAGGAACTCTAATAGCTGCTTTGCCCTTGAGCTTTAGCTAAGGCTTAAAACAACACAAGAATACATTTGCAATTTTCTTTCACTTTACTTTTTATGTCCTCACATTTCTTTTACATAAAGGTAACATAGTAGAAGGACATAGGAGACTGGCCTCAAATAAAATAGCTAGTTAATGATGTGCAGAGTTGAGTCTTCTGTCTTCAAGAGCTGAGTTTTCCCCCCATTGAACTAAACTGACGTTCTGTGTAGGCCTAGCATCAACTGATTGTTGAAATGGAAACTAACATCTATTTTGATTTCCCTTTCTGTTTTTAAGTGAAAGAGAGGCAGATGTTCAGGAAGTGTAATAACTTCCCGAGTCAGCAGACTCTCCAGTGTTGATTCCATTGCAGCTTTGTAGCTCTATGAGTTTTGAAGAGATGTCTTCCTTGGCTCACTTTCTCTTCATTCAAATTTATTCTCTAGAAAAGGCTGTTTTTCAAAGGTCTTCCTGTCATATCCCAAAGGCACTGTGGCTATCCCAAATTACTACCTGAGAAGCCCTGTATTTCTCTTGTGTGTAATCTTACTTTCCAGAGAAGGTGGACCATGCAAACAAAAGTAGAGCTCCCCATATTAAGCCATCAAGTTAGACTTAGCAACTTTGCAATGATGTGGCATAAGAGTAGACCAATCGAAATTTGGAAAGGGATGGTAAAAGAATAAGGATAGTGGTATGTTATGGTTTGTATATGGAATGTTCTCCATGTGTTGAAGTCTTAATTTCCAGCTGGTGGCACTGTTTTGGGAAGTGGTGGAAACTTTAGTAAGGTGGGGCCCAGCTGGAGAAAGTGGAAATTATAGCAGGTCATGGGTTCCTTCCCATTGCTGTTTCCTTGTTGCCATTATGTGAGTTGTTGTACACTGCAACAACCTCCAGCCATGCAGGACTGAGACCTCTGTAACCATGATGCAAAGTAAGTATTGCCTTCTTTTAGATTATGCTCCGTATTTGGACACAGTGATGCTAGTACATGATGGATGCTAAAATATGTTCCTGTTGAGTGCAAATCTATTTAGAAATATAATTATCTTTAACAAATATTATTCTAGGTAGTGTTTAAACTTAGTACTCACATTTTGGACTGTTTTACCATTATGAAACATTTATTTGGTTAGCTTTATAGCTTGTAAAACTATAATCAGCATGTATGTGATAATAATTATTTCCTAAGGATACTTGTCCATTTAAGGGTTATATAGTTGGGTTGGATGTAAAGTTAAATTTATCTCATTTACTTCACATGTAGCTATGGTTTGGATGTTTCTGGACAACCACTTGAAGATGAACTAGTTACTGGATAATGGAGCAGGGTATGTTCATCTGAGTATCAAATTTCGATAGATCAAGGACTGCTAGGTTTTTTTGAATTTGCAAGAGGAAATCTGTTGAATCAAACCTCTTAAGCATGGCTCTGTAGCTTATATTGAATACTACAGGATGGGGCTTTTACAGCCTCTGGAAGAAGCATCTGCTCTCATCAGCAGGGTCTTTTGTTTTATTTGGTTAAACTTAAATGTTCTATTCTCTAGATACAAAATCAGCCCTTCTTTTTTTTTTTTAGTTGGTCATGGGGCTTGAACTCTGGGCCTGGGTGCTGTCCCTCAGCTCTTCAGCTCAAGGCTAGCGCTCTACCACCTGAGCCAGAGCGTCACTTCCGGTTTTCTGATGGTTAATTGGAGATAAGAGTGTCATGGACTTTCCTGCTTGGGCTGGCTTTGAACTGAGATCCTCAGATCTCAGCCTCCTGAGTTACAGGCATGAGCCACCGGCGCCTGGCATCAGTCCTTCTTTCACATGGTGACTCTTTAAAAATTTGAGAACAGAGAAGTGTAGAGTTTCAGATGTGACCATAGGTTGACTGAGAAAGAGAGGCTGAGGATGATAATGCCTTTTACCATAGCACAGGTGTGTGTAAGAGGTTAAGTCCCTCCCCAGGACAAGACCAAGGAGGGGGTGATTGACATGAAAATGTGAATGAATTACAGTGTCTTAGGAATCACTCTGTCCATGTCATTTATGACTACATAAATAAAACCCATACATGTCTGTATGTTCGTGTGTGTCCGGGCAGGGCAAGGGCGGGGGGGGGCAGGGGGAGGGAAATGTAAAAAACACAGTGAGATCAGTGACATGGTAATGGGCAAAAGGCAACTCTTGGTCAAACTAGCTCTTCTTAAGCTGATAGACTATTTTTTCTTTACTTGGAACCAGGTGTAGGGGGCCGTAAGTGATGCATATGCGTTCCAGAGCAGGGCTGATCTTTAGGAAGGTGTGCAGGCTTTCTCTTCTACCACTTCACATTTAGACCTCTGTCAACATATCAGGAGTTTCACAGGGGTCTCACAAGGATGTGAAGCCAGAAGCCCAGGTCTAGAAAAGTTTAGCTTGCAGCCTGTAAGCAAGTGGGCCATTCTAGAGAGAAAATAAAAGAGCTCTCAGCAAGCTGGCACCCAATGGAGAATTCCCCATTTTAGGACATACCCACCATCTATGGCTGACAAGTACCTACTCTTCCCCCTCAAACATTCAAGATTGTGACATCTTTTAGGGAGTGGGATGTCAAAGTAAATGCTGATATGGGTCATGCTTGCCTGTCAATGGAGGCAACTGATATTCCAGGTCACAGATAATCTGGGGTTTCCTGCAGAAGGGGGACACACTGTGTAGCTCATAATCAGCAGTAGTTGTGTTCAGGTGGAGGAATCATAGTCAGAGTTTTGTAGAGACAGTCTCTGAATTATATCACATAGGCTCAGTTTACTCTATAGTGACTAAAACATCATAGAGATCACAAAAGAAGAATTGAGGGGAAATTTTCTCGATTTGCTTTGTTTTCAGAGGCAAAGAGAAATAAGGCTGATTAGGGAAACTGAAATGAATGTTGTTGTGTTTCATTTTGAATCTACTGCAACACCACAAATATGTCTTCTTGATTTACATATAATACAAAATTTTTTTGAAGAGGTAAAAATGAAGAAGACAGAGCAAAAAAAAGCTGCATTGAATAAGGCTGATGAAGCCTTGATACAACCCTGAGAGAACAATAGAACCAGTACAGCTTTCTAAATGTGTGGAACAATATCTTGCCAAGAAAAACAGATTCCCACTGCTCGTAGGACAAAGGCCAGGGAATTCTGTCAGTACATGCAAAGCCCATTGTGGAACCTCTGAAAGCCATCCTAATAAAACAGGTAGATAAAAACCCTCCATTCCTATGCTATTGAAAATAGTGTTTCTCAGCTTTGGCCAACTTATTCTAGAACAATCTGTATATACTCTTTTGGTTCTCTCCTACCCTTTCCTTCCCTTCCCTTTCCTTCTCTGTCCTTCCCCTTCGTTTTTTCCCTTCCTTGTTGTTCTTTTTCTTTTTTCCCCTCTCTCCCTCCCTTTCCTTCCTTCCTTCCTTTCTTCCTTCTTTGATTTCTTTGCTCAAGGCTGGCATTATACCATTTGAGCCACACCGCCACTTCTTACTTTTTGCTGGTTAACAGGAGATAAGAGTCTCACAGAGTTTTCTGCTCAGACTAGCTTTGAACATCGATCCTCAGATCTCAGCTTCCTGGGTCGCTAGGGTTACAGGCATTAGCCACCCATGCTCAGCTTCTCCATTCTTCCTTTAGAGTTTGGCATGGGTATTCCTCAGTCCCCATAAGTAGGTGTGATGGTCAGTCTTCATGATCCCCAGCAGCCTGGACTTTCCCATCACATCCAACTGTGATTTTCTGCCTGCATATCTCTCCTATTAGACTGTAAATAAAATTCAGAACAAGGCTTTGTCTCATTTGCTTTTGTATTCTTCTCACTGCTTGCCATTTATTAGAGGCCTGGTAAATACTTGAATGAATGAAAGCATGAACAGATTTTCAATTTTTGAAAAGGGCATTTATAATGAAACATGCCCGTCCAAACCTAAAAATAGCTATAAAGCTACTTTTTAACAGAAATGAGGACAGGCTTAAATGAAACTGTTGGCAGAAAGCTAGATCAATGCAGTAATGAGCATTTTTCATGTGCAAGAACACCAGGGGTGAGAGAAAGATGATTAATACCTAGCCTAGGTCACCAAGAATTTCCTAGTACAGGAATATAAATAGATTATCAAAGGACTGCTTTCCTGACCAAAAAGTGTAATATATTGTATGATTCATTGTGAAGGCAATTATTATCATTATTATTGTTGTTGTTGTGTGTGCCAGTCCTGGGGTTTGAACATAGAGCCTGAGCAATGGCCCTGAGCTTATTTTGTTCAAGGCTAGCACTCAACCATTTGAGCCACAGCTCTGCTTTCAGCTTTTTTTTTGACAAGAGTCTCATGTATTTTCTTTCCTCAGCCTGGCTTTGATCCACAATCCTCAGATTTCAGTCTCCAGAGTAACTAGGATTACAGGCGTGAGCCACCAGTGCCCAGTGGTGGTTATTATTATTATTATTGCTGAAAATAGCAATTCAAAATGTACAGTTAAAAAATTAACTGTAGATGACCTATCCATAGACCTGTATTTTTCTTAATCAGTGTCACCAAGTTTGAATCTTGGTCATTTTCAGGATTAATGTGAAAAATTCTTTGTATTTGGCTATCTGCAGTTGTATATAAGCCTAAAAATGACTTTCTTTTCTTTTCTTTCTTTTTTTTTTAATAACCTGTATTGGCCATCTTCAGCTCTTTGGAATAAAGCTATAACTTTGAGATTAGACCAGAGAATCCTGGAGTTTAGACTTTATATTTCCTTGTTGCAAGATTTGTAATGCAGGAAAAGTAACGACCCTAAACCATAATGAAACAACTCTTCCTGAAATTTCCTGGAAGCTCTTGACAGAGCAGGCCATTGTCTGAGGAATAAGTCCTTCATGTTGTAAGGAATTAAAATTTCATAACACGTGCCAAGATATCAGACAACTTAAACTTTCTTTAATTGATTTACCTGACAATGTCACAGGCCACAGTGCAGATCTAAAATACCTTATTTTAATAAATCTGAGAATAATTTTGAAAGGTATTTGTGATGAAATTTGAAATTCAACTGTATATGGTATTAACCATAGAAATATCCCCATCAAGGAAGGAAGCAGATGTCTGATGGATGCCTTGTGGTGATGGCAGGTTTGCATGTCCAGACGCTGAGCTCTGGTGTGTTGCAGAGCAGTTCTCTGCCTGGTAACTGGCAAGTATGTTTGGCATATTTGGTAAGCCTCCTCCTGATTATGGAAATATTATGCTCTGAAAAGAGTGCAATTAGAATTGGGGATTCTTGGCAAAAGGTAGGGCTAATAAGTGGCATAAGAATAGACATAAAAGCTACTGAGGATGGCAGGAGAAAGAGCCGTAATTATTCCGGGAAGACTAGAGAAGGCCACAATGGAAGTTTTGGCGGAAGCAGAAATCAGTAGGTGGAGAAAGAAAGGGAATTGTTCTAGAATGAGGCAAAGGCAGAGTAGCATCCCCATGTGTCATGTGGGGAGAGACTCATTTAGGCCTCAAAGCTGGAGCCCAGATTGGTGGAAAGCACCATAGCAGATGGTCCAGGGAAAGTAGACTGAACCCAGATAAGGGTGGGGCTGCTGAGGTTGTTATACTGTATTCTGTAGATCATAGGAAGGTATTGAAAATCTCGGGGCAGAAGTGAAGTAGGAATGACTTATCCTTAGGCATAGTGCCTAAGGATTGCAATAATTTTGGGTTCCATCACATAATTTTCTTTGAATCTTAATTTTTTTTTTAAGGAATCGGCTGACAAAAGTCATATAGCGGCTCCAGGGAACAGAATATTAATCCTGAGATAATTTGCATCTGTGTGAAGGATGGATGACTCCTCACTGTTTCCTGGCTGCCTCAGATTTACTGAGATGCCAACTAGAAGCATAGCTTCCTGGGCCCAGGAATTTCACATTTAGTACAGAGGAAAGGCAGATGCTAGGGGAGAATGCTTACCACTGGAAAGACTATGAAGAGGTAGTTTGATTGATAACCTGAGAGGTAATGAAGGCCCAAACCAGAACAAGTCTGGTACTGGGGAAAAAGAGGACAGTCCCGAGAATCATTGTACAGGTGTGTGGAGAGATTGACAACTGGCCACACAAAGGGTGTGAGTTATAAGAATTGCTGGAGATACCAAAGGTTCATGGTAGCAGGAGAGAAGGTTATTTCTGGTCTTGGCCCAAAGTGGAAAATGTGACCTACTGGTCTTCTATTCTGCAAGCGCTTTGGGAAGGTGCTTGTGGAAGGGAGGGGCTGAGCATACATACCTTCAGCTTGGCACAAGGTTTTATCAGGTATTCAGCTCTTTGGTAAGCTGTGAAGATTCTCAGTGGAGTACTGTGGAGGAGGTATGAGGCAGGAGTTCCTGTTTACCATGGGGATGAGTAAAATAATCTGGGGAAATAATAGAACCAAGTCCTGTGGCACTGGGAGGAGGCCAGTGTGGTGTAGGGTGGCTGGCTGCCCTTTTGTCCATTCTCAATAGGTGAGCCTTCGGTTCTGGTTCCTTGTGTGGTTTTGGAGGCACAGCAGAGAAGGACAAACACCAGAGCCACTTGGAAGATGGCTGTTGAAAACAGGGATTCTTGGTCTCTATGGCAACTGACAAATGTCTGGGAAAAACCCTGACCCCAGAAATTCTCAAGGACTGCTTTGTACCAACCAGCATTTAGTCACTCAAACACTGCAACATGCATCTTAGCAGGGTAATAGTTTCTATTTCTCCCTCCCTTTCTTCCTCTCTAGCGTCTCCCCCTTCTATATTCCTTTTCTACCTTTTTGCTTCTTTTTCTTCTCCCTCCATCATCAGTCCTCACCCCTCTCTGTGCTTCTGCTACTCTGCCCCCTCTTCTCTTCCTTCCTCCCCTTTCCTGTCTGAAATCTCCTCCCAGTCAGTGAGTCAGTGAGCTCCTGGTCATGGAGTCCCATGCCTCAGCATAGTGTGGGGATGGTTAGTGTCTTAGAATATGGGTGTGCATGTGGCTTTAGTTCCCAGCCTCTGCAAGTAACCCAGTAGGTGTGAACCCTGGTGTTACTTTCCAATTTGGGTAATTGCATCTGACCTACCTAAAATTTCACTTGCTGCTTCAATTAGCAAAGTGTTCCACACTGTGACTTGGTGATGAGAAGTTTCATAGCCTTAATCCCAGAGGCAGCTGAAGTTCATTCAGATGAAGGATTTTTTTTTTAATTCCTAATTTGAAACCAGGGAGAACAAACTAATAGCTCAACGTTTTCTTCCTTCCTCGTTCTCCTAGCTCACCTTGGCAAGAAAGCAGCTCTTTTCTTCCCCTTCCCTACTCCCCAAGCCCAGAGAAATTGCTCTATTTTCAACTCTTCCAAGCTCAAATTTGTGGATGTTGTTCAGCAGTGGAGGGTACCAGAGAGTCATGAGTTAGAAACTCCAAATGCAGCTCTGACTTTGCCATTTCTAAGCTGCCACCTTGGACAGGTCATTTAATGGAGAATACTCACGCTGACTCGGTTTGGCAGGGGAAGTGAAACATGAAAATGTTCATGAGAACATTTTGCATTACATAACAACTTCTTCCTTCCTTTGTTCCTTTCTTCCTTACCTTTCCTCCCTTCCTTCCTTCCCTTCTCTTCCCTCCCTCTTTTCCCTTCCTCCCTTCCCTTCCACCTCTCCCTCCCTTCCCTTACCCTCCCTTGCCCTCCCTCCCTCCCTCCCTCTTTTCCCTCCCTCCCTCCCTCCCTCCCTCCCTCCCTCCCTTCCTCCCTCCCTTTTTTCCTTCCTTCCTTTCTTCCTTCCTTCCTTCCTTCCTTCCTTCCTTCCTTCCTTCCTTCCTTCCTTCCTTCCTTCCTTCCTTCCTTCCTTCCTTCCTTCCTGTCTTTCTATTTTTCTATCTTTCTTTCTTGGCAGCCCTGGGGCTTGAACTCAGGGCCTGGGTGTTGTCCCTTAGCTCTTTTAGCTCAAGGCTAGCACTCTACCTCTTTAGCCACAGCTCAGCTTCTGGCATTTCCTGTCCATGATCTTCAGATCTCAGCCTCTTGAATAGCTAAGATTATAGGCATGAGCCACTGGTGCCCCACATCTATAATTATTCTTTTCTTCATTTCTCCAATGTCTCCTGGCTTCTGACTATGTGCTGTGCTCTTCTAGACATGGGGATAATGGGGATAGAGGCTGGGATAGGGAAGACTTTGCTACTTATGAGCTTCTACAATAGCAGATAAGGGTTGTATGCTGTGCTAAGTTCTGTGGATAATGTAGCTGGTCATTTAATGAGTTAGGAGGTAATGACAGCAAATGAAGTCCTATTTGTGTGTGTGTGTGTGTGTGTGTGTGTGTGCACACGCGCGCACACACACACACACACACTCACTCACATACCCACAAACACACCAGAACTGGGACTTGAACCCAGAGCCTGAATGCTGTCCCTTCTTTTTTTTTTCTGGGTAGCTTTCTTTGTCTTTTTAAATAAGTTTTTTTTATTGTGAAAATACTGTACAGAGAGATTACAGTTACATGAGCAAGGTTGCTGTCCCTTTTATTCAAGTCTCTACCACTTGAAGCTTTTTGGTGGTTAATTGGAGAGAAGAGTCTCATGAACTTTCCTGCCTTGGCTGTCTTTGAACCATAATCTTCATATCTCAGCTTCTGGAGTAGCTAGGATTACAGAAGTGAGCGGCTGGCACCCAACTCCTAGCTATGCTTTTATGAGATTATTTTGGCTGCTTGATTTAGGAAACATTTGAGATGACTTCATAGATGAAAGTCAGCAACTATGCAATTTATTGGTAAGGGTTAGTCTTTATAATGAAATACCTTTTTAAGATAGGTACGTAGCTTGTGCTGGTCTTGAACTCAAGCTCCTCCCGACTTAGATGTCAAATGATGGGCTTATAGGTATATAGCGCTTCCAGCTTTAAATTAATTTTAACTGTATTTTTCCCTTCCTTCTTTCTTGGTACTGGGATTGAACCCAGGACTTTGCATTTGCTAGGCAGGCGCTTTGACACTGAGCTACATTCTAGTCCTTAAATTAATTTTTTAAAGACTGCAACTTTAGTGCAGTTTTAAGTTCACAGCAAAATTGAAAGGGTGATATAGAAACATCGTACATAATCCTCTATTTCCCACAGACACAGCCTTTGTCATTATCAAACTCCCTACCACTGTCATGATATTTTGTATGATATAAGTATGACTCTGGCTAGATCTTGCAGTGGCTCAGTGAGTAGGGAGCAGGAACAAACATTTTGAAGAGGAGAAGCCTTTATGGGGCTCCATCAGGTCCTATGCAGCTAAGCCAGCAGCAGGACATACTAGGAAGTGATAGAGATTGCCAAAGAAGAGAAAGGAGATCTTGGATACTCCATGACTAAGCTGTATCTGCTGGAGAAATAGAATAGAAAATGTGCACATATGACCATATAAGATGATGCTAAGTGAAACAAACCCCAAGATATGGACACAAGAGGTCTTTGTTGTTGTTGTTGTTTTAAATGTACTATGTGATTTTTTTTTTTGTTTTCCTTGTATGTTCTTCCTCCTGTGGTATATCCCCTGTTGTCACTGTACTTGATTTTGGTATCATGCATCTTGTATATACATATGTGTAATCTGGGGAGGAAAAGGAGAATAACAAAATGCTGAAACAAGTACACAGGATGACCCATTGCAGCAATGATACCCACAGGACAATATATTGGAAATGAACTTTACAACCTCGGGTGGGGGTGGGGGGGAGTTGAGGAGGGGAGGAGTGTGGGAGTCGGGGGAGGGAAGGGATAGGGTAACAATGATTGACAAGTAATGTACTCATTCCCTTACTCATGGAACTGTAACCCCTCCGTCAGCATCTTCACAATAAAATTAAAAAAAAGAAAATGTGGAGCTTAACTGCTGGGGAAATTGGTTTAGGCTCTCTTGAAACGTATAGCAAGATTTTTATTATGTTTACTGGTATTTTAAAATCCAGTCATTAAAGTCCCTTAACAGGGTAGGAGCCTGGCTTTGTCTTCAAATGTGCCAGGAGAGAGCTGTCTCCTTTATGCCTTCACTGGCACACAGAGGCTGGAGACTTTCACACATTGTCTTGTTTTGTGAGCTTTTGCTGTTGTAACAGATGAGCATTTGCTGTTGTAACAGATGAGCGCTCTGTTTCCTGTCTTGCTTTGTTTTCAAGCTATTGCATAGGGCCAAGTTACCCCCAAAGCCTGTTTAGTTATAAGCCTGTTTATGTTTATGAAATGAACATGTAAAATAATTCAGAAAGTAATGTAAAAATGAAAGAAATATCTTATTTCCTTTCTCTTCTCCCACCCTTTACTTGATGGCACTGAGGATTTTAACTCAGGGCCGCCTCCTTGTAGGGCTAGTATATTACTACTGTGTCACACCTTTAGTACTGTTTTTACAGGTTATTTTTAGGATAGAGTTTTTCTTTCATTGGTACATCCACCTGAGCCTTAAATCCACCCACTTTAGGCTCTCCCTTATCACTGGAATCACAGGCATGTACCACTATGCCCAGTTTTCCTTTTGGGGAAACGGAATCTCATGGGATTTACTGCTCTAGGAGACTTGGCAACAAAAATCATCCCAATCTCAACCTCCCATTTTAGCTATGGGTTGGGAAGGTATTTCACAGATTTTTCTGCCTGGTTGGCTTCAAACCTTTATTATCCTGTTCTAGCCTACCATGTAGCTGGGATTACAGGCTTGAGCCACCAGTGCCCAGGTCCCCTCAACATTTAGTTCAGCTCTCCAGATATAACCAGTATATTAAGTGTGCCTGAAGTTATTTAGAAAGCTTTCTATGTGTATTAAATATACATGGCTGCACAAATACATGCAGATTCCTGCATACCCATATATGCATATAATGTTCATTTATATGCAGTGTACACATGTATGTACATATATGTACTTACTAGAATTATATGTGTGCTATTAAATGTCTAATTATCCTGTGAGTAGATAGTTCTTTGGAAATATATATCTTTAAAATATATTTTAATTGGCAAATAATAGTTGTACATATTTATAGGGTACAGTGTGATAGTTCAATAAGTATATGCAATGAATGATCAGATCAGTGCAACTAACATGTCAAACTTTCATTTTTTTTGTATTGAGAGCATTATAAATCTTATTAGCTATCTTGAAATATACACAAACATATATTTTTAAATATTGTGTATGCAACATACATAAGAGAAAAGTGCAGAGAATTGGAATTTCAAAGAGGGAGAGCAGTTCACATTGACTGACCTTGAATTGCTAGGAACCAGGTACCAATTTAAATTTCTTTTTTTTTATTGTGAAAATACTGTACAGAGGGGTTACAATTACATGGGCAAGATAATGAGCACATTTCTTATCAAGCATTGTAGCCTCCTCCTTTGATTCCCCTTCCCATCCCTTCCCATCCTCCCCCCCCCCCCCCACTCCCACCAATTTAAATTTCTAACAGTATGTAACTACCTGTTTTCCTACAGGCTTCTTAAAGCTGAGGATCATTAAATTTCTTAATCTTTGCTTGTCTATGAGAAATAATAATGGCATGAAATGTTGATATTTCTGTGATATGGATAATGGATTGGTAATAGCTTTTTAAATTCCTGTTAGGTAAGCAACACATATGCAAAGGTAAAACAATTTAGAAAATGCACAAAGAAATGGCAGAGCTCATGAACCTGCTTTACAATGATGACCTTTGCTGACCTTGGGCATGTCTTCCTCTTGCTTTTCTATGGAGGAAGTATAAATGAGAGGATATTTTCTGACTTTTCAGCTCTTCCTTTGTGAATTGTGGCTTCTAATTTTCTCCTGGATATTCCAGTAAAGAAAGAGTAGTAGTCTCATAGCTAGTGATTATTCTGGATTTGTCTTTTTTTTTTGATCAGTCGTGGGGCTTGAACTCTGGGCCTGGGCGCTGCCCCTTAGCTCTTCAGCTTAAGGTGAGTGCTCTACCACTTGAGCTACAGTGCCACTTCCGGTTTTCAAGAAACTGTGAAGTCCCTGCTCTTGGGTAAATACTCGGGAAGTGTAGGCTGTACCAAGAGGTTGAAAGTTTAACAATGTCAAGAATATTTTGTTATTCTTAGGCTTCTTCAAGTCATCATGATTCTTGCTTTCCTTCTTCTGAACATTTGGTTCATTCTATTTTTTCTATCTATTTTTTCTTGTCTTCTCTGTGTACATGGCTTCTTCACAAGTCCGGAATGTACATGTCACTGGTTAAAGCAACCATGCCTCACTGATCATCTGTTTCTGGAATCCCAGATTCTAAATTCTAGGAGGTTAGATTCTAGTTGGCATATAGATATTATTTGTATAGCCTTCATCCAGAAGACAGAGTACAGGATACGAAAGGCTTGTCTTGTATCAGTGTGGTTGTCAAAGCACTCCTCAAAGATTGAAAAAGGAGCAACACTGGTCTTCAAGTTGCTCCTTTAAGCATGGTTGAGATGGGCATCTGTTTACAGCTGTGACAGACTATGAGGCAGATGTGATGGGCAAGACGTGATCAGCAAAGGCTTCCCTGGAGCTCTACATGAGTGCTTACCTGAAGTGTAGGCAAGATTTACCAGCTGGAGAAGGGGATGAGGGAAGACATCCCAAACTGGAAGACAGAAAGAACAGTGAATGAGTAACAGCAAGCATTTGAGTATGTCATCTGCCAGCAACTCATTCATTAATGTGGATGATAAAAGTCTTTATTGAGGGCCTAGTAAGGAGGACAGTATGTTTATGGATAATAAATAAGATTATAATAGTTAAAATTACAGCCTCAAGGTCATAGAGAATGGAAATATAAACCATAGATATACATATCAATGTTTCAGAGTCTTAAATATCTTTTCTTTATTGTTTCCTTCATTGATGCCTCCTTACTTGATTCTGCAAGGTCAAAGATGACTTAGAGCAAGGTTGATAGCTCATGCCTTTGCCTTTTTTTTTTTTTTAAAGAGAGAGCTTTTGAAATTGTTCATTGTTCTTCCTAAAGTGAGATCGGGCACACACTGTCTATAGCCATAAAATGACTTACATATAGATGTATATTTGTTTTATAGGAAATATTTGGTCGAATGATTTCTAAAATCCTTTCTAATTTTTGGGTTGGAACCTGTTTCCATTTCAGTAATGATGGCAAACAGTTAGATGTAATTTATTTCAGAATCATTTAAAAATCATTTAAAATTTAGAACAGTCTAGAATTTTCCCAAATAGATTGGTTCAGAAAATTATTGATACTTACAGAATCTTATTAGCCATATAGATTAATAATACTCTATAAAATAATGCACTAAGGAATTTGTAATATTATGTTTTGTATCTTCAAAATATAAAATTAGTGAAATAGACAAGCAATAAACTACATATACCCTTACATTCACATGCATGAGAAAACCACTGTCAAGGTACAGTAGTTAAGCTGGGTGTTATTGGCTGACACCTGTAATTCTAGCTATTGAGGAGGCTGAGATTTGAGAATCGCAGTTTGAAGCCAGAGACTCTTCTCTCCAATTAACTACCAAAAAGCCAGAAGTGGGGCTGTGACTCAAGTGGTAGAGTTCTAGTTCAGCAAAAAAGCTGCAGGGACAGCGTCCAAGCCATGAGTTCAAGCCGCAGGACTGGAACAACAACAAAGATATACCAGCAAAAAATGAAAGAATATTATGAAAGCATATTTGGGTACAAGAGTGCCATTAATTTTTAGAATGTGCTTTACTAAAATTCCATAATGCATTTATTTATTTATTTATTTATTTTGGGTCCGGTCGTGGGACCTGAACTCTGGGCCTGGGCGCTGTCCCTCAGCTCTTCAGCTCAAGGCTAGCGCTCTACCACTTGAGCCACAGCACCACTTCCAGCTTTTTTCTTTTTGCTTATGTGATGCTGAGGAATCGAGCCCAGGGCCTCATGCATGCAAGGCAAGCACTTTACCACTGAGCCACCTTCCCAGCCCCTCCATAATGCATTTACATGTCAGTATTATAATTTTGTGTGACTATGTTTTTTTCTATTTCTACTTCTGAAATTTTATTGTAATACTTGCAGTTGTGAAAATTATTATACATAGATACCTATAAACTCTGCCTATTTCTCTCAATGGCAACGTTTTGCAAAACTCTAGTGTACTATCACATCTAGGATGTTGGCATTGATTCATTCTATTTCATTGTTCCCTAGCTTTACTTGTACTTAGAGTGTGTATTAAGTTCTTTGCTCTTTGATCCCCTGTGAGGGTTCTAAAATCCATCACTCTGATCACAATACTGAGCAGGTCCAAAACCATAAGGAAGACTCATGCTGCCCTCTCCTAACCATGCCCACAGCTAATACTGTTCTTTAAAAATATACTAGTTGGGTATGGTCATGTACACCTATAATCCTGACACTCAAGAGGCAGAGCCAGAAGATTACGAGTTTGAGCCCAACCTAGGTTACACAGCCTGTCTCAAAAGACAAACAAGATCAAAACTAAAACACCAAAAAACCAATAACCATTGACAGCCACATAAACCACCTGAACCCTAGGGTATAGAGCATTTATTTAATCTTGGCTTTTTATTTGAAGCTAAAATTTTAGAACCTTTGAGTTGGAAAGCACTTATAAATCTCAGAGTTCCCTCAGAATGTGAGAATTTTAAAGGAGAAGTGAGATGGGGTTTTGCAATGACCTACCATCTTCCAGAAACACCAACAACTTGTGCTCTCTCTCCACTTTTCATCCCCAGGTCCCCCCTTCCCCATAGTATAGGTTTTGAGTCAGACATCCTTTCCTCTGGAAGCCTTTATCAGATCCCCTCCATCTGGGTTAGGTGCTTCTTCACTGTGCACTGCTTATACCTATTTTCCTCACCATACCATATTCCTTCTTTTGGCCTGGTCATAGATAATACATGTTCAAAGTATGGGTGGGTGTCTGGATGAAAGTCCTTCCCTAATTTCTGATGAATTCCAATCTCTCCTCCTCCCCCCTTATAGTGGCTTTTAATCATGTCTGTACTTCCACCACAGTAATGTGGCAAACGCTGGCTTATTTTGACTGTGCAGCTACCTTCCAAGTAAACAAATTTTAGCCCTCTACCCACAGGTGCTTCCACCAGGGTGACTAACTCTTCTGAGCTTCTTAAATTTTTCTTTTTCTTCCTCCAGTTATAAAGCTAATTGGATTAAATGAAGACTATAAATAGCTGTAAACCTAGCACTGTGCCATGTGCTTCCTATGTACTATCCTTTTAAATAGAATGTATTTGTCATGTTTTACTATCCTGTTTGTTTAAAATGAGAACTATTATTTTAACTCCTTGGTCCTTTGAAGACTCGGCACTGCCTCTGAGGATCTGTATCTATGTCTAGCCTCTAATTGCATCCTCTATTCAGGCAGCTCTGGACTTTGGAAGGTAGCTATGGCTGAACAAGAAACATTGCTATGACATGGTCTTTGGTGTTCAGTGGAATCTTCCCTCAGTACAGTATACATGGGTGTTGTGGTTCTTTCTGACTTTTGGTGCAATATAAGCTTCTCTGAGTCTGTAGGACCTGTCAAGGTCTAGCTAATGCACCTTTTCTGGTTTCACCTATTTATTTTACAGATGAGGAAATTTGAGTACAAAGAGAAGAGCCCTGTTCATTTTACCCTTGGTTTACTTGAAACCTTATCTTGTCACCTGGCTTACCTTTCTACTTCTAGTTCTTCCAGACTACTCATGAGATGGTTTTGTTTGACCTTACACTGCCCTAGTGATTCTCTTTATGCTTACTCTCCAGCTGGCCAATGTCCCTCTTGTTCCTCTGACCTCAATATTCCACATTTGGGTTGAATGCCTGGAGTCCTATGGAAGATACTTCATTCTGCAAATAGTTCTGAGATATTACTGTATGCCAAGGACATGTTATAACCCTCAGCCACATTCTTTCTCCCTCACTTCTCCACACTGCCTACTATATTTATGAGACTGTGGGTTTGGATGTATGTAGCAAAAGCCATCACGAACAACCACAGCTTAAACAGATGGAAGCCTTCCTCTGGAGGCCTTTATCAGATCCTCTCAATCTGGATCAAGTATGTCTTCTCTGTGCTCTGCTTATTTCTTGTTCTTATAAAATTCTGATCTAAAATGGGTGGTCTCTACCCTATGAAGTAGTAAGGGTGTCAAGCTCCTTTTGTCCTTTTTGTTCATTCTTATTATCTAAGATGAGCAACTAGTATATTTGTTTTCTAGCCAATGTGAAAGGAAAGAGGATGGACACAAGTTTCCAGAAACACCTAGATGTGGTTCTTACAGAACAGAATTAACCACATGGTCATTTCCTAGCTGAAAGGAAGCTTGGGAAGTGTAGTCTTTTTGTTGTAGGGTGCTATGTGACCAACTGAAACTATTCTTAAGAAGGGAAAAATGGATATTGCTTGTTAAATATCAGCTTCTGTCACACTTTCCTGTTTCAGCATCAGGAAACAGGCTCTGGCCACTGGCTTCCCAGGCTTACAAAGTTCCATTTCCAGGAAAGAATGCAAAGCAAGACCCTCTAGAATTTCTTAGGATTCCAGCACGTCCTGAGCTTCAGAATGTTTAGTGAGGAGAGGTCACAATGGTAAAACGACCTGTCATTTATTTGGAGCTTCCTACTTATTTGCTAGGGTGGATTTAAAACTTTACAATCAGTATCTAATACTTCATAGAGGCATTTTGGAGTGACAGATAGTATTATTCATTCTTAGCCTGAAGATCACACTTTTCAGAGAGATAAAATGGCTTCTCTAGTTCACACAACAACTTCATGATAAAACTGCTATTTATGTGCATGTGTGCTGTGGCCTGGGGGTCATTGCCCACTTACCTTAGTGGCTAATGACTCAGATTTCATATTAACACTCCACAAAGTATGCTGATGTTCCTCATAATAATTAGAAACTTTTAATTATAAATGGAGTAGGCAGTGTATTATAGGATATAAACTGCAGGGACAGTCCAAGCTGCAAGTCTTAATTTGACTTAATTTGGTTGGGTTAGACTTCTATTCCCTCTTTTTTGTTTTTTTGTTGGTCACAGGGCTTGAACTCAGGGCTTGGGCACTGTCCCTGAGCTATTTTTTTTTGCTGAAGTCTAATGCTCTACCACTTTGAGCCACAGCGCCACTTCTGGTTTTTGAGTGGTTAATTGGAGATAAGAATGTCACATGGACTTTTCTGTCCAGGCTGGCTTCGAACTGTGATCCTCAAATTTCAGCCTCCGGAGTAGCTAGAATTATAGACATGAGCCACTGGAACTTACCCTTCCATTTCCTTTTGTTCTAGGATTTCTCAGCATATCTTGGGTACGGATGCCAGACTTGTTTGCTGATCTTGTACTTAGAGACCTTAGACTCTGATTGTTCACAGACTTTTATAGATTCATACATGCTGATAAGGTGTCTTGCTTCTTAAAATTCACTTATTTAGTTATATTAGTAGTGGATGGGTTACACGTACAACAATAATGAAACACTCTATGAAGAAAATGTGTCTCTAATGCAAACTCTATTCTCCAGCCTAAACCAGCACACACAGATACCAAAGGAGGAGTAACTGGAAACCTAGATCTTCCTACATAACAAATATCTGAAGAATGGTATGGTAGTAGTGTTGCATGGCAAGAAACTAGAGGAGCCACATTTGAGAGGTCAATTTGGGAGTCTTTATTAAAAAAGCCAGTGAATGCAGGTGGACTCTTGTCACAAAGACCTGCAGCCCTGTGAGTACACTTAACACTGTTAGAGAACTGAGCCAAGAGATCTGGAGAGGAAAGAAAGAGCAGAAAAGCAATACTAACAAACTAGATCAGTTCCAATAGAGAGCTGAAGTGGGATGCCATGGTGACCGGAGCAGAGCTAGGAGACAGGGGACTAGACACTGGACAAAGAGACATGAAGCGTGGCGTAATGGCACCTGAGCTGGTCTGGCCTAAGTAGGATCAGGCCAGGGCGCAGGGTCACAGGGAGCTTGAGAGTTAAGACCCAAGACTGGCTAGTCCAGTAACCTATTGTCTAAGTCTCCTCTCACCTCTAGGAATTCAGGCACTTCCATCACCTGGGAGGTGGGACTTCCTGCCTCCACCATGAACACAAGATGGCACCAGATAAACCTAAATACCCTATCATTCACCACATGACCAAGATGGTGCCAGTTAGAGTCAGCATCCCTACTTAAGTAGAGAGAGAAGAGCTACCCTTTCTGAATGGGATATAGTTAGAGTGGTATCTGCTGGTGTGTAGGAAATGCTCTATTGTACAAAGAACAAGAAAGTGGTTCCCAGTAAAGGAAAAGCAGGGGCAAAAACACATGCCTGAGTGAGGAAACAAAGAAAGCAAGAAATTAGACAAGGATCACATTTGACCCTTATATGTTGTAGGTTTTGTTGCTGGAGGGGAAACAGAAGCTCATTGTCAACAGTACCCTTCACCCCCTAAGCATTAATGGCTATTTTTGGACAAGCCTCAAGGAAGCTGTAACAAACGCCTTCACACTTGTCAAATTCTCCTTTGCTCAGATTATCTTCCAAAGATTCACCAGCAGCTTCCTTGATGAAGTGTTGTGCTCTTTCATTTCATAGAGTTTTACCTTTGGATGTGGTAAAATCAACAGTGCTCATTTCACAGTTCTTTTAGGGTCTCCAGTGGCTTTGAGTATAAGAAAGCAATGTGCTTTCTATACTAGCCAATGGTCTTGAAAAATCTTTAGATCATTCTTTCCTCTTAAAATCCATTAAAGCACTTAGTGGGTTGGAAACTAGGTTGTTACAACAGAATGTCAAGTCTAGAATTTGCAGAAGATTGGATGGTGCTCAGAGGCTGTTCTGTTGACCAAGGAATTGAGCAGTTACAAAAACAGTAGTCGTGGGATCTGCAGGTTCTTTTATTTCCAGTGGTTATAGCCTCGTAGATATGTACTAACTAGCTATAGTCCTGTAATAACCATCTGATGTGAACATTGTTATAATGGGGTACTGGGTACTTAACCTCACATTAATTCAGCTTCCCATCTTGAAGATTTTTTAACATACCAAAAGATTCTTTGAAAAAGCAAACAAAAAGGACACAGACCTAAAAATTAATTTTGGGAATTTAAAAGTACATTCTGGGCTTGTTTCTTGCCTGGGCTGGACATTGATTCTTTTGATGTGTTCTCGGTTACAATAAAAATAACAGCTTGGTGAAATAAACAAGACACTTGGGTAGGAAAGCAAGGCTTTGGGAAACGCTTTATTTTCTGATTATATTCCTCTTTGGCATTGACGATGAATAAAACATGTGAAAGACTCCTGTAGATGTTATTTTACTTTATTTTTACAACTGCTTTATGAGGGGATATAAACATCTTCATTTATGGGTAAGAAGATGGAGGACTTGGGGAGGTTAAGGGATTTGCACCAGGTCAGGACATAGCTAAGGAGTAACAGGAACTGTCACTCAGGTGTTACCTGTATAAATAGTGGGAACTCATGAAAAACACAATAGCTTTTAAATCTTCAAAAGCAAGTGTGCCACTTTAGAGATATGACTTAGGGTTGTTTTGACTATTGGTATTGTTAATATTCAAGGAAATAGCTGAAAATTGGGTTCCATCTCCACCTTAAGAATGCTTTCTGCAGTGTCCTTTAAACTAGGATTCCTTAGGAATATTTGATTATTTCCTCCCAGCTTTAGTCTTCAGTGTTGTCTTGTGTTTGTTTATACTGTACTGAAGGCAGAGCCAGGAAAAATCATTATTATGAATTGTTTACAGTCTTCTTAAAAAAGTGTACCAGTGAATAGCAATCATTATGCAAAGTAGCCAGTGTTTCATCTATGCCTGTATCTGACTCATTCATTACCCACAGATAATGAATATCTACTAAAGATAAATTTAGACTCTCTTGGACTAGGTAATTGAGCAAAAGCTGGCAATTTTATTGTTAAGTTAATGTAACTACCTCTTCTTTGAAGAACACTAGAACAAAACTGTGTCAAAAGACTCCCAGATGAGATTATACTTGCAAAAATTTCAAGGCAGACATGAAAACTGCAAACATAAGATGTAACCATGTTTGACAGAAGAACTGGGAGAACACAGAAAACAAAACCCTTAAGCTTGACAGCCTCTGGCAAGGTGGTGAATAATGTGTCTTTTTAGAACAGCTTTCTTGGGATAAAGTGCATCTAATGCATGCAGTATGCAGAATCGCTGCTGGAGAGGAGACAGCAAAGGCATTTTTGAGAAAGCAGAAGAAAATGAGAGCATAGGCCATTGGGAGAACTCCAAGAGTTTCCCTGGGACTGGACCAAAAGGTTGGAGGATGGATGGATGGGCCACGGAAAGGTTTTAGAGATAGGATTGGCAAGATCAGATTTGCATTTTAACAACACTGTTCTGGAGAGGGTAGGGTCCTCTGCTTGCAGAGGACACATAATAGGTGAGATCGAAGTAGCTTAAACTAAGGTAGTAGCTGGTAGTAGGTGTCCAGAAAGGTGAATTTTGCCACAGGACAGGGGGAGGAAAAAAGTGACTCATATTTCTTTGTGTTTCTTCACCCTATAGCCTTCTATTCCAGGCTTGTGTGCCTCCTCGACAGAGAGATGTTTTTCCATTCAACAGATTATTTTCGCTCCTATTTCACATTACTAAATATCCTTTTTATTCACAGAATCTGTGGGAAAGTGATGCCCTTTTTGTTGTATATACATGTTAGTTTTTGCAGAGAGAGTTTTATACTAACCCAGGAGGAAACAACTGTCTTAAGTGGCTAGAAGTGTAATGGTTAAGTTTCTTCAGTTAGAGGTTATAAACATATATATGCCACATAGGCATCATGAAAGGTGGTGTGAATGAATGTAGCTGAACTTTGAAAGACCTACTGCATACAGGTTGAGATCCTTCATTACCTGTGACGCCTGTGTCCTTTTTTTGTTGTTGTTGTTAATCCTGGGCTTGAACTCGGGGCCTGGGCTCTGTCTCTGGGCCCTGCTCAAGTCTAGAACTCTGACACTTAAGCCACAGCACCACTTCCAGCTTATTCTGTTTATGTGGTACTGAGCAATCGAACCCAGGGCTAGGTGAGCACCACCATTAAGCCACATTTACAGGCCCAAGACTCATATGTCTTAAAGGGATATACAAGCATTTTATACTGTGGCTCTTTCTTCCTCTCTTCCTTTGTCAGCACTCTGCCCAGCATTAAGGTCAGAGTTAACAATTGTTTATTGAGGTAACTCTGGATAATAACAGTGGCCAAGGGAAACTCTGGTTTTATGGGATTCCTTTTTTAATATGTCAAGAAAAAAGTCACAAAGAAAAATAAATTAGTATGTCTCAACTCTCTAGATCTCCTGGATCTAGATCTTTCTAGGTGTCTTTGGGTGACTGATATGCGGAATTGTAAGTACAAAGGCCTTGATGCAAGAATCTGTGGAAAAGAGGAATGGTGTGGCTGCAGCAAGGTGAGGGAAAGGGAGGTAGCAGGTAGATCAGAGTCATATACAGAACCTAATTAGTGCCATATTAAATGCTATACTAAGAACCTAGAAAGCTGTAAGAACTTTGTTTTTCCTCTAAGCCAAATGGGGAACATTGGAAAACTTTATGCAGCAGAACATCACACTATATCTCATTTACTATAAAGAACACTTTTGTATCAGTTAACCAGACTTGAAAGAGACAGAGATGGAGGCAGACAGCCAGTCAAGAGACTACTACAATAAGAAATTACAGTGACTTAGATAGAGTTGTGAGTACCAAAAGGTGAATTAATTTATATACACAGATACTAAAATTTATATAGTATATCTCTATATTTGTAAATATATGTGCATATACATGGAAATTTCCAATTTTGCATAGGTAAAAGTAGGAAGGTGAAACATAGTTGAAATAGGGATACAGGTAGACCCATTGCAACAATGAGATATACAAGATGTTATGATGAAAAACGAACTTTACAACTTTACAACTAGAGGGGGGGGATGGGAGTGCAGGGGGGATGGGAAAGGATGGGAAGGGGAAACAAAGGAGGAGGCAACAATGCTTGATAAGAAATTGCTCATTACCTTATGCTTGTAATTGTAACCCCTCTGTACGGTATTTTCACAATTAAAACAACAAAAAGAGAAAGCAGAAAGCCATGCCCTCTTATTCAGTGTTAACAATGACCTATTTGTGATCTCTTCCCTCTGCTCTACACCTGAACCATCCCTTCCAGATCATTGTGAAGTAGGTCCTAACTACAGCATCATGTCGTCTTTAAACATTTCAGCATGTCTCTAAAATATAAGAGCGTCTTTTTAAAACATCATGATATTCTCATCTCATTTAAAAATACCAATTGTTCTTACTCTCAACAAATAGCCAGCCTGTTCAATTGTTGTTGTTCTCCTCTCTCTCTCTCTCTCTCTCTCTCCCCCTCCCTCTTGCAATCTTATTGTTGAAAAATAACAGGTGATGCTTTTCTTAAAGTTTTGGTTTTCCTGACTGCATCTCTATGGAATCATTTAGGCTGTTCCTCTGTCTCCTGTGTCTTGGTTGCTAGATCTAGAGATTTGATCAAATGTAGATTCAAATTGATTTTTCTTTTTGGAAGACTGCCTCATGAGTTGCCTTGAATATGTAATGTGTGGTTGACCCTGTTCTTGTGATTGCTACCTAGGTGATTAATTCTTTGTTATTTGGAATATTTTTTTATATTTCACAATTTTTATTTATTTATTTTTATTATAAAAATACTGTACAGAGGGGTTACAATTACATGGGCAAGATAGTGAGTACATTTCTTATCAAGCATTGTAGCCTCCTCCTTTGTTTCCCCTTCCCATCCCTTCCCTTATTTGGAATATTTTTGAAGAGCCCTTACCTACTCATTATCTGGCTTTCCTGAATTACAGTTTATATATAGAAAGGCAAGAAAAAGCCTTGATTCTTTATTTCAAAAATTA
The DNA here is from genome assembly GCF_019054845.1 of Dipodomys spectabilis. Taxonomy (NCBI): domain Eukaryota; kingdom Metazoa; phylum Chordata; class Mammalia; order Rodentia; family Heteromyidae; genus Dipodomys; species Dipodomys spectabilis. Next base: position 37,711,766 of record NW_024870679.1, on the reverse strand, counting down.
GACATAAGCTCCCTAAGCTGGGCGTCGGTGGCTCATGACTAAGATCCCAGCTCCTTAGAAAGCTGAGACTTAAGGATCATGGTTCAAAGCCAGCCCAGGCAGAAAAGTCAGCACGAGACTCTTATCTCCAATTAACCATTCAAAAACCAGAAGTGGAGGAATGGGTCAAGAAAATGTGACACACACACACACACACACACACACACACACACACACACACACACACGCACACACACACACACACACACACAGTGGAATTCTATGCCTCCATCAGAAAAAATGACACTACCCCATTTGTTAGGAAATAGAAAGACTTGGAAAAATTATATTAAGTGAAATAAGTCAGACCCAAAGAAACACAGGTCCCATGGTTTCCCTTATTTGCAATAACTAGTACATGTGTAGGATAATCTTACTAGAGAAGCAGAAAAGATCAAAGCTATGTACATATGACCATATAAGATGAAATAAATCCCAAGATAGGGACACAAGAGGTTTTTATCTTTCTTGCTGTTGTTTTTAATGTACTTATAATGTATTATGTTATTTTTTTGTTTCTTTGGTATGTTCCTCCCCCCATGGCGTAACCCCTGTTTTCACTGTATTTGATGTTGGTGCCCTGAGTCTTGTATAAACATTTTTCTAATTTGGGGAGGGGAAGGGAAATAAAATACTGAAACAATGAGCTGGGAAGGTGGCTCAGTGGTAGAGCGCTTGCCTTGCATGCTCGAGGCCCTGGGTTCGATTCCTCAGCACCACATAAGCAGAAAAAAAAAACAACCGGAAGTGGAGCTGTGGCTCAAGTGGTAGAGCGCTATTCCTTGAGCTGAAGAGCTGAGGGACAGTGCGCAGGCCCAGAGTTCAAGCCCCATGACCAGAGCCCCCAACAAAAAAATACTGAAGCAAGAATACAGGTTGATCCATTGTGACAATGAGATGTACAAGACACTATGTTGAAAATGAACTTAACAACTTAGGGTGGGGAGAGAGGAGTTGGGGAGGTGGGGAGGGAAGGGATGGTAGGGGAAAAACAAAGGAGGGGATAACAATGCTCAATAGGAAATATAACTGTAATCCCTCTGTACAGTATCTTTACAATAAAAAAATATATTTAAAAAAACCAGAAGTGGAGCTGTGGCTCTAAGTGGTAGGATGCTACCTTTGAGCAAAAGAGCTCAGAGACTCAGGGGCAGTGCCCAGGCCCTGAGTTCAAGCCCTGCAATTGACAAAAAGAAGGAGGAGGAGGCGGAGGGGGAAGAGGGGGAGGGGGGAGGGGGAGGGGGGAGGGGGAGGGGGGGGAGGAGGAGGAGGGGGTAGACTTCCTAGTTTTTCTAAGGGGGACTAATGAAGTCTTTCTTTCTCTTTATTATTATGATAATATGAACTTATTTTTTTATTTTTTGTTTTCTGGTCCTGGGGCTTGAACTCTGGGACTGGGTGATGTCTGTGAGCATTTGTGCTCAAGGATAGTGCTCTACCACTTGAGCCACAGATCCACTTGTGGCTTTTTGTAGTTAATTGGAGATAAGAGTCTCATGGACTTTTCTGTTCAGGGGGCTTTGAACCATGATCCTTAGATCTCAGCTTCCTGAGTAGCAAGGATTACAGGTGTGAGCCACTGGCACCCAGCTATGAATTTATGTTTTAAAACATATAGCTATGTTTTAATCAACTGCAGTTATTTTTATTAATTCCCAAATGGACCCATTTTGGATTCAGAGTCTCTTGATACATCTTGGTAATCTTTACTCTTTCCCTTGCTTTCTTATAATAGCACTCATGTTGTGCCTTTGCTGTACTGATCTTAGGACCAGCTGCTTTTCAAAGAACCTGTATTCCTTTGAGAGAGAAATGGTGTGTTTCAGTACCACTGGCAATGTGTGAGGGATGCCTCTTACTCTTCGGTAATGTGGTGTCTGGGATTTTTCAGTGGACAGAATGTGTGTGTGTGTGTGTGTGTGTGTGTGTGTGTGTGTGTGTGTGTGTGTGTGTTAGTTCTGTTAGTTCTGAGGCTTTAAACTCAGGGCCTAGGCACTGTACTTGAGCTTCATTTTGCTTAAGACTTCATTTTGCTTAAGTTTCATTTTGCTTTACCACTTGAGCTCTACCACAGCACCATTTCTGGCTTTTTTCTAAGTAATTTATTAGAGATAAGAGTCTCACAGGCTTTCCTGTCTGGGTTGGCTTCAAACCACAGTCCTCAGATCTCAGCCTCCTGAGTAGCTAGGATTATAGGCGTGAGCCACTAATACCCAGCTAGAATTACACTTTCTTAAAAGATAAAATACATCATAGATTTTAATGATACTGTTTTCATATATGCTAAAAATCCTGATTCTCAGTTACACCTAATAATAATTACTTACTTGTTTTTAATGCCATGAACAGCCACAGAATAGCAATATCAACATTACTCAAAATAGTTTAAAAGTCCTTTGTATTTTGTGAGAGGAAGGAAGACTAAGTATACTTTCATTGGAGAGTTATTTATTTATTTACTTCATTCATTTGTTTTTTTAAATACGTTTTTATTGGAAAAATACTGTACAGAGGAGTTACAGTTACATGACAAGGTAATGAGTATATTTCCTATCAAGCATTATTTTTCCTATACCATTCCTTCCCTCCACCTCCACAAGTATACCACCCCTTTTCCATTCCCACCCCTGCCTAAATTGTAAAGTTCATTTTTCAACATAGTATCTTGTACATCTCATTGTTACAATGGGTCAACCTGTATCCTTATTTAGGCATTTCATTTTTTCCCTTCCCCTCCCCAAATTAGAGAAGTGTATATACAAGATTCAAGGCACTGACATCAAATACAGTGAAAACAGGGATTATACTGTGGGGGAGGACATAACAAAGAAACAAAAAAATCACATGTACATTATAAATATAAAATAATGTTAGAAACAATAGCAAAAAAGAAAAAACCACTTGTGTCCCTATCTTGGGGTTCATTTCGCTTAACATCATCTTATCTGGTCATATGTACATAGTTTTTGACCTTTTCTGCTTGTCCCAGACATATACTAGTTACTACAAATAAGGGAAACCATGGGACCTATGTTTTTTGGGTCTGGCTTACTTCACTTTATATATATATATATATATATATATATATATATATATATATATATATATATATATATATAAAGATCACATTTTCTTGATCCATTTATCTACTGAGGGGCATCTGGGTTGGTTCCATATCTTAGCTATGGTAAATAATGCTTCAATAAACATAGTTGTGCTGATAGCCTTAGTATGGTCTTGTTTGTGATCATTTGGGTAAATGCCCAAAAGTGGGATTGCTGGGTCATAGGGGAGCTCTTTGTGGAGTCTTTTGAAGAACTTCCATACTGCTTTCCACCAACAATGCAGTAGGGTTCCCTTTTGGCCACATCCCCTCCAGCATCTGTTGTTATTAGAGTTCTTGATTATAACCATTCTAACTGGGGTGAGGTGGAATCTCAACATTGTTTTGATTTGCATTTCTTTTATGGCTAGAGAGGTTGAGCATTTCTTCATATGTCTATTGGCTATTCTTATTTCCTCTTCAGAGAAGTTTCTCTTTAAGTTTTTAGCCCACTTATTTATTGGGCAGTTGTTTCTTTGAGGATTTATTGTTGGGGGATTTAATTTTTTGTGTTACAAGTATATTTTAGATATGAGACCCTTATCCATTGTATGGCTAGTGAAGATCTTCTCCCAATTCGTGGGCTTTCTATTGATCTTGCTAGTTATGTCCTTTGCCATGCAGAAGCTATGCAGCTTCATGCAATCCCATTTGTCCAACCTTTCTTTGATTTGTTGTGTTTCTGGGTCTCTATTAAGAAAATTTGGGCCTGTGCCAAGGAGACCTAGGATTTCTCTATTATTTCCTGTATTGTTTTCAGGGTGTCTGCTTTGACTTCAAGGTCTTTGATCCATTTGGAGTTGATTCTGGTGCAGGGTGATATATAAGGATCTAGCTTTAGTTTTCTACTGGTATTTAACCAATTTTGCCAGCACCATTTACTGAAGATGCTGTCTTTTTTCCATTCTATTTATTTAGCTTCCTTATCAAAGATTAGATGGCTATAGGTCTGTGGGTTCATTTTTGGGTTTTCAATTCTATTCCATTTGTTTTCAGGTCTGTTCTTGTGCCAGTACGAAGCTATTTTGATTACTATGGCTTTGTAGTAGAGTTTGAAACTTGGTATTGATATTCCTCCAGCACTATTCTTTCTGTTAAGGATCGTTTTTGCTATTTGGGGACTTTTATTGTTCCATATGAATTTTTGGATTGCTTCTTCCATTTCCTTGAAGAATGAGGTTGAATTTGTAGATAGCCTTGGGAAGTATTGCCATTTTCATGATGTTGATCCTTCCAATCCAGGAGCATGGGAGATTTATCTACTTTCTAAGTTCTGCTTTCATTTCCTTTTTCAGGTTTTTAAAGTTTCCATCATAGAAGTCCTTCACTTCTTTAGTTAATTCCTAGGTATTTTATTTTTTGTGGGGATATTACAAAAGGAGTTGCTTTCCTGATTTCAGCCGCGCTCTTCTCATTGTTGGCATACAGAAAAGCCATTGATTTTTGAGGGTTAATATTATACCCTGCTACTTTGCCAAAGTTTCGAATCAGCTCGAGTAATTTGGGAGTGGAGTCAGTGGGATTCTTTAAATACAAGATCATGTCATCTGCAAAGAGGGAGTTTTACTTCAGCTTTCCTTATTTGGATCCCCTTTATGTTTGCATCTTGTCTTATTGCTGTAGCTAGGCATTCTAATACTAAATTGAAGAGAAGTGGAGAGAGTGGACATCCTTGTCTTGTCCTGAGTTTAGAGGAAATGGCTTTAGTTTTTCACCATTAAGTATAATGCTGGCTGTGGGTTTGTCATCATGGAATCCTAGTTTTTCCAGAGCCTTCATCATAAAGGGGTGTTGGAGCTTGTCAAATGCTTTTTCTGTATCTATTGAGATAACTATGTGGTTCTTATCCTTGCTCTTGTTGATGTGATGAATTATATTAATTGATTTGCGTATATTGAACAAGCTTTGCATCCCTGAAATGAATCCTGTTTGATTGTAATGTATGATTTTTTGGATGAATTGTTGAAGTTGTTTGGCCAAAATTTTGTTGAGAAGTTTTGCATCGATGTTCATCAAAGAAATGGGTCTATAGTTCTCTTTCTTTGATGAGTCCCTGCCTGGTTTTGGGATGAGGGTTATGATGGCTTCATAGAAAGAGTTCGGTAGTGAACTTTCTCTTTTAATTTCATTGAAGAGTTGGAGGAGTATTGGTATGAGTTCTGCTTTGAAGGCCTTGTAGAATTCTGCTGTAAATCCATCTGGTCCTGGGCTTTTCTTAGATGGGACGTCTCTTATTGTTTTTTTTTTCTGTTTCCATGCTTGGAATGAATCTGCTAAGTTGGTTTAACTCATCTTGGTTTAGTTTCGGCATGTCGATATTTGCTAGGAAATCATCCATTTCTTCCAGATTCTCAAAGTTATTAGCATATAGGTTTGAGAAGTATTCCCTTATAGTGTTCTGAATCTAGGTTGTTTCTGTGGTGATGTTTCATTCTCATCTCTGAGTTTATTTGGGTGTGTTCTCTTCTTTTTCTGATAAGATTTGCTAAGGGTCTGTCAATTTTGTTAATTTTTTCAAAGAACCAACTCTGTTTTGTTGATTCGCTCCATAGTTTCTTTTATTCTAATTCATTTAATTCTGATTTAATTTTAATTATTTCTTTTCATCTACTGGATTGGGGTTTAGCTTGCTACTCTTTTTCAAGGAGGTTCAGATGTCTCATTAAATTGTTCATTTCAGAATTTGTTTTTATTAGCTTATGGAGTTTAGAATTACTTTGTATGGTAATGTCATTACAGATAGTTTCTTTGTGTGTTGATTTTATTTTGCTTTCACTTTGGAAGAGTTGTTCTAAAGTTTATATTTGTAATTATGTAGAATTATTACATATTTCTGATTTCTAATGTATGAAACAAATAATATTAAAGATACCTAGTGTCTATTCTTGTCTCCTATATCTTGTTCTCTTCTCCATAGGTAATTTAAGTCTCTTTGCTTTGTAAATGAATCTGTGTCTGTCTCTTTCTTGGCTCTGTCTTTTTCCTCTTCCTTCCTCTCTTGTCCTCATTCCTCCTCTGAAGTCTCTTAGGTAGGTGGGAGCTCTACATTCAGTTTGGATTCTGTATAAAATGTGAGGGTGGCAGAGACAGAATCTTCTGAAAGACTGGATCTGAAGTATGTGACTAGGTCTGGGTTTGATACCAAAAGTGGGATCTGACTGACTGATGGAATGGACTAACTTGGCCCAAAATTCCCTTCTCCTATCTGCTCATGTTAGCCTGTTCAACCTCACTCATCCTTGAATCTCCATTTAGCTTCCCTTGCCCTCTGTATTCTCTCCTCTGAGAGGCAGTGATTCCCTGTGCATAAGGCTGTCCTTCCCTCATAGTCTCTTATGCTTTTCTATTCATGTTTCCTGGTCATCTGACTATGTGCCTCCTTCTGTTTCCCTATTACCACCTGTTACAGAGCCTTCCCCCCTGGAGGAGCTCAACTGATACATGAGGCCAGGCACAACAGCAGGTGTGTTTACATGGATTGATCTCTGATCTTCAGAACAACAGCACAAAGCAGATGTTGTTATCCCATCTTAGGGGTGATAGATCATGCCCAGAAAGGTTCAAGCAGTTTTTCTAAAGAAAACAACTAGCAAAGTTGCAGACCCCTGACTGTTCTCTGTGTGCTCTTATTCAGCAAGTGGTTGTGTGACGCTGCATGCTTTGCCTGTATTGATTGTGTGATCTCAGCAAGTAAACTAGCCTCTCTCTACCTGTTTCCACATATACAAAATAGAGACATTAATAGTTTGTACCTCATAGGGTTGTAAAGCATTTAGAATAATGCCTGATACATTGCAGCCCCTAAAGTGTCAGCTGGCTTTAGTTACTATTTGTTATTTTGTGTTGCAGAATACAATACTAGTATTCCTAATATTACTAGCATATACTCTACAGGCAGTCTTCAGCCCTGATATCTTGCTTGCTAGAAGCATTTGGGCTATGATGCTTCTGTTTAAAGGTTACAAGGCAACTGAGTAATGGTCAGAATCTGGGGCCAAACAGACCTGGATCATGTTCTGACTCTGCTCTTTAGTAAATATGTGACCTTTCTCTAATTATTTAACTTTGTTGAGCCTCAAATTCCTCCTCTGTGGAATGGACATGAGAATATCCATCTCAGCAGATTGATACAAGGATTAAATGTGATTACCTGTATAAAGCAGCCAGCAGAGAAAACATGTCCAGTAAATGGTATCTCCTCTGCAGCTCTCCTTGAAGCCCTACTTGAAGCCCTGCTTGACCTTCATTTTAGACCCGGCTGTTCTTGGTAAGGTCTATAAATGAAGGGCTGTGGCTGTGTTACAATATTTACCTACTTATCAAGCCCTACAGGCATTGAATGATGAGACTTTGGGCTTACACCTCAGGAATTTGGATTCAGGAAAAAAGAAAAAAAAAACCCTGGAAATCTAGTTATCAGGGTTGGAATTCCAAGCCTCAGGCTATTGCAGTTTATGTGCTCTGCTAGTGCTCTACCAACTGGAGCCATACCTCTAGTCTGGATTATTGCTAGTTATTTTGGAGATGGAGTCTTGCTGACTTTTCTGCTCAGGTCGGGCCAACCTTGTACTGCCATCCTTCAGATCTCAGCCTTCTGAGTAGTTTAGGATTACAGGTATGAGTTACAGGCACCTGTTTAGGAATTTTTTAAAAATAAATTCCCCGGGCTATTTGGGTATAGTGGCTTGGCTGTGTTAAAGTCAGGCTGACTAGAGTCAGATGTGATGCTTAATCTTGGGAAGCCCTTGCCTGTCCACTTGCAGGCCCATTAGCTGGGATGGCATATCTCAATTATCTAGGCCTCGTTTCTGCAGCCATACAGAGGAATTGACTTGACCTTTGTTGCAGGTCCTTACAAGGGTGGAATGAGATGGCGTGTGTGACATCTTGCTTGGACCTAACACATTGGGGGACCAGGGGAAGATCAGTTTGTCCAGGGCCACTCTGTGTGATTGTGTTCTGTGTGGCTGTTCAGAAACAGCCTTGTCTAGGTTACAGCCTTGTCTAGGTTACTGCTGCAGAACTAAAGGGCTGCAATCACCTTTTTCCAGTGTGCACAAAAGTTCTGAATAAGCTCATTTCCTTCTTTTAAAGAAGGAAACAAAACCCCTGTGATGCACCTACCAAGGCACCCTTACCATTCATTGAGTATTGCGGAGGACACGCTGGGCATGATAGAAAGTCACCTGTTGCTGGCCTTTCCCTGAGACCTCTTTTGTGCTTGTTAGTGCCTGTCTTTGAAATCTCAGAATCTGTGAGCTCTGATCATGTTACCTGGCATCTAAAAGGCACCAGGGGAGACCAAATGCCACTAATGACTTATCAGCTCTTTCAGTCACAGGCTTCTCAAAGGAAAGAGGGTTGGAACCTTGAGCTTGTTAGTGCTAATGTGCTTTCTGCCTCAAAAGGCATCTACGAGGGGGAGCTTTCCACCCTGCAGAAGGGTTCTTTGGAGAAGATGGAGAGCACATTTGCATATGGTTCTTTGGACTCTTGTTTTTTGCTCCTCTCAGGCTCTGCAGCCACCCTGGAATGTTTGAGCCTGTGGTTGGTGAACATAAGAATCAAAATCTGAGCAGCTTCTCACCCTGAAGACTGTGTGCCTGTGGGGGCGGTGGGCTTAGGTGGTATAAGAGGCTAATTGAAGAAAAAGTATCATGAGCTACTTTCCTCCATCCCTTTGAGCCCACAGGAGGGGCCACAGGCACAGCTGGACATGACTACTCTCTCCTGCCCGTGGAAGACTTAGCAGGGAGTTTTCATTAAATTGTATCTTCTCAGCAACTAATGCTTAGCAGTTTCCCAGACACCCTGGGTGTCTGGTCTTAAAAATATCCTTAGATCATAACAGAACAGGCATCAGGCCTATATCTACTTTTTCTATACTCTAGAGGAGCTTTTAAATTCATCTATTTCTCCTTGCATCAGGCTCTTAACAAATACATGGAAAGTAGTTATATGTTACTTGAAGAAGCCAGGTTTTAGAGTAAGACAGATGTGGGAAGAGGCCTGGCTGTGTGACTTGGATTTTTATATTGGGACCTTTTATAGACTGTATATTTGTACCCCCCCCCCCCCCCAACTTGGATTTATATGCTGGAACCTAATTCCCAATGTGCTAGTTTTGGAAATGAGACATTTGGATGTTGATTAGATCAGGGGTCAGAATTATTATGGCTGGGATTGGTGGCCATTAAAAAAATGGACTGCTGAGAATGAGCTGCACTTAGCCGAAACTCAGTTACCATACAAGAACATAGGGAAAAGGTTCTGTGAATGAATCCAGGAAACAATCCTTCACTATACCCTGAATCCTCATCTTGGACTTCCCAGAACTTGCTAGAACTGAGAGAGATACAGTTCTGCTGTCTATAAGTCATCTTGCTTCTGTTTTTTTTTAAATTTTATTTTATTGTAAAGATGTACAGGAAGTTTACAGTTGCATCAGTAATGAGTACATTTCTTGTAGGATATTGTTACCCCCTCCTTTGTTTATGTTTTTTTTAAGCAGCCAAACTTCAGTTTGCTCATCTGTGAAAGGGGAATAATAAAACTCAATAGGTCCCCTGACCATGAGAATTAAGTAAGATGGTGGAATTAGACTTATGCTCTAGTTTCCAGCAAGGAGAAGGTGGTTGATCAGATGATGGAAGCTCCTGTTAATATCTACCTGCCTGTAAGTATGATTGCAGTGGATTTAAAAGTGAATTGAAATCCTTGGCTTCTTATGAGAGTCAGTTCTGTTCTATTAAGCATCCTTTTTTGAGCTGTTTACCCTGGAAAGTGTCCTTCTGGATGCTTGGTACATATGTCACTTGGACATTGTCTTCTCACTGGGCCCTTTTTGCTCATTTTCAATTAATTTTGTCTTGTGTCTTCCCACAAAAGCATCTGCACACCTTTCCAGATAATTCTAAATGCCTTCAGCTACTTGCTTGAAGGTTAGTCTAACCTCCAAGTCTCTTTGGGTCAGAGAACCCACCATCATTTCAATCTTACCTCTTATCCCCTCCCTAATATTTGCACTTACAAGTGTGCTAAGAAATACCTTATCTTGGCCACATATTACCAATGATGCTTTATATTATGCACATTTCTCTTTATCTCAGGACAGTCTTCTTCCTTGCTCCCCTATAGTAAAGATGTCAATACCACATACCAGCATTGGATAAGGCCTTATGTATATATGTCTTCCCAAGAGCAGACATGAGCACACAAATATACAGCAAGAAATAGAAGCAACATACTAGAATTTGCATTCACCAAGTGTCAGCACAGGCAGGAGCTGCTTTAAATTCAGAGAGTTTGTGTGTGTGTGCGGCACGTGCATGCACGTGTGTGTGTGTGTGTGTGTGTGTGTGTGTTGGTACTGGGCTTTGAACTCAGGGCTGTGTACCCTTTTTTTGCCAGTCCTGGGGCTTGAACTCAGGGCCTGGGCACTGTACCTGAGCTTCTTTTGCTTAAAGCTAGCACTCTACCACTTGAGCCACAGCACCACCTCTGCCTTTTTCTGTTTATGTGATACTAAGGAATTGAACTCAGGGCTTCACACATAGTAGGCAAGCACTCTACTACTAAGCCACTTCCCAGCCAGGCTGTGTACTCTTGCTTGGCTTATTCACTAAACGCTGGTGCTTGAACCACAGCTCTTATTTTAGTGATTAATTGGAGATTAGAGTCCCAACAGACTTACCTGCCCTTGATGGCTTCAAACCAAACACCTCAGATCTCAACCTCCTGAGTAGCTGGAGTTACAGACATGAGCCACCAGTTCCTGCCTTGATTTTTCTATACAGCTTCTGTAGCAATTCAGGTGCAGCCTGAAGGGAGGCTATACAGCTTCCTTCCCCCAGCCCTAGGCTTCTTATAATACTGGCTGCTGATGAAGATAATGGCCATTTCTTATTGAGCAATTTGTGTGTGTGTGTGTGTGTGTGTGTGTGTGTGTGTACTTCATTTAGCTAATGAGTATTATCTCAAAACTGAGATCCAGGCAGGGTATAGAACATCTTTGAGGATATAGAAGACAGAGACCATGGTTGCAGTGATGGGGATTTCCCCTCCCTCCCACCCCTCATCATGACTTCAGACTAATCTGATGTTTGTAAATAGTGTTGTGCCAGGGAAATAATTGTATGTCTCCTCAGCAATGTCCAATATTTGGCTTAGTTGTCAATGGCACATTTCAGTTATCTTCTTCTGAGCAAAAAAAAACAACAAAACACTTTAAAAACAAAACAAAACAAAACAAAACAGGATTTAAGACATTTAATGCAGCTGGCAATGCTATGTCTAGAATTCAATTAAGTCCATGATTTCCAGTTAATGGATCTTCATGCCAAGATTGACTGAGGTCATATAATTAATCTTGCTTTTATTTTAGGATTTCTACTGTCATGATTTACAGTGAATCCTGGCCAGTGTTGTCAGGATTACGGGAGCATAATTAATCAAGCAAGACAGCCAGATCAACTAGATACTGATGATGAGAAGTAGGGAGGGACCTCACTCTCGGCTTGGTAAGCAGGCTTCAGGCAGGATGGAACTACAGGGGAGGATTCCCTTTTGGAGACCATTTCTGGGATTCTTGATCTCTGTATGTTTCGAATCCACTGCAATAAGAGTCTCCAGATGAGAAAAAGTCTTCTGAGACCCAGTTGGTGATCCACTATGAGTAATGTTTAGTTAATTCAGTCCTGCAAATTTTTACCTTGGGCTAAGTTGTAAATGTGACCGTGTGTCGTAATGGATTTAATCTTTGTGGGGATTTTCTGATAAAGGCACATTAGACTTTCTCTTGTCTACACAGCAAGTGAGTGGCATTTCTCCTGAATATGGTAGTTTCAAAATATACACCATTCTCTGTTTTTTTCCTTCTTTTGCACTCTTTTCCCTCCTTGTCATCTTTTTTCCTTTCCTTCCTTTCTCCCCCCCCCACTTCGCTTCCCCTCCCTTCTCCCCTCTTCTCCTCCTCTACCTTCCCTCCTTCCCTTCTTTTCCCATCCCTTCCCTTCCTACCCCCCCCCCCCACTCCTCTGTTTCCTTTTTGTCTTACAGGATCTTCTTTTCTTTCCCGTATTAGAACAAGAAGACATCATTATCTATGGTATCTTCTGGTCCATAGTACTTACCTATCATTCTCTCTTTTTGTGTACAGAATGCCTCAGTTTTATTCACTAGCTAAAAAGTTCTCTGAAGGAGTTACAGATGAAGCATAGTTTAGTACTGTACATACAAGAGTAACTGCAAGAATTTGTGATAGTTGATGCAGAGTTGGTGATCAGTACTTTTTTTGGGAGGGGATAAATGAATAACATGTAGGTAGCATGTTCAAGGGATGTTCAGAATCATATCAAATTTGATTCTATTCTTTAACCTGTCATTCTTGAATTTAAGCCCTATCATGTACTTACTAGGAAATTATTTTCTGCTCCCATTGTGCAATTGAGGAAACTGAGGCATAAAGACATTAATGTAAGGTATTAAGGGATGAAGGTCATTGTTGTAAATCCAGGTCTATTTACTCATTAAGACACCTCCCCTCCCACATCTTTTAAGACAATCTCACTACATATCTCAAAGTGATCTTGAATTCTCTATGCAGCTCAATCTTGTCTTAAACCTATGATCTTCCTGCCTGCTTTCCAAGTGTTGGGATTATAGGTGTGACCATTAGCTTGGGTAGCCATGTTCTTATAGCACCCCTTTTCCTTTTTAGGTCTTTAGCAGAGGTCTTTTGAGTTACGACTCTTTGCAAAAGTAGCACATGGAAGTCATTTTTGAGTGAAAGGAGACCCAGGCTTTCACTACTCAGAAGTAGGGATGTGCTTTAGGTGCATGGAATTTAGCTTAGGTCTGCTATGTAGAGTCCAGATTTATGTGGTTTACCAAGTCTGGCCAAGCATGAAAGCCAACCTTCTGACTGACAAGTTTTTCTATACTGAGGAAAAGAGGTCAGACATTTGTAGACTATCTCCATAAGCTAAGTCTATGCAGAAGCTGGTTCCACAAATAGCAGTGGTTTTTCTTTGCCCTTGAGATCAGTGAAATGAAGGACTAACAAGTTTTCTTAGCACTTGGGAAGATGATTTTCCTCCAGATGCTGTGGGATTCTTTTTCTTCCATCCCAGGATTCATCTTCAGAGTGTCTGCATTCCCTGTTGAGTCAGCATTTAGATGCATCCTCACCCTGAATTTACTGAGCCTCATTGAGCATTTGTATGCTTGGCATGACTTAGTACTGAGATACCCACTTACACATTTATCTGGCAATTAGATGTTGAAGTACTACCTTAAACTTTCCTTCAGCTGCCCAGAAATGGAACTCTGGTTGGTGATATACGCACTGAAGGATCCACTATCCCTGGGGAAGTGCTAACCCATTTGTCTGAGCTATATTAATCTGCTTTATGAACAGCTTCTTAGAAATCTGCTGTGATACCTAGTTTTTGCTCACGGTTCTGTCAGTGTGAGGTCTGAAAGCACAAATGCTCATATTCTTGAGCTTGACTTTCAAGCCTGCTGGGATCCAGGGATCACTCACCTTTGAGCTTCATTCACCCTTCTCTTACATATCCTCTTCATCTTCCCAGTGCTCCACAGAAATAACACGATGTCCTGCTTCCAGCATGTTGTCTGTGTGTACACCTGTCTGTGGTCTTCAGACTTGTAACTTGCTATCTCAGGGTGCCCCACCTTCTTCCTCTGTTTTGTAGACACTAGAATACCCACCTTTCAGTGTTGACTGAGTTTAACCTAGTCTCTAGCACAATGGTAACTGGCACTCAGCTTCAATACTTTTTCTTTTATGTATATCCTTGACTTTGGTGTCTCCTGGCCTTTTGCTCCTTTTTGTCTTTCCATTTTTTTTCCTGCCATCTCAGGACACCTAGATGATGGAAGAAATGGAAAATTTTAACTTGATACTAAACCTGTCACTACCTTGATTCTGGACTTGCTAGCTTTCAAATCAATGTGAAACACGTTTTTATTGTTCATAAATTATTCAGCCTCATGTAATTTATTATAATAACATGAGCAGCCTAAGATAATATTGCTTAATTAGTCTATATACAGTTACAGTTTAGCTATCTATTCTATCATTATTATTGAGAGAGATTAAAAATTATCCCTCTATGTTGGTAGATTTTTGTTTTTCCTGGTACTGGAGCTTATACTCAAGGCCTTGAGCTCTCACCTGGCTTTTTCAATCAAGGATGGTGCTCTACCACTTGGACCAGCTTTTTGCTGCTTGATTGGAGATAAGAGTCTCATGGACTTTCTACTCCGGCTGGCTTCAAACAGTGATCCTCAGCTCTCAGCCTCCTGAGTAATTAGGTTTAACAGATGTGAGCCATCAGCACTGGCAAGATTGTCTCTTTATTCCTATTGTTCTGTATACTTTTTTCAAGTAATTTGAAGCTGAATCTTTAGGATTATAATATCTTTTTTTTGGTGCCAGTCCTGGGGTTTGAACTCAGGGCCTGGTCACTGTCTCTGAGATGTTTTGCTTAAGGCTAGCACTCTACCACTTGAGACACAGTTCAATTTCCAGCTTTTATGGTGCTAATTGGAGATAAGAATCACATTGACTTTCTTGCTTGGGCTGGCTTTAAACAACAATCCTTGTTTCAACCTGCTAAGGAGCTAGGATTATAGGCATGAGCCACTATTACATGGCTAGAATTATAATACCTATTGGAAAACTTTGGCCCTTTTAATATTATGAAACATTCCTCTTGATCTCTGGAATGAGTAGTCCTTGTATTTTGTCTGATATTGAAGTAGATATACCATACTTGCTTTCTTCTGCTGTTTTGCATGGGCAATCTTTTTTCAACCCTTTGCAGCAATCTGTCTATGTCTTTGTAATTAAAATACATCCTTTATCTGTACTTTGGTTATGCTAGTCAGCTTTCTGATACTGGGGAGAGACACCTGACATTAAAGGAGGAAAGATTTATTTTGGCTCATGGTTTCAGTCCACAATCCTATGTGATATACTACGAGTGCTTTCATTCTTTATATAAGACAATCAGGACTTGGACCAGTTATGCTTGTGCTCTGTGCTATATATCCAGCTAATTGCAGAAGGGAAATACAAATCAATTGGTCTATGGAAAAAGACCATATTTGGTCTTTAAGATCTTTAAAGTATGGCCAGGACTGGTGGCTAACACGTGTAATCCTAACTACTCAGGAGGCTGAGATCTGAGGATCAACTTTGAAGTCAGCATTGGCAGGAAAGTCCATGATACTGTTATCTCCAAGTAGCCACCAAAACAGTCATAAGTGGAGCTGTGTTCCAGTGGTAGAACACCAGCCTTGAGTGAAAAAAGCTAAGGGACAGTAGCACATACGCCCTGAGTTCATTTTGTGGTAAGCAATCCATGAAGACTCATTTATAATGACAGCTGAATTTCTAAGGCTTAAAATTAATTTACCTGCTCATTTAAAATATTGCAGGACCAAGGCCACAGCTCACATAATAACACATTTGCCTAACTAGTGCAAGGCTCTGCGTTCAATCCTCAATATTGACAAAAACAATACAAAGGCCTTGCTACTTCAAACTCATAGCACACACGGTCCTGTTTGATCTTGCTATTACCAAAGAGGTAATACTTTTCTACCATGTGCAAAAGCTTTTGTTTTTAGTTAGTTCCAGTTTGTAAGGGGGAATGAGTCCTAGAGGCTTATAATTCATTAAAACACAATCATATGGTATTTAAATAGAAATACCATGCCTCAAGTCTAAGACATTTCTCCCTAACAGTCCATTTTTTTCCCTGAGGCCTCCCTAGAGTAGGATGAATGGGTAACAATGCCAAGCGATCTGTGATTCTGGAAGCTAAGGCAGTGAGCTTTTCCATGGTATAGTTGGCTATCATGTCCATCTGATTCTTTTTCCTATTTGCTAGAAAACCAAGAGCTAAATAAACTTCCAGAGGAGGTCAAAGAAGTCTGGGATGGCAGCAACATTGGTTCTTGGCCTTCCCCCAAGTTCTATGGAGAAAGGATAGCATTTTCTTGAGTCAGGAGCTGAGGGAGTATCTCTGCAGTCTTTGTTTCTATCATTGGAAATCTTGGAGATGCCATGGATAGCATTGTAACACTTAAAAATGCACAGAGGAAACTGGGTGCTGGTGGTTCATGCCTATGATCCTAAGCTATTAAAGAGGTTGAGATCTGAGGATCCAAGCTGGCCCAGGCAGGAAAGTCATGTGAGACTCTTATATCTAATTAATCATTGAAAAAACTTGGAAGTAGAGCTGTGGCTCAAGTGGTTGAGTGTTGTGCTAGCCTTGAGCACAAAATCTCAGGAACAGTGTCCAGGCCCTTAGTGCAAGCCCCGGGACTGGCACAAAACAAAACAAAACGAAATGAACAGGGGAAGATATTTGTGGTGGGAGCATGCCCATAATCCCAAACCACTGGAAATGAAGAGAGGAGAATCTTGAGTCTGAGGCTCAAGATGGTCTGTGAGCATTGTGGAATGAAGAGGGATTGTGTTCTTGACATAGTCTGTGCTATTAACTCCTCTTCTCCCTTTCCCTTGGCAGGTGCCTCATCTCCAGACATGGAGCCCCAGCTATGGGGGAGGCCTCTTTGACATGGTGAAAGGAGGTGCAGGGAGGCTTTTTAGTAACCTAAAGGACAACTTGAAAGACACCCTCAAGGACACATCCTCTAGAGTCATACAATCTGTCGCCAGGTAAGTGCATTCCTCTTGGTTTAGGTTCGTGGGACCTCATTCTCCCATGGGATTTGGGTCAGTTCCCAACTGCTTGACTCACACAGTATCAGCTTGTGATCTAATTGCATGAGATCTGAACAAATGAGGAGCATCACTGAAACTAGAAAGTTGAGTCAGCTAGAGGTGATACGAACCATCTGGGAGGACTTTGCGCAGGAGTGTATTAGAGTGTGACGGTTGCCATCCTTGGCTTTATGATCAGACGTTCCTGGTGCTGATGCAATCTCTGTGTTTGTTAGCCATGTTACTCAAGGCAAGTACATGAATTACATGACTTATATTTATTTTTTCTGAACTCTATTTTTATCCCTTGACCATGTGGGTGTCCTGGGATAGCTTGAGGATTAAATGAGGCAATCATGCACATGCAATCAGAGTAAGCAATACCTGTGGATTATAATCAAAACAGAACTTTCTGCATTATATTAGTCCTTGAAATTTTATTTAGTGGAAGTTTACTATTCTGCTACCACTTGAAAATTCTTACAAAAATAGTGGAAATTATTTTTATTCTTAGTTATTATGAAATCACAGGGTTACTTGAAGTTACAATATGAAATTTTCGAATCAGAAATTAAAATGTCAATACCACTATATTCATTAACATTTTAATCTTGTTCAGAGGCAAAATTTACTCTTTCTCTAGTTCTTAACAATAAGAAAAAGTTATCATTTGTTCTTTGTCAATCACTTCTTCCTCTTCCCCTTAGCCACTCGTAGCTAAGGGAAAGATTTCCATGTAAGCAGAGAGGCTAGAG
The DNA here is from genome assembly GCF_019054845.1 of Dipodomys spectabilis. Taxonomy (NCBI): domain Eukaryota; kingdom Metazoa; phylum Chordata; class Mammalia; order Rodentia; family Heteromyidae; genus Dipodomys; species Dipodomys spectabilis. The sequence continues at coordinate 37,694,110 of NW_024870679.1, read as the reverse complement.
CAATTACAGTTAATAAATAGGCAGGGATTCTATTTTAAGATGATTCTGTTCTAGAAGAAGCCTCCATGGGGCATTGGGATGCACAAGTTGGAGTGGCATATTTGAACCCCCTGAAGGTGTGGGCTGTCTTCGTCTCAATGATCCTTCCTTGTTAGAAAGAACTTGGGTGGAGTCTAAGTATGCCTCTAGAAAGAAGTGTCCCAGTTCATGTTGTGCAAGGGGGGGGGGGGCATGGGAGAAATCTTAGCACACTGGAATCATTTTAATGAGTGCCCTTTCCTGTGTCACTTTCAGCTACACAAAGGGAGATTTAGACTTCACTTATGTTACCTCCAGAATTATTGGTAAGTTTCTCCTTTATTAACTTGTTCTTTTCCCCCAGCTTTCAAATGCTGCTCATCAAAACAGCAGACCTGTTTCACTGTTTTCTTTCTGTGTGGCCTCTTTTAGTGATGTCCTTTCCTCTGGACAGTGTTGACATAGGATTCAGGAATCAGGTTGATGATATTCGGAGCTTCTTAGATTCCAGACATCTGGACCACTACACAGTCTACAATCTGTCACCCAAGTCTTATCGAACTGCCAAGTTTCACAGTCGGGTAAGGGATTTTCACCTGGGATGGCACTGTTGGAGACATCACAGGGGATTTTTCCTCTTAGGAAATATCCTCAGAGCTTTTGACATTAGGCACATGAAATTACAAAACTAAGAACGCTGGATAGAACAGATTGATTTGGCTGTTATGAGATGTTCTGCATATTTTCCTTAGGTTGAGGGCGTTTGTAGAAAATTTCATCTTTCAGTGCCGTGCCTTCTTAAATTGGGGCTCAGATCTCTTCGTGGTTGATAGCTTCTTTGGGACATGGTTCAGAAAGTCCCAGTAGATATTGAACTGTGACATAGGGAAGATTCCTGCCCTTCCTGTAACAGTAATTAGTTCTTTCACCTTCCTAATTATTGTGTGATATCATGATGGGACATGCCTTGGTTAGAAGAGTCCAGATGCACCAGTTTTCATGCAAATAGATTTCTGACATCCCATAAAGATACCTCTTTAGAATGGAGGATACCTGTCAATAGTCCACACTGTAGGTTTGGGAGTACTATTATTAGTAATAACTAATAATGGTGGGTGGCAGCATGGACATTACTACATCACTTGTACTGCAGTGAGAATGTTGCAAGTAATATTGCATATAATACAAAAAGTATCTAAGGAGTTAGAGAAATGGAGGTTCGGAGAGATATGGCAGCTTCCCTAAGACTACACAGCTCATGAATTAGCTATGGGTATGTGTGCTCTTTACCCTGTCAGTATTATTTGAAAAAGCTGGGTTGCCCTTGAAAAAACCTTTTTGAACGATGTAGAGAAATAGTTCTATTTTCAGGCTTAGTTAAGGAGCTATGAGAGCTAGGTTGAGGGTGACTCTCACATTGTACCTGATATTTCTGGTTACTGAAGTTTTACTTTACTTGTACTCTCTCAAGAGTATTTTCAAATGCTTTTGGCTTAGCCTTTTGGTTCTGCACTACCTGCAAACCTTGTCCTTGTTTTGAATCTCCAGGCCATGAGGAACCATTTCTTTCTCCTTTCTGTTTAGTTGAGGGTTCACTCTACAATTAAATCTTACTTTTATTAATGTAGAAGACAGTGTTTTCTACAAGCAGCTAGTATAGGAAGACCTAAGGTAGGACTAGTTTTATTTATTGACTGGCAGAGTCTAGCTCTGCATTATATATCTCTATGCCTTGACCTGAACTCAGTCACTTTACACTTTGGTCATGAGATTGAATATTTGGGGATGGAGGTGGCAGTGCTAAAAACAGGATGTTTCCAGGAAGATTTTTCTTTGCTGAGGGCAGCGTTCCATATTTTGATTATGTTGTACGCTTTGAAGCTATTTGAGTTCTCAGGAATCATATGTAATAGTTATATAGCCATTTTCTTAGCATATGTGCAGCCAAATAAAAATAAGTGTTTAGTTTCACTCATCAGAGGACTCAACTGAGAACAATACATGGAAGATCTTCCCAAAGTGAAAAGGAGGTGCTTGCAGGCATTGAGGTTCATACTTGTAATCTCAGTATTTTAGGAACAGAGGCAGGATTGCAAGCATGAAGCTTATAGTATGGGCTATACAGGGAGACTCAGATAGATAGATAGATAGATAGATAGATAGATAGATAGATAGATAGATAGATAGATAGATAGATAGATAGATAGATATAGTGAGGTATTAATGACAAATTGTTAAATTCTTTTTTTTTTTTTGGGTCCGGTCGTGGGGCCTGAGCTCTGGGCCTGGGCGCTGTCCCTCAGCTCTTCAGCTCAAGGCTAGCGCTCTACCACTTGAGCCACAGCGCCACTTCTGGCTTTTTTTTTTCTTTTTGCTTATGTGGTGCTGAGGAATCGAACCCAGGGCCTCAGGCATGCAAGGCAAGCGCTCTACCACTAAGCCAACTTCCCAGCCCTGTTAAATTCTTTATAGGGAATATTTACCAGAGGAATTAAAATGACCAGTTCTGTCAAACTCTCATATAGTCCAGAAACCAATATTCTTCTTTCTTCTCCTTTTCTTTTCATAGTACTAGGATTTGAACTCAGGGCTTTGTGCTTGATAGGCAAGGGCTACACCACCTGAGCTATACCAATAGACCTAAAGCAAATATTCTTCTTCCTCTTATTATTATTATTTTATTGTGAAAATACTGTACAGAGGGGTTACAATTACACGAGCAAGGTAATGAGTACATTTCTTATCAAGCATTGTTGCCTCCTCCTTTGTTTCCCCTTCCTATCCCTTCCCATCTTCCCAACACAAACTTTTTTCATCATTAATAGCATAAGCACCATACCCATGTGATGTGATGTGTGTGTGTGTGTGTGTGTGTGTGTGTGTGTGTGTGTGTGTGTGTGTACACATTGGTTTAGCTTTTTCCTAGTTTTTTAAAAATATATTTTTATTGTAACATATTGTACAGAGGGGTTACAGTTACATGAGTAAGGTAATGAGTACATTTCCTATTGAGCATTGTTAGCCCCTCCTTTGTTTTTCCCCTACCATCCCTTCCTTCTCCACCTCCCCAACTTCTTCCTGCCCCCCAGAAGCTGTAAAGTTTTCAACATAGTGTCTTGTACATCTCATTGTTACAATGGGTCAAGCTGTATCCTTATTTCAGTATTTTGTTATTTCCCCTTCCCCTCCCCAAATTAGAAAAATGTATATACAAGATGCTATAGAACCAACCCAAATGCCCCTCAGTAGATGAATGGATCAAGAAAATGTATTATATATGAATTCTATGCCTCCATCAGAAAGGATGACACCACCCCATTTGTTAGGAAATTGTTAGGAAATGGAAAGACTTGGAAAATAATTATATTAAGTGAAGTAAACCAGGCCCAAAGAAACATAGGTCCCATCGTTTCCCTTATTTACAATAACTAGTATATGTCTAGGACAAGCAGAAAAGGTCAAAAGCTATGTACATATGACCATATAAGATGATGCTAAGTGAAATGAACCCCAAGATAGGGACACAAGAGGGTTCTTTGTTGCTGTTGTTTTTACTGTACTTACAATGTACTGTGTGATTTCCCCCCCTAGGTTTGTAACTGTGCTCCCATTCATTTCTTGCCATTATTGTTGGAAGTAAATAAAAAGTATCAAAGAACATTTTGTCTAACCTTGCCCTAAAATCGTTAAGTTTGAACAATGATTTTCCAGTAGTGCCTTGACCACTCCTTTCTCCTCTGACCATCCAGAAAGAATATTGGGAGCCCTGTCAGTAGCATAGAAACCAGTTGTCCAGCAGGTTCTTGTCGATTCTTATTTCCTGTTGACGATAACCACACAGGTTATAGGATTTCTTCTTCTTTGGTAGCACCTTGATTTTTAGGAAATGGTTTGTGGACTTGGGCTTCTTAAAAGACTCATGGATGTATGTATTTCCCCCTTTTTCTTCCATGGAAGAGCTTCCTACAGCTCCCAGTGGTTTCTGATTTGATTTGAGGTTAGTGAGGGGTGGCTACTGAGGAATGACCTTCATAATCAATCTCACGTCATCTCTCCCTCTGCCCCAAGCTTTAGTGTCACAACAGGAAATTAAAAGGGAGCAAACCGTCCCTAGCTTGTGAGCCAGAGGGCCAGAGATCACACATTCTAGTTATATAACTTTCTATGATCTCAGTACCATGACCTGGATACAACACATATATCACTTGAAGTTGTCACTCCATAGGAATGCAAAGCAGAGTTTTTGTTAACAACCATCAGACAGGATAGAACAGTGGAGAGTACATAACATTTCATTAATTTTTATTTAGAGAAATCCTATAATTGACACTAATTTTGAGCTTTAAAAATTACTCTACATTCACATCTCAACTGTTCCTCTTCCTAGAGTCACTTCATTGCCCTGGAAGCCAGTTATCTGTTATGCAAAATGAATATGGCGATAGTAATACTTACAAGGACTCTTATATTATTTTCCCCCTGTGGGCTTCTTGATTAGCAGTTCCTGGCTTAAGAGTGAATGCTCAGTAAGTGGTAACTGTGATTGACACCTCTAATAATAGAATGCCACAATAAATGATGTACTCAAACACCGTATTTTCCATTAACAGTGTGAGAACTGAGAAATGCTAGATCATAGCATGCCAGTCTCATTCTGTGCAGCATTTTTTCAAAATTTAATTTTATTGTAAAGGTGCTGTACAGAGGGGTTACAGTTACATGAGTAAGGCAATGAGCACATTCCTTGTTGATCATTGTTACCCCCTTCCCTCCCCCACTCCTCCTCTACCTTGTCCTCCCCCCACCCACCCAAAATTGTAAAGTTCGTTTCCAATATACTGTCCCATGGGTATCGTTGTTGCAATGGGTCATCCTGTGTCCTTGTTTCAGCATTTTGTTTTTCCTCTTCCTCTCCTCAGATTAGACAAATGTATATACAAGATACCAATATCAAGTACAGTGACAACAGGGGATATTCCACAGGAGGAAGAACATACAAAGGAAACCAAAAAAAAATCACAGAGTACATTTAAAACAACAACAACAAAGGCAGACCTCTTGTGTCCATATCTTGGGGTTCATTTTACTAAACATCATCTTATATGATCATATGTCCCATGCTTAGCCCATGAGTTGCTTCTACGCATGCTTATTGTCTTGTGCTAGAGAGATGGATCATGGGGAGAAAATGGTGTGACACCCAGCCCTGGTGATGTTTTGACTTCTTCTCTAGTGGGAAGTATCATGAAACCTCATACTCAATGGGGTATTTTCTGATGCTAAGATGGTGTTCAGGAAGGCTGAGATAGCATCATAAACCGTCACAGCACCAAGAATTGTACTTTCATTGCATGGACTTTGAAGCTCATAGAGCTGTGAAAACAGTGTGTAGTGAATTCCTTTTTAGAATTTTTGTTTATGCCTTAATGTTTTTCCTCCTTTCGACAGAGCACATACTTTAAGAAAATCCTAATTATATGTTTGCCTAATGGTGTATAATTATATGTAGAAGTAAACGTACAATTATGGAGTACTTTAAATTAATATTATTTGCTTGATGGGTTTAATGATTCTGGAGCTGTTTAGCCTATTGTGTGAAGAACAATTTAGCCAACTTTTGGCTGAGACTCATCATAAATATTGACATTTGGTGTGTGAGTGAATTGTATGAAGTTTTTAAAAACCTTTAAAAATATTGTCTGGGAAAATAATTTTCTTGTACATTGACTCTGTTGTAATCTAAAAGAGAAAACGCCAACAAATTTGATTCACCTGTTTCTTCTTCAGGACATAGTACATGCAGACAAATCTTTTTACAGAAAGAGATTGTCATAAGGGTATCTTCCCTTTTTCTTTCACTTGTTCAGCAAATATCTACAGCATATCTACTCTGGGAAACACATCTGCATTGAACACTGAGGTTACAAAACTGAAGAAGTGATGGTCTCTGTTTTTGTGAAACTCAGTTGCTGGAGATAGAGAAGATAAAAAGTAGCCAATTCAAGACAGCTTAACAACCAGCCAGCACTTACCTGTATGCAGTAGAAGATGCTTGGGGATTCATTTTCTTTGTTTCTGTTTCCACAGGTCTCAGAATGCAGTTGGCCCATTAGGCAGGCCCCAAGTCTGCACAACCTCTTTGCTGTGTGTAAGAATATGTATAACTGGCTGCTACAGAATCCCAAAAATGTCTGTGTTGTCCACTGCCTGGTGAGAAATCCTTATTGTCATTGTTGGTCTAGTTTAGTCAGAAATGTATGTCATTAGCCAGAATGATGGTCTGGTAACATTTGAGCTCAGTTGCATTTGCTGAGCCCCTACTTAGAAGTTTGATAACGTGAGCTGTGAGCCATGTAAAAATAAGGGAAAAAGTTGTGATTCTTGGCTTATAACTTGGGTAATGGTGGATAAGGCAGATGTATACAAAAACCTACATCATGGAGTGCATACTTTAACATGTATTAAGTATTCTATAAAAGAGGCAGGGAAAAGAGGTACATTGTTTCCTATGCACCTACTGAGTTTTCTGTGAATAAAATGGGCATTATTTATTTATGTTTTGTTATATGCCTTTGAAGGAAAATAAAAGGAAAAGACACTTAGGTCCTTGTGTTTAGTTTCATAGACAGACTATATTTTACAGTAATTCACAGTTGGACTGATGGTTTTTCTGGCCCTTGGCTTCCTACAGGCTTTTCTCTTAGGATTCTTATTCATCAAAGCTCATCTTTTAGTAAAATCTTTCTGATTCTTCTGAGTATTTTTCATAAAACAAGCATTCCTCCTATGAATCTAAATGTCTCCAGTGGCATTCAATACCCTGCCTCATCCTACCCTATTTTCCCAGTAGATGATTATCTTTTAGGAAAGAAGTGTGCCTCCCCACCCCCCAACACATGTACGCTATATTCAAATGGTTTGAATGAATGACTACATGAACAAATAAATGTACAGGTCAATCAAGCAAAAATACTAGAAATAGTTCACTAGTTCTAAAAACTCAACATGTATGTTTTTACTACCTTCCTCTTGAGAATCAGCTGGCTAAAATCAGGGAAGAAATTTGGAGGGTATTTTTTTCTTTCTACGTCTACTTTCAAATGCTTGGAAATTAAGGCAAAGGACTTGGCATTTGTTAAACTGAATGCCAAAAGGTACAGAGATATTCCTTTTGGAAGCAGAGAAGATTGCATAAAACATTATTTTTAGGGGCTAAGCCATTTGGAGTGCATTGATAATTTTCAAAAAATGTCTAAAGGTTCCGAGGGCTTGAATTTCAGAATGACTCAAGAAAGACTAGAGACTCCCAGTTCTAATGATGTTATCATAATGAATGAAAATCCAATGAACAACACAAACAAGGGGCAGACAAGCCATTGCTTGACAGAATGCTTCAGCCCTCCTGCCTGGCAATGAATTGAATGTATAGGCAAGTGCCTCAATTTTATCCTGTAAAGTCATAAACATGTGCCAATATTTTAATGAAAATATAACTTTTAAAAACACCTGCATGATTTGAAGAAAAGAAGAAACATACATCTGAGATCTATGGACCCATAAAAGTGGCAAGAATGTTAAATTCTAAAGAGGACGAAGACAGAGCCAGGAAGGAACTGGTAGCTCATGCCTGTAATCCTAGTTACCCAGGAGCCAGAGATCTAAGGATTGGGGTTGTGAGCCTGCTCAGGCAGAAAAGTCCATGAGACTCATATCTCCAGCGAACCAGCATAAAGCTAGTGGTGTGGCTTGAGTATGAGAACACTTGTTGTCTTAAGCAAACAAGCTAAGTGAAAGGAAGAGGCCCTGAGTTCAGGCCTCAGTTACTCACTCCCTTCCAGCCTCCCCTCCACCCCACAAGATTGAGAAAAATGTCTTTTCTTTTTCAGTATTTAGAATAAGGACATCAGCAAATTCTTGAGGCACAGTTATTCCAACACCTTTATTCTGTTCATCTTTTTAAGGGGACACATGTCAAGCTAGACAGGGTTAATAGTTATAATTAAGACAAAGTCCATAGGGAGTGAGGTAATCAGAGAGCCTCACGGTACTGAAAATTATCTGCTGAGAGGACTTATGTGACAGATTGTTGAAAGCACCTGGAGAAGCAATTATAGATTAGTGTTTCTTTGAGAAAACAGTAAGAAAAGGGACCAGGCAAGAGAAAGGAGGGGCTTTCCCTGGGAAGAAAAATAAAAGGATTCTGGGAAGCTATAGGCTAGAGAGTCTAATGGCAGCTCAAGGCAAAATTTTGTGTGTGTGTGTGTGTGTGTGTGTGTGTGTGTGTGTGTGTGTGTGTGTTGGTACTAGGGCTTGAACTGTGGACCTCACACTTCTGTTTTTTTAAAGATGTGATATGTTTCAAATTTGACAGACCTAGGGCAAGTAGGACAACTCTCAGATGGACATCTCTCAAAGGCTATTTCAAGTGTGACTAGTGTGTCTGTGTATTTGTAAAATAAATTAGCGATTACCACAGCAGACTGAGTAAAGAAAATCTGTCTCCAAAGTAGGCAAGAAGTTGCCAATCTATTTGGGGCTTTGATAGCAAAAGAAAAGGTGATAGGAGAATGAATTCTTCTTTTAGAGATGTCACAAACATTTTATCCTGCCCTCAGAAGTCAGAGCTCCTGATTCAAGGGCTTTGAGACCCCAGGACAAACACCAGAAGCCATCTTACTCTGTTCTCAGACTGCAGGTTCTACCACGGCTCTATCATGACTGGTGCTCTACCACTTGAGCCACACTTCCAGTCCAGCTATTTTTGCTGGTTAGTTGGAGAAACAATCTCATTGATTTTCTGCCAGGGCAGGCTTGGAACCTTGATCCTCAGATCTCAGCCTCATAAAATGACTTGCTGTCCCAACCATCCCTACTTCCCATTCCCATGACTTTGGGAATTAGGATTTCAGCATATGCATTTGAGAGGGCATAGCTTTGAGTCCACAACAGTTTACACTGAATGAGGTTGTATCAGGTGAAGTTTTTCTATGAATGTAGGTTCCGACTTGAGGTGAGATACATTTCATACCCCTAACCTACAGCTCCTAATTTCCACTCCTGAACCAAGAGCCTGTGACTATTAGTTATCATTGTACATATCCAATGTTACTTTGAAGATTGCATTACTTTTCAGCAAATATATGCAAGCTGAATTTATTTTACTGCAATTCTTGAGTTAGCATGGAGTTAGTTTTATTCCAAGAAAAAAAGTATTTTTCCCTGCTGCTTTGCGATCTAAATACCTGGGATAGATTTTTTTGCTTTCAAATGAACAAAACTGGGAAGTGAGAGGCACCCTTAATGAAGAGGATTTCCTGCTCTCTTCCTCCCTTCATTGCAAAAACAGCTATTCTCAGATTTGGTCTGCTCCTGATGAGTGTATGTGTCTTTGACAGGATGGACGGGCAGCGTCATCTATTCTGGTTGGTGCTATGTTCATTTTCTGTAATCTCTACTCCACTCCTGGCCCTGCTGTTCGATTGCTCTATGCAAAGAGACCTGGAATTGGACTCTCACCATCCCACAGAAGGTACTGTAAGCTACGGGTGTGGCCCTGTGTATGGTCCACTTCATACCACCCTCTGAAATCTACTTGAGATAGGTGTGCTAAACTGTTGCCTACATGATCTTGCATTATCTTAACAATGGGAACAGTTACATTGATTAGAATGTTGAATTTTCATAGTTTCCTAAGCCTTCCATGGCAGTTAGTTATCTTAAAATTAGAAGGAAACTTTATAGAGTATTTTGGTGTTTATTTTCCTTATTTTACTGATGAGAAGACTGGACTAGACAAATTGTGATTTTTTTGCAGGACTGCAAGTACCTGATAGATATAGCCAGACCATTGTGTCTGATCCAAATCCCTAAAACCAGTCCTGTTCTGTTTCATTATTTGGGTCTTTATTGAAATACAAGCAATAGCTGCTTGTACTTACCACTGAGGATCATAGTATGAGAGGTATGATTAACAGGAGCAAATGCAGACAGATTAAGGATGTGGGTTTTCGATTGTTTTGTTTTGTTTTGTTCTTGTGCCTGTCCTGGGGCTTGAACTCAGGGCTTAGGCGCTGTTCCTGAGCTTCTTTTGCTCAAAACTAGCATTCTGTCACTTGAGCCACAGAACCATTTCCAGCTTTTTCTGAGTAGCTTATTGGAGATAATAGTCTCATGGACTGTCCTGCTTGGGGTGGCATAAAACTCAATCTTTACCCAGATCTCAGCTTCTCAGGAGCTAGAGCTACAGGTATGAGCACTGTTGCCTGGCCAAGAATAGGGAGTTTTTAAGCTTACTTTTTTTTTTGCCAGTTGTGGAGCCTGAACTCTGGGCCTGGGCACTGTCCCTCAGCTCTTTAGCTCAAGGCTAGCACTCTACCACTAGAGCCACAGTACCACTACTGACTTTTTCTGCTTTATGGGTCTGAGGAATCAAACCCAGGGCCTCATGCATGCAAGGCAAGCACTCTACCACTGAGCCACCTCCCCAGGTTATGACTGAGATATGTGAACCAAAAAATAGATGATAATAAGTAATTTGAAAAGTGATTTTGAAAAAGGAGTTCTTTTTAGATTACTGGTTAATTTTCTTCCCTATAATCATAATTTCTTTCCCTTTACTCATTGAAATTGCATCTTCTTAGGTTTTTGGTAATAAAATTCTGATAATAAAATTCTCAAATGTATTTAAAATCAGCCTTTGGCTGATAAGCTCAATCTGGTAGATGAAACAGGGAGCAATGTTTAAATACTGAACTAAAAGGTCCTATAACTTTTTTTCCTGTTTTGTTTTGAGAAAAGTGCTCACTCTGTTGCCCAGTCTGGCCTGGACTTGTGTTGCTCTTGGCTTAGCTTCTCTGAGTGCTAAGAATACAGGATTGTGCCACCATGCTTAGCTCCCACAGGCTTTCTGATTTACTCACTTACCAGTTAAATTCACCAATGACAATGGATAAAAATGTTCAGCCTTCTCTTCAACTATCTTCTCTGCCAGTGAATTTTCATTGCAAACAATAATTTGCAAGGACAGACTTCCATGGCAAGGATTGTTTCTTTCCCCTGGTGTGATGGAATCCACAGAATAACAATGTCCTATTTCAGATATCTGGGCTATATGTGTGACCTACTAGCAGAAAAACCCTACCGTCCACACTTCAAGCCTCTCACTATCAAGGCGATTACTGTCAGTCCAATTCCTTTTTTCAACAAACAGAGAAATGGATGTCGCCCTTACTGTGATGTGCTGATTGGAGAAACCAAAATATATTCAACTTGCACAGATTTTGAACGAATGAAGTAAGTAATGATATCTTTTCCTCACTTTTCCTCACTTTTATCATCCACATCTGTTTGATGTGGATGATATTCTTCCTATAAGACTATATCACTGTGTAATGATCATAGTATAGTCATAAACAAACACAACTAAATCAAAGGACTTAGCACATTGAACGGTGGTTCAGGCTCATGGACTGGCATAAGCTACAATGCGTGTTCACACAGTAGGAGTGAGAGATATTTAAGGAAATTGGCTTGATGTGATGAATGATATTTCAAGGTGAGTTGTGATACGAAGTTAGAGGCTCTAAAATGAAGAGCAGGTATCAGTGGAGGTTATGGGAGTTTTAGAGAGAAAGGAGTAGGTGGTAGCACAGAATGAAATTGGTTAGGAATCGGTTGAATTTGGTCATTTGTCTTCTGGACCCTTACAGTTTGGCATTTCTGTTTCTATGGATTTTTAAATTCCTTTTATCTACTTTAACTAGTAATTTTTTATATATTAGCACTGGGACTTAAACTCAAGACTTGGGCACTATTTAGCCTTTTTGTTCAAGGGTGGGACTCTACCACTTGAGTTCTAGCACTGTTCCACTTATAGCTTTTGGATGGTTAGTTGGAGATAAGAGTCTGATGGACTTTCCTGCCTGGGCTGGCTTCAAATTGTGATCTTCTGAACTTAGCCTCCTAAGTAGCTAGGATTACAGACATGAGCCATAGGCACTGGCTTAAGTATTAACTTATGGTTAAGAAAAGGAGACTATTTGAAGAATGGTACTTTTGCGGGAAACAAGAGGTGTGCAAAGCAGAGATGGAGTTCCGCTATGCAGAAGTCCAGATAGGTTGGAGTGGTAGCCTGCGCTAACATGTTGCAGAACCGTTTGCACACAGCTGGCATTGGCTGTAGCCCAGTTTTTGCTCAAGATAAGAAATATCTCTTGGGGGGCTGGGAAGGTGGCTCAGTGGTAGAGCGCTTGCCTTGCATGCATGAGGCCCTGGGTTCGGTTCCTCAGACCACATAAGCAAAAAGAAAAAAGCCGGAAGTGGCGCTGTGGCTCAAGTGGTAGAGCGCTAGCCTTGAGCTGAAGAGCTGAGGAACAGCGCCCAGGCCCAGAGTTCAGGCCCCACGACCAGACACCCCCCCCCAAAAAAAAAAACAACAAAAAAATGTCTTTTGGGTCTAGGCCTGGACAAACCATTTCTTTAGTCAGAGCTCTAGAGGGCCTGTGTTTATGCAATTGTACACGATGAGACTCTTTCAATATCTGTTTTGATTTCTGTTTAAAGAGAATACCGTGTTCAAGATGGAAAAATCTTCATTCCCTTAAACATTACTGTACAAGGAGATGTGATTGTTTCCATGTATCATTTGAGGTCCACCATTGGGAGCCGGCTGCAAGCTAAGGTAAGCTATTGGAAAACCTCAATGGCATTAGCTCCCCAGAGTTTTTAGTAGGAGCATTTTTGAGTCTTTTCTCACATTGGTTTGCCTGACTTGAGTTTAGGATGAGAACAAGCCCTTAAAGATTGGTTATGTCCATCTTAGTCACTTTACAAAGGAGGAACTCAGAAGGTTGTCACTCAAAGACTGTGGTATGATTATTATGCCACAAGTGACAGCTTTAAAACTTTTAGCCAATCATGGTCATTGGATGCTGTTTTTCTTATAATATCTCTGCTTGGATCAGTATAGAGGGGTGAGATTTCAGCTAAGGATGTGGAGTCAGACAGTTTTTTTGTTGTTGTTACTGTGATGAAATTTATATTACATAAAAGCCACCCTATCAAGTATTCATGGCAGTGGAACTTTTGTTTTGTTTTGTTTTTGGCAAATTCAAAAGGGAGGTATGTCTCACGTGGTAGAATGCTTGCCTAGCAAGTGTAAGGCCCTGAGTTCTGCCAAAAAAATGTTTAAATGCTTATGCAACCACTAAACTTACCTAACTCCAGTGTCTAAAACAATCCCATACTCACTAGTGATCACTGCCCATTTCTTTTTCCCCATCGCCTAAAAACCTTGAATCTCCTTTCTGTTCTTAGAGACTTAGTTATTTTGTACATTTCGTAGAAATGGAATCATATAATGCATGGTCTCCCATGGCTTTTTTCCACTTAGCATAGCATTTTGGAGGTTTATGTTATTGCAAGTATCAATACACTATTACCTTATAAAAATATTCCATTACATGATTATACCACATTTTATTTTATTACCAGTTGATAGGTATTTGGGTTATTGCCACTTATTGGCTAATAAGGATGATCTTGAAAGTAACTGTAATCTAATTAATCAAGTATTTTCTAAATTCATGCTCTGTTTTATCCAGTGCCTAACTGTTTAGAATAGACAAGAATAAAGACTGTGCCCTACCCTAAACACCTAATATTCAACCTATGAGATCTGAGGATCACTGTTTGAAGCCAGCCTGGGCAGCAAAGACAGTAACTATCAAAAAATAACTATCAAAAAAGCCAGAAGTAGAACTGTGGCTCAAGTGGTAGAGCACTAGCCTTGAGCACAAAAGCTCAAGACCAGTGCCTAGGAACTGAGGTCAAGCCCAGGGACCAGCACACACACACACACACACACACACACACACACACACACATACACACACACACACACACACACACACACACACACACACACACACACAAAACAGTTATCTTGCTTTTCCCCATAGCCTATGTAAAATAAAAGAAAGCTGGGGGACTAAAAAGAAATTCAGCCTAAATCTAAGCACCAATGGCTTACACCTAAAATCCTAGTTATTTAAGTGGCTGAGGATGGGCAGATGATAGGTTCTCCTCGGCAGTAAAGTTTTCAAGACACCCCTCCCACTGCCTCCTTTGCTGGTCCTAGACCTTGTACTTAGGACCTGGGTATGGTCCTGAGCTTTATTATTTGTTGTTGTTCAAGGGTAGTGCTCTACCACTTGAACCACAGGCCTACTTCTGGCTCTTTGGTGGTTAATTGGACACATAAGTCTTACAGACTTTCCTGCCTGGGCTTGATTTGAACTTTGATCTTCACATCTTAGCCTCCTTAATAGCTAGGATCACAGGCATAAGGGAACCTGCAAACCCCCCTTTTCTTTAAAAATATCTGTTGAAAACAAACTTTACAACTTGTGGGGAAGAGAGAGGGAGGAGTTAGGGAGGTGGGAAGGGATGGTAGTGGAAAAACAAAGGAGGAGGTAACAACGCTCAATAGGAAATGTACTCATTACCTTACTCATGTAACTGTAACCCCTCTGTACACTATTTTTACAATAAAAAAAGTATCTATGGGCTGGGAAGGTGGCTCAGTGGTAGAGTGCTTGCCTTGCATGCATGAGGCCCTGGGTTCGATTCCTCAGCACCACATAAGCAGAAAAAGAGCCGGAAGAGGCGCTGTGGCTCAAGTGGTAGAGTGCTAGCTTTGAGCTGAAGAGCTGAGGGACAGCGCCCAGGCCCAGAGTTCAAGTCCCATGACCGACCAAAAAAAAAGTATCTAAAATATCTTTATTACTATTAAGTAGTTGTTCAAAGGAGTTGGTAAGTAACCACGAATTTATAACTACAATGCATCAAGATGCTTTCTTCACCCATGGTTGGTCATGTACATACCTGCCATACTAAGGCAGAGATTGGGAGGATCATGGTTCCAGGTCAGCCTAGGCAAAAAGTGTGTGAGAAGCCCTCTGAATGGAAAGAAGCTGGGCATGGTAATATGTCCCTGTAATTTCAGTTTTGACAGGATGCCTTAACAATAGTGCAAAAAAGTGCTGAAGATACAGCTCAGCAGTAGGGCACTTACATAGCAAGTTCATAAATTCAAACTGTGTTGCTACCAAAAATGTAAAAAAAAATGACAGGAGATGAAAGAAAGAAAAAAAGAAGAAAGGGAAAAGAAAGAATGAATGAATGAAAGAAAGAAAGGAAGGAAGAAAGAAAGGAAAGAAGGAAGGGATGGAGGGAGGGAGGGAGGAAGGAAAATCCATCCCAGAGCAGGGAATTCCCACATGTATTGGAATTCGCATTGTGTTGTAGGGAGCACAGTTTGTTTTAGGCAGTGGTGGCTCAGGTAGAATTCAGAGAGCACATGACTTTTCAAGGTGAACCCTAAAGGGTTAATTCAATGGATTTGGAATAGGGCATCTAGGGAAGAAGGGCATAGTGAATTCAAGCATAGCAATGTTCAAGAACATTGTATATCAGTGGATGAGGAAATAGACTGTCAAGGAAGAGTGCATGTAAGTTAGGGGCTAGAAATGTTGCTAGGAGACCAGTTAAAATGTATAGTAAACACAGAGTCAGGTGTGGAAATAGTTACAGGTATTTTGCTCCCCCAGAGGCAATCTTTGGATCAGATTCCATTTTCTCGAATCTATTGTGATGTGCTTCTGTTACATACTTTTAGGTGACCAACACACAGATATTCCAGCTCCAGTTTCATTCTGGATTCATACCACTGGACACCACTGTTTTAAAGTTCACCAAGTAAGTGCTGCTTGGACCAATGGTCTTTGTTCATCAGCGCTGCTGTGAGTCTCTTCAGAAGCCATTGGTAGCATCTCCCAGAATCCTCTGCTGCTTAACAGCACTGTTGACTGGTAGCCTCACCATACAGCGGGTAGATGCATTTTACATCTTTCTGTTGACTGTGATTGGTCTTTTGAAGAAACAAATGGATAACAGATTTCAGAATAGAAAGGTCAAACATTTTCTGTGAGGGAACAGCAAATTATTACTTGGATCCTTTGCATTGTTTTTCCCACAGGGTGACCGTTTAATCAGTGGTATGCAATGAGCAATGAACTATAAGAATGAATGCCTGGTCATGCCACTGAAGCCAAGTTCTGGAGACCCCTCTGTTTCAGACATTAACTCTTCAGTGTTATACCATAGAGTGTGGCTATGGAACTAGATGTTATGATCGAAGCTAAGGTGATGAGTGGGAGTTTCCAGAGCCAGTACCGGAATACATAGTCAAAGGCTCACAGTGATAACTCTGGGGCTTGTTCCATAGTTTTAACACAAGCAATTTGGTTTTGTAGTGCACACTGTCTGACTATGCCAGTCTGGTCTCTAGAATGCTTTTATAATGCAGAAGCATTGATTCTTCGAACAGGCATTATTCTCTTCTTTTTTTCTATATGAGAAAACTGAGCATCTAAAAGCGAAATGACCTATCTAATGAGTCTTTCCCAGTAGCGCATCTCACCCTAAGAAGGTTTCTATATGGAATGTCCTACTGGTTCCACTGTTTTTATTTTCACTGGTGTTACTCTTTGAAATCCCTGTTTAGGCCTGAGTTGGATGCATGTGATGTACCAGAAAAATATCCTCAGCTATTTCAAGTGACATTGGATGTCGAGCTACAGCCCCATGACAAAGTAATAGACTTAACTCCACCGTGGGAGCATTACTGCACAAAAGATGTCAATCCTAGCATCCTTTTCTCTTCTCACCAGGAGCATCAAGATACTCTGGCCTTAGGAGGTATTTTCAGAACCTTCTGTGTTTCCTCTGACGTCACCTCATTTCCTGCATGTCATTGATGCTTCATGGCCTTTTGTCTTGCAGGACAGGCTCCGCTCGACGTCCCTCCAGACAACCCCAGGCAGTTGGGACAAGGTGGTTTCTTTGCTTCTCTCTGCTGGCAAGGTACATCTCAGCATTTTTCTTCAGTATTGGGGATTGAATTCAGGGCCTCATACCCCCAAATATTTCTTTGAGTTACATGATTAGGTGATCAGTTGCATCATTCTATAAAGACATTTCATTGTGGAAGCAATCTAAATTAAAGCACCTAGAACCAACTCACCTAGAATCTTCCATTTTTATTTCAAATCAGGAACCTTCCTTATGTTCAACCCAGTGGATGCTCTCATCCATCTTAGGCCAACTTCTACCTTCTCTCTCTTAGTACTATGTTCTAGATCATCTCATCTTTCCTGTTGATGAGTAAGTGTGATGTTTTCTAAGATTTTTCTTTATGCTGCTGACAACACAAAGAGATCAGCAAAGGACTCTACTTCTTGTCTTCAACTAAACTTTCTAAAAGTATAGTCAACCACATTCCCAGTTTGCTATAATCACTATTAAGGCAGACAGGCGCTTAACTCTGGCACAAGGATGTTAAAGCTACTTGTAGACATCACTGCCCCATTACTGTGCTACTTTTTCCTAAACCTAGAGAGATTTTTCAGAATTCTTTTCAACCTTTTTTTTTTGTTTCTTTTTGGTTTTTGATCAGGGGCTTGAATTCAGGGCCTGGGTGCTATTCCTGAACTTTCTTGCTCAAGGCTAGTTCTCTATCACTTAAGCCACAGCTCTACTTCCAGCTTTCTTGTGGTTAATTGGAGATAAGAGTCTCGCAGACTTTCTTGCTCAGGCTGGTTTCAAACCTTGATCCTCAGATCTCAGCCTTCTACTTAAGTAGCTAGGATTCCAGGTGTGAGCTTCTGGCACCTGGCCCTTTTCAACATTCTCAATATTTCACCTCAGATTGCTGCTCTCTGTATCTTGGCACTGTCATTCTATTCCACACTTATGGGCCATACTTATCTTAGGATTTTCTGAGATTCACTTCAAGGCTTATGTAGTATTGAGCAGTCAGGACTTATGTGTACAAGGGGTTGGTACATGGTTTGGGGAGGGCCTTGTAACTATTGTTTGATTTATTTCTGATTTGTGAATGAAGGCAGAATTTTTGTTGCCTATAGAAGTTTTCAGTGTTTGGTGAAAAAAATATTCATAGGGCTGGGTGCCCGTGGCCCATGCCTATAATCCTATCTACTCAGGAGGCTGAGATCTGAGGATCACGGTTCAAAGCAGCCCTGGCAGAAAAGTCCATGAGACTCTAATCTCCAGTAAACCACCAGGAAACTGGGAGTGGTGCTGTGGCTCAAGTGGTAGAGCACTAGCCTTGAGCTGAAGAGCACAGGGACAGCACCTAGGCCCAGAGTTCAAGCCCCATGATGGACAAAATTTTTGTACACACACACACACAGTCATAGGATTCTTTTGAATTTAAAAGCTGAATTTCAGAATTTTCATTTGAGAAATGGGATCACAGACTTTTTAAACCCAGTCATCAGGTAGATTTCATAGCTACTTCTTTGCTTCCTTTACCTCTGTCTTATAGTAAAAGCTTTCATTAGAACTTGACTCTTAACTTTTCCATTGTCATTTTAGTAATTAACTTACAAATAGTGTCTTTGTTCTTGTGAAGAGGTATTAGCACAGATGCACAACCTCTTATCTGAGCCTCTCAGAGTCAGGTGTGCTTAGAGAACTTTTGCATTTTAGAAAGGAGATATGGTAGTTATGTGACTTAACATCTCCAGCCATAGCTCAGCTAGAAACCTATAACCAAGCATATTGAGATCAAGTTTTTGGCCAGCTGAGTTTGCACCAAACTTAGGAAAGCTGTTCCTTTCACCAAGCTTTTGTCAGTCTTGGGGATAAGGGATATGGTCTAGTACCTGATTTAGATGCTGGGTCTAACTGAAGTAAGTAGCAAAGTTCTAGGGGAAGGTCTTCTCAAGCCGGGCCTGGAAAGTTACTCACTGGCTCTCCTTTCCTTCCCCAGAAAGATCTTTCCTGAGCCTAGTCTATATTGCGAATATCTCCTCTTGGTATAACAAAAGGAAGATGTAAACCAAAACCATTCTATGTGTTTATTAGTGTGTGCGTCACTTCTGCTTTGAACTGCAGAAGAAAGGCCTAGCTTTGGGCTGCAGCCAAGTAAAGAAATGAAATTGAGTGACATGTGTCAGCAAAGGACTAGGAGTTACTATTGGTGTTTTCCAAAAGACCTAGAACAGTGCCTGAAAATTAGCAATGGTCATAGTAATCAGTGTGTAAGTTCTCCTTGCTATTGATCTGAGCTGCTCTTCACATCCTCTTATCATTCTCATAGTAGCTGGTGACATAGGTACTAGTTATCACCCCTTACATTAAAGACCAAACTGAGAGAAGTAAAACAACTAGTCCAGAGTCACAGAACCAGTGAGGAGTGGAGTTGGTGTTCAGTCTCAGGCTTTCTGGTTCCAGAGCTCCTCTGCTTAACCCACAAGGCTATACTGCCTCTCAGATGTTCAACTAAACAGGATGAAATACATCAAGGGTCTGATTGGTCAGGGTCTCCAAGCACTGCTTGCTCAGGCCGAATGCTTTTCTCCTGGGATAATGCATATATGCTATAACAAACCCCAACAGTGATATGGTCAGTCACTAACCATTTATTGGCTCACTGGCCTCTCATAGATCAGAAATCAGAGAAAGCACTGTGTGAGGAGGACCACGCTGCCCTAGTGAACCAGGAAAGCGAGCAATCGGACGATGAACTTCTGACCCTTTCCAGTCCGCATGGCAACGCCAACGGCGACAAGCATCAGGGAGCCAAGAAGGCCAGTGGCAAGCAGCAGGAGCCAGCTGCCCCTCCGGCTCCCGAGGAGGAGGTGGACCTTCTGGGCCTAGAAGGCTCGGATATGAGCAAGAACTTCTCTCCCCCATTGGCTCCTCCCACGAATTCCGAACTCCTGAGCGACCTGTTCGGAGGCGGAGGCGCCGCTGGGCCTGCCCAGGCTGGACAGTCAGGGATGGAAGACGTGTTTCATCCTAGCGGTCCTGCATCCGCCCAGTCCACGCCACGTCGCACCGCCACCTCGGCTTCTGCATCACCGACCCTTCGAGTGGGAGAAGGTAACGCTTTTCCGGTTGTGCTTTACTTTTTGAGATCCTTGGAAGTTTCGCTTGAGAAGTCTATATTAAGCTCCCACTTAAATGGAGAACACAAGAGAGGATCATGTATTGTCCACTTGGATAGGGCAGAATACTCGAATCCCCTACTCTTCTCATTTCCTCCTCTCCCCTCCCTTCCCCTTTTCCCCTCTTTCCTGGGTTTGAACTCAGGACTTCCCACTTGCTAGGCAGCCATTCTGTTACTAGGGCCATATTTTCAACTCTTCTTTTCTCAAGACTTGATGTCCTGAGCTCCTTTCATTACTTCTGCTTAGAGAGGTAGATAGATTAATTATTACTAAAAAATTTTAATAGACAATGTTTGTAAGATACTTACCACTTGAAAGATGTAGAATAAAAAACTAGAGGACAATTCATTTCTTACAAAATCACATTAGATAAATGCTTCCAGTATCCCCATTTTATAGTTGAGGAAATGGAGGTTCAGAAATAAATTAATGGTTTTAGTTCATATTGCTGGTAATTGATTGGCTAGGGTCCCCCAAAATAGCCAACTCAGCTATATGACTTCAGCTTTTTTTCCTTTTGAGTTACCTGTAATACCTTCCTGGTGCCATATTTTCCTGAATTATGCTTTGGTTATTCAGAGTGAATAGTTACTTTGTAATAGTTACTTCAAAACAGGCTCAAAGGACTTATTTTAGCCACAGAATCAACACAAATGGAGCAATTGGTCCTGAGTAAGGAGATTAAGCCCGGTGTGGTGCAGTGAGTTTTATCTGCCCATTACCAATGGCTTAAGCCTTCCTATGATTGGCCCTTCACAGCCTTTTGACATTTGCAAGACAGCATGGCTGGATAAGCAGAGCTCCATTACTACTTCTGAAGAACCAACTCAAAGTATCTTTCCTCTGTCATTGTTACCATTAATCAAGGGGATACCACATTAGGAAGGGTAGAAGGACATGTCTTAACTCTCTAGGTCTGTGGTATACTGTAAGAATTTTCTCCCACCAAGCTCATCCTACACTTCTCAGAAGGCTCTGGGCTAGTCTCGGTTTGTATAGCTTAACTGGAAGCATCCTTTGTGAAAATAGCATCAGAATCAAAGTGTGAGTACTGAGCTTCAAGCTCCTACATTGGTTTTTAGTGGATCCAGGATAGGAAATCAGGTGTCCTAAATCCTAGACCATGATTATTTCTTCCCCACTTCCTTCTATCTAGTTCTGATCCACCAGAGAAAAACTGTCTGGAAAATAAAATCCCCAAGAAAGCATACTACATGGTAGTCAAGTTTTAAGATCAAGTGCTTTGTGTGACTTTGATAGTCTAACCACAGTACCACACTGGTAGTTGTGTTCCAGTGTCAGTGCCGGGAAGGGATTTAGATGTGAATTCATTATATGTTTCAGTCTGCATATAATGAAAGTGTGTACTAGATCTGTTGATTGACTTGCCTGAGCATTCCTAACTGTTAATAGCAGACCTGGTCTACAACTCAAGTTTTTATTCCCCTGGAAGTTTTAATCCCCTGGATTAGAAACACAGGATCAAGACTTATATCTCTGGGTAACCTTACTGAAAACCTGATATCCTTAGTTGGGGATAATACTTAACCAGAATTTCTGGAAAGAGAAAACTGAACTCTTGTTGGTGATACACAACTTTTCATGCTTAGTTATTTGGGAATGCCTGTAATATAAGATGATACTAAAAGTATACCAAGTAATAGAAAACTTAAACATCTTCCTTGAGTTTGCTTCAAACATAGATATAGACAGATTAACCTAGTTTTCTCTTGCAATTACCCTACAAATTTCATTGTATGGATTATATGTGGTAAGGGATGTATATTGTCTTACAAAGTGCCCAAAACACAGTCAGTGCCATTGCTGCCACATGAGTCTAATCTGCTGCCCAGCAAAGTGTTGGGAAGATATTACAGCAGGGAAGTCGTAGTTAGAAACGTAGTAAGCCTTATTATGTCTTGCATGAATTGGGGATGTGATTTATCTGTTAACTGGTTTGCATCTCATGTCTTAGAATTGACCCAATTCCACTCCTGGCAGCGAATACTCATTAGCAGTTCTTAGAGGATAGGAAGTGACTTTTCACTGCAGGGGGATGAAGCTGGTTTTCTACCTAGTTCAACAATGAGAAAAGGTCAATTATCCCCATTCATCTTGGTGATTTTAATCACTTGACTATAAGCAGTAAGACTTGATCATGAATTCCAGCCTTAATCATGGGCAAGAAGCTAAGTTTGTGGGGTTCTTTCTGGGTCTCAGTGTCATCATTACAAAGGAAGATGAAATCACTAATAGGGAAAAAATAGAGGAACAGCTGAGAACACATGGTTTTAGTGAACTGTCCTCAGAAAGGATGATACAGTGGTCATGGCATTTTGCTGGTTAACTATGGCATCCCACTTTCCTCACTCTTCTTAATCATTCATACACTTTTCTTTGCTTCACTAAATCTGCATCTGTTTCCTAGCACATTGTTGTTTACCTCAGAACTAACTCTGGACTTGCCTTTGTCTGCAGAGGTGAGGTTGTCTTTCTTTCTTTTTTTTGCTGTACGCCTATGTATTGTTATTTTAAGGGAATTGTACAATGGGGTTACAATTTCATGTTAGGTTTTAAGTTAGGATATTTTCACCCCTTTACTCCCCTGCCCCCCTAACCACATTTTTTACATAGTGTATATTGAATATAATGACTGCATTTGCACCAAAGTAAAGTTTTCTTTTGTGATCAGAGATCCTTGTGTTGTACTGTTAGGCCTGGAGAAAGAATTTGGTATAGAATGGGCCTATGGTGCATGCTAGGAAGTAGTTATCATCCTGATTTTTCAAGTTTTTGGCCTAGGACTCGACAATAGTGATGACTCTTCAGTATTTATAGAATAAACGAATGTATGGGACAAATAAATACATTTCCCCATTGTTTTCTAGGTGCTACCTTTGACCCATTTGGAGCACCTTCTAAGCCATCAGGTCAGGATCTGCTGGGTTCTTTTCTGAGCACATCTAATGCTTCCAGTGACCCCTTTCTACAGCCTACTAGAAGTCCTTCACCCACAGTGCATGGTAAGAAAGAATTTTATATTGATTCAGTGGTGCAGAGTTTTCTACAAGACACATACCAACTGTTCAGATATAAAAGCAAAAGTAATTGTGTAAGTGCATTTTTGTTTTTAGAGAAAACCCATAGAAATGAACAATTCACATTAACATATCAAAATCAATAGAGTGTCTTATAGAAGAAAAAAACTTGCTGAACATTGTTTTATTCAACTTTTCCTAAACTTATTTGATGGAATTCTTTATAATAAATTATAATTATTGCTGTTTACACAGACACATAAGGCATTGTTGAATGTAGGCTATATTGCTATTTTACGTACCAGTAAAAGAGCTGAACAACAAAGCTGGGTGCTGGTGGCTTATGCTTATGATCCTAGCTCCTTGGGAGGCTGGGATCTGAGATTGCCATTGAAGCCAACACAGGCAGGAAAGTCCATGAGACTCTTATCTCCAATAAACTACTCAGAAAAAGCTGGAATGGCATGTGGCCCATGTGGTAGAGCACCAGCCTTGAGTAAAGAAAGCTCAGGGACAGTGCGTTCGCCCTAAGTTCAAGCCCCAGGACTGGCACACACCTCTAAAAAAGAACAAAAAGACTCAGCCGTTTTAAATTGATTGATAGATGCATCCTGATTGGAAATAAATCTTTGAAATGTGCCAACATCAGAGTCTTAAATTAACAAAATATTATATCATTATCCATGTGATTAGTACTCTATGTAGCAGAGTTGGAGACATACTATCCTGATGTGGTGTCCTTCTATGTAATGTGATGGTCACTGGCCATGTAGCTAGCTGTAGAACACCTGAAATGTAGCTAGTGTGATTTAAACCAAGCTCTCAGTATGACTGAGATTTATTAACACAGGGAAGTTTGTTTTGTTCATCAAGGCACCTAATGCTTGGAAGAATTACTGGCACACAGAAGATATTATCTATATCTAATATGTAAGTAGTACATTAACTAGATTTTTTTTCTCTATCAACATTTCTTTGATGCATAGTGGTCACTGTAGAGGCTATACTTTTTTCCTGAGTCTAGTACTTCAAAATCATTGCTTTGATAAGAGGGCTATTTTTGGTGACTGTTGACATAGTGACTGCCACATAGTGGCCTGGGTCCAGTTCTTCTTGTGAGCTGGTAATAGCATGTTGTTTGTCACCAATTTAGACTAGCCAGCACGCCTTTGTTTTGTAGCCACACTCGTTTTAGTCTCTATTGTGGCAGTGAATGAGAGCCATTATCCCTCCTTTGAAAGCAATTTTCAATCTACTGTCACTTGCATCATTTCCCTGTAGGATAGTACAGAGAGGTAAGACTCTGTATTTGGGGGGGCAAGGAGTGGGGTGGGAGGAACAGATCCCTGCCAGATCCCTGGGGTACTTTCCTTGGGTTTCTAGAAGGTATCATCAAGCTCTTCTTAAAAATCAAGAGATATCACCTTCAAATGCAATTAAGTATTTATTGAGCCCCTATTCTTTTTATTTTCTTCTTAAGGTATACAGAAAGTAAGCTTATTTGAAAGTGAAGGAGAGCTATGAAGGGTAAGAAATGAGTCTGCAGAGAGGCTCAGGAGTCTAATGGAAGGCTCTTGTACAGGGATGCTCTCATATCTTCTTCCTTGGGCTTTGCACTGATTGTTTGATGGCTTGTGCATGCTCCATCCTGGCTCTTTTCATTGGTTGAATGGGCACCCAGGACATTATGGGAAGATGTCTTTGAGCAGCATTATGGGAAGAAGAAACATTTGAGCAGAAGCCTGGGGCACTGTGGGAACAAGAAATGCTATGATGGGACACTTACCATCTGCCATGTGTTATGCCTGCCAATTTTTGTGCCTATCTACCTAACAGATCCCCCTTTCCTCATTCTCCCCTCTTGAACGAAAACCTGAACTGCCTTTAGGGAACAGGGGCACTGACTGCTCCAGGCTGTTTCATGCTGAGAGGGTAGAATAGAGGAGTATGGCTGCCTGGGATCTTCCTGGACGTATCTTTTAGGTGGACATTGGTTTGCTCTTGCAAATTTACTTTAATTTTTTTTTGTGTGTGCTGGTCCTGCAATTCAGGGCCTACGCACTTCCCTGAGCTTTTTAAATCAAGACTAATGCTCTACCACTTGAGCCACATGTTTACTTCCAGCTTTTTGGTGGTAAATTGGAGATCAGAACCTTATGGATTTTCTTACCTGAGCTGGCTTAGAACCAGGATCCTCAAATCTGAGTAGTTAGGATTACAAAGGTAAGCAGCTACTGGTGCCCATTTGAAAATTTTTTTTAAGAGAAGAATTGTTTAGGACATGATTTTGGAAGTATTAATAACTAACCACAATAAAATAAGGATTAAAATATTGGGAACTTTTTTTGTATTTGTATGTTACTATGTCTGGCTGGTTTTAAGTTTCCTGTGGATAGTTAGTATGTCTTTTTAGGCCTCTGCTCTCTGGTATTGTGCTTTGTTTGAGGTAGGCTCCATAAGGGATATATTGGAGATGGAACCTTACGGACTTGTCTTCCTGGGCTGACAAACCAATTCTCCAGATTTCACCCTCCTAAGTATCTAGGATTGCAGGCACAAACCACCAGAGCCTAGCTTTCCCCTCTTCATGTTTATTGCACTGTGTTAAGTATAAAATTGGAATACACAAAGATGAATAAGACAGTTCTTGACTTCAAGGGACTCACAATTTAAAGAAGACAGACAGATGGACAATTAGTAATTCAAGTATGAGGATATGGAAGTAAGGCAAAGGTGAGCTAAAGACAAAGCACATATGGCTCCTACCAAGCCTCTTGTAAGCAACAATAGATGCAGGCAGAAAGCATCCCAAACTGCAGAGAAAGAATGGACCCATAAACCCACAGAATCTTGAGAAACCATACAGAGTACAGAAAAGATGCTTTGATCCTGTGTGGACTCAGAAAAGAGCATTCTGAGCTAGCTTGTGTTCATTCTTTTTCTTCTCTCTATTTGCAGCTTCCAGTACTCCTGCTGTGAACATTCAGCCAGATGTTTCTGGAGCTTGGGACTGGCACGCCAAACCAGGTAAAGGTCTACAGGTTGTGTTCTGTACTCACTTCTTCATTCATGGAAGTATTTACATAATGGAAATTACACAAAGCACACCTGGGTAATTGGTGTTGATTTTTTCCTAAAGATTCATATCCTGGTGACATGGGAAAATGCTAAGTATATACTGTTTAATTTTGCTATGTCAGATCTACTATTTACAAATTTTTGGACATGTCTGAGCTTCAGTTTTCTTACCTGAAATATGGGGTAATAACTTTTATTCTATATAGTTGGTAAGTTTAAATGACATATATAAGTTTCTGGCATAGAGTAGATGCTGAATTAATGTAAAGATTCTTTCCAAATTACTTATTAGGGTAGGATTTATTTGTAATAAGTAAGGTCTCTCTCACAGCTATTCTGACATTTACAGAGAGTTGTTTGGTGTGTTGGTATTCTTGCCAACATAAGTGTGAGCATGTGTATACACATATAAAAATGTACTTAGCTCAACTTTCTGAAGCAATTACTGCTTCCTTTTGTTTTTATTATGGTTTTAAAAAGCAATAACAGGGCTGGGAAGGTGGCTCAGTGGTAGAGCGCTTGCCTTGCATGCCTGAGGCCCTGGGTTCAATTCCTCAACACCACATAATCAGAAAAAAAAAAGCCGGAAGTGGCGCTGTGGCTCAAGTGGTAGAGCGCTAGCCTTGAGCTGAAGAGCTGAGGGACAGCGCCCAGGCCCAGAGTTCAGGCCCCACAACCGAACCCCCCCCAAAAAAGCAATAACAGCCAAGCACCAGTGACTCATGCCTGTCTAGTTACTCAGGAGGCTGAGATCGGAAGACTGTAGTTCAAGCCAGCCCGGGCAGGAAAGTCTGTGAGACACTTATCTCCAATTAACCCAAAAAGTCAGAAGTAAAGCTATAGCTCATGTGGTAGGGTGCTAGCTTTGAGCACAAAAAGCTGAAGGAGTGCCCAGGCCCTGAGTTCAAGCCCCAGGATGTGCACAAGAAACAAACAGCAACAAGAAAAAGCTATACTATGAAGTTTGCCCTTCATCTAGTTTCTATGCATACAGTAGAATGTTGTCAAATGCATGTACCTTATTTTACAACTGGTCTCCTGATCCTTGCTCCTCCAACATGCATTACTGAAATCCTATATACCAGGAAACAACTCCACATTTTTCACTCTCCTCTTTGTATTTCTTTGAGTTGGACTATTTTAGATATTTGATGTAAGTAGACTCCTAACAGTATTAGCCTTTTTGTGACTGGCTTATTTTGCTTCACAAAAATGTCCCAAGGTTCATCCATGTTGTAGCATGTGAAAACATTTCTTTCATTTTTTAAGGCTGAATAATATGCCACTGTACATAAATTACATATGTTCTCTGCTTCTTACCTGTGATGGACATTGACATTGCTTCCACCTCTTGGCTGTTGTGTATAACACTGATGAACAGGAGGATGCAAATAGTTCATTGATCCTGCCTTCAATTCCTTGAATATATATCTGGAAATGGGAATTGGTGGATCATGTTTAGTTCTACTTCTAATTTTTGAGGGAACTTCATACCATTGTCACTAGTAGCTGCATCATTTTTATACTCACCAATAGTACACAAGGATGTATCGTCTCACCAGCTCTATCTGTCTGTCTGTCTATCTATCTATCTATCAATCTATCTATCATCTATCATCTATCTGTCTAGCATAACCATCCAAACAGGTATGAGGTTAATAATCTTTTTGTTATTCTGGTTTTTATTTTCATAATGATTAGTTATGTTGAGAATTTTTATATGCTTGTAACTATATGCAATTCTTTGAAGAAGACATTGTTTAATTCTTTCCCCTATTTTTGTTTATTTAATTTATTTATTTACTTTGAAATATGAGGTTTTGAACTCAGGGGCTCATGCTCACTTGATTTGCTTGCTTGGCTGGCACTTTACCTCTCGACCCTAGCTTTTTAAAAAAATATATTGTGAATGTTAATGTTTTAGCAGATATATGGTTATCAAATATTTTTATGATTCCATAGGTTGCCTTTTTATTTTGTTCACTATTTTCCTTGCTATGTACTTTCAAATCTGATGTGATCTCATTTGTATACTTCTTGCTTTTATTGAACGTGATTTTGATTTTGTACATTCCCTCTTTAAAAAAGAATTTTGAGCTGGACCCTGGTGGCTCACACCTGTAATCCTAGCTACTCAGGAGGCTGAGATCTGAGGATCATAGTTTGAAGCCAATCTGGGAAGGCAAGACGAGAAGACTCTATCTCCAATTAGCCAGCAAAAAACAGTGGGAAGTGGAACTGCGGCTCAAGTGGTAGAGTGCCAGCCTGGAGTGATAAAGCTCAGGGATACTGCCCAGACCCTAAATTCAAGCCCCAGGTTGGGCACCAAAAATGTTGAAGCTCACAGATATTAAAGCAATGTGCTCAATGTGAATCAGAGAGGGGCCGAACCAAAATCCAGATCTGACTTCAGATATTTGAAGGAAGTCGGAAGGAAACCACGAGAGGTCAGCACTGGAAAGGACAGTTCACCTGTAGGGCCAGGAAAGAGCTGGTGTCTGTACTGTGCTTTGTCCTTGCTATAGTCCAAGTCAGAGAGACTCTCTAGAAACATATGAGACATTTCCAC
Source organism: Dipodomys spectabilis (assembly GCF_019054845.1). Classification (NCBI taxonomy): domain Eukaryota; kingdom Metazoa; phylum Chordata; class Mammalia; order Rodentia; family Heteromyidae; genus Dipodomys; species Dipodomys spectabilis. The sequence continues at coordinate 37,665,371 of NW_024870679.1, read as the reverse complement.
TCTTGTCTTAATTTTCCTAAGAGACAAATGAACAGTAGCTTTCAAATTCTGAGTTTTAGAGTTCTACTTCGAACAATGTACTCATTGTCAATGACCCTCTTTCCTTTGCAGGAGGTTTTGGGATGGGGAGCAAATCTGCTGCCACCAGCCCCACAGGATCCTCGCATGGCACTCCCACCCATCAGAACAAGCCCCAGACGCTGGATCCTTTTGCTGACCTCGGGACACTAGGTACAAACCTATCAGGCAAAGATAGAAATAACTATATTGAAGCTAAAAAGACTCACGTTTAAATACTGAGTGTCACAATACATCAGTATTGCTGAGACTTAATATAATGAGCATTCTTAAGTCATATTCTGAAGGCTGAGTTTGGCTGTTTCAAAAAGGCCTCAAATATTAGGTTGGAAATAATCTACATTAATTCATTTCTCTTAATGCCTGGTTTTGTGTGTGGAGTAGGGATCAAGTGGGAGTGAACAGGAGTACATGGCACTAGAGCTATCAAAGACAATATGCAGGGCAAAAGAAAGCGATGAAGCTGGTCAGACTATGCCATGTGGTGACAGCCATTCACAAGCCTCACTGTCATATTACCTGTGAGGCTAGGCTGTCTCCAACCCAAAATCTTCCTGTCTTAGCCTCAGGCATACACCCAGCTGAGATTTAAGTAGAATCTGACTTCATGTTACTATTTGAAATTTGAAGTTTACATTAAGTTATGAGCAAAAAGTATGGAGCGAAGATGACTATGTAAAATAATTTTGAGAGTTCCTAAAATTTTTTTTAAACTTGACTAGAAGAACAGATCAGGAGGATTGCAGTTCAAAGACAGCCAAGGAAAAATGATAGTGAGTTCTCTATCTCAATTATTAAGCCAGTCATAGTGTCACATATCTGTGATATCAGCTATGTGGGAGAATATAGATGGGAGGATTCTTGTCTCAGGCCATCCCTTGTCAAAAGCACAAGACCCTGTCTAAAAAAATTATTGAAGCAAAAAGAGCTTAGAGAATGACTCATGCACACCTTCCTAGTAAAAGTGAAGCCACAACTTCACACCGCAGTCCCTCCTCCACACACATGCACCGTGTAAAGAAAGCAGATGGAAAGTCAAGATTCTGATAAAGTCACGATTTCATCAGAAGGCAGTTATGCTCACATTCCCTATAGAAAATTTGACTCCAGATGCCTCAGTAGCACTTTCTGAGAATGTAGACTCCACATGGCAGTGTGAATCCTGGCACTGCCCAAGGGAAGGAAGCAAAGAAAATAAGAAGAAAGGGCTTGAGAACATGTAGTCCAACAAACTACTTCTTTAAAAGAGTTTTCTTGGTGAAGATGACTTGAGCCTCCTGGATATTGGATTCTTGTCAAAGAACATCACCATGCACATTCATTCTTTTCTAGGATCAATGTTTTTGCAGTAATTAAAACCATCCAGTGTTTTCCGAACCACACACCCAAGGAACTCAGCCTTTACCCACTAAGCTATTGTGAAAAACACTCTGGAAAAATGACAGTCTTTTGTTTGTATGGATTTTTACAAACTGACCAGCAGTGTAGTTAATGGGGAGGAAAATGTCAGAAGTAAAAAACAAAGAAAACAATGACCATAATAAACCCTCTTTCATTGTTCATTTTTGGACATTTATTCATATAACAGATATTTTCTAAATGCTGTTGGTCAAAACAAAAACACCCCCCTGCCTTCCTTAAGCTCAGATTGTAGAAGGGAAAGGAGTGCCAATGGATAAATGCATGTCAAATTATAAAACTAGTTCTCATGACAGATAGTATTGGATGAAGGTTTTATTATCTTCTGGGAACTATTTTTAGTGTTTTATAGCTATTTTATTTTTCTAATAACCTTTTGGGGTAGGGACTCCTACACACCCAAGGCTATAACATTCAGAAGTTCAGCTCCCCAGCAAGCACTCACAAATCCTGTGCAAAACAAGGAAAGGAAGGAGATGACAAATCATGGCGTGGCTTAGGTATTATTTTAAAATTTTGGTGGGAAAGTCTTCTCTTGCATTCACATCTTGAATTTAATTGTCATATTTTTAAAGATTGTTCTATACTGGAAACATTCTTCAGCCTTTTCTCCAGTTTTTCTGATGTTGATATTGGAAGGATATAGGGCAATGGAGAAAGTTTGAGTTTGGGTATGATGTTAACTTTGATCCCTGGGATAAGGTGCAGTCTGCCAGGTTGGTTCACTGTAAAGTTGCCAGTTTCCTTTTTTAATCTGGGGAGATATTCTGACATAATCCTATTTGAAAATATACTGTTTTCCATTCGGCTTTTAACTAATGGTTTTATCACCATTTGTGTTTGTTTGTTTGTTTGCCAGTCTTGGGGCTTGAACTCTGGGCCTGGATGCTGTCCCTGAGTTTCTTTTGCTCAAGGTTAGTGCTCTACCGCTTTGAGCCAAAGAATCACTTTTGGTTTTTGAGTATTAATCAGAGATAAGCATCTCATGGGGACTTTTCTGCCTGGGCTGGTTTTGAACTGTGATCCTCAGATTTTAGCCTCCTGAGTAGCTGGAATTACAGGTGCGAATCATTGGAGCCTGGTCTCATTAGTGATTTTTGATAGATATATTGGCATTCATCTATAATCCTAGCATTCAGGACACAAAGGCAGAAGGATTGCAAGTTCAGGGCCAGCCTGGGCCACCTGGAGATACACGCTCTCAAAGAAAAAATTCTCACCTGAAGCAATTATTACTATGATGTTATTCTTTTTGAATCCTTCTTTCTGTCATATATAGATATACATATCTATATGTAGCACATTATGACATACCTGTGATCTACAACATATATACCACACATAAGTCATATATGATCGATACGATATATATGTATGTGTCTATATGACTCTTATAGATACATATGGAAACATATATATGATTCTATATGGTCTATATCAAACACACATATGACATACATTTCACTTTAAGGCAGACTCTATCACTTGAGCCACACCTCCACTTCTTGCTTTTTGCTGTCTAGTTGGAGGTAACAATCTCTTGCATTTGTCTATCCAGACTAGCTTCAATCTGTGGTCTTTAGATCTCAGCTTCCTGAGTAGTTAAGATTACATGTTAGGACTATTGGTTCTCACCAACAGAATAACTTTGGTCAAAATAAAAACACCCCCCTGCCTTCCTTAAGCTTGGATTGTAGAAGAGAAACAAGTGCTAAATGGATAAATACATGTCAAATTATAAAAATAGTTCTCATGACAGATAATGTTGGATGAGGATTTTATTATCTTCCAGTAACTATTTTTAGTGTTTTAAAGCTATTTTATCTTTCTGATAACCTTTAGGGGGTAAGGGCTGTTACACACCGAAGTCACAAGGCTGGTAGTTACCAGCCTTTTCCCCATTTTTTAAAGTATACAAGTTAAAAAATTTTAAGTATTTCTTTTACAATCACATGATAAACAGGTATCTATGTGAGAGCTATGAATTAAGAGGCAAATGCTCAGAAAATAAAAATTAAACTTCCAAACCATATAGCTAAAATTCAGAAAAATCAGAAGACGAGAATGCTCCTGAAGGTATTTGCACATGAAACAGTTCTGACTCCAACATCCAAATCATTGTATTACACCACTGATATGAGCTGAATCACTAGATGTCATTGGTCTGGATGTGGTTTGGGTATAGTAGGAGTTTTAGTAGCTTCCAGGTTTAATAGCTTTTCTGTGGCATAGCAACTGTTATCCATGGGAAAAGAGATAGGCCTAAAGAAGTTCACCAGTGTTCTGAGATTACCTAAACCAGAGAAAGGTGGGCAGAGGTGGCCTCTAAATTGGAATTTGTGATATAGTTAGGATGTACATTATGGAAAGGAGCCCAGGCAGAGGGACAGGGGTGTTTAAAAGCCCCACACAATGTTTCAGAACCAGACAAGCTGGAATCCGTGGTGGGACAAAGGAGGGACAGATGGGGTTGAATAGATACGGCCATCTCAGGGAAAACATCAGAATTGGTTTGGATGTCGATTTGAGTACAAATTGAGGAAACAACTAGCTTGGTATTTTAAAAAGGTAACTCTAGATATATTCTAGAGAATCCATAAGAATAGCGTGGGCTAGGAGAAAGCAGGGAAAGGGCCAGGGCCTGGCTACTTCAAGAGGAGGAGGAGGAGAAAGGAGGGCAAGGTGATTTTCTGAACTCAGTAATGTCAGAAGAATCATTGATACTTAAAGGAAATCAGTAGAAGTAGTTAATAGATGATGAGGAAAAGCAAGGGAAAGGAAAATTCAAATCATTTTTCCCCAGGCTTTCTAGGAACTTTAAAAACTCTAAAGCAGCACTCTCCTTGAGCTGAAGAGCACAGGGACAGCGCCCAAGCCTAGAGTTCAAGCCCCATGACCGACCAAAAAAAAAAAAAAGGAATGATGAAAACTCTAAAGCAGAAATATATTTTGAGTACACAAAGCTGAGGGCTACAAGAGAGACCCGTTGGTTCATCATCCAGATAATGGATTTTGATTGCTGGGTATCAGTCCCTCTTTCAGTAGGTATTTTTTTCTATCTACTCCTGCTTTACTGCATCCAGGATATAATAAAGAATCAAGGAAGTTAGTGTATATGCTCCTCAGAGCTTACAGTAAAGTGGGAGAGAGAAATGCTAATCAAATCTAAAATACCCACTATGGTCAGTGCTGTATAAGTTGGGAGCAGTGGGGTTGGGGTGGAACTGGGCCCTAGGTAATTCTGAGGAGCTGTCAAGGAGTGAAGACCACTGCTGTTAGCTTCTGATGAGGATAGTTCTGGCCTCAAGGGTTGGCTATCGCTTGGTATTTCTGAATCCTCGCTTCAGTAGCATTAACAATTAGAATGGCTGAGCAGTATGGAAGTGTTCCAGAAGATTAGACATCACAAAGTCATACAGTGGATTGGCACCTGCTGTTTCACTGCTCCAACCACAGCCTGGCACGGAGGTTCTCAGCAGTGGTTCTTAAATGTGTGAACACGTCATAGTCTGCAGGATTATGGGTGCTTTTTAACGTTTCCATATTTACCAAGACTTAAAATATCAAGCATCCTTAAAATATACAATAAAACCCCAGTTTAGAGGGAAGATCCAGCCTTAGGTGTTATAGTTGGTGTGTGATTGACAGGAGGTCCCAAGGACACAGGAAAAGGGCTTCAGCCCTTCATGTGCTATGTTATAGAATGACAAGGACAGAACACAGTCCTGCACAAGCCTGGCATTACCTTTACTTATTAGCAAGTATCTATTGAGACTTTTAGGTGTCTGGGAGTATGCTTGGCATAGGAATTTGCCAATTTTGTTATTGTAGAATGCCACTGACTTTCCTTAATTCAAAGAGTGGGAAGCATTTTGTGTCTTTATACTGTATCTGTGATATAAGCAGTTCTAGCTTCATTGATGAAGAAACAGGTTTGCCAAGTGCTGGTGGCTCACACGTGTAATCCTAGCTATTCAGGAGGCTGAGATCTGAGGATCATGGTTCAAAGCCAGCACTGGCAGGAAGGTCCACCCTACTCTCATCTCCAATAAACCACCAGGAAAACTGGAAGTGGTGCTGTGGCTCAGGTGGTAGAGTGCTTGCTTTGAACTGAAGAGCTGAGGGACAATGTTCAGCCCCAGAGTTCAAGCCCCATGATTAACAACAACAGAAAAAAAGAAAAAAGAAAGGAAGGAAGGAAGAAAAGAAAAAGAAAGACGGAAAGGAAAGAAAGAGAGAGAGAAAGAAAGAAAGAAAGAAGAGAGGAAAGAAAAGGAAAGGAAAGGAAAGAAAGGAAACAGAGGCTCAACAGGGTGAAGATTTTCACTTGGCTTTAGAAGAGCAGGGATTTTCTGCACTTGTTTTGTGTATAATCCCAGAGTGCAGTCCAGTGCCTGGTGCATAGTCGTTGTTCAACAAATTCATGAATGAACAAACGCATGCATGCAAGAATGAGTGGCGAATGAACAGCTGAGGGTCAAACACAAATTGGTTGCCAGTCTTCTGGCCATAATAACAACCTCCATGGTGGGGAAGGAAGGAGAATAATAATAGAGGAGAAAAAACAATGGGAGGGAGTAAGGCCAAGTTTAGTAAGGACTGAATTCTCATGAAGAGAACTTTGGGGTGCGGAAAGCGAGGCAAGGTCCATTTGGGCAAGTTTGTCTCCAGTGACTAGCTGTGTAAACATGAGTATATCGGCAAACCTTTCTGAGTTTTCATTTCTTTCTCTTCACAGTGGGATCAGAGAAATACTATTTGTATTGTCCTGTAGACACACTTAGGTGTAGTAATGTATATGACTATGCTTTATAAATTCTAAAGGTCCATGTGAAAGTTGATTTGCTTTAAGTGTTACTTTACTTATGTTTGTTAGGTGAAAGAGAGCTTGGAAATCATCACTTTTTACATAAGATCTCCTGTAATGAAATGCAAGCAGGGTAGAACTAGTGCTACTTACAACATTTGATTTATTCTTGGATACTAACAATGCTATATTGAATCTTGAAGTTCAAGTAACACCTTGATGAGTGAACTTTAGTGTTGTTCTCTGTTCTTGTCATTAGATAGCTTCAGCTCTAATAAAGAAATACAATCTGTTGAGGTATTGAGATGTTGAAGCACATTGGCACTTTGGGAAGAGCCAGGGCTCACTCTGCTGGCTTGGAGTCAAATATCTAAATTTCATTCCATTCTGACACAAGTTAACTGTGTAACTTTAAGAAAAATCACTACTCTGGGGCAGATTAAAGAAATAATAGACGTTCCTATAATTTCATTACCTATTTAGAAAGGTTCATTATTTTACCACTCAAGGCAATTTCTAGTAAAAATCACTGCAAACAATATCTTGAGATGCTAGGGAATATTCAAAATAGTCTTATGTTCTTTCTGTCTTTTGCTCTGTAGGTAGTTCTTCATTTGCCAGCAAACCCACCACACCGACTGGACTAGGTGGAGGATTCCCACCTCTCAGCTCGCCCCAGAAAGCATCTCCCCAGCCCATGGGTGGAGGGTGGCAGCAGGCTGGGGGCTACAACTGGCAGCAGTCACAGCCTAAGCCACAGTCCAGCATGCCACACTCCTCCCCCCAAAACCGACCCAACTACAACGTGAGCTTCTCATCCATGCCTGCAGGCCAGAGTGAACGAGGGAAAGGATCCACTAATTTGGGTGAGGATGTTGGTGTGGGCCTGGGATAGATGTAGCTATCTTCTTGTCATACTTCCTGGGTTTACACAAAACCCACCAGGTCTTAAGGCAATCTCACAGTTGTAGAAGGAGGGGCCTGGTGCTCCTACCCCAGAGGTGCTCCCAGACACATCTGCAATTCTGCAACTACACATGTGTCTGTCTCTCTCCAGAACGGAACTAAATGGAAGACAAGGATTGTGTCTTATCCACAGCAGGAGATTTTTATGCTGCCTTCTCTTATCCCAAGAATCTAGCATGGGGTACACATTAAATAAATATGGAAAGGAAGTAAATACAAGAGTGAATGGATTTTAAGGCTCTTATTCCTTGGAAAGAAGAAGTAAAGTCTGAGAGCCTTTCAAAACAGTCAGTTTTGCCTTGTTCCCCAATGAGAAGAGCATATGTATCTGGACAAATAGTCTTTCTTGGCCTGATTGGTAGATTCCTGATATCTGGGCAACTTGTGAACATGTCAAAACCCAAGGCTGGTGGAAGCTCTATATGGGCTTGTTAACAATGAGTAAAAATAATATACTTTGCATGGATGTGTGTGTGTGTGTGTGTGTGTGTGTGTTGAGTTCATGGAAAGGTCTATTTTCTCTATCAGTTCGTTTGATCACACCTTACAATAGGAGAAGAGAATAGGCCCTTCACTTTATGGGACAGGTGGTTAGTTCTTCTCCATCTTGGCTAACATCTATTGAGTGCTTACTGCATGCCAAGTGCTCTCCTAGGTGCTTTTCATATATTGTTTCATAGAAGGACCTAAGTGCAGATTGACAAAGCCACATGATACAATGAGTAAGTGACAGAGCCAGGACTTGAACTCTGACCATCCGGAAGTCCTGCTCTTAACTGCCACATTATACCAGCCGTGACCTAGGTGTCTGTTCACAGTACATGATAGACTATGTGACATTATGTTTCTTCTTGAGGTAGCAGGAAATTCTCTGGACAATTCCATAGTCATATGACTTTTCCACCATTTTTAGTTTTGAATAGCTATGAGGTAAGTGCCTCCTTGGAGATCTTTATTCAAGAAAACACTGAGGAGAAGGCAGTGAACAAGACAGACAAAATCTCTAGTCTTGGAGCCCTTACATTTTCTTGTGTGCACAAGAGAATGAGTGTCCAGAGCGTCTATATGTGTAGAGATGGCAAATGGATTTCAACTCAGAAACTAACATTGGTGGCTTGCCCTGGACTGCAGTATTATAGTTCTGCTTTGTGAATTAAATTAACATTGAGATAGTCACACCCCCAATCCTAAGCACTGAAAGTTTTCATTCAATTCATTCTCATGCAACCCCATAAGGCAAGTTACCTGACTTCCTGCTCATTTTACAGATGAGGAAATTGGGGCACAGAGATACCAAGTAACTTGTCTGAGGTCACATTGTGAAGAGGTGGTAGAGTTGGAATTCCAATCTGAGTAGTTTGGTCCCTGAGTTGTGGGAAAGAGTGCATGATGAACTAAATTTGTCAGCTAGGGGAGGGCAGGGTAATGATAACATGCTTTGATTCCAAGAACCAAACCAAACCTCGTCAAAACACCTACATTAATTAGTTAGGACAAGGAGCTATCATGATATCCAGATAGAGGATACAGTAGAAATGGAATTGAATTGCATTTAATGAGCCAGACTCCAGTCTTAGCCTTACCAGGTACATGTTATGTGACTCTAGAAATGTCTTTTTAAGTTCTCTGGACTTCATTTTTTCTCATCTGTAAAATGGGTTTAGGAATCTTTTACACTAAGAGCAAAGAGAATAAATGTGTGGAAAAGCACGTTGAAGACTCTGAAGTCCTTTGGGATAAAAATGTATGATATGCCTAGCCATAATGATTTTCAAAAATTATGTTGCAGAAGGGAAGCAAAAAGCAGCTGACTTTGAAGATTTACTTTCAAGTCAAGGTTTTAATGCCCACAAAGACAAAAAGGGACCTCGAACAATAGCAGAGATGAGAAAGGAGGAAATGGCTAAGGAAATGGATCCTGAGAAATTAAAGGTGGGTGAGCCACTGACTCTGTGATTATCCTATAAGACAAGATCAGGTGACAAAGTTAGGCGTGAAGATCCATCAGCGTAATTCTGATTGTCTAATCACCTCCCAAAGACTGGTTTTATAATGCCATCAGCATGGGGTTAGGACTTCAACAAATGAATTTTGGGTGGGACTTAAGACATTCAGACAGTAGCATCTATGAAAGGCAACACTGTATTGACATCCACCACATTGTGATTTGAGTACAGTCATGCCCTTTGAGAGCAAAGTAGCTTTAGGGAAGTTGTATATGCTATTTAAATTTTTATTTTTATCTTAATGCCAGTTTTGGGGCTTGAATTCAGGGCTCAGGTGCTGTCCCTGAGCTTTTTTTGCTTGAGGCCAACACTCTACCACTTGAGCTAGAATAGCTCTACTTCCAACCTTTTCGGTGATTAATTGGAGATTAATCACAGACTTTCCTGGTTGGCCTGTCTTTGAACTACAATCCTTAGATCTCAGCCTTCTCAGTAGATAGGATAACAGGTATGAGCCACCAGCATCCAGTGTAAACGGATTTGTTTACTTGTTTAGATGAGCAATGACACTCTTTAAGATGGGATTTTGTTACCTAAGTGGCACTTAGATTCTAAAGATAAATTATTAGAATTTGAAGAGGAAGGGAATGTATTATTTCTATTTTCTCCTCCTTTGAGAGCACTTTTTTAGATCTGTTCTCTGATACAGAAATATTATGTATTAAAGAATACCACTCCTGGATAAAGGTAGGTTCTTGCTATGTATCCCAGACTGCCCTAAAATTCTCAATCTTCCCTTTTCAGATTCCCCAGTAGCTTTCTTAAAGGATTTATTTTGGGGAGAGGGCAGTGATTGGGATTGATCCCAGAATCCTGTGTTTGGCAGATAAGTATTCTACCACTGAGCTATGTTGTAGGACCCGGTTTGACCTTTCTGAAAGGAATAATTATTTAGTTAGGTAGCAAGTAAATATGTGTGACCTGATTGAGTTTATACTTTAGGAGTGTATTATTAACTCTAGGGGGCGATAGAGCAACAAATTCAAACTCTCAGAGGTGAAATTATTGAGCAGGCTTTTGAAGCGGTAGGTAGAAGTGGGAAAGTATTCCAGGAAGAGCTCTTCAGAAGGCAGAGTGTATAGGACATTCCTATTATTTGGTTTCACTAAAGCAGGACAGGTTTTCCAGAGTCCTGGAAGAAACCCACTGGCCTGGAAAATATTTGAAATCCCACCCCTTTGTGTTTATAGATCCTGGAATGGATAGAAGGTAAAGAGAGAAATATCCGAGCACTTCTTTCCACAATGCATACTGTGCTGTGGGCTGGGGAGACCAAGTGGAAACCAGTTGGAATGGCAGACCTGGTAACGCCGGAGCAGGTGAAGAAGGTGTACAGAAGGGCGGTGCTGGTCGTGCACCCAGATAAAGTGAGTAGCACCTGCCCTGTCTTTGCATATGTCTGGTCTTCATTTTGTTAATGTATGAGCATGTATTAAAAGCATCGTACTTCCCATTTGCTGGCTGATTAGGCCATTGGTTTAATAAATTAAGCCCGTGGGTTGGAATCAGGTGTCTAAACAAATAGTTCTACTTCATACAGGTGCAAAAGAAATCAAAGTATGAATAATACAATTGAGACTTTACTTACAGAGAAGGTTACAACATTCACCAGTGTTATTTTTTTCTTTTTTAGCGTTTAGATATAATATTGCAACAGTGTAACTAGGCTGAGAGCTAGACACACAAAGGAGAACTGTTCTCCTTTGGAGTTAGAAGAGGATGTTTAGCCAGGATAGTGGTAAAACTTCTGTATTTGACAAAACTGGTGAGAATGAGCAGGCTTTTAAAAATGTGACAAAACCCATCATCTTGCTTGTGTCCCGTCGTGTTGTCATTGATACATGTGAGCATCGTTGTTAGAAATTTTATCTGATGGCCCTGTTCACAGAAACATCTCAGGCAGAAGTGAGTCAGATGACAAGAAGTTATGATTAAAGTGCCACCAATGCCATGTATTTATTTAATTTCCATCCCTCTAAATTTTTTGTTTTGCCAGTCCTGACTCTTGAACTCAGGGCCACCCTCTACATTTTTGATGACTGCCTTGAATAGAAGAATCAATGAGAATTCACATTTACATTTGAAGTTTAGTCAATCAAAAGAGAAGTGGAGCCCAGAAAATACACAAATTGTTTGCCCCTCTTTTGAGTCTCCAAGAGCCTCACTTTATTTAGAAATTGGAAAAAATAGGAGTTTTGAACCATAATGCACTAGAAACATGTTGTTATTACGCTTTGGCTTGTTTGGTAGATACTTCCAAAGAACAGAGATGGATCTTTTGATGCCTGATAGGCTTTCTGTTAGCTACTTATTGACAATTACTATTACCTTATGTGAATTTCCAGAGGAGGATAATTACTATTACCCAGATTAGGCTGTAAAAAAAGAAACAGATTAATATAAGAACATTTTATTTCATTTCATTTCATTTATTTTATTTTGTGCCCACAATTGAGCTTAAACTCAGGACCTTGCACTCTTGCTTGGCTTTTTGATCAAGGCTGGCATTCTACTACTCGTACCTCCACTTCTGGCGTTTTTCTGTAAAGTAAGAGTCTCTCAGCCTTTTCTGCTTAGTCTGAATTTGAGCCTTGATCCTGAGTAGCTAGGATTACAGGTATGAGTCCCTGGTGCCCAACCTAGAAGAGCATTTTAATTACTTAGAACCCATATTACCGGTGAATTTAATGGAGATATTATTTTAGTGTGTGAGATCTAATATGTGCTTTGTTTTTACCTACAGGCTACCGGGCAACCCTATGAACAGTACGCAAAGATGATTTTTATGGAGCTAAATGATGCCTGGTCTGAATTTGAAAACCAAGGCCAAAAGCCCTTGTATTAATTTGTGAGCCTTTCTATCTCCACTACAAAACTGTGCTAATGCTTAGTGTGTATTACAATTCTGAGGTTTTCACAGATGAACCAAAAATTTCAGCAATGTATCTCCAGTACTAAACTGTTAAATTACTTGTGGATTAATTTCTCACAGGAATGTGGATGTTTGATTTCTCCAAGTCCCTGCCATAAAAGATTGAAAGCAGGGGAGGAACTTGTGGGGAGATGACGGTGCTGACATGCAACATTCCAGCCTGTCCTGTGGGGAGCCTACTCAGCATCTTGCCTGAGAATATGGGAAATTGAGGCCGCCAAAGGTGAAGGCATGACATCCATTTTATTCTCAAGGATATGATTAATCATCGAGTTACAATAATAGGATTACATATGGTTTTTAAGAATGGTTTGGGATTTTTTTTGAAAGATATAACTTGAGTCATAGCTTTACACAGACATCATTTACACAGAACATTACCATCAAGTATTTGTTTTTTAGTGAAATGTACCCTGGCCTTGAGGATAATACTGTGTATGTCTTGATCAGTAGCACTAATAAACAGAAAAGAAATTTGGATTGTGGGAAGTGCTTATGCAAATGCCCAGGGATTTGTGTGTGTTCTTCCTGGATAAGGTAAAAAACTAAAGCAAATGCGGGCTAAAGAAAATAGGAACTCTGAAGTTGTGGAAATCTTGGGTCAGGATGTTGAGATGCTACTTTCTTTTAGAAAACTGGGATTGGTGAAAGAAAAACTCTTAATACCATAACTCTGAACTGGATTCAAAGGATGTACCAAGTTTTAACCCTTCCTTTTGCTTATTTAAAAATGCTCTTTGCTGGTAATATGTTGTGAAGCAGTTTGGTCCTTTTACAGTTTGTCAAGACCAAGAGCTAACCTGGATTCAGTGCTCTGCAGTTTGTGAGTGGTTAAGACCATAGAAGATGCACAGATCTTCAGGATCCCTCATTTACATTGAGGAGCTAGGTCCCCTCCCTCCTAGTGAGTCTGAGCCCCTGGATTATTTCCAGGGGTTTATTGGTGTGAAGTAGTTGGAGGTCTATAGGAACAGCAGTCATGTTAAGAACCTTCAATTGGTTTCAGTTCAGTGTTTGGCTGGTTCTCATTTTGAGGAGTAAGTAGTTTGCTATTTTGTGGCTTTAGCAGACCTCCTATTGAACATATAGACAATGTGCATATAACATGTGTATATATATATTATTCAATATATACATATTATATGCACACACAGAGCAGGTGGCCAAAAATATTTTCATGCTAATGGGCAGAGGTTCATACTCAATATTTGTTAAAGCTTTCAAAAGACAATCATTTTTGTTTCTGTTTCAATTTTCTTGTGGCAAACTGTACCAGAAAAGCAGCATGTCAAAAAACTTTAGGTTCTATTTAGGTCTCTCTCTCTTTCTCTCTCTCTTTTTCTCTTTCTCTCTTCCTCTTCCTCCCCCCCCCCCCTTTCTCTCTTGGTTATAAGATTTATTATTTGCCTTTTATTGACAATGTGAAACTCTCAAAAGATATTTTCTTTTTGAATGTACACCTGTAAACTGTTCAAGGTAACCATAACAAACTAGGTGTTACTACTTAACATATTATAAAATAATGTTTGATCCAGTTTGTGCTTGTCTTATTTAAAACTGGAATGTGAGACATGTTGCTGTGACCTTTTCTTTTCGCATTCACATATGTAGATATTGTGTGAATTACAGTATATAATGATAATTAAAAGGATACTATGTGGATGTCATGTACATTTTGAAATAATAGAACTATATTAGCTTTGTATTATGTTTGGATAATTCATTAATGTTCACAGTTTAAAATATCATGAAACATTATGTAATTAGCAGTGAGAGAGAATCTTACTTAGCAAGTTGGGGGCTGCCTTCATCTCTTTTCCAGATACATTATAATTCTGGACTCTTATTTATCTCAGATCTCTTAACTCATGCAGACCAAACAAGTGTTTGCATTCCTTTTAAACATCAGGTGGTGACAGAGCTTGTTGTTGATTAGATTAACGGTTCCATTCGTATTTATTGTAATATATTTTGGTTTTGTAAATATGTTAAACAACAAAATGTGATTGGTCTAAAATATTTGTAATGTATATTAAAAGGCTCAAAAATATTTTTAGACATTTAAGTTATTTTTGCACTTGTAGGAATACAATGACCAATGTGAATTAACTATCTGAGCTGATTTGCTTTGAAGGAAGGGTATAGACAATGAATGAATATAAAGACAACATAAAATGCATTTGTACCTAAAGGCAAAAATTGGAAAAGATTTCCAATTTTATACTTTCCTCACCCATGCATCTTCTTTCTTGACACTCACACACAAATACACACACACACACAAACACACACACACACACACACACACACAATAATGCTAAATGAATATCATGTTTCAAGAAGAATTCACATAGAAATTCTTCTCTCCTAGCTAAAATGTTAATAAAGTGCATTTGTTTGCTGAAGCAGAGGGACTGATCTTCTGCATCTATCATGGAAAAGTCTCAGGTGTTTTAGTTCTTTAAAGACAGAAGCAGTAAATTCACGGGTAAATAAATGGTGTCAATCAAAAGTTTTTGCTGCGGAGAGAGGTGGTATTCATGTCCGTGCCTATCATCCCAGCACTCCAGCAGCCTGAGGCAAAGGCTGTGTAGAAAGAAGGTCAATGTGTCGGACAAACAAACAACCATAAAAACCCACCCTTCAAATGATTTCTATACCCCCATTATTGTAGTGTGTACATCTGGAATGGCCTTGGTCCTGAAGCCTCTGGAGAAACTCATCTTCCCTGTCTCCCAATCACTGGCCTAGCCTTATGACCTTTTAATATAATACCTATGCCATGTTACAGTGATTCTCAAAGTCTGCTCCTAAGGAGAAAGGGAAATAACTTTAAAATAAGAACCAAATAAAGATTCTATTCTTACACACACACACACACACACACACACACACACACACAAACCAACCAAACCAAACAACCCCAAGGCTGTATCAGAGCAGCAGATCAGTTGCCCTGACAGAAATATGATCATGAAATTTGGACCCAATGAATGGGTTTTGATTATTCTAAAGATAAATGAAATGGTTTGGGCCTAGTGAGTAAAACCAGTAAAGCTGGAGTTTGGTTCTGATTTTTCTACATGCAGACTGTTATATTGGAGAGATTTATCTCCCTGAGTTTTCTGTATTTCTAGAATAGACTCTTAACCATCCTGAAGTAGAAGAATTAGGAATTGTAAAAATTGTGGTCAAGTGGGTACTCATCACAATAAACAAGACACAGGGTATCCTGCAAATCAGTATCTGACATGGAATTAAAACCAAATCTCAAGCTGTGTGGAGGAGGAAATAGCAACTGAACGTAACTTGTATTTTGACATTTGTTGGTGTGAAAGGGCTGACCGAGATCCGTGTGAATAAAATGGTGGAGACTTGCCAAGGAAAAGCAACCTTTACTGATTTCAATGAGTACTGTCTCATACTTCCATTTGGCTGAATCCCTGATGGGATGGCCTGCTCTAATGGAGATGTGACACCCGGGTCTTGTTTCTCACATAAATTTGTCTTGCTTTGTGTTAGATCATTTTAGACTTTGCCAGAAAACCACGCAGACATCCAGGTACAGAGAACAAAGAAAGGTTTATTGGCAGGAAAGGGGCTGGCCAGACCCCTTCTCACAAGGGAGAAGTGAGAAGAAGCACCGGCTATTGTCTGGGGTGACCTATATAACCTAGGAGGTTTAGGAGGGGCTAGAAGGGGCTAGGAGGCAGAGACCCCAGTGTGGAGGTGTGGGCCAGGGGCTTCATCATATCAGATTAGGATTTATGGCTGCTATCCAAATAGTAGATAAGGGTCTTGTAGCTGCCCAGACCTGAAGGGCACTCTAAGGGGCTCTTATTGCCTTATATGGTGGTAGCTGCCCCAGAGAAGTGCCATCCCAAGGTCAAGGGGGTTGGAGGCTGACTATTTACTGCCTTTACTAAATGGGCCTGGTGCTGCCTAGGAAGGGAGCATGCTAAGCTGTGGAAAGGGGATGGAGCATACTAAGCTATGAGAAGGGAGCTCATTGGGCTAACACTTTGTTGCCCAGCTTGGTCTCAAACTTATAATCCTCCTACCCCATACTCCCTTTACCCACCCCCCCTCCACTCCTGCCCCTACCCCACCAGCTTCCTGAGAGTGCTAGTATTACAGGTGTGTGTTATCACTCCCCTCTAAAAAGGTTTTGTAAATCTCACTTCTGGAAACAGAAGATGGGGCAATTTACTCTGAGCTGGGATTTGAAGCAGATACTTACTGGAGGATAGGGAGACTTATTAGTAAACTTACTAGTGTTTTTACACTTGGGGCTTAGAGAACAGCACAGCAGTGAAAACCCCAGAAAACAAACTTTCTCTCTGACCGTCTGCTACTGTCTGGGTCTGGTTTCTAACCTACTTCATTCTCCTCCCCCCCCCCCCCCCCCAGGCAAACAGTGGAAACTGATATTCCTGTTCCTGTAGGGAGGTCATTTCCTTAAATCATTTCCCCAAACTAGCCATAAAACCTAAAAACAGCACTATGACTTTGTCTTAAGGTAGGTCATAAGACCTACCAGAAAGTGTCATGCTATGTGTCCAGAAGGAGGAAATGCTGCACAGAGAGACGGAGAAGAAAGTGAACAAGAGTGTAGACTGTGCTTTTCTCCTCTAAAACTGCTATACTGTCTATGCTTCTTCAAGCATAGCCATAAAAATGCGTAACCCACCTAGAGTCTTTGGGTCTTTAATCTGAAGGCTCCTGAATCCCATCAAACTCTGATCAAATATATTTGGCATGTACTGATAGAATATAAACTCCATGGATGTATTTGAATGCCCTTAAACAGGAGGTGTTTATCTTGTTATATTTAATCCCTGTCTTCAGGACATAAGATCTGACTCTAGAGTTCAGCTGTGGGCCTGCCCACAGCTTTCTTAATGGCAAGGCATTACCTGAGCCTTAGTTTTACCATCTGTAAAATTGAGAGAATATTTAGATTTATCTTAAGAATTCCATTCTAGTTCTAAGCAGCCTGACATTTGCCCAAATTTTATAAACCAAATTTTACACTGATGGTAAGTTGGGTTTAGACATTTAGGTATTGCTGCCTTATATTTTTGAAGAAATATGGAATTGGGTAAGTGGAAAAAAATTTTTCAGCACAAACTCTGGCAAGAGGAAAGTAGACTTTTCAGCCGGTGGCTAAAGTGTCTCCAAGATGGCTTCCCTTTCTCTTTAAAAGTAGTTTGATGAAAAGAGAAAAACAGTTGGTATGGATACAGAACAAATTAGGATAAAAACACTATCTTAGAATATTGCTGCTTTGACATACCTGTAACCTTGGGATCAATACTTAGGCATTTTGCTTCCATCCACTTTTCAGTATTTCGTTCTAAGCAGATACTTACTGCAGGTGCTTCAGGTGGTCAAATCACAGTGTGCCTCTGGAGGCTTGATAGTTTTCCCAAATCATTTCTTTTCTGTGTGACTAGCCTCAGGTGGATGGGGAGGGCTTCAGCAAATCTATATTGAGGCCCTTCAGGACACCAGCTAACTGGGCAGGTGGTGGTGGTGGTGGTTGAGAATGGAAGGGGGACAGTACATTTAATTACTTAAGATGGAAAAAGCTCTACTAGTTCACTACACCAGCAAAGGAGCCAAAACTCACAAGTTCTCAGAGTTTGGTACAGTAGTTCCCTGACCCTTTATCTATAGGGAATATATCCCAAGTTCCCACTTGATGCTCGATATTCTGGACAGATACTGTTTTTTGTTTTTTCTCTACACACTTACAAACCTTGTGTGATAGTTATAAAGTAGTCCCAGTAAGAAATTAATCACAATAATAAAGTAGAACAATAAAACAATGAGCTATTGTTAGAATAAATTAGACTTTGCCAGGAAGCCACACAGACATCCAGGTACAGAGAATAAAGAAAGGTTTATTGCGGGGGAAAGGGCCTGGCAAGACCCCTTCTCACAAGGGAGAAGTGAGAAGCAGCACCTGCTATTGTCTGAGGTGACCTATATAACCTAATGGGGTTAGGAGGGGCTAGAAGGGGTTAGGAGGCAGAGACTGTGGTGTGCATGTGGGGACAGAGGCCTCATCATGACAGACCAGGATTTATGGCTGCTGCCCAAGTAGCCCAAGGACCTGAAGGTCACTCTAAGGGGCTCTTGTTGCCTTATATGGTGGTAGCTGCCCCAGAGGAGTGCCATCCCAAGGTAAGGGGGGGTTGGAGGCTGATTATGTACTGCCTTTACTAAATGGGCCTAGTGTTGCCTGGGAAGGGAGCATGCCAAGCTGTGGAAGGGGGAAGGAGTGGACTAAGTTATGGGAAGGGAGCTCATTGGGCTGACATCTGCAATCAGTTCTGTGAACGCAGTATCTCTAAAACAATCTTACTGTACCACAGGTCTCAGCAATTTCAACGCGCATTTCCCCCCTTCCCTGTAAAATCAAGAGTTCAACTGTTTTAGTTTTCTAACCTCTTTCAAGAAGCTGTTCTGCACAATTTCCTACCCCTTCTGAACCTCCTTCCCTAAAAGAGGAAGGCCTCAGACTAGTTGATTTTTAAGGCCAAAACAAAACACTCCATCCCCCTGAAGAAGGTCAGGGGGGACATCTCTACGTTCACTCTCAGCAGGTTTCCAAGCCACTAGGTTGACACGGAGCATTTTCATTTGCTGGAGGGAGGGTCGGGTCCTGACGTCGGGGCGGAGCTTGGGGCGGTTACCGGGTTACTAGGATGTCTCCGATCCTAAAAGGAGGATGGCCCGCACCTGCGGGGCGGGACTTTAGGGCCTGGAAACAGACTCTATAGGCTGAGGGTGTGGCTATACGGCTCGGCCAGGGCGGGCTACGCGATCTGGGGGCGGAGCTATGGACCAGAGGGCGGGGCTACGCGTAGCAGAGCAGGAATGGGGAAACGACACCAGTGAGTCTCTGAGTGGCAGGGATCTGGACCAGTAGAGGCGGGGTTCTGCGTGGCCGGGAATCCGCGGCGGCATGGGCGGCGCTCCGTGGTCTGGGGGCGGGGCTCCGTGGCCGAAGGGCGGGGCTCCGTGGCCGGAGGGCGGGGCTCTATCTGGCTCTGTCTGTAGGCGGGCCCTACGTGGCGGAGTCGGGCCCCGCGGGGCGTGGACCTGTTCAGGGCGGGAACCGGGGCGGGGGACCGGGGCGGGGGACCCGGGTGGTGGGAGGAAGCCGGAAACAGCCGCGAGCAGCTCTAGCTCCTGAGATATGGCGGGCGTTAAAGGTACATCCTCGACCCCCGGCTCGGTGGTCTCGGGGCGGGGTCACGACCTCCGGCCCCGGCGCGGCTGCAGCTGCGCCGTCCGCGCGGGCAGGGACCGGCTGTCTGCCGCCCCGTCTCCGGGCTCGGAGGCGCCGGTGCGCTCCGCTCGCCTCGTGGGGGGTGGAGGCGCGTTTCGGGGCGATCTCCGAGCTGCGAGCTGGGGCCACCGGCTTCCGGCGCTCTTCTGGGGTCCTGCGGACCCCGGGCGGAGGCCTTTCCCGTCGGCGCCGCCCTCCTGGGGGGCCCCAGTTAGCCTTGGAGCATCCTCTTCCCCGCCCCGCCGCCCCGCTTCGCCTCAGTTTCCCCAGATTGCCCCTCGACCCTTGCCAAGTTTTTTAAAGGAGGGCTCTACTTCCTCGCTCGCCGATCCCAACGCCTCCCTTCCCGCTTCCTGTCCCTCCTCGGTTTCCTATTACTTACAAAGGAGCCTTTGTCTCCAGTGCTGGACAAGAGAAACTTAATCCTCTTGTTCCACTGGGGCAGAGTTGGCTGTTGTCAGGTTTCCGTGGAAAACACCCAGAAATAATGCAACCTTGGAGCCTAGATTAGATGGGATTTTGACATGGACCTTCTCCAGTGATTTCTATCCCCGTCTGGACAGACAAGAAAGTAAGGGATGTACAATAGTGTGTTTTTGCATGGGACAGTTTAAGAAAGGGGGAACTGTGAACAGCACTTCCTTTCTCTGTGTGCGTTCAGAGATAGGAAGGTCTGAATGGGGAAAGAGGTTACTGGATAGTTTCCTTGAGCAAGGACACGATTCCGTTTCTGCTCTTGGGAAAGGACTGGCATAACTTGTTTCTGAGTTGCGAGTTCCTATTCTTGAAATTTGTACAGAGATCTTCCCGGATGATATCTACCGCGAACACCTTGGCAGGGTATAATGCATGTCTGCACTTGTGTGTTCGTTATGAATTTATCTGTGTGAGCTGTGAGCAACAGACACGTTTTATCATTTTCTGGCTGACTTTTTATATTTAATATCAATTGAGTAAACCTGGCTTACTTGGACAGTGTCCAGTGTATAATATATCCATTTAACTCCAACCTAGAAAGCAGATGACACAGTATCTTCCTATTACATAGGATTTATCCTGACCAAAAACTATCAAATAGTAACAATGTTTATATGTGAATGTGTTCGAAAGTATGAGGTAGTAGAAAGGAAGTATTTTTCAGGTAATTCAACTTTTTAAATTTTTTTTTTTTTTTGAGCACTTGTATGTGGGGACACCTGGAGTTAAAAAGATAGATGAGAATTGATTGTTGAGTGACAACTACAAATAATTACATTACTGTGTAAGTGAATGAGGTATGCTCAGATGCTGTGGAAGCAGAGCTTTGTGGTGGGTTGAGTTATATTCCCTCCAAAGGTATTGGTAGGTTCTAACTCCCTACTACCTGTGAATGTGACTCTCCTGGAAATACATCCTATTGTAGAGCCTATTAGGAAATAGGGTCTTCCGATGCAGTCAAGCTAAGATCATACTTGCTTTAATTAGGCTGTGATCCAATGGCTGGTGTTCTTGAATGAAGAGGGAAATTTGAATCTGAAGACATAAAAGAATGAATTCTAGAACAGAAATTGTTATGATGCAGCTGCAAACCAAGTGGCGACAATTATTGGCACCACCAGGCAGAAAGAGGCAAGGAAGTCTTTGCTCCCTACATCCTTCAGGGAGAGCATGCCTCTCTCTGACAGTTTCATTTCATGTTTGTTATTCTGAGTCATCCAACTTGTGTCCCAAGAAACTAATGAAGATGGACTAATTATTCCTCTAGGGATGAAGAGGACTTTTTTGTTTTTAAACAAAGAACAGTATTTGAACTGAATCTAATGGGATCCACCAGGTTTCATCTGTAAGGGCAGAGTATATTCCAGATGGAGAGTGGCTGCAGGGTGGACATGAATGAATACACCTCATTCGTTTCAGAAATTTAGAGGGAAGGTATAATATTTAATATATGTATAATATATATTTCTGTCTTTCTATTACTCCCCCTACTGTCTCTCTATAGTCCCTGCTCTTCTCTCTCTGTGTGTGTATATATATATATATATACACACACATATATACATATATACACATATATATACATAGAGAGGATATATATATATATATTTAGAGGATATATATGTATATATATGTATATATATATATATCCTCTAAATGCCTGAAAAGAACAAGGTGTGTGTGTGTGTGTGTGTGTGTGTGTGTGTGTGTGTGTGTCTGTGTGTGTATTCCCTCTAAATTCCTGAAAAGAACAAAGTATATATATACCACTTCAAGTATCAGTGTCTGCTGTGTCAGGGTGGTTAGGAAGGGGCACAGATGACTGCAGGCAGATGATTAGGTTCTTCACTGGAGAAGTCTCAATTCTCGTGATAGAGTCATATGGACTTGCTGATTCACTGAAAGGCAGAGAGCAGCTTTGGTGTGAATTCTCTAAGATAGGCTTTCATAGGGAAATGGAGCAATGTGTGCTTGGGAGCAGTGGAAGGGAGAATGGTGGTTTGCTTTATCATGTTCTCATTAGTTATTAGCTGTCTACGCAGGGTGGGGCATGTTGAAGGTGTAAGTACAGGCCTAGTTCTCAGATCCTCAAATGTGGCTGGGCTCTTGTATATTGGATTGGATGCATTTATTCAGCTGGAGTCCAGAGTCAAAAGAAAGATGAGGTTGGATTCTTGGTCATCTCCAACATTAAGAGATGGCTGAGTGTGCTATTCCTGAACACACACACACACACCCATACTCATACCAAATGCACACATGGCAAAAAAAAAAAAAAGAATCACAAAGAGAAACGGGAGGGACAGAAAGAAAGGGTGTGTAGTACTCAGCTTTGTTGGGCTTGTGGAATAGGGTGTATTGAAGATGATCAGACCCAGAGGGGGGGTTAGCAAATCCTGTTAGGAAAAGGTCATCTGATAAATGGATACATATAGAATATACATTTGCACATATATGAATATATATGAATATATATCCACATGTGGTCATTTTTCCATTAAAAAGTAGACTGAGCTGGGTGTTGGTGGCTCTTATTATAGACCTGAGATCTGTGGATTGTGGTTCAGAGCCGGCTTATGCATGGTAGTTCACAGGACTCTTTTATTTCCAATTAATTACCAAAAAGCCAGAAATGGAGCTGTGGCTTAAAGTGGTAAAGCACTAGCCTTGAGCATAAAAGCCAGAAACAATGCTCAGGCCCAGAGTTCACATTCCAGGACCATCTCATGTACACACACACACACACACACACACACACACACACACACACACACACACACACACACACACACACACACACACACACACACACGGAAAAAAATAAATTAGAATTGATGGTCCTTCCTGTTCTCTAATATCTGGATACTTCTGGATGTTTCCTGAAAAGCCTTTTGGCATCTTCCTATAAAACAATATCTTGTATCTTCTTAAAGTAAAAGGACGCCGGGCGCTGGTGGCTCACGCCTGTAATCCTAGCTACTCAGGAGGCTGAGATCTGAGGATTGCGGTTCAAAGCCAGCCCGGGCAGGAGAGACCGTGAGACTCTTATCTCCAGTAAACCACCAGAAAACCGGAAGTGGCGCTGTAGCTCAAGTGGTAGAGCGCTCGCCTTGAGCTGAAGAGCTGAGGGACAGCACCCAGGCCCAGAGTTCAAGCCCCATGACTGACAAAAAATAAAATAAAGTAAGAGGAAGCAGTAAAATTTCATTAATTTAATCAAAATTATTCAGTAATTTTTCCATAGAGAATATGTATTGTGTTCTTTGTCTTGTAGCCAGTGGACAATAAAGTTGATATTTGAATCCATGTGTGTGACTCAGATCTTTTACTAACCTGGTATTCTGTGGATCACTCAGCTGCACAGCAAGGGTATCTGCCCTGCCTACATTCCTTCCTCTGAGATGTAGATCAAGCTGAGTCAGGGAGTTGATGTTTTATTCAGTGGATACCACTTGGGAATTGTTTCCTATGAGTATATAAAAGCAGTTTTGAAGTACTTGTGATGAAGTGAGGCAAAGTGATCGAAGCTCTCTCTGAGGAAGTCACTTTGGGATGATAGGAAAAGAGAATGTCTAACATTTTAGAAACTGGTAGAGAATAATGACCTGCCTCAGGTAGTACCAAGTTTCTCCACACTAGAGTTACAGAGACTGGCTATCTGTCCTCCTGTGGCAGATATAGAGGGAACTCACACCATCAGTGTGGGAAGGTACTGGAGTTGCAGGAGACCTTTGTCCGCCTTTGATTTTTACAGGGGTAGACACAGGTGGTCCTCTTACCCAGTTTGGGCTACAATCACAAATATACCACAGAGCGGATGGCGTAATGTCATGTTTGGAGTCACAGTTTTGGAGGCTGGGAAGTCCAAGGTGGAGGCCCAGGTGGATCTGGTATCTGGTAAGGGCTGTCCTTGCTTTTTGTTCCCTGGAGGCGTGAGTGGGCCCATGAAAACCTTACATGTCACTCTAGTTTCTTTCTCTGCTAAGGATATTGATCCCATCGTGGGGACTCTACCTTCTTACCTCATCTGTACTTAATAACCTCTGAAAAGCCCTTCCTCCTTAATATAAGGTGTCAATACATGAATGAAGTGCATACAGACATCTTGTCCAATAGGCACTTGCTAGTCAAATGTACATTGATTAATGAGATTCATGCAGATTTGGACCATTTTTTTCTTTCTCTTTTTTTTTTTGGGGCAGCCATGAGGCTTGAACTTGGCCTGGGTGCTATCCCTGATCTCTTTTTCCTCAAGGCTAGGGCTCTACTACTTTGAGCCACAGCACCACTTCTAGTTTTCTGGTGGTTAATTGGAGGTAAGAGTTGAATAGACTTTCTTACCTGTGCTGTCTTTGAACTGTGATCCTCAGATCTCAGCCTCTTGAATAGCTGTGATTACAGTCATGAGCCACCACTGCCCAGCTTCATTTATTCTTTTCTAAGTAATTTCCTCTGTGTGTGTGTGTGTGTACGTGCACGCGTGCGTGTGCGCGCGTGTGTGTGTGTGCGTGCCAGACTTGGGGCTTAAACTCAGAGTCTGGGTGCTATCTCTGAGTGTTTTGTTTTGTTTTTGTTCAAGGCTAGTACTCTACTTCTTGAGCCACAGCTCCACTTTCTGCTTTTTGGTGGTTAATTGGAGTCTCCTAGGCTTTCCTGCCTAGGCTGGCTTTGAACCATGATCCTCAGATCTCAGCTTCCTGAACAGATTGGATTATAGGCATGAGCTACTAGCACCCAGCTAGTAAATTGTTTTATTGATACATATTCACATACTATGAAATCATTGTTTTTCTTCTTTAGTGTGGTATAGTCATAAGGTTGTCAGCTATAACTATCATCTAACTCCACAATAACTTGTCATCCCTCAGAGAAGCTACATGCATATGTAGTCATATCCCAGCTACCCTGACTGCACTGGCAACTGATGATCTGGAACCTTTAACCCTTGCTTTTATTTTTCACAGCTCTGGTGGCATTGTCTTTCAGTGGAGCTATTGGGCTGACCTTTCTTATGCTGGGATGTGCCTTGGAGGATTATGGGTAAGTGATGATTCCAGAATGAGCTACTCTTTTTTTTGTGTGGTTGTCACTGAGAGTGTGGGTGTTAGAGAGTTTTATGAATTTAACACCAAAATCAATGACTTAGTGAATTCTAGGTTATGAATCCAGTCCTTTCAGGATCTATGTATTTATACATGAAAAAGCTTTTAAAAATATTCTTTTCATTTAGTAAGCATCTGTTAAGCTCCTCCTGTAGACCAACTG
This sequence comes from Dipodomys spectabilis, assembly GCF_019054845.1. Taxonomy (NCBI): domain Eukaryota; kingdom Metazoa; phylum Chordata; class Mammalia; order Rodentia; family Heteromyidae; genus Dipodomys; species Dipodomys spectabilis. Next base: position 37,640,121 of record NW_024870679.1, on the reverse strand, counting down.
GGGATATGAGAATAACCTTTTCTTTGAGGAGCTTATAGCTATAGTTATAAGTGAGAGACAGACAAACAATGCAGCTAATAAGATGGCTGCTGTAATGTGCTGTTGGTATGCGTGTGATACAGTTGGAACTCAGGAAAAAAAATCTGGGGGGCAGCACAGCAAGGCTGTATTTGAGCCAAGACCTGGTGGATAAATGCATTTTAGGCAGAGATCATTAATCACCTTTATTCAGCAAGGTACAGTAGAAAGGTTGGATAGGTATCGAATCAGTCTTTTGTAGCTCTGTACTCCTTGGGGGAAATTACCAGTCAATAAGCTCTGGGAAAATACCTGAATACTGGGTTTGGCCAGAAGTGGGTTATTGTGGGCAAAATGTGAGACTAGATCTAAAAGTGCTGAGACTATAATCAGGCATAATCCTAAGGGGCTACTGGCATAAATCAAGTAAAATTAAGACTGTGGTGGCAGGAATGGAAAAAAAATGCAGAGTGACATAGGTGGCAGAATGAGTAGGTTTTGTTAATTGATGTCAGGGCTCAACATCTTGGATGTCTCCCAAATAATTGGCTTGAGCAACTTGTCAGAAGGGATGTGAGTGACACCACCTGGAGCTAGTTGTTAGGACAACAATGGATTCACATCAGCCTAGGTATGTCGTCCATCTTTGAGACAATCACAGAACTTACACGGCATTTGTTCAGAGATTTCACAGATATTGCTTTATGCTGATTTTAAGGAGATAGCATTTTATTATCCTCATTCCTACCCAGGAAAGCCCAGGGTAATGAAAATCATCCAAATCATCCAGTAATATAACAGATAGGGAAGTGGAACACACATTCTAATTCTCTTGACCAAAGAGTTGCCCATCATTGCATGGTTCATTCTAAGCCCAGGTGTTTTTCATCGTTCATCCTACAAACAGTTTGTCTCCACAGGTAAGAAAGCCACCTGTGACTACCACTACTACTACAGAGAAATTAACTTCATATCGTTGTGATGATGATTCAGAAGTCAGCAAACTGGCCCACAGGCCAAGTATAGCCTGGTGTCTGTTTTCATTATTAAACTCTTACAGGAACATAGCCATGCTCATGTATGTACATACTATCGCTGGCAGCTTTTGACTGCAGTTTCAGAGTTGAGGCAAAGACCTCGGGGCTGGAAGAGGCTAAATATGTACTATTTGGAAAAAAAGTTTGAAAAAGTTTGCTGATTTTTGGCCTACATACTAATCGAATAGGGTGATGTTTGATATTCAAATTTTATCTAAAAATAAGGTTGCTTGTACGTGAGCAGAGCAGTCAGTCTCTGTAGTTGTATACTGGAAGCTGACTATAAATGGAAACAAAGTCTCTCAGATCATTTTTCAGAAAACTGTCACTGTATTCCAGGATGAATTAGGAGCTGTAGCTTGGGGTATATCAGGTGATAGTTGTCTCTTCCAGGCCTCTTCCCCTCTTCGTATTTCATGTCCTTACTTTGAATTATGGATTCTCTAACAGCCCCTTGCAATAATATTGCTAGATGGTTCTTGGAACATACTAGTTTAAAATTAGAAATCTAAACTTTGTGTTTCCATCCTCAGGCTTCTGGGTGAAAGGCACGTTCCCTCTTGCTTTTTGGCTGTAATCTTGGCCTGCTAGATCTGTAGCTCAAATGGGAAACTTTACTAGGAAAGCTTCACCTCCCACCCCTGCTGAGGGGTGCTGGCTGGCTCGCTGGTTCTGTATTGTTACAGTTTTGTGGTGATGTGTATTACTGTCATGTGTGTTTATGAAAATGAGCAGAAACCTTAAGGAATGAAGAATAATAAATGTCTAACTGGTATCAATTGGATAATTATTTAGGAAGTCTTTATAAAGATGCAACCAGGTAGCAATTTCCACTAAGAAAGTGAAAAGCAGTAAAATTTGGAAAGAAAGCAGTTTTGTTATTTTGCATTACAGTATCATTGTAACCTATTTATAAGAAAAATTGGATGCACCTACATTTTTTAATAGTGAGAATTATGTATTTTCATGTCTCCCATACTTCCAATCTATATTTTCCCATTTATTTAGCAAATATAAATGGAGCACATTGTTCTAGGACTTCGAGATAGGTAGTAACTGATCAAGACAAAGCAGACCCCTATTCTCATATGCAAGCAGATGTCAGATGAGAGTAAGTGCAGTGCAGAAAGTCAGAAGGGGTGACATGCTTGAGAGTAATTGAGGTGTGTTAGGATGAATGCCAGGGAAACTTTTAGGAAGGTGTCTCTTTTTATATTGCATGATATGAAGGGGGAAAACTATCCAAGCAGAGAGAGCATAGCAAAGGTTCCAGAGTGTGTAAGGAACACAGAGAATGAAGGGTGCTCTGGCAACAGGTTAAGAGAATAAAAGGAGTGAACCAGGTGCTGTGGTTCATGCATATAATCTCAGCTAAGCATAGGCATAGGCAGAGACAGGAGGATCATGGTTTGAGTTATTCTGAGCAAAAGTCATCAAGACCCTGCCTTGGAGAGGATGGTACAGGCCTGTAATCTCACTTGCATGGGAAAAGTAGGAAGGGGGATCACGGTCTGAGGCTGGCCTAAGCAAAAAGTGTTAAGATTAACTAAAGTAAAAGGGCGAGGGCCATGACTCAAATGGTGATGTGCTGAGTTCAAATCCCAATACCAGATATCAGATATTACACAAAGAGAGAGAGGGGGAGAGAGAGAGAGAGACAGAGAGACAGAGAGAGAGACAGAGACAGAGAGAGACAGAGTCAGAGAGCAGAGACAGAGAGAGGGACAGAGAGACAGAGACAGAGAGAGACAGAAAGAGAGACAGGGAGACAGAGACAGAGACAGACAGACAGACACAGAGAGACAGAGATCCAGAATATGAAGATGGTACAAAATGAATGGAAAAAGCAGTAGAAAGCAGTAGATACAGGTAAGATACATGTAAGGCCAGGTCTAGAAATTTGTTTTTTTTTTCTAAAAATATTGAAAGTTTTTAAACATGCACACAATTACAAAGACCTTAATTGAATTAATAGATGCAAACAACTATACTATGTTCTATAGGGAAAACAGACTATTTACCAAGATTTTGTCCTTAAAGAAATTGTAGCTCAGATAGGCACTGGTGGCTACTGCCTATAAGCATAGCACTGAGATTTGGAAATTAACATTCAGAGCCAGCACATGTAGACAAATCCTCTAAACTCTTCTGTCCAAATAGCCAGCAAAGAAGGAAAGGCCTCGTTCAAATAGTAGAGTACTACCATGAACAAAAAAGCTGAGCAAGAATGTGAGGCCCACACACATTGTGGGTATCATTTATTCATTTCCTAGATGTTCAAGCCCCAGTTCTAGCCCGAAAAAGAAAGAAAGAAAGAAGAAAAGAAAGAAAGGAGGAAAGAAAGAAGGAAACAAAGAAAGGAGGAAACAAAGAAAGGAGGAACGAAAGAAAGGAAAAGCAACACTGCAGCTCAGAGTCTGGGATATAGCTCAGTGGCAGGCCTCTTGCCTAGTGTATATAAGGCCCTGGATTCAATCCCCAGTACTTTGACAAAAAGTAAGGGAAAGGACGTTGTAGCAGCTCAGTACTGGGATTTGCACTCAGGGTAGGCTAGACATACCCTCTACTGTGGAGCCACTCTTCCAGTTCTTTTTGGACTAGTTATTCAGAGATAAGGTCTTGCTTTATGCCATACCTAGGACCACAATTTTAGTTTACACTTCCTGCTGTAGCTGAGATGACTAGTGTGCACCACCAGGCCTAGCTGTTGTTTGAGAATGGCATCTCCTGGACTTTATGGCTGGCTTGGCTGCATGCACCCTATAACCTTACTGATCTCAGCCCCCTAAGTAGCTGGCATCCAACATGTATGGTTTCTTTTCTTTTTTTTTAACTTAAACAATATATACATGATACGTATTCATGGATCCGTAACTTAGAAATCATTGCTTATCTATTTCTGGTAGAAATGATTTCACTATTCCTAATTGTTGAACTTTTTTTGGCCTAAGCATTTAAAACAATAATTTTGAAATGAAATGTAAGTTGTAACCATGACTTTTCTGTTTGGGTTTCCTCTGGGTGCTCCTGACAGCGTTTACTGGCCCTTGTTCGTCCTGATTTTCCACGTCATCTCCCCCATCCCCCATTTCATTGCCAAAAGAACCACATATGATTCGGATGCAACCAGTAGTGCCTGTCGGGAGTTGGCATACTTCTTCACTACTGGGATTGTTGTTTCTGCCTTTGGATTTCCTGTTATTCTTGCTCGTGTGTCTGTGGTAAGTTTTGTTTTCTGTTGTTTTGCTCCACTTTCATGAGTTTATTTCAAAGGCCTGTGTCTGGAACCTCAGTTTTATGTTTCCTTGCGTAGACTTTATGCTCAAAGCCAGATGTGTTTTTAGTGCCTTTCTTCCTCCACTTTGGATCCTAACTATAATATCTCAGCTATGTTTTCAGAGTACTTTTTTTTTGTCCATTTCTTAGAGCTTTTCGCTAGTCCATATGACTTCTTGCTTTTTCTGGTTTATTCTCTGGGATTGTTCTTAAATCAGTGTCTTAAATCATAGGACAACCACAGAAACTATAGAGAAATACTTTTCTAGTCACAAAATGAAAATCCTCAACTTCTTTTGCAAATGGGATCGTGGACTTAATTTCAATACAGGAAGAATAGATTAATGAATATATCTGTAGCTACCAGAAGATAAAGTGAATAAGATGCCATCCTCACATCTAATATTCAATTTCTTGATGTTTATTGTCTTTCCCACTCTTTGCTTTCATTATGCCCCCATTACTTCTATTTCAGTTTAGGGCATTGTATAAGAAATATGTCTAGGGCTGGGAAGGTGGCTCAGTGGTAGAGCGCTTGCCTTGCATGCCTGAGGCCCTGGGTTCGATTCCTCAGCACCACCTAAGCAGAAAAAAAAAAAGCCGGAAGTGGCATTGTGGCTCAAGTGGTAGAGCGCTAGCCTTGAGCTGAAGAGCTGAGGGACAGTGCCCAGGCCCAGAGTTCAGGCCCACGACCGGACCAAAAAAAAAAAAAAAAAAGAAATATGTCTACATCTTGTTTATTTGTTCAATATTCAAATATCATTGGAAAATTTGCTATTTGTAAAACATGAGGAATAAGAATTAGGCACACAAACTGCCCTGACAGATAATTATACTATAGGTTTATGAAATATAGGATTGAAATGTAATCAGAATGCCATAAAAGCTCCAAGAAGAGAGAACCTCCAACTATCAAAAGATTAGGGCCGGGCGCTGGTGGCTCACACCTGTAATCCTAGCTACTCAGGAGGCTCAGATCTGAGGATCGCGGTTCAAAGCCAGCCCGGGCAGGAAAGACTCTGAGACTCCTATCTCCAATAAACCACCAGAAAACCGGAAGTGGCACTGTAGCTCAAGTGGTAGAGTGTTCGCCTTGAGCTGAAGAGCTGAAGGACAGCGCCCAGGCCCAGAGTTCAAGCCCCACGACCGACCAAAAAAAAAAAAAAGATTAGGGATATCTAGGAATAAATATGGCTTTGATTACATAGAGAAAGCTCTTACATGGAATAGTACCCGAGTGTGGAAATGCAGTCCATGAAATAAAGATTAGTTGAGATTTATGCTGGAAAGGTTAATAAAGCCTGGTGAACATGAATCTTGAATAGCATGCCAGTTTGAGTTTTAATCAGGCCATGGAGAAGCATTGAAAGCTATTGAATGCAGCATTTCCTTTTTCTTCTTGTGCTTTAGACTAGCATTTCTTAACTTTTGTTGTAAATATTTTATTTTTCCTATTTTATGTTTTAGGACGTTTTCATTCCTTTTGTGGTTAAATTAAAGCACCAATTAGCCACTAGAGGGCGCTCTCACTCCCACGGTGCCTTTGTGAAACCATCTGCCACTGCAGAAAGGCTGGTTTTGAGTGCACATTATTATTTAAAGTTTTTTTCCTGTCTAGAAAAGAAGCAAACAAATCCATCACTCTCAATTCCTATTTTCTCTGAAAGAAGTTGATGCTTGCAGAATTTTGAGTAGGTAATATTGTAATTGACAATTGGTTGAGAATCTTGCTGCTTGTATTTTGCCTAAGGCAATTGTTGTCAGCTAAAAACAAGTAGGGAAAATGTTAAAGGATGATGCTAGACTTAACAAGCATCACAGAAGCAATTAGCCTAATTACTGATAGTCCACTGTCCTCTGCCTGTTACATAATTCAGCCTTTTAGCAGCACTGTGCCGTATTTCATTGGTGGTTTCTAATGCAGACAATAAAAGATTTGAAAAGAACACAGTATGAAGAAAGTCAGGATTTAATCCTTCTTTTCTTTTGTGTTTCAGATCAAATGGGGAGCTTGTGGCCTTGTGCTGGCAGGCAATGCTGTCATTTTCCTTACAATTCAAGGCTTTTTCCTTGTATTTGGAAGAGGAGATGATTTTAGCTGGGAACAGTGGTAGCCCTTGGTTCTGAGAATAAGTGTTGAATTTCTTAGTATTTGTACTCTATGTATATGTGTGCACATGTGGCACTTTATTAATTAACTTGCTGACTATGGAATTTAGTATGCTGACTATTTTATACCTTTATATCATGATCATTTTGAGGAAAACTTCCCAAGCAATGGAGTAGTCTTACTCTCTGAAAACAGACCTCTGCATTTACTCAAGTTGAATTATGTCATTTGTTTAGCTATTCCTATAGTCAGGATTCTTTCAGCAAATGTATTAACACAGTCTTGTAGTAACTACTCACTTATGCAGGGCATCTACCTTTTAGTCTGTGCTGTGCTTGGGTAGCAGAAAGCAGGTCTCTTTATAGCCCAGAAAGGCAGAGTTGGCTTTCCCTGTTGTAGACTCTTGCTACTCAAAATATGGTTCACAGACCATGAGCATCAAGGGTCTCATAGGAGCTTATTTGAAAAATATAAGGAACTCCACCCCCAACCCCGTGCATTTTGGTGAGATTTTTGGGGGGGGGGGGCCGGTCGTGGGGCCTGAACTCTGGGCTTGGGCGCTGTCCCTCAGCTTCAGCTCAAGGCTACCGCTCTACCACTTGAGCCACAGCACCACTTCCAGCTTTTTTTTTTCTTTTTGCTTATGTGGTGCTGAGGAACGAACCCAGGGCCTCATGCATGCAAGGCAAGCGCTCTACCACTGAGCCACCTTCCCAGCCCCTTTGGTGAGATTTTTAAGTTTATTAAAGTTGGAGAAGCTCAGTCCTAGAGGAGTAGACATCACACCCATCTCCCTTGTCTTCCCTTGGGCTCGACCACTCTGGGTGTTAACCAAGAAGCGTCTTGCCTGCCTGAATGGTGAGGATGAGTTCAAACTCCCTTTCATGTTTGTCAATGGTCAGAGCTATGGGAAGTGTAAGGAACAGGTGTGTCTGCATATCATCTGAGAGGCAGAGGCTGCCTTCCAGCACCAGGGCAGGGAATAACCAAGCATGGCACTGGAAGGTGAGGAAGGGAGGAGGGGCTGAAAGCAGCCACTGCTTTAGTAGGAAGAGGGAAGGGCAGATAGGCCATACTTTTTCATTTCCCTTTGAAATCTCACACTTCCACCCTTTCTAGTATGAACCCATCCCCACTCCTCATCATTTCTGCTGGGTGTGATACTTACCTCCACGTGGTTCTGGCTTCTTCTCAAAGAGATATGGGAGCCAGTTTAACAAGCAGAGGGAAGACTGCATACTGCTTGATTTTATTCATGTGTTGATGTACTGATCATCTTTACATAAAACTTTATACTGCTTTAAACGAATCATTAGTATAATGATGGCTTCTAACCATTTTTTGTTATTTTAACATCTACTGGTAAAAGGAATCGTGAGAAATAAACCACTTGATGAGAATACAACCAATGCGGTTTAAAATGTACATTTTAAGCATTAATGTATGATACACGATAGACGTTGCAAACACTTCCACTTTGGGTTTGATCTGAGTAATCAGCACACCTTCATGTACTGCTGGGATGCTGGGACCGAAGGCTGAAGTGAGCCTTAGAAGGATGCTGTGCAATTGGACTTGTTTTTGTTTTTATTTTTTTTAATCTTGTGCATGGTTTTTCTATCTTCAATGTTGTCTGTAGATACAGAATTTTAAAAGTTGTTATTTCTAGTGTTTGTATTAACATTCTTAATCATGACACTTATTGTATTATTGTACTTATTGTATTATAATAAATTTCACTTTTAACTCTGAAGAAGAATTTAATCTTGATAGTTTTTATTCTGATGTTTCTTGTGAGCTGTTTGGAGCAATAATCAGTACTGTGACTTTTGAGATATCATTTTGAAGGTCGAGCTGGCTTGTAAAAGCTTGTCTTCCCTCAGACGGCAATAGGGATCAATTTATGCTACCTTTTGTAAATATGTCTTAGATGCTTACATGTATTTCATTCACCCAGGTAGCCTTAATGAGGGAGCGTCAAGTAATTGACTCGTGTGTACTTCCAGAGGAATAATAGGTACTTGCATAGAGTATTTTGAAGTGAAATTATTAGATGTCTCTGTCTCAGAGATATATATTCTATAGGTCTAAGTATCATTAAAACAATACATTTCATTTAGAAGTATTGCTATTCATAAATGTTCAATACAGAATTTTTGTCCTAGTGACACTATTTTTTCTTTTAAAAAATATACATTTGGAAATTCATAACTTTTGCGGGGGGGGGGGGGGTTCCAGTTGTGGGCCTGAACTCTGGGCCTGGGCGCTGTCCCTCAGCTCTTCACCTCAAGGCTAGTGCTCTACCACTTGAGCCACAACGCCACTTCCAGTTTTTTTTTTCTACTTATGTGGTGCTGAGGAATTGAACTCAGGGCCTTATGCATGCAAGGCAAGTACTCTACCACTGAGCCACCTTCCCAGCCCAGAAACTCATAACATTTTATACTCACAAATAAGTATTCTCAGGAAAGGACTCTGTTATATTCCAAATAATTGGCTTTTGGGCCAGTGGTAATAGCTACTTTTTAAATAAAATGTTTCACTTATTCTTCAGTAAAGGCTTTCATGTATAGTATTAATTAAAAACTATATATTTCATTTCAGGATATTATTTTAGGAGAGGAGAGCAGCAGATTTATTTTTTCCACAGTGATTTTTTGTCTTGTTAATTTTATTGTGACTTTTGACTAGTTTGGAGCTTACACTCACTGTAGTTGAGTGAAGCAGCCTAGGAATATTGTGCTGACTGGAGGAATCCAAGTTCTGATCACAACTTTGCTAAGGCAAACAATATCCTGGAATGTGGGGGAGAGGTTGTAGCTACCTCACACTGGAAAAGGGAGACAGCTGCATACATGCTCTGAAGAGTCCTTTTGGGAAGGGTGTGTGGAAGTAAAACACTGCTTAAGCAATAATGTGTTTTATGCACAACATGCTAAGGGAAGATCTGATCTTTTACAAGTAGATTCAGACAATTAGATGATAGATAAAATTGAGTTTATTATTTCAAACAGTTAAAGTACTAAAAACAAAGTTGATAGTAGTTATATAACCCTGAAATGCCCATAAGAGAAAGTACACACACACACACACACACACACACACACACACACACACACACACACACACACACACACACACACACACACACACACACACACACACACACACACACACACACACACACCAAAACAAGTTTCCCAAGGAAAATTAACAGGTGAGTATTTTGAAACAATTACATCAATTTTTAATACTAGGCATATAGTCTAGGTGGTCTTAAGGTGGTCTTAAGACTTTGTACAATATCTCTTCAATGTTAATAACCTCTACCAAGACTGGATATTACAGCTATTTTGCACTCTTTCAAATTAATTGTTAGCTATTAAATTTAACCTGTATATCCTTTTGTCATAACAGTGCTAATAATTATATAATTAATAATTAACAGTGCTTTTGTTAAAATCTACTTACCACTGACAGGTAATCATTTCATTTTATAATTTAAAACATGAATGCACCTGTCTCAAACAAAATGTTTCTGCCCCAACACTTTTCCTCTGTAGCTGAGAAAATTTACATCATTGTATTACTAACGTTCCATGATTCTTAGAGCTTTTCTCCCCAACCTGAATGCTTGTCTCTTTGATAGAATTTTCTAGCACTTCCAGCATCCTCTGTTATGTGCTTTCCATTTGTGGGTTTTTTTGGAAATATTTGGTAAACTCCACTCACCATGTATGGAAAGGAATCAAATGAGCTTTAAATCCAAGCTTTAATACAATGCTTTATTCAAGTTGTTACCAATTGATAATACAGTGAGCTTCCCAGTGGTATCTTAAGCCCATGAACCACAGCCTGTGAGTCTCTGTGGTTTGTGTTTGAAAGTATCACTGTAACCTCACATTGTAGGAGTAAGGAGTTTCTTATTAGGGACATTTCTGTAACCTTGAGAGATTAGCCAGAGCTCTGAAGTAGAAGTTCCCCCAAATACTGGCACCAACATTTGTCTCTTTTTCTATAGCTTATCAGGAAGAGGAAACTGAAGGTTGGGGAACATACACATATGTAGAAGATGGGGCTTTTTTCACTTATTAGTAGAATAGAATAATAAGGGTTTCACATGAAACCCTTTTGTGCAAATAATTTATGCTAATAAATGTATGCATGTAAGGCATATAGTGTACTTTGATCAAGTTCACCTCCTTCACATTACTCTTTTCTTGAGGATGGATAAATTGCTGATGGAAATGTGAAATAATAGTGCAGTCACTTTGGAAAAAATTCCTGATTCATCAAACTATTAAATATTGTGTTAACATATGACCCAGGAATTCTATTTATAGGTATATATTCAAGAAAGCTGAATTATATTCATCATGTAACAACTTGTTTCCTGAATATTTATAGTAGCGTTATTCAGTATAGCCAAAAAGTAGTTATTAATGCAAATGCCCATCAGCTAATTAGTGGGAATGTTTTTCAGCCATAAAAGAGACAGGTATTGACAAATGCCACAGCATGGACCAACCTTAAGATGTGCATGTGAAAGGAGTCAGTCACATTGAGATAAGTGAAAGAAAGTGAATACAATAGAAGTATTTTACATGTGTGTATGGAAATACCACAATGAAAATAATTCATATTGGATAATTCATATGTGCTATGAGAAGAGGAAATAAAAAATCACATAAGACCACAGGTATGTTTGAATTTATGTGAAATATCCACAATAACTAAATCCTAGAAATAGAAGCAGATCCTTGGTTTCCAGAAACTGGGAAAGGGAAAATGAGGAGTAGTGGATACGAGATTTTATTTGGGATGGTGAAATGTTCTAAGATTAGTGATTACGATGGTACAGTCCTTGAGTATACTAAAATTATATTTAAAGGGGGGTGAATTGCATAGTATGCATATATGCATAGTATTATATTGAGGTGCGTTTCACCTCAATATAAAACAACAAAAAAACCAAACAAGAAAAAACTCAAATGTCTACCAACTTAAAAAACATGGGAGAAATTTACCATGGGAGATGATAATATTCTAAACTGGTTGTGCTAATGTTTTCACAGACATACTAAAAACCATTGAATTGTTTACCTCAAATAGGTACATTTTGTGGCGCATGCATTATATCTCAGTAAGTATGTAAAACATAATGAATAATGAACTTGCTATAAATTACCAAAAATATATCAGTTATTCTTCAGTTTGATGGGGACAAATATCTCCTAGAATCTAGCCAATTCCAAACTAATTAAAGTATTTTTATTTGAATTGTTTGTTTGCTTTGTCATTTTTCTAAAATTTTTAATATTTAGTTTTAGTTTTGAAAATGGGAAATATAAAATAGTTAACGTTAATTAAATAATAATTACATAATTTAAATAATTTAAGAGTCATGTCTTCATGAAAATTCCCAAATGGTATCAGTGTAAGGACCCATAAAATCAGTGGTGAAAACACACACAAATCATGTTACTATGTTAGATAACTTAAAATTCAGTGTCAGAAATAAAAACTAGGTTCATAAGGTATATGATCTAATAGCTTCTATTCATCTAAATAGAGCGGGACAGGGTGTGGGGCATGTAGTTTTAGACAGGGTGGCCAAGTGGGCTTTTATGTGAAGATCAAACCTAGAAAAGGTGATATGACATCCTGGGGGAAGAGCAAATCTTTTTTTTTTTTTGGGGGGGGGGGTCCGGTTGTGGGGCCTGAACTCTGGGCCTGGGCGCTGTCCCTCAGCTCTTCAGCTCAAGGCTAGCACTCTACCACTTGAGCCACAGCGCCACTTCCGGCTTTTTTCTTTTTGCTTATGTGGTGCTGAGGAATCGAACCCAGGGCCTCAGGCTTGCAAGGCAAGCGCTCTACCACTGAGCCGCCTTCCCAGCCCCGGAAGAGCAAATCTTGGTGCATCTTTTTAGTCAAGATGCTTTTCTAGAAGCACAAAGCTGGGTTGAAGTGTGTACATGTTTTCATGATGTCCGATTTTCTTCCTGCTCAGCACTTTTGAGAATGCTCTTTCCTTCTTCAAAATGTGTTTCTTCTTTTTTAAATTAAGTTTTTATTTATTTATTTTTTTATTGTGAGAATACCGTACAGAGGAGTTACAATTACATGGGCAAGGTAATGAGTACATTTCTTATCAAGCATTGTTGCCTCCTCTTTGTTTCCCCTTCTCATCCCTTCCCATACTCCCCCCTCCCCCCCCAAAGTTGTAAAGTTCGTTTTTCAACATAACCACTTGTACATCTCATTGTTGCAATGGGTCCACCTGTATACCTAGTTAAACGATTTGTTTTTTCTCTTCCCCACCACAAATTATACCAACATCAAATACAGTGAAAGCATGGGTTATATCGTGAAGAAGGGACATACAAAACAACATAGAAATCATCTTGTAAATATATTAGAAACAATTGCATGAAAGGAAAAAAAAACATTTGAATACTTATCTTGGGGTTCATTCCCCTAACATCAACTTACCAGACCTTTTCTGCTTGACTCAAACATATACTAGTTATTGCAAATAAGAGAAGCCATGGGACCTATGTTTCTTTGGTCCTGGCTTACTTCACTTAATATAATTTTGGAAATGGAAAGACTTGGAAAAATTATATTAAGTGAATCAAGTTTTAAATTTACAGCCCAACAAAACAAAATTAGGACTATGTGATTTGTTATTAAAAGCATCTTTAATTATTTTCAAAAGTTGCCTCTTTCAACCCAATCAGAAATTCTTGATTTCTTTCTTTTCAACTTGTTTGGGTTTGACATGACTCAGTAACATGGAATAAATAGTGTCTTAGTTCACAGCTGAATTAATTCACTGGTAATGGGTACATGTATTCTCTGTTGCTCTTTCTAGTTGTTTAACAATGTGTGTTAACTTAGGTTTTAAAAGTGAATTGCTTCTCTAAAAGTACCTAGTGTATATAAAAGGACTCGTACCACAAAATTGATAGCTGTGTGAGGTAATTTGATCTTTTATTCCATTATATATGCTTCAAATGCTATCGTTGTACATAGTATTTGGGTTATCTTGTGGACCTTGGTCTTACAGAGTCTGAGAAGTGATTTTAATGTTCCTAGATATAAATCGAAATCTTGGAACTCAGGTACAAAAATGATTTCATATGATGCCTAACTTTATGTGTCAACTTGGCTGGACCTGATTAACATTTTTCTACGTGTTTGTGTGAGGAATTTCTAGATTATATTAACATTTCAATCATTAGATCAACCAAAGTAGGATGTGACCCTCTATGTGAATAGGCCTCATCCAAACATTGGAGACCTGAATAGAACAAAAAAGTCTGAATGAAAGAAAACTTACTCCCTCTGCCTAATTATTTTTTAAGATGAGACATTGTTCTTCTCCTGTCTGTAGCCTTAGACTCAGACTGAAACACACTATTGGCTCTCTTGGTTTTCAAGCCTTTGGACTTAGACTGGGACTTTACCATGTATAGTCTAGATCTATAGCCTGCTGACTAGAGCTTGTAACTTTTGGGACTTGTAATAAATCTACTAATTCCTTATAATCTATCTCCTATAATAAATCTGTCTTTGTACCTATGGCTTTAAATAAATGTATCCATTTTTATAATAGATCTGTATATGCATGTATATATCCATTTGTTATAATAAATCTATCAGTTTATCTCTTCTTTATAATGAATCTTTATATCCATGTGTTTATGTATCCATCCATCCATCATCAATCACCTTTTTTGTATGTGTGTTTTTGAGAACCAAGACTAACACATTTCATTTGCTTGTTTTCTTATATTGCCTTCACTTCTGCTTTCTACAGAAGTGAGGAGGCTAAGTCTAAGTAACTTCTCAAAGCCATCTTGATGCGTGTTGGGAAGAGGGGGGCTTTCTACCCAGCTTGGAAAAGCCTAGAGATAAGAGAGGGCTTTCATTGAATTGTAGATGTTTAGCCTTAGGATGCTGGCCTGTGGTTTCCCTTAAGTGATTTCATACACTCTCCTCTGAGGCTATCTCCCTATATAGAAGGGTTGAGGTGTATACCGCTAAATGGAGATTTCGGCTTGTACCTGAGATACATTCCACATAAAGTCTGCTTTTGTTGGGCATGGGTGCTCTACCCAAGCATGTGGTTTTTGTCTTTAAGGCTTTGTTTCTGTTTGGGGCTGCAGGTCTTTGAGACAGGAGTCCACCTGCAGACACTGGGTCTCCAATAAAGACTCCCAATATGACTTCTCAAATTGTGGCTTGTCTGTTTTCTCACAATTGAGGTACCTTACAACACTACCTCTTGTCTCACTGGACTGCTGATTAACTTTACTTCAGCTTTCTTGACACTGCAACCTAGGGCAGCACAGAGAACTCAGATCTAAGCTAAGGAGCAAGTTTTCAACCTCATTACTGATGATTAATTCATTCATCTTTAGTTACTGATGAGCGACTCCTGGCTTCAGATTATATATCTTTGGGACTAGTAGTTTTGATACCTTTGTTTGTTTTGGTGTGGGCAGGTGGTTTTCATGTAAGATAACACATCCAGGAAGAGTTTACCAAGAAGAGATTTGAAGAATTATAAAAAGACTGATGTAGTTAGGAGGATGGTAGAGAGAGAAGGTAACTCAGAAGAGCAGTGTTGCTGGTTGGCATGGAGCTTTCAGAAGGAGAGTCAGGGAGTGAGCGTGGTTGGGCAGATTCTGTGGGGCCTCTTCGGTCATTTTAAGAACTCGTGTTTACTGAGAGATGAGAAGGCACTGGAGAGATTTGAGAAGACATGATTTAGGTCTTAATAAGATCACTGTAGTTGTGTATTAATTAAAACTATTCTATTAAGAGAGGAAAACAATTGTTTTTTTTTTTTTTTTTTTTTTTTTACAAAATTGCTTTTCTAAATCTGTCTTTGAACAAAGCAAAAGAGAACAGCAAACCACAGAAAACATAAACAAATGCATTTTGTTCAGGGACAGATGACTGAAGCAATAAGAGTGACTCACAGAGTCACAGAGTCACAGTTATGTCCAGAGTACTCAGGAAATAGCTTGGTCCTTAATTAATTATTCCAGGTTGTTAAACTCTGTGCAGATAAATTTAGCTGGCAGTAGGTGGAATGAGATGAGTTCTCATGAAAACATGTTTTCCATAAAGTTTGACAAAAAAAATTCTGTATAAACTCAAATGAATCAAAGCTGTGTCCTAATAGGGGTAAACTTCCACATCTCTAGCAATGGCTGCTTGGTTTCGCTGGCTGTCCCTGGGGCATAGGGATGGAGAGCCATGGTGGCATCCAATATGGAATAAGGGATGGCACAGAGAGGCTGAAAAAGTCAGATGCTTTTGGCTTGTGAAGTTCAAATGCTGTGGGATTCCTCATGGTGATCCTGGAAGCTGGCTGTGGTACAATTGAGATGTTTCTTCTGTCAAGGCACAAGTTGTTTAAGTTGTCAGCAATGGGAAAATGATTTCTAAGTACTTGTCCTTGGCCTGTATTCATTTCCTTCGTTTAGTGGAGCAGGGGGAAAAGTGCTATTTTAGTGCCATCATTCCAAGGAAAGAGGAACTTGGTGGTTGTTGTTTATTGAAGTTCAGATGAGCTAGGAGAAGAGGTTAGAAATGTTTTGTACAGTCAATTGAGGAGAGTTTGGGCGTTGGATCAGAATCATACAAGACCGGTTCAGAGGTGGCTCAGGCACTGATCAGAGGGGGATCCTGACTATGAAGGAATTTGTTCTGAGGCTCCAGCAGTACCAAGGAGACATTCCTTGAAGCTCATGGCCTAAGCGACTAAGGACTTTTGAGAATAAGACATCTAATAAAGTTTCAATTGTTTACAATTTAATGTGAATACCCTTGTGGTTATTTCCCATTGTCTCTCCTTCCCTTGCCCCAGACTCTGAATAAAGCCTTAGGTATGCACTGTTGTCAACTCTGGCATTCTTGGATATAAAGAGAGTGGGAGGATTGAAGAAAAAGAAAAGATTGAATTTTGAGTTAATCATGTCCAAGAAAGAAGACAATAGCAATGGTGGCATTAGATAGGATTTCAATGCACCAAGAATGAATGAGGTCATAAACATCTTTCAAAGTCCTTGGGGGAAGACTTTGCCATTTGTGGGTTGGGAGTCAAAGCATGATCTATCTATCTAATCTATCTATCTATCTATCTATCTATCTATCTATCTATCTATCTATCTATCTATCTATCTATCTATCTATCTATCTATCTATCTATCTATCTATCTATCTATCTACCTACCTACCTATCCATCCATCCACCCACCCACTCATCCATCCATCCATCCATTCATCCATCGACTTTGGGACACTGATGAAGTCTTCCTTTGGGTATATGGATATATTATCAGCCAACATTTTGCAACTTAATATTTTATGACTCTGATATGAGAAAATTATTATATGGAAAATATTATTTAATATTTGATGAAATATTAACAGCTGTATTTATGTGTACAAGCCTAGAAACAAAGGCAAATCAACAGTATAATTGTTAAGGGAATTGTGGAGTTTTTGTGTAATGGATTACTGCATAGAAATAATAACAAGTGGTCTGTAAACACTAGCAAAGTGTGAAATGAAAAAAAATCACAAACGAGCAAAATAAAACTAAGTAGCTATGTGTTGGTGGCGTACACCTTAATAGTATATATTCAGGCAGCTGAGATGAGGATGGAGGCTCAAAGCCAGTCTGGACAAGAAACTTGGTGAAACTCTTATCTCTACTTAATCAACAAAAAGCTGGAAATGGAGGTGTGGCTCGAGGTAGAAACTAGCCTTGAGTGTCAGTACCAAGGCCTGAGCTCAGGGTCGTGTGCTCTCACTTGGCCTTTTCATTCATGGGTAGAGCCGTACCACTTGATCCATACTCCAGTCTAGCTTTTTTATTAATTGGAGATGGAGTTTCTCCGACTTTGTTGTGATCATTTTGTACCTGCCCCTTTGTCTTCTATTGTGGGTTGCCTGTGACCACAGTTCTCTTAGAAATTTTAAAAGAATTGTTGAGGCCTATAACACTAAGAGCAGACACCTCTATAGGAGGGCTGAGGCCTTGGCCTCACAGGCCTCCATCTCTTTTCCATGGATGGGAGTGTTGAAGTTGCCCAGCTGAATGTACCTCCCTCCCCGCTTTCCTGTACCCCCTCTGCTGCAGGGACTTAATCTAAAGCCTTAGGGAAAATGGTGGAAAATTTACTGTTGTCCTTGCCAGAAAGAGCATAGATTTATGATTTTGTTCTTTTCCTAATTTCTCAAGTATGGCTTCATACTTCAACTTGTGTGGACTTTTCTTCCTGAATCTTGGCTACATTCCTTAGTCTTAACCTATTGGCCTCAAAAATATGGGGCTGTGGCATTACCTATCTACCTCCCTATAACTATAATGATCAGTTATCTACTCTAATTTGGAATTAACATGCTGAGTACCTCTCCACTCAGATCCATTCACACAATCACAGATAACTATGTTCAGAACCAACAACAGAAGAAATACTAAGATGAGGCCATCCCAGCATCGAGACATTCCTATTAGTGAAGTAAACCAAAACTACTTCCTTTTATGCATTAACTTTACACCAAAATCTGAGTCATGTGTAAGCACACAAGCATTTGTCTATATGTTTTGGAATTCTTTTGGTTATAATGCTATTAACTGTTTGTTTTATTTATACTTTTATTTATTTTATTTATATATGTAAATTGATCTTCTCATATTAAGTTCAATTATTATAATATTGGTAATGTTTTAAAATATGAGTTATTAATGGACAGGATAAGTAAAATACATTACTGCCATTACCCCCTTAAAAATTCTTAGTGTTGGGGGCTGGGAAGGTGGCTCAGTGGTAGAGCGCTTGCCTTGCATGCCTGAGACCCTGGGTTCGATTCCTCAGCACCACAGAAGCAAAAAGAAAAAAGCTGGAAGTGGCGCTGTGGCTCAAGTGGTAGAGTGCTAGCCTTGAGCTGAAGAGCTCAGGAACAGAGCCCAGGCCCAGAGTTCAGGCCCCACGACCGGACGCCCCCCAAAAAAATTCTTAGTGTTTTTTCCTCTTTGTTCAGCTTTTTTCTGTTGTTATGTTGCTCAGGGGACTTGAACTCAGGGCCTGGGCATGGTCACTGAGCTTTTTCGCTCAAGGCTAATGCTCTGCCACTTTGATCCACAGTACTATTTCCAGTTTTCTGGTGGTTAATTATAGATAAGAGTCTCATGGACTTTTTTGCCTGAACTGGCTGTTGGCCAGTATCCTCAGATCTCAGCCTCCTGAGTAGCTAGGATTATAGGCCTGATCCACCAGCACCAGCCTATCTTCAGCTTTTGACTTATTAGGGTGGACGGCAACTTCTAAACTTACCACATGCAGAACCAGAAACTAGAAGTGTGCAGCACCCTCTGTTTAAGATCCCTTGATCTGTTTTATCCCTTGATAATGAGCGATATATGTTTGTGTCTATTTCTGGACTCTATAATTTGTTCCATTGATTTTATTATATCTACCATTTCTCTAATATCACACTGTCTTGACTAATGTAACTATCTATAATAAGCCTGAGAGTCAAATATTTTCTCAGCTTTCACCAAAAACAAAAAAAATTCCTGCTGAGATTTTAACTAGAATTGCATTGAATCTGTAGATCCGTCTTAGGAGTTTGACATCTTAACTATACTACATCTAGTAATTTATGATGGTGATGTTAGTTTGGTTTCTTTAAAACTTGCACATATTCTATTCTCAAGTATTTAATGTTTCTAATATTTTTTAAATAAGCTTTTTATTGTGAAAATACTGTACAGAGGGGTTATAATTACATGAGCAAGGTAATGAGTACATTTCTTATCAAGCATTGTTGCCTGTGTATCTAATATTAAAAATATAATTTACAAAGGGTTTGTTATGGTTGTAGGCTAGTCACCTTTGTGGGTCTGAGAAGCTGGGGATGTTTCTTCAGCTCTATCTTGTCCTTGATTATAGCTTCATAGCTGCCATATTGGTAGATTCAATATCCTTTATAATTACTGAAAAGCTATGGAGATGAATCCAAAGCAGTAAGTGACTTCTCTACCAAACATTAGAAGATTCTCTTTGTCAACTTCCAAAACCTCAGTTCAGGTTTTGGGAAGGAGGAGAACAAATACAATACGAAAAATTAAAGAAAAACTTCAATTGGGGATTGCCTTTTTCCTTGACTACCCTTTACCCCCCTCTCTTTCTACTTATTTTTATTTTGCTCTGAATTTATAAGCAGCCAAGGCCAATGAAATAAAGATATACATTTATGAGGTTTATAACAAAAATTTTGCCTTGAAAGTTGTTATTATTCTATGTGTATGTGTGTGTATGTGGTGTGGTATATCAAGTTAGTATTTGTGTTTTTCTAAAGAACAAAATTTATAATGTCCTTAGATTTTGAAGGCTAAGGCAACTATAAATATGTGTCTACACACAGCTTTTAGCAGTTGTGTAAGAATAATGAGACTTGTGTTTCAACAGGTTTGTCATATGACTGTTCATCTAGAGTTGGCTGCTCAGATTTTTTAAATGTTTTTTTATTTTTTATTGTAAAAATAGTGTACAGAGGGGTTACAGTTACATGAGTAAGGTAATGAGTACATTTCCCATCGAGCATTGTTACTTCCTCCTTCGTTTTTCCCCCTACCATCCCGTCCTTCCCCACATCCCCAACACCCACCTTCCCCCCGAAGTTGTAAAGCTTGTTTTCTACATAATGTCTTGTACATCTCATTGTTACAATGGGTCAACTATATCCTTGTTTCAGCATTTTGTTATTTGCCTTCCCCTCCCCAAATTAGAAAAATGTATATACAAGATGCAGGGTACTGACGTCAAATATAGTAAAAACAGGGGTTATGCTGTGGGGGAAGAACATACAAGAGAAACAAACAAAAATCACATAGTACATTTTATGTACATTAAAAATAATAGCAAGAAAGAAAAAAACAAGTTGTGTCCCTATCTTGGGGTTCATGATCTTTTATAGTGTAGTAATACTATGCTTTCGGCTTAGTGATATAGCACTTGCCTCGTATGTATAAAGCCTTGTGTTTAGTCCATAGTACTTCACAGAATTAAAATAAGAATAGCTTAGGAAAAGTAAGCAGTGGCATTGGTTGGGAGGACTGAAGGTGATTTAGGGTATTTAGCTTGTGTCTGCTCTGCTCATGTGTCTATAAAACCATCTGGATTAGGAATTAGGCTAGATAACTACGTGTGTGTGTGTGTGTGTGTGTGTGTGTGTGTGTGTGTGTGTGTGTGTATGTGACAAATGTGGATAACATCCACCAAGGGTTGACATGAGTAAAGCAAGTGGTTATAAGAAAGAACTAGTAGAGACATAAAACAACCATCTGCTACTCAGTGTGGCTGATTTATACTAGCCAGAAAGGTGAAAAGTGAATTGAGTCATCACATTTTCTGACATATGAAAGGAAGATACACACATTTATTATTTCTTAAAAGTAGAAACGTGCTTCTTTTAAATGGTGGCAGCAATTTAAATGTTCTTTTTTTGTATGTGCAAGTACTGGGGATTGGACTCAGAGCCTTGGGCTCGCTCACGGCCTTTGTGCTCAAGGCTGATCCTCTCCCACTTGAGCCATGCCTCCACTTCTAGCTTTTTTCTAGTTAATTGGACATAAATTGTTTCTGCCCAGAGTGGTTTTGGATGATGATCCTCGGATCTCAGTCTCCAGAGTAGCTAGGATTCCAGGAGTGAGCCACTGTGCCCACCCTTTAGAATGGTCTTATTAAACATTATGCAAATCCAATGTCAAAAGAAATGGTTCTGTAAACTGCACACAGTCCTCAGACTGCCAATTTGCAATTATTTCCTGTAAAGCTATGCTAATCCAGATGTGCTCCTAGAGGGGAGCAGAGCTGTCTGTGTAGTATGAAATGTGGGATTAGAGCTCTGGATAAATGCCTGAACTTGTCTTGGGAAATTTGGGACAGTGGAGGGAAGAGCTGGGGACCTCAGCAGCAACTGACATGAGAATTAGAAGATCAAAGGATGTGTGATGTGATGGGAGTAAGGATTCCTGAAAAGAGAAGTTATTATTGGGCTATAAAGTTAGGTTAGACCTAAATTATGATGCGTCTTTGGAACAGATGCTACTGATAACTTATGACTAGTCCCCAGGGACTTTTCAAGAAGCAGAAATCAGAAGTTACCATGCAAAACCTCACATTCACCTATGAACTTTCCAGTCAGCCAAAGAGCAAGGTGCTGTCCATGAATGCACTGAGTCTGGTGAAGATGATTGGTTCATACAATTTTCAGCAGAGTGTGTCTTCATATGCCTTTGTGTAGTTATCTGAGATTCAGACTGGGCTAAGCTGATCTGTTTGGGCAAAACTGGAACCATTCTTGTGGACATTGCAGCTTTGTTCTGACAAGGAGATGCTGTGTTTATTCTCATTCTCCTTTCGCTCACATCCTCTCTGGACACCCTTCCCACAAGGATTATTGCAGGGATACAGAGCTGTTGAAATGGGGAAAAGCTTGACTAACCTATGCACAAAGCACACACTAGTGACATTTGATGTGAGATTAGGCAGGAGTCGGCCAGGAGACTTTCCAATATTGGGTGCATAACCAACACTGTGAAAGGGATTATTTGGGGGAAATTTTCTTCTCTTTGCCCCTGGCATGTCTTTTTTTATTTGTTTGTTTATTGTTGGTTGTGGGTCTTGAACTCAGGGCCTGGGCACTGTCCAAAGGCTAGCACTCTACCACTTTGAGCCACAGATCCACTTCCAGTTCTTAAGTGGTTAATTGGAGATAAGAGTCTCATGAGGACTTTTCTGCCCATGCTGGCTTTGAACATTGATCCTCAGGTCTCAGCTTCCTGAGTAGCTAGGATTACAGGCGTGAGCCTCTGGCACTTAGCCTGCATGTCCTTCTTTACCTTCCCTCAGGCATCTTGGAATTCTTTCCATGAAATTCCATTCCATAACTTTTACTTGAAACTCTAATTCCACTATGCCATAGGTGAGCACATCCCTCTAGACACTAGCATTGTATTTCAAACTCTTACTGTGCTAATGGTGTTTTAATTACTCATCAGAGGCTGCAATAACTACCCACTTCTTCACCACTGTCACCCAGGAGACCGTGTCACATTCCTAGAATTTATGATGAGTCCCTTGAGGCAAAAGCATACAAATAAGAAGCAAAGCAATGGGCGACTACATGTTCTAAGTAGCTTTTTTTATTGCAAGTTGATGTCGTTCTTTCCTAACAATGAATTAAAGTTGGTGTTTATGTAATTTCTATCCATTGGTTCTGTCTCTGCCTTGTGAGGCAAATTAGAGGTTCTTAATCTCATTAAGAGCCTTGTTAATAGTAGCAACTATTAGTTACCTTGATAAATGAATTGTATAATTCTCTGATGTCACTCTTCCCAAATAAACAGAAAAATTTTATGTAGTGATATTGCTATACCACAGGTCATAAATTTCATTTATGACTTTGCCATTAAGATTTAGAATAAAATGCCTATATATGCATATAATGGGAGTTAAATTTTATGTGGGAAGTTATATCCAGATTTTTCTATCTAACTAATCAGCATGGACTGGAAGAAGGTTCTACTCCTATTTCAAAAATAGCCACAATATTTTTTTTAAATTTTATTTTATTTTATTTGAGAACATACTGTACAGAGGGGTTACAATTACATGGGCAGAATAATGCATACATTTCTTACCAAGCATTGCAGCCTCCTCCTTTTTTTACCCTTCACCTCCCTTCCCAGCCTCCCCCCTCCCCCCCACCCAATCATACCCCCCCTCCCCCCCCCCACACCGACATTGTAAAGCTCGTTTTTGACATGACATTTTGTACTTCTCATTGTTGCAACAGGTCCACCTGAATCCTTAAACGACTTGTTTGTCCCCATCTCCTCCACTAGTTATACTGACATCAAATATAGTGAAAGCCGGGGTTGCACTGTGGGGGAGGGACATACAAAGCAACAAAGAAATAATCTTATAAATGCGTTAGAAACACGTGCATGAAAGAAAAAAGACATTAAAATACATATTTAAGGGTTCGTTTTCCTAACATCACATTATCTGACCTTTTCTGCTTGACTCAGACATATACTAGATATTGCAAATAAGGGAAACCATGGGACCTATGTTTCTTTGGGCCTGGCTTACTTCACTTAATATAATTTTTTCCAAGCCTTTCCATTTCCTAACAAATGGGGAAATGTCATTCTTTCTGATGGAGGCATAGAATTCCATTGCGTATATATACCACATTTTCTTGATCCATTCATCTACTGAGGGGCATCTGGGTTGGTTCTATATCTTAGCTATGGTAAATAATGCTGCAATAAGCATAGTTGTGCTGGTAGCTTTAGTGTGGTCTTGTTTGTAAACATTTGGGTAAATGCCCAAAAGTGGGATTGCTGGGTCATAGGGGAGTTCTATGTGAAGTCTTTTGAGGAACCTCCATACTGCTTTCCAAAGTGGTTGAACAAGTTTACATTCCCACCAACAATGAAGTAAGGTTCCTTTCTGTCCACATCCCCTCCAGCATCTGTTGTTGTTAGAGTTCTTGATTTTTGCCGTTCTAACTGGAGTGAGGTGATATCTCAATGTTGTTTTGATTTGCATTTCTTTTATTAGCCACAATATTTTATTGTAGTTTGGCACTTTTAAACACTTATGAAAGATTATTTGAAGTCAATAACCATAAGCCAAGTAGATGATTGTAATCATTTGGGGGCAATAATGTGGGTATTTGTAAAAAAAACAACAGTATTCATCACATGGTTCAGAACACAACTCCCACAGGTTAAAAAGTTACTTCAAAGCCAACTTTTCCTTGCTGATAAGAGATTTTTTTTTGCTTTGTTTTGTTTTTGTGGGTTATGGGGCTTGAACTCTGGGCCTGGGCGTTGTCCCTCCACTCTTCAGCTCAAGGCTAGCGCTCTACCACTTATGAGCCACAGTGCCACTTCCAGCTTTTCTGTTTATGTGGTACTGAGGAATCGAACCCAGGGCTTCATGCATGCAAGGCAAGCACTCTACCACTGAGCTACCTTCTCAGCCCTGCTGATAAGAGGTTTTATTCGTGCTTTGGTCATTCTTAATTTGCCTTCATGCATGGAGACCCAAACCTCAAGTGGATCTATCCATGTACTCATTGATTGATTCTTGAACACCTGCTGTGTTCTGAGCACAGGCAGCAAGATGAGGGACATGATAGACTTGGTCCTTGCCCTTGTAAATTTAAGGTAAACAATTGTGGGGTTAGGATATAGAAAAAACAAAAGGCAGGCTGTTCAGCTAACCTGACTGGAAACTACTGCTATTGGTTAACTATGCCCACCTTTTGAGTTAAATTTTTACCTTTTTCCAAAACATAATCTGCCGACAGTGTAGTCCTCAGAAGTATTGGGGGTGCAGTAATGGAACTGTGTCAGGTCTTGTGACTTTACATTGTTTGTGTTGCTCATGACCTTGGTGCATGATGCTTTTGCCCATGTGGCTAGCCAAGAAATCACCTGGTCAACTTGTTTTCCCAAAAGACCTTTGACCAAATCTTTGATGGGCAAACAGAGAATCAGGTTTTCAAGAAAGTTCTACATGCACACACACACACACACACACACACACACACACACACACACACACAGGATTTTAGATTTTATAATGTCATCTTTTTTTTTTTTTTTTTTTTGCTGGTTCTGGGGCTTGAACTCAGGGCCTGGGCTCTGTCCCTGAGCCTTGCTCACTCTACCACTTAAGCCACAGTGCCACTTCTGTCTTTTTCTTTTTTTTTAAATAAGTTTTTTTATTGTGAATATACTGTACAGAGGTAATAAGTACATTTCTTATCAAGCATTGTTGCCTCCTCCTTTGTTTTTCCCCTACCATCCCTTTCCAACCATCTCCACAACTACATTCTCCCCATCTTCCACCGCCCCCCTGCCTAAATTGTAAAGTTCGTTTTTTGACATAACGTCATTGCTGCAATGGGTCCACCTGTATCCCTATTTAAACAATTTGTTTTTTCCCTTCCCCAAATTATACCAACATCAAATACAGTGAAAACAGGGGTTATACTGTGGGGGAGGGACTGAGGAATCAAACCCAGGGCTTCATGCATGCTAGGCGAGTACTCTACCACGAAGTCACATTCCCAGCCCATATAATGTCATCTTTTTACTGTAAGAAATGGGACCAACATTAGAGAAACACAGTTCTGGTGAGGGACTGAGTTAAACTTTTAACTTTTAGAGGACATCTTAAAAATTTAACATTGAGTTGGGGTGCTGATGGCTCACACTTGTAATCCTAACTGCTCAGCAGGCTGAGATCTAAGGACTGCAGTTGAAAGCCAGCCTAGGGAAGAAAGTCTGTGAGACTATTATCTCCAATTAACCACCAGAAAACCAGAAGTAGAGCTGTGGTTATAAGCACCCAAACCCTAAGTTCAAGCCCCAGCACCGACCCCCCCCCCAAAAAAAAAGATGGAATGTATTCAACTCATCCAACAAAGATTTATTAAGTGTCTACCATATGCTCCAGTGCCTTCTATTTACCTCAGAGTGAGTGGGAAGGAGGAGAGAAATAATAATCATAGGTAAATGCACAACTATAAATTTTGAGTAGATGTAGAAGAAAAGTAAGTGTGTTCTGTGAAGACAATGGATGAAGGGACCTAATGCAGACTGGAGAGTATCCAGGCAGAGATTCACATGAGGATTACTGTGAGAAAAGGCTTCACAGGAAATGAACAGACAAGAGTTAAGGGAAGATATTTGCAGGCTGAAGGAGCAGCATACAGGACAGAGTCTATTTGGATTTTATTTAATTTCATATGTGAAACATTTCCAAAGTAAAAAAGAGAAACATTACATCTCATGATGTTAAAAAATAAATCTCATCATGTTAGTCTGGCCAGGATGTGTCTAAAGGGAAACTTCAAAGAGCCAATTTTTATCTCTCTGGCTTAAAAGTAAAGAGCCCAAAACATTTCTGTAAGGCATGAAGTCAGTTTGTAATTACTCATTTTCATCATGTTGGCTGAATTTCTAAACCATGGTAACATAGTAAAATATGCTACTATGAAATAGAGTTCAAAAAATAAAGCAAAGAGCAACTTGGATCTTCAAACATTCTCACCAAGCTTCCATTTAAAAAAGAGCAACAAGAAATGTACTTAACTACCTTATTTATGTAACTGTAACCTCTCTGTTTATTGCCCTGACAATAAAAAAGAGCAAGAACATGCATGTTCTTCTTTCAAATTTGTATATTTGAAGGCACCTCTTAGATTGTTTCTTGTATCTTTGTTCATATCTCATATGCCATGCTTTCCAGTAATCTCAGAATATACTATGGTTGTCTTTATAAAAGATGTGTCTATCTGTCTATCTATCTATCTATCTATCTATCTATCTATCTATCTATCATGATCATCATTATCACCTCTATCTAAGTAATTGTCTCCCAGAAAAATGTATATAATACTCCAATTAAGACATAAATATCAAAGATGATTCCACGATGCTCTTTTTCAGTAGAATTTATTTCAAAATTAAACAACAGCATATTGCTAAGGCATATAATCAAATAGGTGTGCTTTCAACATACTATCTTTTGAACACTTGACATTTTATTTCTCAAATTTCAAGATTTTTTCTGACATGGGGATGATGATGATGGTGGTGCTTGCCCTTTAGAATTGAACATTAATATAATACTGTGCTGTGACAAGTGTGACACTCAACATTATATCCAATAAATGGCAAGTATTACCAGTATTTCTTTTCTGCAATAAGTCAAAGCTCATGCAACAATTTTCAAGTGAGACTTCAATACCATGTTTGTAGATCTGGGTTTTAGGTATATTCATCATAAATTTCAGCTAATAATTCCAGCAAGAATCTTGGTTCCATCATTCAATGTATTGATAATTCTTTCTGGTATTATGTCACCTGCAGATTAATAAATATATTACTAGTGTTGTCAAATAATTTTTAAAATTGTTTTGACAAAGAGGTCAATACTTATTTCCATGTACGGACCCTGTTCTCAGAAGTACACATGTTTATCTTTATATTTCTTATACTTGTTGTACCACCTAATGATTCCTTAGGTCTTAAGCTGTGTTTGGCCTTCATTCTGTAGACCTATGATTCTGTGGACTTATTGATGGCGATATAGTCCTAGCTGGGAAACCAGGATACCTGGAATTTTGTACTAGTCTTCTATCAATGTATTTAAGCTCTCTGTGCCTCCATTTTTATACTTGATAAACTGACGAGACTGGCCTTTTATATCCTTTTGATGATATGTTAAAGATGGAATAAAATGGATGACCTATCATTTACAGAGAAATTTTACCTCCTAAACTGCTAAACTGCTAGGTGTTAGTAAGAGAAGTCTGAACAAGCCGGGCGCTGGTGGCTCACGCCTGTAATCCTAGCTACTCAGGAGGATCGCGGTTCAAAGCCAGCCCGGGCAGGAAAGACTGTGAGACTCCTATCTCCAATAAACCACCAGAAAACCGGAAGTGGCGCTGTTGCTCAAGTGGCAGAGCGCTCGCCTTGAGCTGAAGAGCTGAGGGACAGCGCCCAGGCCCAGAGTTCAAGCCCCATGACCGACAAAAAAAAAAAAAAAGAGAAGTCTGAACAGTCAATGTAGATGGTACCAGGTCTATGAACTGACATCTTGCAGTACACTCATGGATGCACATTTGTGTACAGACTCACCATATGCATACATCCCACAAGTTTGCTGCTTTCATTTCCTAGTCCATAGTCAGGAGAGGAGAAAAATGGACAGAGGTTGTCAGACATAGTAAATCAACACTAGCAAGAAACAATTCATTCAACAGGGGAGGAGACAACATAATTATAAAAATTAGAAGCTAAAAACAGAAGTCTGAGATCAACAAGTCAAGGGGGGGAAAACAGCTCTGAAGAGTTAATCAGCTCCCAAGAAAATCAGCCAAGTATAAAGTAGTATTCTATCTTTGATGTTCAAAACAACCACTGATATCTGTGATGGAATTCTGTGCTGCATATCTGTCTTTCTGCTCTTTTTGGAAAGTAGTGCAGTGATTTTCCTTTGGAAAGATAACCTTCTCAAGTTGTATTTATCTCCAGAGGAAAGGTCACTTACAGTGTTCTTCCCTCCTCTGGGCAAAGTTGAGCCTATGATTAAAGCCAAATCAGTCACCTCTTTATAGGGATTTAGAAGTTGAATAGAGCAACACAAAACTAATGGGCTAATCCTCACTACAGTATTCCAAAGAGACACTGGGTTCTTGCTCTCCACATAGAACCTTGGAGCTGTGGTCCCTGACCTTTTCCAGACTACTCATCTAATTTTCCTTTAATTTGGGAGACAACACTAAAACATTCTAATCAAATGATTATTTGTATGCTTAATTTAGCCATAGGAACTTTTTTGGATGTTTCAAACTTGATTCATAACTGACATCACTTCTCTAAAGTCTAAGTTGTTTATTCTTTAATGTTTAGAAAGCCACAGGTATTTGTAATAATGATTTAAAAATAATTCCACACAATTGTGTTAAAATAAAACTGAACAACTTTGGTACTTTGGCATTCGAGGGGTATTTTCACACTAAAGAATTTTTTAGCCACCTCAAACAAATGAGAACTATTTTTGGTGGGTAGGACCTTGGCATCATTTTAATGCTTCCTAGGATCTCTGTGGAGTGCACAGAGTTAGGAAGTTACAGCATCAAAGTAATGCTTACCACATCTGACAAATAGCAGGTTATACACAACAGGGCAAGGCCAGGAAGAGAACTCAGCAGGCTCAACAGGAATTTTTTTTTTGTTGTTGTTGTTGTTAGTTGTGGGGCCTGACTCTGGGCCTGGGCACTATCCCTCAGCAATTCAGCTCAAGGCTAATGCTCTTCCACTTGAGCCACAGTGCCACTTCTGGCTTTTTCTGCTTATGTGGTGCTGAGGAATCGAACCCAGGGCCTCATGCATGCAAGGCAAATACTCTACCACAGAGCCACCTTCCCAGCCCAACAGGAATGTTATAAACATATTCAGCTATTGAGTTCAGCATCTGAACATATAACTTGTCTGCATTACAATTCCTAGGATCTGTGCAGGGCTGTGTCCTCTTCCCTTTAGATCGCATGTTTCTGCCACAGAGAAGCTGCCTAATTTTTTTTTGTACACTTTAAAGAGCAGAGTACTGCTTTTAGTGCCATTTAGTCATTTCCCACAGCTCTCCATCTCTAGAGTAGCTTTTAAAGTGACTTGAGTCATTTTGGGTAGAGGACATTGGATTTTTATTTTTTGTTCAGCTAAATAAATGAAAGGCTTCTTGGACTTGTTGGTATTATTAGTGCTCAAATCATGCAACCCACACTCATTATTCAACTGGAGATTGTTTGAAAGTCATGCTTTCATTACTTGATATCTTTTCCAATTCATGCAATAGAACCAAATAGAAAAATTTATAATTAAGTACATACCAAGACATGAAAGATCTCTTTTAAAAATTAACAAAAGTTGGGACCAGGCATACTAGGTCATTTCTATAATCCCAGTTACTTTGGAGGCTGAAGTAGAAAGAACATGGACTGAGGCTGACCGAGGCAAAAGTATGAGACCTTATCTGAAAAATAAACTGAAAAAGCAAAAGGACTATGGCATGACTCAAGTGGTAAAGTATAAAGCATAAGGCCTATGGTTTAGTCCCTTGTATCACCAAACTGTTCAAAAGTAAAATTAGGAAGGATGCAAAGTTTCAAAGAAAAGCATTGCAGGAGGGATTCAGGAGACTGAGGTCCCATTGGCAGATCTGCCAATTATTAGCCCTCACGTCTCCTGTCCCCTATGCAGCTGGGTAGTGGGCCTATCCTAGTTCATAAGCTGCAGCTTTGTGTGTGGAACCATAAAGTGAAAATTGCAGTGTAAACTATGTTTAATAGATCAGGCTACGCTAATTTTGTTGAGCACTGGAGGGTGATGGTGAGTTGGTAGAAAGAAGGAATCTGAAATGTTCTAGAGCTCATCTTCCTAAACTATTTTGTTTGGAACTCCACTTCATTGAGACACAGTTAGTTATCTTTTGCTGCTTGTTACCCTTGTTATCTAAGTAACTTAGAAGCCATGTATTTCTGTTCTCATGATTATTGTCTGACGTTCAGTCCTGAAGTTTAACTTTTTGGGAGGAGTTAAGGGATGACTATATAGCATAGTCTTGAACTTCTGATCCTCAGAAGGCTCAGCCTTCCAACTACTGGGATTACAGTCATACCATCACACCTGGAAACTGAAGAAAGAAACTTAGTCCTACTAGGGAGCTATAGCTCACTAAAAGTCTCCAAACCCCAAACTAAAACCTACTTTGACTGAGTAGAAGAAATATGTTAACCATAAATGGGCAAAGGTCATAAGGAAGTCTCAAAGCTAGGCTTGAAATGAGCAGGACTTCTGAATCTGCCCCTTAGTTTCAGACTTGGGAAAGTCCATCAGGCACCACAGATTGACAGAGAAGCAGACCAACAGAGATTTTACTCACCTCACCTCTTGAAAACCTGGAGTTGAATAGGTCTTACTTTGCTTGAGAAGTAGAGAAGGCATTAGGTAAAATATAATTTTTATGATGGAAAACTACTATGTAATAAAGAAAACATACCAGGAGGACTGATCAAGAATAGATTTCTTGGGAAGGTTTACTGCAAGATTATGGGTCATTTATGTTTGATTTCAAGCTACTGATTGGGTTCAGGTATTCTTGTGTTTCTATTCACTCTGGGACAAGTGGTTAGGCAGTTCACTTTAGAGAATAGTAATATATTGAAAAGCAAAGGGACACAGGAACTTGAAAGTGAAGCAGATCAGAGAGAAGGCAAGAAGAGAAAAAAAAAAGAAAGTGTACTGTAAAAATACATTGATTAGGGTCACACGGGGCTGTTAGACTGAAGTTAAAGACGGAAGTCAAAAGACAAGGTGATCCATATAAAAATATTTAAGACCTGAGTCTAATTACATCCACTAGTTGTCCATGGACCAAAGCACTTCACACCACCATGAGCAACACTAATGGAATTAAGACACATACTTCATTTATAACTGTTTGGTACTATTAATGTAAACTTGTAAAGATGTTCTTGGATAAAAATGGTACCATGGTTAAAAGGTTTGGGTATCTCTTAGATTCACAATGTATCAGGATATATTAAAGGGTCTGCAGTATCCTGCTGTAAATAAAGCTGTTTGATCTGGTTTAGCCCAGTGCTTCTCAGAGTTATATAATCCGAGTATCTGCTACCTCACCTTTTTGAACACTGAATTTTATGGAGTCATAATTTTGTAAATACATATTGGAAAATGCGTTCTCAAGTGCGCAATTAAACATATTAAGTACACTGACTCTGAATCAGAGTCCTTTGACTGTGGACTCTGGATGACCTTACCTGGTAGACAGATACTTTGTCATAGACACTCTGGTAGACAGTAGGTTGTCATAGATTGCGTTATGATCCTTGGAATTGTAGATGCCTGCACAACTTGTCCTGTGGCTTTGATAGGAAATAGCAGCACTAGAAGATTGGGCTACACAGAATCTGGTGAAGGTTGTATGCTTTGGTATAACTCCTGTGAGGTTCTGCTTAAGTAATAGTGAGCTTGGGTAGAGAAATAAATGTGTGATTTGTAGTTGTTTTCAACTTTTCCCCTTCTCCAATATGGTTTTATATGTGTTTAAAGAGGCTGAAGGATTTTTTTTTTTTGTCATGAGTCTCCAAGTCTGGGCCTGAGCACTGTCCCTCAGCTCTTCAGCTCAAGGCTAGCGCTCTACCACTTGAGCCACAGCGCCACTTCTGGTTTTCTGGAGGTTTATTGGAGATAAGAGTCTCATGGACTTTCCTTCTCAGGCTGGCTTTGAACCAGGAACTATCTCAGCCTCCTGAGTAGCTAGGATTACAGGCGTGAGCCACCAGTGCCTGGTAGGATTCTTTTACTATGGCCACAAGGCTCTACATTACATATTAATAAGATAATTTTGATTTGGTAGTATGAGTAAAATTCATTCATTTTAGACTCTAAAGTACAATTAGTTAACAAAAATAGACATAGGATCCAATTTAATCTGGTGAATAGTAGTATACTGAAAATGAAAATGACACAAACAAAATGGAGGGAGCAAAGTTTGGAGAGAAGACGAGAGGAGTAAGAGGAAGTATGTACTGAAAAGAACACCATATATTGATCAGGATCACTTAAGGACAAACAAGACTGTGTTAAAGTACTTGTTCTAGACTGGGTTTTGTTTTATGGGATTTAGAAAGACTGGTGTTTGTTTAACACAGACTTCTTATAAAAGGTTTCTATTCCCAGAAGACACACGATGCAGTGTTCCTAAAACTTCCACATGTTAGTAAGTCACAGCAGGCAAAATTTTAAGCATTATACAACCCCAAAATATAATTTTACAAATGAGAAAATTAAGACAAAGAGAGGAAAAGAAACCTCAAAATTACTCACCTGGAAAAGACAAGATTTGACTTGTCTCAGATTTCAAAGAGGATATTTTATTTTATAACAACAGAAACAGCATTAACACTACCACCATCACCACCACCACCACCACCAGGAGCAGCAGAAACAATGGAGATTTTATTACAGCCACCCTTAGCTCTAAGTAGTGTTTGTATATCTTTTGGGTAGCTAATGAATAGGCATCCCTTTATAAAAATATGGAAACACGGGCTAACAAATGTGTCCCCAGGTTTACATGTAAAGGAAGGTCAGTGACAAGACATGTCATGAATCAGTTTCCAAAGCAACTTCTAGAATATGCGTTTCACTTCTAGAAACATCCATCTGACAAAGTAGCATGATACTTGATACCTTTTCCCTCATTGAAAATAATAGAAATGGGCTTAGAGGTAGCCCTCTATGCTTGTGAAAATGCTGCTTATTTCCTGATCTCCATAACCACTGTCAAACTAAGACTTTTCTTCTTCTTCTTCTTCTTCTTCTTCTTCTTCTTCTTCTTCTTCTTCTTCTTCTTCTTCTTCTTCTTCTTCTTCTTCTTCTTCTTCTTCTTTTCTTCTCCTTCTTCTTCTTCTTCTTCTTCTTCTTCCTTCTTCTTCTTCTTCTTCTTCTCCTTCTTCTTCTCCTTCTCCTTCTCCTTCTTCTTCTTCTTCTTCTTCTTCTTCTTCTTCTTCTTCTTCTTCTTCTTCTTCTTCTTCTTCTTCTTCTTCTTCTTCTTCTTCTTCTTCTTCTCCTTCTTCTTCTTCTTCTTCTTCTTCTTCTCCTTCTTCTTCTCCTTCTTCTTCTTCTTTTCTTCTTCTTCTTCTTCTTCTTCCTTCTTCTTCTTCTTCTTCTTCTTCTTCTTCTTCTTCTTCTTCTTCTTCTTCTTCTTCTTCTTCTTCTTCTTCTTCTTCTTCTTCTTCTTCTTCTTCTTCTTCTTCTTCTTCTTCTTCTTCTTCTTCTTCTTCTTCTTCTTCCTCTTCTTCTTCCTCTTCTTCTTCTCCTCCTCCTCCTCCTTCTCCTTCTCCTTCTTCTTTCAATGTTGGAGCTTGAACTCAGGGCTGGGGTGCTGTCCTTGAGCTTCTTTTGCTCAAGGCAAGCACTCTACCACTTCTGGCTTTTTCTATTTATGTAGTACTGAGGAATCGAACTCAGGGCTTCATGCATACTAAGCTAGCACTCTACCATTAAGCCACCTTCCCAGCCCAGCTATAATCTTCTTGATCTCAGTTAGATACTGAGATCAAGATCCCCAAAGCAACCACTAAGCCACACTCTCAACTTCTAGTTTATTCTTAATAGATCAGAACAATTTCTAGCAACGCTGTTTTAAAAAAAGAAGATATGGATAAGCAGCATAATTTACAAAGGAAAAGGAAAAAATAGGTTAAACACCTAGCTTGAATTTCAATAAATGTAGAAGCAGGTATTGGTTTTCTAGGGCTACCATAACAAATACCACAAACTGAATGGCTTAAATATATAACTTTATTTCTCAATTCTGGAGACTTGGTATCCCAGATCAAGGTGTTGGAAGATTAGTTTCTCCAGAAGCTTTTCTCCTTGGCTTACAACTGCTGCCTTCTAACTGTAGCTGAATTATCTCTTTCTCTACTTGGGTACTCTTGCTGCCAAATACCTTTGTGAGTCACATTTCCTCCTCTTACAAGGACACCAGTCAAATCCAGAAAGGGACCACTCAGCCTCGTTTTAACTCATCTTTTTTTTTTTTTTAATATTTATTGTATAACCTCCCCCAAAATAAAATATTTAGAAATTAACCTAATCAAAGATGTAAAAGAACTATTTAATGAAAACTATAAAAAGTTAAAGAAAGAAATTACAGAAGACACTAGGAAATGGAAAGACCTCCCATGCTCTTGCATAGGCAGACTTAATATAGTGAAAATGGCAATACTGCCAAAATTAATATACAGATTCAAGGCAATTCCTATTAAAATCCCAATGACGTACATCACTGAAATACAGAAAACAGTCCAAAAATTCATATGGAACAACAAAAGACCTAGAATAGCCAAAATAATTCTAGGGAATAAAGACAACATGGGAGGGATATCCATGCCGAACTTCAAACTCTACTATAGAGGTATAATAACAAAGACAGCATGGTACCAGCACAAAAACAGACCCAAAGACCAATGAAATAGAATAGAAGATCCAGAAATAAATCCACAGGCCTACAGTCAGCTGATATTTGACAAAGGAGCCAAAGACATACAATGGAAGAAATGCAGCCTCTTCAACCACTGGTGCTGGGAAAACTGGGAGGCCACATGCAGAAAACCAAAAGTGGACCCCAGCCTATCACCATGCACCAACATCAATGCAAAATGGATTAAAGACCTTAACATTAAACCGGAATCTCTGAAACTACTGCAGGACAGAGTAGGAGAGACACTTGAACTTATAGGCACAGGAAGGAACTTCCTGAACAGAGTCCCAGGGTCACAACAAATTGGAGAGAGACTCGACAAATGGGACTACCTTAAAATAAAAAGCTTCTGCACAGCTAAAGCTATCGCAACCAAGCTAGAAAGACAACCAACCAATTGGGAAAAATATTTACCAGCAATATATCAGACAAGGGGTTAATATCCACCATATACAGGGAACTCAAGAAACTAACCCCCCCCCCCCCAAACCTAACAAACCAATTACTAAATGGGCAAGGGAACTAAAGAGAGACTTCTCAGATGAAGAAATAAAAATGGCAAGGAAACACATGAGGAAATGTTCACCATCCCTGGTTGTGAAGGAAATGAAAATAAAGACAACCCTGAGATACCACCTTACCCCAGTCAGAATGTCCCACATCCACAAGTCAGCCAACAACAAATGCTGGAGGGGATGCAGAGAAAGAGGAACCCTATTACACTGCTGGTGGGGATGTACACTTACACAACTACTTTGGAAAGCAGTCTGGAGTGTCCTCAGAAAGCTAAATATTGACCTCCCTTATGACCCAGTCATACCACTTCTAGGCATCTACCCTGAACAACAGGAACCAATATACAAGGACTCATGCACCTCCATGTTTATTGTAGCACTGTTCACAATAGCTAGGATATGGAAACAACCCAGATGCCCCACCACAGATGAATGGATCCAAAAATTGTGATATCTATACACAATGGAATATTATGCAGCCATTAGAAATGACAAAATAATGGCATTTTCAGGGAAATGGATGGAGCTAGAACAAATCATGTTGAGTGAGGTAAGCCAAGAGCAAAGAGACAAACGATACATGGTCTCCCTGATAAGTGGATGTTAAATTCAAAATGTTAGGTGATACGACAAAATTAACAGGACTTAAGAAACAAAGAACTTCCACTCATCTGGTCGAACCACTACTAAATAACCCCATGCTGCTAATCACATGTATGGTGTATATGTGTACACTGTTATGTGTTATAGACCATGATAGACAATTTGCTCCAGGAAAGTAGAATGAGTTTGTGACTTTAAATGAGCATCACTATCCCACAATACTGTGAAATTTGGGAAACTATGTAATCACTTAATCACAATAAAAAAAAAAAAAAACACCAGTAAACTAGAAGTGGCGCTATGGCTCAAAGTGGTAGAGTATGAGCCTTGAGCTGAATTGCTCAGGGACAGCTCCCAGGCCTAGAGTTCAAGCCCCATGACTGACAAAAAAAAAAAAAAAAAAAAGAGAGAGAGATCTTTCATTCGATTGTTTCTAACATATTTATAAGATTATGTCTTTGTTGCTTTGTATGTCCCTCCCCCATGGTATAACCCCTGCTTTCATTATATATGATGTTGGTATATGTGGAGGTGAAGGGAAAAAACAAATCGTTAAAACAGGGATATAGGAGGACCCATTGCAACAATGAGATGTACAAGTCGTTATGTCGAAAAACGAACTTTACAACTTTGGTGGGGGGGATGGAAGGGGGAGGATATGAAGGGATGGGAAGGGGAAACAAAGAAGGAGGCTACAATGCTTGATAAGAAATGTACTCATTATCTTGTCCATGTAATTATAACCCCTCTGTACAGTATTTTCACAATAAAAAATATTTATTGTAAAGGTGATGAACAGGGGGAGTTACCCCCTCCCTCATTTTCTCCTGCTTCTCCCTCCCTTCTCCCCTCCCCCAAAAGTTGTAAAATTCATTTCCATCATAGTGTCTAGTGAGTATCATTGTTGCACTGGTCCTATTGTTTCTGTGATTCTCTTCCCTTCCATGGATCAGATATACTTATATACAAGACGAAGGGCACAGAAAACTAAAACAGAAAAAAAAGAAATAACTGCAAACAGAACATAGTAAGAAGCTCTTGTTTTCAATTCTTGGAGTTTATTTTGATATGCTTCATTATATATGGTCCTATGCACTTAGCAATTGGGCTATAGTGATCCCCTGATAAGAATTTTGTAAACATATTCTTGTTATTACTAATGAGAGAAACCATGAAACCTACATTTTTTTGAGCCTGGCTTGCTTTGCTTAATATAATTTTTTCCAGGTCTTTCCATTTTCTTATGATGGGGCAATGTCATTCTTTCTGATAGAAGCATAGAACTCTATTGTGTACATATACCACATCTTCTTGATCCATTCATCTATCAAGGGGCATATGGGTTGATTTCATATCTTAGCTATGTTAAATAATGCTGCAATGAACATGGTTGTTCTGGTAACTTTAGTATGGCCTTATTTGTGATCATTTGGATAAATGCCCAGAGGTGGGATTGCTAGGTCATAGGATTACTCTGTGTTTAGTCTTTTGAGGAACCTCCATACTACTTTCCAGAGTGAAACAAGTGAACAAGTTTACACTCCCACCAAAAGTATAGTAGCATTCCCTTCTGGCTACATCCCCATCACCAGCATCTGTTGTTATTAGATTTCTAGATAATGGCTAGTCTAACTGGGTTAAGGTAGAATCTCAATGTTGTTTTGATTTGCATTTCTTTTATGGCCAGATATGTTGAGCATTTCTTCATGACTCTTTTTTTAATTGTAAAGATGCTGTGCAAAGGGGTTACACTTACATGAATAAGGCAATGAGTACATTACTTGTTGATCATTGTTACCCCTTCCCTTCTCATTAAAGAAACACAATTCAGCTCAGAACTGTTGAGAAAAGTATATTTCTAGGAAAAATCCCTACTGGCCTGTGATGAAACAGAAACATTTTTTCTAAAGAATAGAAACTTCCTATATTTTATTTGTTTCAGAAAATAAAGTGAATTAATTTCACTTGTTTCAATTCATTTTACTCTAAAAGTGTATGAAGTTTATAAAAGAAAATTGTAAGTCTATGTGTTAAATATAGATGCAAACATACCAAACAGTATACTGTATCATAAAAGAATTCCAACACTACATACAAAACATTAAATCATCAGAATCAAGTTAAATTTATTCCAAGTATGAAAATATGTTTCAATTTTGTAAAGGTCTGCTAACAAAGTTCAGCAAAATTTCAAAGGATTCTATGGAGACTAAGCTATATGTCTGTTTGAATTTAGTAATCAAATCTGTGTGTTTTAATTAAATAATCCTGTTTTTAAAAAGTTCTGCAAGCTGGGTGCTAGTGGCTCACACCTATATTCCTAGCTACTCAGGAAGCTGAGATCTGAGGATCATGGTCCAAAGCCAGTTCTGGGCAGAAAAGTCTGTGAGATTCTTATCCCTATTTAATCACCAGAAAACTGAAAGTGACACTGTGGCCCAAAGTGGGTAGAGTGTTAGCCTTGAGTGAAAAAGCTCAGAGACAGTGTCCAGGCCCTAAGTTCAAACCCCACAGCCAACAAGAACAACAAAAAATTCTGCAAAAGAACAAATTGGAATAAAAAAAAAGCTGTTACTGTGCGCAATAACTCTTGAATATTTAATATCTGATTATGATTGAGGAGAATTTATATAAATTAGGAATAACTTGAGAAAAGTTATCTCCCAATAACCTAATGCTTTCTGGTACAGCTTTGTACTTTCCTTTCAGGTAATTTGCTAATATTATAAAAACAAAACAACAAAATAGATAAAAAATAGTTGGTAACGTAATACCTATCTTCAATATCAGTATTTACAAGATACAGGCTGGGGGATAATGAGTTTGAAGTTAGTCTAGGCACTATAGAAAGAATGAACTCAAAGAAACAGCAAAAAAAGACTATGGAAATTAGAAGAAAAGAGAAAATTAGTAATTTATGTATGATGATTTATATTGAAAACCTCCACCAAACTAGAGACTCATTCTAGTACTGTTTGACATTGAATAATTTATTTAATCATATTACATCTCAATTTCTCAACCATAAGACATTTCCTCATGTATTAAACAGGGAACAACAAAGAGAAAATTTAGGCAAAATAGTCAATACATGTTTATAGTATGTAAATTTTGTAGCAAATCTATGTTAAGCACTCACTAGAGCTAGACACTGCCCTAGACTAAATGCCTCATGTTTCTGCTATTTTTGGGGTGGGAGCATGTTGGGGTTTGAACTCAAGGCTTTATATTTGCTGGACAGATACTCACTTGAGCCATATCTCCAGCCCTGTTTTATTTTTCTTTTAATTATTATGTGAAGTATTTTGATTATATGCACTTTCCAAATGAAGAGAAAGGAATAAAGTAGAGAAAAGAGAGTCAGGATCTAAAATCATTTCTACCTTTGTTTTTATCAATCCCTGTTATCCTCAAGAGCATTTCCTTTTATAAGTGGGTTTGGGACAAGGATAATCTTCAAGGCTGTTTACATGGATTTTTTTTTATCACCTCACAGGCAGAGACATACACTCAGAGAGGTCAGCCATTTCCCTTTCTGATTACAAGTGGTGTCATTTCTCAGTATTGCTCAAAGAACAAAGTAGTCACAATAGGTCCTATAGTGCTTCTATTATCAGTTTGTCTGGTCAGCCTTCACTATGGATTTTAACAATGTTCTATTGGACACAGGCAGGTCTCTCTGTGTGTTTCTATAATGTTGTCTGTACAGAGAATACAGCTGAGAAGAATGAAGATGGGGAAGAACATAAGGAAGCCTGTTGGAAAGTCGAGTCTCAGGGATAAACTGGAGTTTGCCATGTAGTCATTATATTTTTGAATTCCATTCCCTGAAGCTTCATTTTGGAATCTGAGAATTAAGAGATGTTAGCAAATATCTCAGTTCCACATTTCCTCCCATGCTAGACTCACTTTAGCTTGAGCAACATTGCTGCAATCACACTTGTTATAGTTTGAGAGGAAAGCATGATGCTCTGAGAGTTTCTATTTCATTTTTGGGATCCACCAATGATTGAGTAACTCAGTTTTCTGTCTTTCTTCCTGAAGCTTTCGTTCTTGGTCTGAGTTCTTCTAAAGCAGTATAAAATTTCTTTCTCTTTCCCCTCTCCTCCCCTCCCTTCCCCTCCCTTCCCCTCCCTTCCCCTCCTCTCTCCTCTCCTCTCCTCCCCTCCCCTCTCCTCCCCTCTCCTCTCCTCTCCTCTCCTCTCCTCTCCTCTCCTCTTCTCTTTCCTCTCTCTCATCTTGATCTCTTTCTCTATATGTCTATCTTTATCACCTACCTATATTGTGGTACTATGTACTGAATTCAGGGCAAGTGCTCTATTATTTGAATCATGCATATTTGAGATGTGATAAAACTGAGGGTATGTTTTTTTGTGAAGTAGGATTTGGGTCTCATTTTATGTTCCTTTATAATCATGACAACAAACAGTGCGAAAAATACAGTAGATACTCATTGTATTTAGTGATGACTGATTAAATGAGTTTTCCTTTTTCTATTTTCACAACCTTGAATATCTTTTGACTCTTCCATGAATTAGCTCTGTATCTATGAACATGGCTAGTTTGTTCATATCCTTCATAAAGTGACTTAAACTTTTATTTTTATTTTATTTCTTTGACATGTAAAACATAGAATTTGATGACTAAGCCTTCTTCAATATGAGCTCTATGTGGTGAGGGACAACATATTATATTTAACAAATCAATGAAGTATTGAACTAATTGATTCTGAATGTCTATTCTAGGCAGTAATAGCCATAATGTTTACTCTGGCATGGTGGAACTAAGAGTAAACATCTGATTTCATTTGGCCCAATCAGATTTTTCTTTTGGGAGTTTGGAATTAAGACCTGGTTTTGTAGAAATTAGCTGAAAGGTCTGACATTGAGGCTAGAAATAAAAACATGAGAAACTACAGTCTCATTGAGGCCGGAGTTCCTAATAGAACCAAGACTAACAGATGAGAAATGCATTAATCCCAGAGAGAAAATGAGGTAAACCATATGGCTGCCTTGGTATCCAGTGTCCTTCTGGTCTGTGAATCCAGTTTCTATAAAGAATAGTTGTTCTTTATTCTGTCAGATCTTTACAATAATTAGTATCCCCTCCTCCCCTTGCTTATTGAAGGTAGTCTATGTTAGTTCTGAATTCTGGCCCTTCAAAATATCACTGAATAAAGTAGTTTGCTCGCTCTAATGTAAAGCAGTAATTCTTCTCTTATTCTGCACAGAAATGACTAAAATACCTATAAATTTCTGCTAAGATGGCTGTATACTATTTTCTTTGGAAAGTTCGCTTGTTTATATAGCCATTCAGTAATAGTTAATGAAGCTCTGTATATAAATATACCTTTTTGTTTGCATTGGTTCTGGGAGGTGAACTCAGGTCTTTTGTTCTTGGATGTCTTTTTTGCTCATGGCTGTTACTCTAGCATTGTTTTTATTACTAGGAATTTCTGCTGTCCATGACTACAAAAAGCAATATGGAAAACAGCTTGCAAAGCAGAGGATTAGAGAAGTACTTTAAAAGAGTATGCTTTCCAGCCATCTGATGCTAGTTTTAAAATGTTAAAAATATGTCAGTGGAAACACAACTTACTTAGAGCTCTTTCCTGGTGATAATGTGAATTTTCCTATAAAGTCTATCTGAAGCTGCTTTTTCTACCAGAAAATTCCATTGAGCATCTTAATTTTTTATTTTTTGGTATCAAGTCTTTTTTCCCTAGTTCACTGTGAATTTTCTGAACTTTACCCCTGTTAAATCCTAGCTGTTGACTCTGGGCTGTGGTAGGAATGGTATTTATGGGAAAGAGATGAGGGATGTCTTCTCTTTAGGGAAAAAAACCCATGATATTTTAAATCTTGGATAAGTCTACAATAATAATATTTCATCTCTTCAGAGGCATTTTGTGATAAATGGAATATTCTGTGTGCTTTGAGTCCTTGGACCTAGGAAAAAGCTAGTATCAGCCAGCTTCTGTGACTTTGAAGGCTGATGAATTTGTATTTTATCTCCATCTTCTTGGATAACTTGGGGAAGGGTTTTCCAAGTTCCTTCTTGAATGAGTTTTTGCAGTTTGAAGAATTATAAAGAACTCTGGCTATATAGTCTCAGAAGTGGAAATAATTCATCTATCATATTTTTGGGACACCTGATCGAACTCACAGGGGTGGCTAAGGAATATAGATACCTATAGGTTTTATATAAGAAGACAAAACACATTTGGAAAGTCAGAAGTTGGACAGGTCTTGGCTACAACATTGTAACACCAAAATGATGAAAATGGTTGGCTAAACAATGTGTCATTACACAATTATATACATGTACATATATATGTTATGCATATGTATACACACATGCTGTATATATATGTATATATACATATTATACATATCTACTGTATATATGCATATGTGCTTATATATCTGTATATATACATATAGATGTATATATACATGCATATACATATATACACAGTGCTTCTATTTTCTTACCATATCCCACTGAGTTCTTGTTGCTGGAAGGAATATAAGCTGGCCTTAAGAATATTTTCTATAGACAGGCATCAGTGAATTAAGTCTGTGTTCTTATCTACTCAGGAGGTTCAGGTACAGAGGATTGTACCAACTAGGGCAGAGAAGTCCATGAGACTCCATCTCTAATTAATTGGCCAAAATCTAAGCTAGAGGCATGGCTCAAGTGACAGCACCAGCCATGGGTAAGGGGTAAAGAGAACATGTTTTGCCACTTCAGATGTAAAGTAATTAATATTTGTCATATTCTCAAAATATCCTTAATTGTAAATGGAAAAGACAATTGTTTCCCTACATACAGAGAATATATCAATGAGTTTTAAAAATACTGTAAGAGGCCCCATTTATAGCTAATAGGTCTGAGTGTCTACTTGTGCTTAGATGGCTTAGATTGTAAAACTTCAGAAAATTCTGAAGTGTTTGCTTTACTTGGGTGCAAGAAATGAGGCATCTTAGTAAACATCTCAGCAACTCACTGTTGCTAAACAAATAGTAAGATCTTTTATATTATTTTTATCCAG
Organism: Dipodomys spectabilis; assembly: GCF_019054845.1. Lineage (NCBI taxonomy): Eukaryota > Metazoa > Chordata > Mammalia > Rodentia > Heteromyidae > Dipodomys > Dipodomys spectabilis. Next base: position 37,596,814 of record NW_024870679.1, on the reverse strand, counting down.
GCTTTAGTTTATGATTTCAAACAGAATTATTATTAGATTTAAAAAATACTAATTATGATTAGATTTTAAAAATTCTCTAAGATTTTGTCTTCCAGAGGCGACCCTACTGTGATTTTTTTCTGCTTAGGAGAAAGGGGTACTGGAATGAAAAAGGCAAAACCATTTCCCCCCAGCAACAGCCAGATACTGAGGCAGGGAGAATGTAGATCATCTTGATTATTTCGCCATTCATCAGGGTAAAGTTGGAAACATTGTGAGCTGGGAACACTGAGTTTCATTTTTACCAGTATCCTTCCCTTTTAGAAGGTATCTGTTAGGAGTACTTAAAGTAAAATGGATTGCTTCTAAAATTGAGATGAGCTATAGGGCAGCTTTTCTATTTAATTAGGGTTTTTTTTTTTTTTGTAGTTTGGTTTTGTTGTGCACTTGCTACTGAAAAAAAAAAACTGAGGAGACTTTATTGAAACCCACAGTGGGTTAAAAAAATCTATTTAGGTTAGCAGAGAACACTATTTCTCTCCATTAACAAAATAGCTAGATAATTTGGAGATTTAAATTCGTGTCATTTGTCATGCACTAGGATGTTTATATTTTTTATTGTCAAGGTGATGTACAGAGGGGTTACAGTTATATAAGGTAATAAGTACATTTCTTGTCTAACTTGTTACCCTCACCTCACTTTTCTCTTACTTTCCTTCTTCCCCACCCCCAAGTTGTACAGATCATTTCCAACATGTTGTCTTGTGAATATCACTGTTGCATTGGTTCCCCTTGGCCTTTGTCTCACCATTCTGTTGTTCCCCTTCCCTTCCCTAATTCAGATAAACATATATACAATACCACGATACCAAAATCAAAAACAGTGACAACAGGGACCATAGAGGGAAGAATACACTAAAGAACAAGAAATCACATAGTATATTAAAAACAACAACGAAGAAAAATCTCTTCTGTCCATGTCTTGGAGTTCATTTTGCTTATCATCATCTTCTATGGTCATATGTACATAGCTATTGAGCTATTCTGCTCATCTGCTATGATTATCCTAGATGAATAATAATTATTGCAAATAAGGGAAACCATGGGACTTATGTTTTGGGGGTCTGACTTACTTCACTTAATGTGATTTTTTTTCTAAGTCTTTACATTTCTTTACAAATGGGGCAGTGTCATTCTTTCTGATGGAAGCATAGAATTCCATAGTATGTATGTGATATATATATATATATATATATATATATATATATAATCACATTTTCTTGATCCATTCATCTACTGAGGGGCACATCTAGGTTGGTTCCATATCTTAGCTATGGTGAATAATCCTGTGATAAACATAGTTGTGCTGATACTTCTTTCTGTGCTTTGTCTACTTAACAAGCTCAATCATAGCTTATTCCTCTAAGAAATATTAGCAGGCAAAAATCTTTACTAGCTAGGCGCCTGTGCCTCACACTTGTAATCTTAGCTACTCAGGAGGCTGAGATCTAAGGACTGCAGTTTAAAGCCAGCCCTGGCAGGAAAGTCTGTGAGACTCTTATCTCCTATTATCCACCAGAAAACTGGAAATGGTGCTGTGACTCAAGTGGTAGAGGACTTGCCTTGAGCTCTTCAGTGCCCAGGCCAGAATTCAAGCCCTATGACCACACACAAAAAAGTCCTTACTATACATGGATGGGCTGAAAAACTCATAATCATCCTTACTTTATTCCTGGAGCTCCCAGGCTCCAAACTTCAAAAATCATATATACTTTCTCCTCTTGAATTCTAATATTAAATCATTTTGATTTTACCTCAATAGTATTGTTTCTACTTATTCCTTACTTTTCATGAACACATTAACTGTTGCCTTATCACATATTCATTTATTAAGCCAAAAGGAATTTAGTATTCACTAGGTACTAGTGAATAGTAAATTGTCATTGTGAATACAAGCAATAATGAAGATGAAACCTTATGTTGGCTTTGATATTCCTATCTGAGATCTTAAATGGTTTATGCATTTGTTCTTCCTACTCCAATACATTAAATACACTGTTTCCATATTAACTTTATTTAGAGCTCTATTCATTTAGTAAAATTAAAAGAATAATGTAAGATAACCCTGGAAGACTAGGACCCCACAATTAGGGTCCCAGAGGGTTCCAGTTTTATCTTACATTACTCTTTTAATTTTACTATGTTTTAGATCAATGTATCTATTATGTGTGTATTACCAAAGTCCCTGCCCTCTCCTGCCTCAGTGGTTGTGGTTTTTTTAATATCATATTGAGATGCTCTTTCTCCATCTCACATGTAAAGGTCTAGCAGCCATTGTTTAAAGCTCACTTTTACTAGTTTTTTTTTTCAATTAAGTTTTAAAACATTTTTCTTTCAAGGTTTTCAGATCTGTGCAGTTTTCTCTCCAGCAACCGCCTTACTACCTAGCTGTCTCAAGTGTACCCGGATGTTATGAATCACTTACCTAACAAACTAGAGTGGCACCTGCAGTTACTGGCAATCAGTTGCTCTATGTGTTTTTGTTTTTCTTTTCCTGCTATGTTCTTGTACTCCATCATACCTTGCTTTATCTCGGTCACATTCTCTGCATTTTCACTGTGCCCCCTTTTGGTTTTCCTGTTTGTTTTCTTTGATAATTGGCTCTCCATTAGATTTTGAACTTAATTTCTCTGTTTTCGCCAAGGTGGATGTTCTTGGGTCAAAGGTTATCTCTGCTCTACTTCTCAGAATCTAGTCTGAGGTCAAGTTAATGCTAGCCTTTTCTCTCTTCCTTAGAAGAGTGGTCAATCAGTAATCTGTGTTTACTTTTATCATTGTGGCACTATCTTAACTAATTTGAGGATATTGCTTACGAGTGTTAAGGATATTCACATTTTTGCGCAGCTAATTTCTAGAACTCTTCATCTTAGAATCTGTTTACATTTAGGTTTTCTTTATGGTTGGGATACAGAGCTTGAACTCAGGAATTCTTGTTGTTGCTTGGGTTTTTCAATCCCAGGCAGGCATTCTAGGGCTCGAGTCATGCCTCCAGTTCTCTTTGCACGTTAAAATAGTCCTTTGTTTGCTTGTTTCATTGTTCTTATTAGAATGAGGCTTCTCTGAGGTCAGGGCATAGTTACTGGCTTTTGTATCATTTATAAAACTGTCTTGTGTAATCAATGAATCATGAAGTTGAATTATTTTCCTGGAATTCTAATCTAATATGCTCTCTAAGGGGACTACATAGTCTAGCAGACCTGGATGTGTCAATCAATAAGCTAGTGTGCATCTTGAAAATATTTCCACTTATGTAAGAAAGGGAGATAAAAGTCAACAGAAGTTGGCATACAGGGTTGATTGTGTCTGCTTTGGAAGTTTCACTTTTTGGCATCACTTTACATGGTACTGTTGTTTTTGTTTTGGGAGCTGAGACAGTGTTTTTTTTTCTTTATTTTAAGAAGGGAGAAAATCATAGGTGAAATAAAACTTCTGAGCAGGCATAGTATTTTCCACTTAAGATGACAATATGTAGATTGTATCTTCCTTTTTCTTTAAAATACTATGAACAAGAGTTTAATTTTATACTCATGAAATTACATGTGGAAAATACTTGCAGAATTCAAGGGTACACAAAATAAAAATGATTTGCATTGTTGACTTCACCCTTGATTATTTGGCTGGCATAGCAGCTATCTGCTTTTTTGACCAGTTTGAATAGCTGTTATAGGGAATGATTTAAAGTTACAAGAAAGTAAATATATAAAGTAAAGTAAAGTAAATATATAAAGAAAGTAACTATAAAGAAATATAAAGTAAATATAAAGTAAAATATAAAGAAAGTAAATATATAACATGACCCTTCTTCTCAGCTGCTCCATTGAGCTTTCTTCGAGTGTAATTCCATAGATCACCCTTAGGTAAACCACCTGCTTGCAAAAATCTCCATCTCACAGTCTGTTTACTGAGTAAATCAACATTTAACCCACAATTAAGAGACCTGAAGATATATATATATATATTTTTTTTTTGTTTGCATCTTTTTTTTTAAATTTTTTTATTGTGAACATACTGTACAGAGGGGTTACAATTACACGGGCAAGATAATGAGTACATTTCTTATCAAGCATTGCAGCCTCCTCCTTTGTTTACCCTTCACATCTTCACATCCTTTCTCAGCCTCCCCTCCCCCAATTCCCCCCCCCCCCCCCCCCCCCCCCCCCCCCCGCCCCCCGGCCCCGCACCAAAGTTGTAAAGTTCGTTTTCGACATGACAACTTGTACTTCTCATTGTTGCAACGGGTCCACCTGTATCCTTAAATGACTTGTTTTTCCCCATCTCCTCCACATATTATACCGACATCAAATATAGTGAAAGCAGAGGTTATACTGTGGGGGAGGGACATACAAAGCAACAAAGAAATAATCTTATAAATGCGTTTGAAACAAATGCATGAAAGAAAAAAACATTTAAATACATATCTAAGAGTTCATTTTCCTAACATCACATTATTTGATCTTTTCTGCTTGACTCATACATATACTAGATATTGCAAATAAGGGAAACCATGGGACCTATGTTTCTTTGGGCTTGGCTTACTTCACTTAATATAATTTTTTCCAAGCCTTTCCATTTCCTAACAAATGGGGCAATGTCATTTTTTCTGATGGAGGCATAGAATTCCATTGTGCATATATACCACATTTTCTTGATCCATTTATGTACTGAGGGGCATCTGGGTTGGTTCCATATCTTAGCTATGGTAAATAATGTTGCAATAAACATAGTTGTGTTGGTAGCTTTAGTGTGGTCTTGTTTGTGAACATTTGGGTAAATGCCCAAAAGTGGGACTGCTGGGTCATAGGGGAGCTGTACGTGGAGTCTTTTGAGGAACCTCCATACTACTTTCCAAAGTGGTTGAACAAGTTTATACTCCCACCAACAATGCAGTAAGGTTCCCTTCTGTCCACATCCCCTCCAGCATCTAATGTTGTTATTAGAGTTCTTGATTTTTGCCATTCTAACTGGGGTGAGGTGGTATCTCAATGTTGTTTTGATTTGCATTTCTTTTATGGCTAGGGAGGTTGAGCATTTCTACATGTGTCTATTGGCCATCCTTCTTTCTTCTGTGCTGGGCAGTTGTTTCTTTGAGGATTTGTTGTTGGGGGATTTAATTTTTTGAGTTCCAAGTATATTTTAGATATGAGACCCTTGTCCGTTGTATGGCTAGTGAAGATCTTCTCCCAATCTGTGGGCTTTCTATTGATCTTGCTAGCTATGTCCTTTGCCATGCAGAAGCTCTGCAACTTCACGCAATCCCATTTGTCCAACCTTTCTTTGATTTGTTTTGTTTCCGGGTCTCTATTAAGAAAATTTCGGCCTGAGCCAAGGAGACCTAGGGTTTCTCCTATTCTATCCTGTAATGTTTTCAGAGTGTCTGCTTTGACTCCGAGAGACCTGAGGATATATTAAAGATGCATTCATTTATCTCAACATTTTCTCTATTTTCTTTTTCCTGAGATAGGTTCTGACTGTAACCCAGGTTGGCTTGAACTCATCTATTCTTGTACTTTAGCCTCCCAAGTTCTGGGATTTCAAGTGTACATGAGCATGCCCAGCTAACTTAAATCTTAAGTGAAAAGAATGGTAGAAACACAGAGATGATATAGAAAAACAAGGTTTTGAATCTTGTGTTAAGTGTGAGACAGAAGTTAGAGGGAATCAGCCCATAACAAGCCTAACACTACTCCGAGTCTTGGAGGTCAAGTATGATGGAGATTACCCAGGGAATGATTGAGGGGATTGAGAGATAGTAACAGTGATGTACTCTATGGACTAGATCCCTGAAGAAAGAAATGCCTAAGTTTGTACTAAAACCCAATGTAATGTTTTAATAGGGTTTTCCATCTTCCTAGGTCCCTGTATCTACTTTTGCAGTAAGAAGAATATAGGGGAGCCTACCAAGTGTTTTCTGTCTCATCATATGAAGTGGGAGGTGGGGGAGGGTGGGTCATCTGGTGATGAAGTGAGTAGTAGCATCTTTGGAGTTTCTGTTTGTTTGTATTAGTTACAATGATTTAATTCTTGCCAATATTATGGTTCCTTGGAGTGGGGTGGAGAGTTGTCCTGTCAGGATGCCAGGGTCATGCTGGAGCCAGAGGTGCTTGGAACATTCTGCAGCACTCCCAGTGATATTTGCTGTTTCTCCTGACACTTTAAATAACAGATGATCTGTCCTTTGGCTTCACTTTATAGTATTTTTTTTTATCCTAGCTGCTTTGACAATTCAGTGTGTTTTAGCACGTGAAATAAATAGCATGGGTGTATTATGTGCTATTCAGCTATACTTTGATCTCTATTGTAAAAATACTGTATAGAGGGGTTACTATCACATGAGCAAGGTAATGAGTGCATTTCTTATCAAGCATTGTTGCCTCCTCTTTGGTTTTTCCCTATCATCCCCTTCCCTCCCATCTCCACAACTCCATCTCCCCCCCCCTCCCTGCCCCCAGCCTAAATTGTAAAGTTCATTTTTCGACATAGCTGCTTTGATCTCTAATGAGCAGAAATAAATCTACTTTGTTTATTGCTGACTGTCCAGATTTGTACCAGTGCTTGGTTAAGAGTAGGTGCTCAGAAAAGATAAAAAAGCTATGTACATATGACCAGATAAGATGATTTAAGCGAAATAAACTCCAAGATAGGACACAGGTGGCTTTTTCTTTCTTGCTATTGTTTCTAATGTATTTATAATGTACCATGTGATTTGTATGTTCCTCACCCACAGTATAACCCCTGTTTTCATTGTATTTGATGTCAGTCTAATTTGGAGAGGGGAAGGGAAAAAAACAAAATGTTTAAATAGGGGTACAGGTTGACCCATTGCAACAATGAGATGTACAAGACACTATGTTGAAAAACAACTTTACAATTTAGGCAGAGGAGGTGTAGCTGAGGAGGTGGGAGGGAAGGGATGGTAGAGAAAAAACAAAGGAGGAGGCAACAATGCTTGATAGGAAATACCTTGTTCATGTAACTAACCCCTCTGTATAGTATTTTTACAATAAAAAACTTATTTAAAAAAGAGTAGGTGCTCAATTAATAGTTGAAACATGGAATAAATTTTTCCTTTCCTTTCCTTTCTTCCTTCCTTCCTTCCTTCCTTCCTTTCTTCCTTCTTTCTTTCCTTCCTTGTTTTCTTCCTTCCTTCCATTTGTGTGTGCTGGGAGCAGATAAAGGCTTTACCACCAAGCTACATATATAGCCCTAAAAATAGATTTTAAATTAGTTACTTACTGTCTACAATCTTTTGTTTCTATAACTATTGACACAGAGTAGAAAAAAACTTTTATCTTATATTTTCCATTATGTATGCATATGTATTTTAATAGTTAAGAGAAGTAATCATATGGGAACTTAGTTCTGTTATATATTCCTTGGATCAAATAATTTTATTTGAAAGAAAATATTAAGGTCATCCTCATATGCAGTGCAGAAATTCTTTCTGTTGTAATACTGACTGACAATTATCAGCATCATTTACATACTTCCAGTGATTGGCCATTTGACATGTTCTAAAGGGCTCTATTGTCAGGTGACTTGTGCTGGCTGACTTGAGAGGTAGTTCTGGAACTAGACCATCCAAACAGCCTGGGGCATTGTTAGAAAGAAGAACCTCAGACTCCAAACCAGATTGGAAGCAGAACTTACATTTAACAGATCCTCTAGAAGGTTCATATGTACATTATGATTTGAAAAATATTTCTGTAAAGATTTGTTTTAAAAAATACATGGAAAACTTACTCTTTATAAGTCATTCATTGCTCTCAATTTACTTTCTTTTTCTTTTTTTGGGGGGGGGGGGTCCAGTCATGGGGCCTGAACTCTGGGCCTGGGCGCTGTCCATCAGCTCTTCAGCTCAAGGCTAGCGCTCTACCACTTGAGCCACAGTGCCACTTCCGGCTTTTTTCTTTTTTCTTATGTGGTGCTGAGGAATCGAACCAGGGCCTCATGTGCAAGGCAAGCGCTCTACTATGGAGCCACCTTCCTAGCCCTCAATTTACTTTCTTGTATTCCCTCTTGGCCATGAACAGCTTTTCAAATATTTGAAAACAGAATCCAAAGTTTTCCTTATTTGTCCTCTTCCTAGACGGTTCAATGGTAGGGATCTTTCCAGTCCTGAGCTTCAGCAATAATACTGTTGGGCTATTTTAACATCAATGTCAGGGTCTACAAGTGAAAGGTTTATAAAAAGAGAGAGACTGCTTATGTCATCACTTTGCCGTCAGCATAGATAGACAGGGAATGAGAAAGACAGAACATTATGAGCTAATTGTTTATGCATTCAAGCCTCAGGGTACATAAACAGGATGAAACCACTTATCTCACCCTTAGTGACTATTTTCTACAGATTGTGGCATTTTCCTAACTTCTATCTGCTCAGGGACAGCATTTCTAACTAAGCCTTCTCTTTTCTAAGTAAAAAAAATATCCCATTCACTCAACTGCATCTTACATGTCACGATTAGAAAGTAAACTCTTTGAAAGAAAGGATGAAGTCCTATAGTTTTTTCAAATTTCAAGCTAAATCTATACTTAATACATACTATGCTTCCTTTTTGGTGGATGTGTATGTGCTGAGCATTTATTCTTGCTAGGCAATCATTGTACCACTGACAAAAATGTGCTGAAGAAATTGTTTTTGAATATAAAAATGAATTATTGAATGGGGGAATGTGATTGTAAGACATTTTGCTGCTATCTTTTGAGAATATGTTAGTATGTGACTGTCTGATACAATGTGGCATCATGAAATGGCAAGAATACTCCATGTGGGATGTGAAGTAACGGTGCCACTCACTCCACAGTATTCCTCCTAACCTACACTGTTTTGATGAGCTCAATCTAATAATGACCACAGAGAATATGGGTATTTTCAGCATTACGGCTGTGATTAGAAGGAGACGATCTACCTCTTTAGGTATTTAGTTCATCTGTAAGGTGGAATTTATTTGAATATTATTATCTTTGGAATCTGATAGACTTTCCAAGATTAGGAAGGGCCTCCTAGCTAAACAACTGTGGAGGTCTTTCCAGATTACACTCTTCTCATCTTTGTTTTCTTCTCCCTTTGTCTAACCACATTGGAAGCCATATCACCCAACACTTTTCTCTTAAGTACTAGTATAAAAGAGACTGTGGTGGTGAGTGGTAAATATAGAATAGATGGACATACATGATACTCCAAGAATTATGATGGTGGAACAGGACATTTTCTGGTATTGGATATGATAATGAGTAGATACAGAAGACGGGGAACAACACACTGGCTCTTTTGCCATAGCAACAATAAGTACATTTATTATATAAGCAGAAAGAGGGAGAATGTTTATTTGATCCCTGTACTTTTATTTCCCAAACCTCAAGTTTTCTGGTCTTTGATTCAGTTTGAATTCTCAACTGCTGGCAGTTAGTTACCTTATAATGACAGTCAGTTCTTGAAGTGCCCAAGGCATGAAGGTACATGTCTGACTCCATGATAGTTTATTATCTAAAAATAAACAAATCAAGGTTTTCTTTAAAAGCTCATTGAAGAATTGCTTGAATCCTCTTTTCTCAAGCACAAAAGAATGGTCTCTTTCAACATTTGTATCCTTATTTTGAGGCAATCAACTTACAAGCAGGAATTGAGGTACAGCTTTTTTTCTTTCCAATTCAGTGTCATTAGAAAATGGTCTGGTTCATTCAGGTCTGTCTCAAGAGCAAATGAGCACCAGCAAGCCTCTGATGGAGGAGCACTATGTGATTCTAGTCTAAAAGGAAAACCACAGTGTATTTGGCCAGCAGTATTCACATAGATAGCTCAAAGGTACTTGTCTTTACTGTGTCCAAATGTCCCTGATATTTGCTGGTGGAAAAAAAGACTGCCATTAAATGCTTATGACAATGAAGCATTGCATTTTAGGAAATAGGAAAAATGGGGGAAATCAATTACAACCCCAAAATACAACAAATTCCCCAAGAGCAGTGCTATATAGCTTTCTCCCTTTGTTTGAGGAAAGGGGAGGGTAAAAACTTGAAAAAAAAAAAAGCTTTATAAATAAGTTTTCTAAATAGCCCCACATATACATGAATGGTAGAAGGGTTTGGGATACCAACTTCCTATGTTCAAATATTAGATCTCTAGCTGGGCACAAGTGTCTCATGCCTATAATCATAGCTACTCAGGAGGCTGAGATCAGAGGGTCACCACTTGAAGCCAGCCTAGGCAGGAACATCTGTGAGGCTCTTACTTTCAGTTAAACACTGAAAAAACTGAAAATGGTGCAGTGGCTCAAGTGCTAGAGTGTCAGACAGTGTCCAAGGTCCTGAATTCAAGCCTTAGTACCAGCACACACACACACACACACACACACAAATAGTTCCCCCAACCCCCTCCCCCTTTTTGTGGGGCTTGAACTCTGGGCTTGAGTGCTGTCCCTAAGCTCAAGGCTAGCACTCTATCACTTCTGTTTTTTCTGGTTAATTGGAATAAAGAATCTCACAGGTTTTTCTGCGCTGGCTGGCTCTGACCATGATCCTCAGATCTCAACCTCCTGAGTAGCTAGGATTACAGGCGTGAGCCACCAGTGCCCAGCCCCCCCTCCCCCCAACCTTTTTAAAAATGATGTTAGGTTTATATTAGTGTTTGTGACTTTAACTATCACTACCACACAATACTGTAAACTTTGTGAAATTTATGTAATCACTTAATCACAATAAAAATTGCTATAAAAATGATGTTAGGGTTGAAATCGAGGGCCCTGTGTACATGTTCAGCTACTGAGCTATATCCACAGCTCCATGACTCAGGGACAGTAAGTCAACTAGCATAATTAATCCATTCTACCAGAGAGGTCCTCGTGAGGTTAATGCAGAGCAGCCAGTAGGGGGCCTAGCATATGAGAGGGCTTCAAAGTAGGAACTAAATTTACATTTCCATGTCCTACTGTAGTTTGGCTGTGGAGAACCTCTTCTTTGGGCATTAACTTCCAGTCTTCCTTGTTTATAGACTACCAGTCTTTGCTTACACCTCAATATCTGTATAAAATTTTATGTACATCATTCATAATTGACACTTAGTAACATGCTTGCCCATTTTCTTTTTTTTTCTCCCCTCCCTCACTGTATGCTCCATTTTCTAGAGAACAATTCAAACTGTTTATCATAACATTTTTAAGGACATTCATGATCTGACCCAAAATAACCCTTCCTTACTAGAGATCTGTTTTGTTAGTTCTTTTGTCATTATGCCTGATTTTTCTCCTATAATTTCATCTTTTCCTTGCACTGTATTATTTTCCATTTCTCCTACAATATTATTTATTATTTAAATTCCACCTTCATTGTTTCTTGTGACGTCTTCCTTAAAAGACTTCCTTAGAAACAGGTGGTCTGTTGACTTTTGAAGCTAGCACGTGATAAGCCCATAAGCATTCTTCTTTTGTTTTTGTTTTTGGTGATAAAGAGTTTGAACTCAGGGCTCACACTCATACATTTTACAATACTAAGCTCAGTGGATATGTTGTCACTTGAATATTATCTAACATGTCTAGAGTAGTTGACAAAACAAATGATTCTCCATCTAGCTCTCTAAGCTCTGAAATGCTTTCTCACTACTGTGGCTTACTTGACTCAGTCTTCAGTGAGTATATTCATTTCTTAGGATTGCCTTTTAAAAGTACAAAAAACTAGGATAACTTAAAAAATATGAATTTACCTTATGATTCTGGAGTCTAGAAACTCAAAGGTGTACATATGTATATGTGCATATGTATATATGTACATATGTGTATGTGTGGATATATGTATATAGAGATTTGTTATGTGAAATTAGACATGCAGTGGTCTTCATCTTTGTACTCTTTATGGAAATAAAGAATAAATGATTGTTTACTGCAAGCATAATTATTGTGAGCTGCACTCTGTATATCCCTAATTTTTATATGCTGAAGCCCTAGCACCCATACTGCAGAATGTGAATGTATTTGGAGGTAGGGCCTTTAAGTCCTCTAAGTTATAACTTAAAATAAGGCAGATCTTAAGCCCATCTGACTGATGCCCTTATAAGATGAGGAAATTTAGATACACAAAGAGATATCAGATGCATTAATATAGACAAAATTATATACTAGATAGATCTGTTCTTGCTAGGGTTTAAGAAGAGAGGAGTGTTGAATAGATGAGCCACAGAGGATACTTTAGGCAAGGGCAAAGACTATTTTTCATGACATTATAATAGTAGGTTCCTAACCAACACTGTGAATTTGTCAAAATTCATAGAACTTTATAACATAGTAAGCCTTAATATACAAAAATAATGTAAAATCATTTAGGAAGTAAGAGGAATCTCAGGTAAAATACACAACACAACAAAACAATTTAATTATATCTTCTAACTATGTTATTAAAAACTCCCAGTGAAGGGACTCGGGGAAGGAATGTTATTCCATAAGTAACTTTGGAAGTGATTGGAGACCTGACTAAAGGAAAAAGGAACTGAGCAACAGCAGTGTGTTCCAGCTGATAGAATTGTCCACTAGCATGTACATGTATACTAGCTCTACCAACAAATATGGATTATAGTTGTAGCACCATGAACTCAAGGGCACATTACTATCATTATAGATGTCAGTGCATAGAAATACATATAGAACATATATAGAATGTATATAGACATGTATGTAGACATTTAAATATGTGTCCATTAGTTACCTGCACACATGCATACACACATATTTTGCCTTGTTCACTGAAAAATGGTCTAAATGCTCAGACACAGCTGGTGCCCATGCAGATCATCACAATTTCTAACTCTGTTTGTTCCAATGAAAGGAACCAATGATTTTTGGAAAAATGACTGATTGTCAGGAAATAAACAAGATGAATCTGGAGCATGTTGCAGTACTATAAATACACACTTTAAAAAATATCCATGATTATAAGGCATGGCTAAGTTTGTGTTAGGAATCCCTAACTGCCAAAGTGAAACAACAAAATATAGGAACATTGGATAAACCAGAGCTTAAGGAAATATTCAGTCTCCCCTGATATAAATAACTAACTACATTAAGATGTATAGAAAAAAACAGATCTCCTAGGCAGAAGAATTCCAAATAATTAGAATAGCTTTCTTAGTCTCATGAAGGCAGAACCTAACTCCCCACTCCTTAAATGTGGGCTGTATGTCATTGATTCTTTCCAAAGTGCAGTACTAGCAGAAGGAAAAGAGTAACTATAAAGGGTTACTTAATTTACTCCTTAACTGGAAGTACTACCTCATGCAGATGATCAAGGTTAATACTGAAAGAAGTAAATTATATTGACAGTGTATGTATGGTCTTGGTATGAGGTAGTGAGAATGCCATATTACCTCTGTGGTCTTTCTTTCCATGTAATATGCAACCACAGTATAATCATGAGAAACAGAACACCACACAAGCCATCATAGAGGGCACTTCACAAAACACTTTTCCAGGATTCCTCAAAACTGTCTAGGCCATGACAAAGGACATAGCTAGCAAGATCAACAGAAAGCCCACGGGTTGGGAGAAGATCTTCACTAGCCATACAACGGACAAGGGTCTCATATCTAAAATATAACTGGAACTCAAAAGATTAAATCCCCCAACAACAAATCCTCAAAGAAACAACTGCCTGATAAATAAATGGGCTAAAGACTTAAAGAGAAACTTCTCTGAAGAGGAGATAAGAATGGCCAATAGACACATGAAGAAATACTCAACCTTTCTAGCCATAAAAGAAATGCAGGCCGGGCACTGGTGGCTCACGCCTGTAATCCTAGCTACTCAGGAAGCTGAGATCTGAGGATCGCGGTTCAAAGCCAGCCAGGGCAGGAGAGACCGTGAGACTCCTATCTCCAATAAACCACCAGAAAACCGGAAGTGGCGCTGTAGCTCAAGTGGTAGAGCGCTCGCCTTGAGCTGAAGAGCTGAGGGACAGCGCCCAGGCCCAGAGTTCAAGCCCCACAACCGACAAAAAAAAAAAAAAAAGAAATGCAAATCAAAACAACATTGAGATACCACCTCACTCCAGTTAGAATGGCTATAATCAAGAACTCTTATAACAACAGATGCTGGAGGGGATGTGGCCAAAAGGGAACCTTACTACATTGTTGGTGGGAATGTAAACTTGTTCAACCACTTTAGAAAGTAGTATGGAGGTTTCTCAAAAGACTCCCAGCAATCCCACTTTTGGGCATTTACCTAAATGATCACAAACAAGACCATACTAAAGCTACCAGCACAACTATGTTTATTGCAGCATTATTTACCATAGCTAAGATATGGAACCAACCCAGATGCCCCTCAGTAGATGAATGGATCAAGAAAATGTGGTATATATACACAATGGAATTCTATGCCTCCTTCAGAAAGAATAACATTGCTCCATTTGTTAGGAAATGGAAAGGCTTGGAAAAAAATTATATTAAGTGAAGTAAGCCAGGCCCAAAGAAACATAGGTCCCAAGGTTTCCCTTATTTGCAATAACTAGTATAAGTTTAGGACAAGCAGAAAAGGTCAAAAGCTATGTACATATGACCATATAAGATGATGTTAAGTGAAATGAACCCCAACATAGGGACACAAATGGTTTTTTCTTTCTTGCTATTGTTCTTAACATATTTATAATGTACTATGTGATTTACTTGTTTTTTGGTATCTTCCTCCCCCACAGCATAACCCATTTCCACTGTATTTGACATTGGTGCCCTGCATCTTGTATATACATTTTTCTAATTTGGGGAGAGGAAGGGAAAAACCAAAATGCTTAAATAGGGATACAGGTTGACCCATTGTAACAATGAGATGTACTAGACACTATGTTAAAAATGAACTTTACAACTTGGGGGGGGAGTAGTTGTGGAGGTGGGAAGGAAGGGATGGTAGGGGAAAAACAAAGGAGGTGGCAACAATGCTTGATAGGAACGTACTCATTACCTTACTCATGTAATTGTAACCCCTCTGTACAGTATTTTTACAATAAAAAACGTATTTAAAAAATAAATATACAACACAAATGAAAAAGAAACAGTCTAGGCCATGAAAGCCAAGAAAAGTCTGAGAAATACATCATAGCTCAAAAGTAGCCTAAGGAGACATGCCAACTAGATATAATATGATATCCTAGAGGGGATCCGGGGGAAGAAAAAGAATATATAGTAAAAAGCAATAAAATTTGAGTCAAATGTGTACTGTAGTTAAAATTTTGTATCAAAATTTGTTTATTGATGATGTCTAATGTCCCACGTTAATACAGCTTGCAAATATAAGGAGAAACTCAAAGTATTTGAGAATCTATCTTTACAAATCTTTTGTAAATTTAAATCCTTCAAAAATAAAAAGGTCTTATTTTAAATTTTTTTGAGATAGGGTCTCATTCTGTATCCCATTCATACCTTCAGCTTCTGATAGCAAGCCTCCTGAGTGCTGCAATAAGCATTTACCACCCTGCCAACCTCTAAAATAAAATGTTTATTACAAAAAATGGCCAATTTCATCTCCTATATCTTAATGTGAGCCAAGCGTCAGTACTTACAATGTTTTAAAAGTTATCTTTAAGGGCTGGGAAGGTGGCTCAGTGGTAGAGTGCTTGCTTTGCATTTATAAGGCCCGTGGTTTGATTCCTCAGCACCAGATAAGCAGAAAAATCCAGAAGTAGCACTGTGCTCAAGTGGTAGAGCACTAGCTTTGAACTGAAGAGCTGAGAGACAGTGCCCAGGCCTAGAGTTCAGGCCCCACTACCAAAAAAAGAAAAAGTTATCTTTAAAGGGTTTCAATTCAACATATCAATTCCTTTTTTTGTGTGTGTGGGGGGGTCCGGTCATGGAGCCTGAACGCTGGTCCTGGGCGCTGTCCCTCAGCTCTTCAGCTCAAGGCTAGTGCTGTACCACTTGAGCCACAGCACTACTTCCGGCTTTTTTCTTTTTACTTATGTGGTGCTGAGGAATCGAACCCAGGGCCTCAGGCATGCAAGGCAAGCACTCTACCACTGAGCCACTTTCCCAGCCCTCAACATATCAATTTCTGAGTGCAAAAATAGGTAGAGCTGGGAGAGCAGGGGAGAACCATGGAAGAAGGGGTGACATTGATCAAGGTGTTTTGAAGATCTCAAGTGCTATCCATGTGGAGTGAAGTTCAGAACCTTTAGGGTAGAAGTCCTTGAGCCATGGAAGCTGTTAACATTGTAGCAGTGCATTAAGGAATGTTACAGTGTTCTGAAGTAAAAATGAGAGTGCTGAGTGTTGCTTCTATTTTATACCTATGCAAAGTTGAATTTTGAATACTGAATGAAATAAAAATAAAGTACTGGAACAAGTTGCCCATTTCAGTGCCCACTTGATGTCTCACTATTAGACATTAGGCCACTAATTGACAACTGTGTCAAGCATATAATTATATCTTAAAATCTCTCTTGTAACTTTCCCACAAATGAATGATGAGAATGGAAAAAAAATCACACAGGTACCCCTTTTTCTGTCTGATCCTCACAGCTTGACCACCGGATGTCATCAATATGTGCTGGTGGACCCTTAACCATGGTGACTTTCATTTCTCACCTTTTCTGTTGTGTTCCGTGTTGTGAAGGCCGACACTGTGGATAACAAGCCCTGTGGTTCCCAGGTAGCTTCAAGCACTGGGAGTAAGAGCACGTTTTTAGCCCTCATAATGGCAGTGGCTCCATTTGTTGTAACTCTAGCTCCTGTCAAACCCACCTATTACTTGACTCTGGAAGCCCCATTCTCATTTTTCACTCCTTCTGGCTGAATAGAATAATGGCTTCCTGTTGTTGCTAGTCTCTGGGTAGCTCACTATTTCTTATTGGGTGTTGATGTTAAACCTTGTTAAACTGGTACAAATTATGTCTTGATTCATTTTTTTGCTATTGGAATTTTGACTGATAGAATTTATATATAATTGCCAAGTTTTTATACAATTATTATATATTTATCAACTTTCTGTCTTGGGAATGACCACACCTCCCCTTCATAACATTAAGTCAATGCACTGCTTATTTTTATTCTTAAAATATTCTTCATTTTTTTGGTATGAAATATTGTTGATAATAGAGAACATTATTTTCCCCAAATCCTTACTTGGCAACAGAAAGAGTTGGCAAATCTATACTGTTTTTCCACACATATTTGAAATTTCACATTTGAAATACAATCTTGTATAAGAACTCAACTCTGAAACATAAACAGAATTCAGCTGTAATTCATTTCCCACAGGAATCTTACAAATCTGGTGAACCTTGCCAATAACTGTCACAGGCACTTAAGTTACAGAGATCCCACTGTTTGTATAACTTATCATACCACTTCTGGTCAAAGAGAAAATAGCATTTGGGGACACTAGAGGAAGTATAAAAATTTAAAGTGGTTTTTTTTTTTTTTGCTACAACCATTGCAACAGAAGAAGAAATTATGATGTAGTGTGCTTTTACTTTTATTTACTTTTCACGTTGTGTTTTGAGTTCCCAAAACATTGACCAGCATTGCATTTCATTGGAATGTTGAAGAAAATGGGTGGAGGAAGAGGTGAAGAGCTCAAGCCAGCCCATGAAGTACAGATGTTTCCTGATAGTGACTTAGAAATACATGGTCACACATCCAAGAATGTTTACCTTTGCCATATTTCAAGTCTTTTATTGTAAGCAGTTATAGCAGCTCATTTATAGATGACTCCTTCACTAAGTAACAAGCATGGAACATATGTGTTTACTGGCATTCCAAATTGAATACATTCCATTATGCCAAGGGCATTCAGTCTGCAATTGAAAGAAAAGATTTGATGCGCCTTATATTTGGGAAATATAAAAGAACATAAGTTGTGTTTTTATTATTCTGTCTTCTTGACTTAACAGCTTTCCATGTTGGAAGTGTATTGCCCTTCTTTGTTGAATCAAGTCATATTTAGTGTTTGGCTGCAAAGGTACTGATTGTAGTTTTCACCTTGCTTAAGGACACTTCTGTTGTTCATTATTTCATTGTTATTATTTCATTCTCTATTTAGCTTAAGGAAAGATACAAGACAATCATAAATTTATTCTTTCCTTTACACACTTAAAATTTTTAAGTACTCAAATAGCATAATCAGAAAGAAAAAACAAGGTTATAGTATAGGTATAAATTATCTTCCATGTAGTTTGGAAGAGCTTAGGGAACTCAAGAATTTCCTTTCTCTTTGTATTTCTCTACTTCTAAATTCAAATAACAGAAGCATAAAACCCCAGTTTTATTGTTTATTTTTTTCAATGGTGGATATCAGTTTCTAGAAAACCTAGGAGTAGTGCTTATAACCATGTAAAGAAAGTTGGTAAGAATGAAGAAGCTGAGGTAGGATATAGAGAAGGTTCCTGCTGATTTTCGGACACCCAGAACATCTGCTTGTTTGTTCTACCTGTTATTTAGCCATTTGAATCCTCCACAAAATGGGAGTTACTACTTTTTTTGGCTAAAATAATACATTGGACAAAATTCTGCAGGGTACAAGCAACAGAAATACAACTAGAATTAGTTTAAGTAGAGAGGACTGAGTTCCAATGCCAAGGAAGCCCATAGAATTGAAGGAAGAGTTGGTTGATGATGCATCTGGCAGGCCATCAGGCACCTGGGGAATCTGAGAGCCCAGGGCCAGGAGTTAAATACCATTCAGACTTACTCTTTTGGCTTGTAGTCTCTGCTCCTTCTCCATCTGGGTGTTGTGTCCTCCACAGAGAAGTATTTTATTTTTTGTGCTATTTTCCCTCAGACTTTTGTTTACCCTATTATTCTCTTCCACTACTTAATATTTTAACCCTTTAGCACTGAAGCAGATATTGTAGTCCACTGCTTTTGATTTTCAAGAATATAGTCTGAGCATGAATCTAGACTACATGAGAGACATGTCTTATAGGAGAGATAAAGAGGAAAGCCAGCAGTGAAGCTAAGAAAGCTGAGATGGTGTGCTACTGAGAGAAGGGTTCTGCACCCAGCTGATTACTCCATCACCAAGAAACCTACAGTGGGCATTTATGTTTATTAGTATTAAAAATTAAAATTGCATTATAATTTCAAGTCTTGTCAATTCGACATTGGAGCCAAGTGTTTGACGTCCATGATGAAGTTTATACTCCAGGACTCATCCCTGTAGGGGAAAAGTAGCAGAGTTTTCCAGTGAGTTTGGGGGAATCCCAGAGTTGAGAGAATCAGAGTAGGAAGAGCTTTTATCCTTTATTCCAAAGAGAGCTATGGGTGGTGGAGAGAGGCTGCTATTGTTTTTTGGGACTTGACTTAGCATGGGGTGATATTTTTTATTTTTATTTTTATTGTGAAAATACCGTACAGAGGGGTTACAATTACATGGGCAAGATAACGAGAACATTTCTTATCAAGCATTGTTGCCTCCTCCTTTGTTTCCCCTTCCCATCCCCTACCCCCCACCCCCTCCTACCCGATCCTCCCCTCCCCCCCACCAAAGTTGTAAAGTTCGTTTTTTGACATAACGACTTGTAGCTGGGTGATAAAGGTGGCTATATCTCAATCAGCTTCATGGAGTTCTGACTTAACTCAGAAAGGAACAAGATCAGAACAGTTCTGGAACATAGCACAGACATGGTGCCAGACTTAGAAAACCTCCCCAAACTTCCCATGGTTCAAAGAGCATTGGCAAAGACTTCTTGGTGCATTTTGCTTAAAAGACACAGGGCAAGCAAGGATAGTCATTGATCTGAAGTGACCTTTGGCATGGCTCCATGTAGAACAACACACACAAAAACAGACAGAAGAGATAGATGCCAAATTCAACAAGGATCAGAAACTTTGCTTTCCTGGCTCTGCCTTCTTTTGCCTTCTACTGACCCCTGCTTGGAAGTTATGTATAAACCAACAAAACAAAACAAAAGAAAATCAGGAACTGGAATTCTTTGAGTTTTACCATCTATTAGTTGATAAAGACAAGAATATTACCGAACAAATTGTGTTTAGATTCAAAAATAATTAGGCCATGGTTTCTGAACACTTGCTTCTGGGGCTTGAAATTCTGTCTTTTATAGCAAATCAGGCTCTTCCATGCCACTGAGAACTAACAGCTGCAGCTCACAGCCATGTACACACTCACTGGTCCCTCAGTACTCATCAAAGACTGGCTCCAGGACTTCCACCTAAACCCAGATCTGTAGCTGCTCAAGTTCCTTGCTTGAAATAGTGGAGTATTTGCACAGAACTTATATACACCCTTGCATGTACTTCAAATACCTACAAATTACCTGTACTCCTTAATGCAGTGTAAATAGTCAGGTTGTATAGAGAATAAGAAGAAAAGATGTCCAATATTGGCCCAATTAAAAACACCTATTTTTATTATCTTTAAGTAGTTGTACAAAGTAGTTACCATTCAACAAAGCAGTTTATGAATACAATGCATCTTGATAAGCGTCACTTCTTTCAATGTATTCCCATCCCTTCAGATCCCACCCCTTTCTTCAATTTCCTTCCTTCCTTCCTTCCTTCCTTCCTTCCTTCCTTCCTTCCTTCCTTCCTTCCTTCCTTCCTTCCTTCCTTCCTTCCTTCCTTCCTTCCTTCCTTCCTTTCTCCCTTCCTTCCTTCCTTCCTTTCTCTCTTTCTTTCTCTTCATTTCCTTCTTTCGTTCTTTCTTTCTTTCATTCTTTCTTTCTTTCTTTCTTTCTTGTTGGTTGTGGGGCTTGAACTCTGGGCCCAGGCACTGTCCCTCAGCTCTTCAGCTCAAGGCAAGTACTCTACCACTTGAGCCATAGTGCCGCTTCTGATTTTCTGGTGGTTAATTGGAGATAAGAGTCTCACAGACTACTTTCCTGCCTGGGCTGGCTTTGAACCGTGATCCTCAGATCTCAGTCTCCTGAGTAGCTAAGCTTACAGGCATGAGCCACTGGTGCCTGGCCAAATTTCTTAATTGTGTATAATATGCACTGAATTTTAGGATTGCATTCTCTCCCTTCCTCTCTTCATTCATCTATCCCCTTCCACTTGACCCTTTCAAGTACCCACTGTCTATTTTATTTGACTGAGAGTTAGCCTTTCTAAGGAATTACACCATCGGTGCAATGTAAATTCATTCAGCTCTAGAAAAGCAGTATGGAACTCTGGAAAACAGTTTGGAAGTTCCTTAAAAATCTAAACATATAACTACCATGTTATCAATTCCACTCTTGAGAACTTATCCAAAAGATTACAAACTAAGATACAATAAAGCCATCTGTACAACTGTGTTCATTGAAGCGCTATTCCTCACACCCAAGGTACAGGATCAGCCTAGATGCTCCTCAATGGATGAATGGATATATACAATGGAAGTTTACTTATCCATTAGAAAAAAATATGCATCATTTGCAAAGGAATGGAAGGACCTTGCACAAGTTTTAAAAATAATTTCTTTTCTTTCCTTTCTTGCCACTGCCGCCGCCTCCTCCTCCTCCCCCCCTTCCCTCTCCCTCCTCCTCCTCCTCCCCCTCATCCTCCTGCTCCTCCTGCTTAGGTAGGCCCTCTATTATGTAAGTCATACCTCTAGTCTTTTTATGCTTTGTTCATTTTCAGGAAGAGTCTTGAGGTTTTTCCCAGGGCTGGCCTCAGTTTGAGATCCAATTACCTATAGTGTTCTGTGTAGCTAGGAACACAGACATGTGTGATTGAGACTGATTTGTTGAGACGGAATCTTGCTAACATTTTGTCCAGGCTGGCTGTAAACTGCTATTCTACTGTTCTTTACCTCCTGGATAGATGGGATCACAGCGTGAGCCACTGTAGTAAACTTAAGAAAGTACTTTCAATCTGTTTTTGCTTGAATTCTGGATGTAGAATCTGTCACTACAGTCATCATGTGGGAGGAAAAGGCTGTAATTCATAGCCTGTTACCGCATCCCGGCTCTTATTTGAAAAGCTTCAGAGAACAGCATGACTGACTTTGCTCTAACCACATTTCCATGCTATCTTCCAGGAAGAGGTGGGGAATACTGTGGAAGGTTGGAGATAGCGTAACAGATCCAGCTTGGACCACGTGCTGGGTAGCCTCTGCCTCCAGCTAGGATGCTGCTTTAACTGACAGCCCAACTAGACCCGTGTGTTTGGAGTTAGGGAAAACCCAGTTCTTCAGCCAATAGGGAGTAGTCTGATCAGAGGAAAAGAAGAAAGGGAGAGGGCCAGTTAGACATTTGAACTGAATTAGCTAGTTTGTATAACTATATTAGTAAAAGTTCCTGAGTGTCATGTTGTTAGGGTCAGAGCCAGAAACTAACAAAACCAACAAGATACTTTCATGACCTATTAATTCAAAACTAGGGCTTCTGGAAAAAAAAATAATAGCACCTAGATTTGTACTGTAAATCTGCGAAGCAACTTAACTCTGAGAGTTGGTTTATTGGTCAGTGAGTGGCCTGGTGGGTTTTGCTCTCAAATCCCATTATGCTCCTGCAGAGAATGAAGTGTTTTGTGCTATGTGAAAATTGGTTTGTGGTATGTGTTTACAGATCATCAGGAGATTCAGGTTTCCTTTAAGATCCATAGGGACTTAAAATCTAAAATACATTTCTATGAAAACCACATTTAGCTTCAGAATTCAGAAATGATTTCGTTCCAACCACTTATTCATAGCAGCCTTTTCAGTCAACACTCAGGAGTGATCCTTCAATATTTATTCTTGTAGCATTATTTCTCACTATACTCTTTGGGACATAAGAAAATAATAATTATAATGGCTTATATACAAAATGAAAAGAATTATATAATTTTGCTTATACACTGTTATCCACTTCTGAAAAATAAGGAAAGTAGTTAATAAACATAAGGATATAGCAAGAAGCACTACAAAAATTTAATAAAAGTATCTTGAAGAAAAGTCATATTTTAGTCCTGGGACTAATTTTAACCTAGAGGTTAAATAATCTTTGTTTTTGGTACAAAACTGTAAACAAGCAATCCAGTTAACTTGCCTTTCATTTCTCTAAAGATCTTTTGATCAGCATATAAATAGGTGTGGTGGGTTTCACAAGCATTCAAGGTAATACCATTCTGATGTATCCATGCTGGCAGCATTCCAGATGTTGAGGACAGGTGTCCAACAGATTAGGAGCCTAAGTGAGGTCATTTGGCTGGAAACAGCATCCAGGCCTTAAGAGCTTCTGAGTGGCTCTACCTCCCAGGACTAATCTCTCTCTCTCTTTTTTTAAAATGCTATTATTTATTTATTTATTTATGTGATACTGGAATTTTAACTCAGGTCCTCACACTTTTTTTTTGGGTCCAGTTGTGGGGCCTGAATTCTGAGCCTGGGCTCTTAAGCTCAAGGCTAGCGCTCTACCACTTGAGCCACAGTGCCATTTCCGGCTTTTTTCTTTTTGCTTATGTGGTGCTGAGGAATCAAACTCAGGGCCTCATGCATGCAAGGCAAGTGCTCTACCACTGAGCCACCTTCCCAGCCCAGGACTAATCTCTTAAGACACATACTCTCACTCAGATATTTTCAAATACTTTCTTTCTATCTGTATTTAAAGATAACTTGGTAAGGTAAAAATCAAGAGCAAAGTAAAACCATCCATTATTCTACAACTTAAATATATGTACTATTTGTATGATGGTATATTTTCTTTCACAGACACACACACACATACATCCCACTGAGATTATACAATAATCCCTGTAATACTTATACTATACAAATTTAGAATAAGAGCCTCCTTTTGGTATATGAATTTGAAATTGTACTGTAGGTAGATAACCATTGTGAACAATTCTCAAAACAAATCACTCTTTTTATTCTTTTAATTATACAGAAGGAAAACAATAAGATTTGCTTTTTATATTTCAGTCCAATGTCTATTAATTGAGCAACTTGTATACTCAAGGCACTGTCATACATCAAAAGACAAAGGAGATAAGAAATAACCTCTGTCCTAGAGCACACAGATAGATATTTTAAAAAAACATTAAATGAATCAAATAAAAGGAAAACATGTTTCTAAGTGATCATAGGTAGCATAGTTCCAATTTCAGAAAATATAAAGAATCATCAAAGAGTTGGGTCTTGGCAAATTGGTTAGGATTTTAATCAGGACATGATGGTGTTGGGTAATGCCTGAGTAGGTGTGCTGTGGAAGGCCGGGGGGGGGGGGGGGGGGGGGGATGGGAGGGGGTTGGGAAGCAAGTAAACAGCATGAAAAAGATCAAGCAGAAAAAGAAACCAGGATGTGTCCAGGTAATGGTGGGTTATCTCCTGTGGCAGGAGGAAACACTAATAAACTGAGTTGCCAGCACTCTGAGGGTAAATCTAAGCACCAGACTGAGCTTAAACAGTATTTGCCTTCCACAATTTATGGTTTGGCCACAAAATGTTCATTTGATTTTGCACAATTTTTTTGCTCTTTGTTTTTCATTAAATCTTTTATTCATTCACTATGCATTTATGGAACAACAATATGAGTTGAATATACCATACAGAAGCTATGTAAACTGCATAAAATTGGCTAAAATTCTGGTTTGGAGACCATATGTTAGTAGTCATTATGAACATCAGTACTTTAAAGAAAAAAATTGCTAATACCTAAGGTATCCATGGTTGGTTCTTTGATATTAATTATCCTGTGAATCAAATATGCAAACATCCACATTTATTTATTCTTCATTTTCCTTTCTTTCATTGCTTTTTAGCTATTTTATCTTACCTTGTGAAAATGGAATGTATTTTAGGGGTACTGTTTGTGTTTCATATGGAAAAAAATGATCTTAGGTTTTCGTTAAATTGGTGTTACTATTACCTGCTCTGAACTTTCCCTGTTAGTGTATTTCTGGTGTAGTCAGAGGGATTAGCTAGTATTTATTCAAATAAGTGAGCCTGCTGATTATCTGCTAATAGCATGTCAGGTAAACTGGAAATTTTTTTTTTTTTTTTTTTTTTTTGGTCCAGTCGTGGGCCTGAACTCTGGGCCTGGACACTGTCCCTCAGCTCTTCAGCTGAAGGCTAGTGCTCTACCACTTGAGCCACAGCGCCACTTCCGGCTTTTTTTTTTCTTTTTGCTTATGAGGTACTGAGGAATCGAACCCAGGGCGTCAAGCATGCAAGGCAAGCGCTCTACCACTGAGCCACCTTCCCAGCCCCAAACTGGAAAAATTTTTAAACACTTTTATGTAAAAGGTTTTCTCTTTTAATATTTCCTTTGGTCTTAGGATCCACTATTTAGCTAAAACAATTATATTGTTGATCCAGCTAATGCAATTTAGTACATTTAAATGTGAGAATAGATTTAGTTGTATATAGAACAGCTTTCTAACTTACCAATCCATATTTTAAAAATAGTAAATCTAAGTATGTCTGTATTCCTTTCCTGAAGACTCATCACATTGTCTGAGATCCCAATCTTATGACTCCACCGCACTTGCCCTTCTAAAGGAAAAAAAAATCAGAAACTACAAAACTACAATTTATAAAAAGCTCACTAATATTCTTTAGGACTTCAATAACCAATTAGTCTCAAATAACTCATGAATTTTGATGTTTGTGTAATCTCTTACAGTTTTAGATGTGAATAGCATAGTTCTTTCACATCTACAGGTTTATTTCAGACTTTTTTGACATTACTTAGTAAAGAAACTTTACTAAGCTTGCTGTATCTGTATATTCTAGTTACTCCTGAAGAGTGATGGTGCTCCATACCTAATGGCTTTATACATGGCTATATATGTGTACGTATAATTACAGGCTTCAAGTTTCCTGTTTCAGATTTACCCAGCCACCTTGAAATAATGTATCTTTGTATTATCTGTCCCATCCATCCATCCATCCATCCATCCATCCATCCATCCATCCATTCATTATCCATGCATCTTTTCTATTGTCTTTACAATGGAGAACAGATGTGGGAAAATAAAAAGTCACCACCACAAAGGGGTGGATGAATTGCTTATGCTATGGAAAGATTTTGGATTAAAGCTATGACCGATGGTACATAACATCTTTATTGAAAAGCACATCATTTAGACCGTATCTTCTTCATGTAATCTCAGAAGTTTCAGTCCTAAGTCATAGGTTATTTGATGAAGTGGATGACCTCAGTCACTATCATTCCAATCTAGCATCTTTTTCATCCAACATTGCCCTCCAACATTTCTTTTCTTTTCTTTTTTTTTTTTTTTTTTGGTCGGTCGTGGGGCCTGAACTTGGCCTGGGTGCTGTCCCTGAGCTCTTCAGCTGTAGACTAGCGCTCTATCACTTGAGCCTCAGCCCCATTTCTGGCTTTTTCTGCTTATGTGGTGCTGAGGAATCGAACCCAGGGCCTCATGCATGCAAGGCAAGCACTCTACCACTGAGCCACCTTCCCAGCCCCGCCCCCCTCCAACATTTCTAAAGAGCATCTAGTTTCTTTTAAAAAGGAACAGTTGTTAGGGGATAAAGCTCAAGGGCAAAGAGCTTGCCTAGAATGCATAAAAATCTTGGTTCCATCCCAGCACCACAAAACTAAACAAAACAAAATGATTTAGGGGAGAGCTCCAACAGTGTAATTCCTTAGAACGACAAAAATCACAATTCAACAAAACAAACACCAGGAAACAGGTACTTGAAAGCGTTGGAATGGTGCCAAGCGGATGGGAGTAGATGAATGAACAGAAGAAATGTGGGGAGAGAATGTAGTCAAAAAAATTAAATATATATATATATATATTCTCTAAAATTTAAGAAAAATGAGGGAAAGAGTTGGTTGAGAGGGATGCAAAATATTATTTTAAAAAGTAAAAATTTCCAAAGATAGAAATTAGTGTGCTTATGTCAATACAGGAGGCATTACTTATAGGATTATAGGGATTACTTATAGGATATGGAATATAAAGCTCTGGAAGATATGGTGATGAGCACCCCAAATACCATGTGGAATATGTTTCCAGAGCCACATGGCTGGCTGCAAATGTGTACATAGATGGGGTTTAGAGGTGGCAATCTGATTGAAAAGGACAACAGATTGTTTTATTGATGAATTTTTATAAAAACAAAAATTTGATTGATCATAGAAAATATGTTGAAAATCTCATTGCTCATCAGACAGCTCATTCTATGTTTTTTTTTTCAAAATTTAAATTTTTTTGTAAAGGTGATATGCA
Organism: Dipodomys spectabilis; assembly: GCF_019054845.1. Lineage (NCBI taxonomy): Eukaryota > Metazoa > Chordata > Mammalia > Rodentia > Heteromyidae > Dipodomys > Dipodomys spectabilis. The sequence goes on along the minus strand of NW_024870679.1, from coordinate 37,569,681 downwards.
GAGAGGTTACAGTTACCTAAGTCAGGTAATGAGAACATTTCTTTTTGGACAGTTTTATCCTGTTCCTCATTTTCTCCCACTTTTCCCTCTCCTAGAACCCTCCCCCATCATTCTACTTTTAATGGCTATGAGAACTAAAAAGTTACCCTTTAATTTTAGTTTAAATCTGTCTCCATGATTTTTCAATTCACTGATCTCAGTTGGGTTCACAGACACTACACAGAAAAGGCTGCCATATCTTCATCATGACCATTTTCCAATGTCTAATGTGAGCTATGATTCTTGCTTTATTCTCCAAACTACTTTTCTTTAATTCTCTCTGATGGGGCTATTAAAATGCAGTCATGTATCTACCTCCAAAAGATTTGGTCATCCCTGTCCTGTGTGTGTGTGTGTGTGTGTGTGTGTGTGTGTGTGTGTGTGTGTGTGTGCCCGCCCACACACATGTGTGTACACATGTGCATATGTGGGTGGTGTGGTCTGTGTCTGAAGCTGAGTAGTTTTATCAACTTGGTGTCTGTCTATAAGATTTTTGGAGTCTGTAGCTTCCTTTAATTTTAAGCTGGAACTGCTTCTACTGTTAAAAAATATCCATAAAGATGTTGTTTCTAGAATGTATTAGAGGAATTCACTACAGAGGAAAGTTTCCTTTCTCTAGATCATTTCACCTCTATTTGGGGGCTCCAGGATGGCTGTAAGGAATCTATACTTACCTGATCACTTCAAAAAGCCTTTTGTTTAACTAAATATTCAGATTTAAAAAACTCTTTCCAAGGTATTAGGAAAAGGCTGACCAGCCAAACTTTTCTTTGCGTTGTTTGTTTGTAAGAAAACATCTACTTGGCATAAATTAATTGTACAAAGAGGTTTCATTGTTAGATTGACATAAATGACATATATTAACCTTAGATCAAATGTGCTCTAGCTTACTCTTTCTAACATGCTTCCATCCTGTCAACAAACTTTTAAGTTTTTTGTTTACAGAATGCTTTCCTGACTGTGAATCTCTTAAATTTCTCATGTATTGGAATCTGGGTGAGCCAAGAACTTTAGAAATCAAGAGCTAGTTCTTTTTTGTTGTTGTTGTTTGTTTAGCAATCATTTCCTTATTTATCTCAGTGCTCTCATATTTTCCTACATGGTATTGAACTACTTTGCTTGGCAATGTTTTCGATTGTATGTTCAGTCTCATTGCTTACAAGTTCTGTTGACCACATAACTGTAGGGCATGATTCTGCTAAAAAAACTAGCCACTACGTAGCAAGCATTACCCTTCTTCAAGTAACACAGCTCTCATTCCCTTCTGGGTCCTTACCAGCAACCACTTGATTGTCCAACATACTGGTAGAAAAACTGATAGACTACTCATGATGTTTTTTATGTGTTCTCTAAGGCAATGTTTTCTCTACTGTGTTTCTTGTTTCCTTAGGAAGCAGAGAGGTTCATATCCCTATTTCCACTGAGAGTCTGTTTAAGATAAGGAAGGCTTCTCTCATCTTCTGCCAGTTTCTGTGCCTTGCTCAACTCCAAGGGCATTTCCACACTTGTATTTTTGTTGTACCTGTGCCCCACTTTCAGGCACCAAGGTCTACTATGGTACAACTAGAAAAACAGAACTGAAGGGAACTGCACAGTGAGAGGTTTATCATCAGGAATAGGCTTTTTTTTTTGATTGTGGGGAATCACTAGGCCAGTCCAAAACTGAGAGGCAGACTGATAGAATAGGCAATCTGAAACTCTCAGGCAGGGGCTGAAACTTCTCAGTTATGAGCTAAAAACTTCTATGAACAGGTAGAAATACCTCTCTGCCTTTTTCCGTTTCCTTCTTTGAAGGCTTGGCTCCTTCCAGATGTAAAGCTGGACTGAACCAGGGCAATCCTGACTACCTATCATAATGTCTCCAATTTATAGCCAATTGATTATGGTCTTGAATAATATATACTCTCTGAAAATCTATTGGATTGGGTATCTGTGCTTCCTACATCACCCTTGGTAATAGTACCTACATTTTTATTTGGAGTACCATTTCCTGCTTCAGTTCTTTTGTTAAGGAAAGACCAGCCCTCTTCCCATGGTTTATTTTACAGAAATGGCAATTTTACAAAATAGACAGGGGATTAATTCCTGGACTGTCTTAATATTCCAACTCATTGACTGCACATGGATAGATGTTCTATGATCTATATAAGTCAGTGAACTTGACTCAGTTTGGTGGTTCCAATTGTACTGGTTGATTGTTCAAGATTGCAAGAGGGGAAAGGTAAGAAGAGCAATCAGAGGAAAGAAGGTTTATTAAGAGAGAATAGGGTCATTGAAATCATAAAGCATTTTAAGATGTGATGCATCAATAATATTAACTTAATAACTGGACAATATTTATGTTTTTGAAACTAACAGCCAAAATACTTGGATAAAATATTTTATTCTCCCTAGGTAACTGTAAGTTCAGTCATGATTGATTGCTCTCAGTAGGATAGGTATTAGTGCAAATAGGCAGTTTATTGATTTTTTTTCAAAAGAAAATCTAGGCGGGCTCATTAATTTCTTTTTCCAAATCAAAGGTTTCCTTGTAGGGTTTTTTTTTTCCTTCACTCAAAAACCTGAATGAGTCAGAGTGTTAATATGTTTTGTACTGCTAAATTCTATCTTATTATAAAGATGTTTTTCAATGTGGTAATAATTGTTTAGCAGATTGGTAGTGATTTATTTTACTCATTTATTCATTCACAACTCTATCAGGTCTGAGATGAGCCTCATGCATTGTGCCAGAGGGCATGAAATTCAAAACTGCTGTTGTCTTGAATATAAACTCTACCAGGAGCTCCTGACTCAGAGCCTGATTCAGGGAAGATGCTCAATATTAACTACATCATCAGAAAAAAAAAATCCATGTAGGATTCAGTTCTATAATAATAGTAGCATGTAATGGTACATGCTTGACTTTTAAATATTACCTGTGATTCAAACATGAGACAAGGGCTTGAACCTTAATATTTCATTTCCATAGAGCAATTATTCTTCATAATGACAGGTTTAATTGTGTTTATTTTTAGTTGTTTACAATGAATGGAATGATTAGTTATACTTAGAGTTAATATCATTTTGATGACTAATACTGGAATGAAACCTTGATACCACAGTGGACAATGATTTTGGGCTCTAATAATTTACCAGTAGTTGTATTGTGCTAAAAATGTCTGTCTCATCTCTAGAAGTTGAACTTGACCTGATTGGAAAAAAAAAAAAAGAGCTTTTGTAGATGTAATCACATTAAGGATCTTGAGATCATCCTGAGTTATGGAATAGTCTCTAAATCCAGGGACAAATATCCTAGCATTAAAGACTGGAAAATAACACAGACATGGAAAAGATACATTGGGGATAGAGGCAGAGACTGGAATTATGCAGCTACAAGCTGAGAAAGAACTATGGAAGAAGCAAAAAGAAGTTTCCCCTAAGCTGATGGTGGTAGTCTGATCTGTGGCTTCCTAGCTTTCCCAGGAAACAAATGTTCTAATTTACACAGATTATTTGTGTGAATTATTTCTGCAGGATTCTTTTGTGTTTTTTCTCCCATAATCATTCAGAGAAGCCAGTTGTTGTTTCATAATAATTTAGAGAAACTAGTGTTTCTACTCTAGTTCATGCTTCTATCTGTCTGGTTTCTGATGCTTCATGAAAACCCAAAGGTTAGCATTTCTGAACTTATTTTTGCCTAACCTAGAAAGTTCCTATAGTGCACAGACATGGACATTTCTGAATGATTGGTCCACAAATGGTTGGAGGTCCACAGGCTTTTTCAAACAAGTAGCATTGGTCATAGAGGATATTTCTATGAGGGAAAGTCCCATGAAGAATTCCAGAAGTGGGAAGCTTCCTTCTGCAATGCAGGACTATGCTTCCTTTTGAAATGTGGCAGGGATAAGGAGCCAAAGACCTTGGTTCTGGCCCTACCCAGCTTTGGTGGTCTCCAAGTCTCTGGTGACTCAACGAAAAAGATGGTTCAATTTGATTCTCAGAGGCCTTGGATTACAACCATCCACTCAATCTAGGGTATGTCTCGTTGTCTTTATTCTCTCTCTTTCATAACCTTATTTTCTTTCAGATTACCAGGTACAATTGGGTATTTTCTGCATTGCTTACTTATATGCCTGTCCCCCTACCCCCAACCCCAAGTTCAAACAGCATAATATAACTGGACTTCACATATTGTCGAGTACATAATATATCCAGAATAAAAAATACATTAAATCAAGACAAATAAATAAGTGGAACATTTTGATCAGAGAACAAGAAAATACCTTTGTACTTTGAGCATGGAGTCAGAATGTACAAGGACAGGGTTTTTTTTTTTTTTTTGTACTTTTTACGTCAAATGTCATTGAATTTCAGGATGGAAAGAGAAACAAATAGTTATTAGCTCAACCCATCACTAGATCCATGAATACGCTCTTCCTAACAAGCACGGGCAAAATACTAGCTACTTGACTGCTGGTTTTTTTCCATGTCACTTTTCTACCCCTTCCATTGGTGCCATCTCTAGTGCAGCCTTAGACACACCTGCTGTAGTGAAGGCCTGGAAATCTGGCGGCGGGAGGGACAGAGGATCCTCAGTGCCAAGCTCAAGACTGAGAGTTATTGGCTCAGGGTGGCAGTGCCCAGTTGCCTGCTGGAGGGTCTGGTGACACCAGTTCAGGCTGGGCTTGTCGGGATCTCTTTCCGCACAGGGCTCCGAGGCCTCTCCTGCGCGGGGACACCTGTGCCCACTCGCGGCAGGGACCCCCGGTGTCGCCCCAGTCACATAGGCAGCCTCCCTCTCCACTTGCAATTGGAACCGCCACTTAGGTCGTGGGGCGCACGACGGGCGCCACCCCCCTGGCTCCCGCTCCCTTCTGGCCCCTCCTCCCCACTCCTCCTCCGCCGCCGCCCCGCCCTCCCGACTTTGCCTGCACCTTCAGCCAGGAGTTTGGTGCTGCCCCATCCCATCGCCGCCACGCAGGGACCGGAGCGCGGGTGCCACCGCCATCTCTGCTTCTGTCCAGGTCGGACTCCAGGATCCAGGTGGGACCCGCTTCCCTGTCCTCCATCCCGCACTGCCACCTCTTCCAGCACGGCGCCACGCCAGAGTCGCACGTTGGGACGCGTGCTGGCGGGCACAGAGCCCACTGGAGATTTGGGGAGGTGGGTCCGCTTTCCAGGGCCCCCAGAAGGATCAGCACCCCCCCAGGCTGTGTAGATCCGGTGGGATTCAGGGAGACCCCCTGGCTCCCCCAGGAGCAATGAGGAAACAGCGCATACCTACTACAGCCCAGAGATGGGGGTGCACGGGGGGCGGGGACAGGGGTGCACGGGGGGCGGGGACGAGGGATGCAAGGACGCCGACCCCGGTAACTTTATTCCAGGCCTTCCGTCTACTTTGGAAATGGAAGGGACAGCCAGGTAAATCAGGAAGCCAGGGGCCTAGGGGATGGATTTGGGTAAAATTTGTGTTGTGGGGGTGGCTTAGACCTCAGCTTCCCTTTCCCACCACACACATGCCCCGGAGCAAACAAAAAAGCAAAACAAAAGACAAAAACCCAGCCTCCCCTCTACTTCACCCCCCCCCCCCCCCCCCCAGCCCGCAGCTTAAGCCTAACTCCAACCCCAACTAGTGCATTTACTTACAGGGGGCCCCAACTGAAGGACTCATTTGGGAAACAACAGGTAGGGTGATGCTCTTTAAAGAACTGGTTATTGCAGGTGCTAGTTCGCGGACTTGGTTGTTGTTGTTTGTATTTCTTGTATGCCTGAGGGGGTTCTTTGTCCTGGGAGAGCTTGCCTGAAGTGTCCACAGTATTCACATCTATTGAAACAAATGATTCTTCAGAGCTCTGAACTTGCGATTGGGAGATCTGAGTTTTGGCAGGATCACTCACTGACTAGCATGTTGTGCTTTGGCTGGACTTCTATTTCTCCATCTTTCAAACGAGATATTTAGGTTAAGGTAATTACTGAGTATTGTTTAGGACTATTTCATTTAGTAGTATCTAAGGTGTTTTCCAGATGAAAAAAGGGATAATGCTTTAATTCTTTAACCTGTTATAAATATTGCTAATGTCATGAAATCCCCAAATCGGTATTGATCTCGGCATTTGGGTTATTCTAGGTATTTATGTTGTATGCTCTCAGGATCTTTCCATCCTAAAGTTATAGAGAAAACACGTGTGTAAGAAACCCAGCACCATGGGACTATGTGAAGATAAGTTGCCTCATACTAACCTAAAGAACTGTGTTTACTTGAAAACGATACTTGCAATGATGCACAACAAATGTGGCACAGCTTTTGTTCTGTTTTGGAGAAAAATAAAAATTGCACCTTTTAATTGCTACCCCTGAATATTGTTGTTACCTTTTAGCATAAAGTTGTGTGCAGAATATTAAAAAAGTGGTTTCAGACCACTTCAGAGCCTCTCTGAAATTAAGCTCAGGACCACAGATGCCAGTAATACATTTCATTGTCTTGGAATGAATCCCAGAAAATAGCAGAGGTTAACTAAACAGATAAGCCGGAAATTAGGAATTGACATACAGAAACACAAGTTGTACTCTGAATGTGTACTGTAAAGTGTCAATGTAACTTTGCTTCCTTTTTGAGAAAAACAAAAACACAAACCTTTGACTTTGTTTGAACAGAGAAAGATAGGCTAGTTTCCGTCTCTACTTGTGATGTTGCTAGTGCTTTCAAAATTATTTGAGACTTATTCATTGCTAGTTAAGATAGGCATAGAAGTACTTCTATCTCTTTCAGCTGGCTTTGGAGTAAAATAATCTGCCCCACACTGCGGTTTGTGTGCAGTTTGGGAGAGTAGAATTGATTTGAATCACTCCTAAGAGCATGTTTTAACTTATTTTTGATGTCTTTCCACCCTTGGACTGGAATGGCATCCGTCATTCAGGCATTTTAATTCCCTGTCTCAGAAGTAGATGCTTTTCTCCTTTGAAGCAGATGCTCAGAGATTTAAGCAACTTGCTTATTGATTGCACAGAGAGTAGAACTTAGACTCCCTGACCGGGAGATGCCTGGAAAACCACTGGAACTGTAGATAGATCTGAGAGCTCAGGGGCCACAGCCAAGTCATTGATGGCTTGGGAGTACCATTGTGGTTTTGAGATGTGGACCTTTGCCCTTCAAACTTATTTATTGAGACAAACACAGTCCTCTCTTCCCACTTAGGTCACTGTTATAGGACCGAATAGTTTGTATTTGGGAAACGCAATAGCTTTGGGAGGTCTTGGAAATAAGATTTAAAGATATCCAGAAAAAAATAAAAAGTAGTCTTTTGGCAGATATTGTACTATATTCTTTATTCTGAGAGCCAAGCACTCATACTTAAAAAAATGTCCTGTGGAGTTAGAAATGAAGGAAAAGGCTTAAGGTTGGTTTTAATTCTTAAGATTTTGTGTGATTTACAAATTCCAATTTTAATTAAGTTAGAAAGGCACAAATGTTCACCTACTGGTCAGACTTAGCATGTTTTGGAGTTTGTATTCCAATCTGATCCATTTTTGTTTGGAATTTTTCAAATATTTTTATGATTCAGTAGTAACATCTGTTTTCACATGCATGATCATATTAATCTGAAAATTTTTAATCCTTTGAGCTATAGCATATCTGAAGTGCTTACAACAAATATATTGGTTGACAATGTAACAAGTATTTTTATTATTATTATCATTATGATTAGTTGTTTTTGTATAAAGCAGTTGTGATTTCATATGTCAGTTATGAACGCAATGCATCTTGATCAATGCCACACCTTCCATCCTTATTTTGTCCCCTTCCATCTTTATCCTCACGATATGTAATTCAATTTTTCACATGATGTACAATGAATATACTGACTGCCTTTGTTCGCTCTTATCCCTCCTTTCATGTGCCCTCTCTTTAACCTTCCTCCCAAAACACGTTGACACTTTCTGGCATTCAGCAAGTCATTTTTAACAGACATCTATAAGACAAATACTCCACTACTTGTTAATCAAGAAAAAGAACTCTGCCAAAAATCATTTCTCCAGGCTGGGAATGTGGCTTAGTGGTAGAATGCTTGCCTAGCATGCATGAAGCCCTGGGTTCAATTCCTCAGTACCACATAAACAGAAAAAGCTGGAATTGGCACTGTGGCTTACATGATAGAACTCTAGCTTTGAGCAAAAGAAGCTCATGGGCAGTGCCCAGGCTCTGAGTTCAAGCCCAGGACTGGCAAAAAAAAAAAAAAATCGTTTCTCCCAGAATCTTTTTGTCTGTTCCTTTCTTATCACAATGTAGTTTCACCTTATTTTTATTTTAAGAGAAATACAATAAAAACTGTATAAAGAGAACTACAAATTCTTTTTTTAGATTGCTTTGCTTACCAATCTGTTGTGTTTAAGCCATTTCTTTTCTTCCCTTTAAAGCAAACATTATGAATTACAAAACCTTTGTTTAAATCTATTCTTATCCAACTTTTGCTTTCAGTAATTTATCAAACTGACTGCAAGGTTTACAACTGCCAAAGTCTTTACTAATCCAATAGCAGGTTGTCAGTATTTGTCTTACTTTATCTGTCTCATTGTTTTTCTGAGCCTGGCTTATTTCACTAAACGTGATGATCTCTAGTTCAATTTATTTTACTGAAAATGACATAATTTTATTCTTTATGGCTGAATCCTAGAGAGCATGAGGCTGTAGTTCCAACCCCATGACTTCCAAAAATATGAATTAATAAAAATATTCCATTGTGTTTATGTACCACATTTTCTTTTTTTCCATTGGATGTTGATTACCTACGTTTTTATTTCCTTGTTTAGGTTTATTTCTAGGTGTTTTATTTATTTATTATTATTATTTATTTTATTCTCTAGCAGGGTCCTGTGCTTTCTAGGAAAGAATTCCAACATGTTTTAGTTTGCTTTTCTGGACTCTTTTGCTTTTTTTCAGGGTTGGCCTTAAACTATGATCATCCGATCTCCTGAATAGCTGGGATTAGGGAGGTGGCTGACCAGACCTGGCTTGTTTTTGTGATAGGGTATTAGTAAATTCTTGCCTGGATTGGCCTTTAACTGTGATTCTCCTACCTTTGCCTCTTGAATAGCTGAACTGAAGGTACGCGTTACTATGCCTCACCTGTTCACAGATATTTTTTTTTGAGGCTACCTGAAATGGAATTGTTTTCTTGTGTTCTTTCTCAGCCTATTCATTATTGACATATAGAAAAGCGATTTTTTGTATGCAGATTTTTATGTCCTTTTTTGTCTGCTGAAAGTGTTCATCATGTCTAAGAATTTTCTGTGGAGTCCTCAGCATCTTTTAACTAAAGAGTCATGTTATCTGAAAGCAAGAGTTGCTTGCTTGACTTTTCCCTTTCCTATCTGTATGCTTTTTATTTTGTTCTCTTGCCTTATTGCTCTGGCAAAGATTCAAATACTTTATTTCTCTTTTATGAACACTGGGGTCAGAGAAACATGTGTTTTGTTTTTACTCATGATCAATTTTCATAAATGTTCTCCCTGCCTTTAAAAATGATGCATAATAGCTTTTGGGTATAGGGCTCTATGGATATCAAACTTGTTAATCTTCTTATTCCAATTTAACATTTTAGTGTAGATTATGTATGTACTTTATTCTGTTCATTCTTATTTGATATTTATATTGTATATCTTCTTTTGAGAAATATCTATTCAAATAATTTGTCCATGTAAAATTGTGATTATTAATTTTTGCTGTTGAGATTTTTGATTTATTATTGTATTCTGGATATTAATCTCTTGATTGGATGAATAGTTTGCAAATATTCTCTACTATTTTGTAGTTTGTCTCTTTACTCATGTTTCCTTGCTATGCACAAGCTTCTTAGTTTGGTATAATCTTCATTTGTCTCTTTGCTCATGTTGTACATTTTGAGGCATTGTGACATGCATAGTATTTGGAGGTTATGTTATATTTCCACACGTTTAAACTTTTGTATTTCTGGTTTTATCAATTTTGGGTTACCCTCTTCCATTTATTTTTGCAGTAAAGCCTATTTTCTTTTCTTTCTTTTTTTTTTTCTCAGCCCTTGAACTCAGGGCTTGGGTGCTGTCTCTGAGCTGTTTTGCTCAGGGCTAGCACTCTACCACTTTGAGCTGAAGCTCAAAACTTCCAGCTCAAAACTTTCAGTTTTCTGGTGATTAACTGGAAAGTCTCATAGACTTTCTTGTCTGGGCTGGCTTTGAATCATGATCCTCAGATCTCAGTCTCCTGAGTAGCTAAGATTACAAAGCATGAGCCACTGGTGCCCTGCTAAAGCCTATTTTGTTTGTACCTTCTTAGTAAATCATTTTGCCATCCATTTGCTTTCAGGTGTGTGTGTATTGTTTCAGCTGTATCACTTTGAACTGTATTTTTCCCTATCTTCCTGTAGTCAGCCTGATATCTAGATGTATTTCTTATAAACAGCACTTATGTTTAAGGTATCTTATATGCTGTGCCTCACACTGGATAATTAATCAATTACTATTTATCTTAATTACTGGATATTAAGACATGTTTATTTATTCACATAGCCTCCTTATTTGCCCCATAATTTTTTCTCCTTTCTATTTCTACATTCCAAGGTTTCTTTTGTTATTTTAAGTGAATTTATCATTTAGGGATTATTGTAGAAGTTATCACACATATCTTTTCCAAAGTTGGAAAAATGAATAAACTTTGAGCAATAATGAATTCAGGAGAATACAAAGGCTTTAGGTTGCTTCATGTTCATTTAGTACCATCTTGGCATATATTATCAACATCTTGATTCATTTACTTGTTCAACAAGTATTTGTTAAGCACTTACTGTGAATTAAACATTATTGTGGATGATGGGCAAAGCATATGACTCTTCTAGTGCCTGTAAAAAATAACAGGGCAGAACAAAATGAATATATTAAATGACTAAGTTATATCATGTGTGTTACGGAAGAAAAAAAAACTAATGAACGTAAAAAGAATCAGTCAGCAAGCCAGAAAAGGAGGAAAAGAGAAGGAAAGAGAGAAACAGGAAGTTTTTTTTTTTGGGGGGGGGTCCAGTCGTGGGTCCTGAACTCTGGGCCTGGGTGCTATCCCTCAGCTCTTCAGCTCAAGGCTAGCACTCTACCACTTGAGCCACAGCGCCACTTCTGGCTTTTTTTCCTTTTGCTTATGTGGTGCTGAGGAATCGAACCTAGGGCCTCATGCATGCAAGGCAAGCGCTTTACCACTGAGCCACCTTCCCAGCCCTCAGGAAGATTTTTATATGTATATTCCAATTATATATTCTAATTATATATAAAAGATTGAGATAGAGAAGGTTAGAGACAGTTAAAGTAGAGAGAAGAGCAAGGGAAGAGTATTTTTTATGTTTCATTATATATTATATTTATATATTATTGTGTAAAATATAATAAATATAGTATATAATTATATTATGTATAAAATATAAAATATGTATTATATATTTAAAATATAATACATAATTATGTACCACAATATATAAAGAAATATGTATATATATATATATATGTGAGAGTGAGTTTGCACAAGAACCCAATCACAAGCACAGATGAGGGAATGTGAGCAGACTTGGCATATCCTATATTTGGGTCAGTAATTTCTATAACATTTGTGAGACAATCATATACATGTTTTGTCTGCTTGTACTGGATAATGGCTATAAAGATGGAGCCAAGAAGAGATTCTAAGGCTATAATAGGCTTTAAAAAGGTGAAGTTAATGTTAAGAACAGCTGTCCCCTAATATCTGTTTTGTGAAGACAAGACCAGTTAGTTTTCCTCAGAACTATATTTTCTCATTTTATCTTAGCTGGCAGCTGTCATTTCGTGTTTAAACTGACAACTAAGAAAGTGTAAACATGTGATAGCCCAACAATTGTATTTTTGAATATGTCCAGAGAATTTATGGATCGAAGTGGTTAGTCTATAGAACATGGAAAAAAATAAATGATACCCATATATAGTTGTGTGTGTGTGTGTATTAGGGAGAAAACACGTTGTCACACACAGTAATTGCAGTTGGTATTATCAGTAGTAAGATATTAAATTATGGCACATTAATCATATTAGACCTATCTAGGAGACATCAAGTGTTTTTCTAGTGAACAAGGCTCGTATTATGTGTAGTTGTAGGTCTGATTTGGGGAGAAAAGGCTTTCTTATGGACCCATCAGGATATGAAAGAATAATCGATAAAAAGCAGTCTTTTAGAGCTGGGCACTACCTCATGTCTATAATCCTAGCTGCTCAGGAGGCTGAGGTCTGAGGATCCAGGTTTGAAACCAACCAAAGCAAGAAAGTCTGTGACATTCTTACCTCCTACGAACGAGTAAAAAAATCTGTAAGTGAAGCTATGGTTCAAGTGGTAGAGCCCGAGTTTTAATTTAAAAAAGCTTTAATTTAAAAAGTACTGGGTGCCCGTGGCTCATGTCTTTAATCCTAGCTATTCAGGAGGCTGATATCTGAGGATTGTGGATCAAAGCCAGCCCGGGCAGGAAAGTTAGTGAGACTCTTATCTCCAACTAACCACTAGAAAACCAGAAGTGGCACTGTGGCCTAAGTGGTAAGAACGCTTGCCTTGAGCTGGAGAGCTCAGGGACAGTGCCCTGAACCAGAGTTCAAGCCCCACGACCGACCAAAAAAAAAAAAAAAAAAGGAGCTTAAAGTGAATGCCCTGGCCAGAGTTCAAGCCTTTGTACCAACACCAAACCAACCAATCAACCAACCAACCCCCAACAACAAAAACCAGTCTGCTAGGCAAGTTGCTTTTTGTTCTCTTGACTGATATGATTCGAAACTTACAAATCAATGTTTTGTTATTTTTGAAGGTCATCTCAGTGGGTGACCTTTGTTTCTACTAACCCCAGGTTCTTTGAGAATCTTCTACAATATTTAGAATGTGCTTCACATTTGTCCTCATTCATCAAATGTCCTCTCTGGAATCAGCTATCTCAAACTAGAAGTAATGCCTTATCCTTCTTTCTAAGTAGTTGTAATTTTTTAAATACTAGGCACCAACAGATTTTTTAATACATATCACCATTTTTTCTACTATTAAAAAAGATATCTAGGGCTGGGGGTTTAGCTCAGTGGAAGGGCGCCCGCCTGGTGCACGCAAGGCCCTGGGGGAAAAATAAATTAAAAGATATCTATTTAACTGTTTTATACTTTCTCTTCATTAAATATTTTAGTCCAAAACCTTATGGACATTAATTTAGAGTTTAGATAAAACATTTTATTTAAATCATTTCTTTCTGAGAATTATGCTGAAGTTATCTTAGGAGGAAGAGGAAATCTGTCCACCTGGCTATCTTACATCTGATGTTTCTTATTCATTCATATTAGTAAAAAATACTTTGGTATGTAAAAATATCATAAAAGAATGTTATTTCTTATAGCTAAAGGTTCTTAATTATTATGTCTCCAGTTTCTTTTATAGTGATTTAGATTAAACATTTAGTAAATATTTAAGTTAGTTTATGTAAAACATTTAGGTGACTAAATAAAATGACTACTCAACTTGATTGACTTTATGACACCAAGGTCTATGAGTCATAATATCCTTCTTCATTGTTTTAGGAATTACTTTGTCACAAGATCATACCATTAAAATCATATTGGGATCGAAAGTACTTAAAATTACATTTCCAAAGTCAGAAATACTCATGCTAGGGTGATGGATGAGGATTTTGTTTTTGATTTTCAAAGTAATTTAACCCTTTAATAGCTTCTTGATGGGAAAACATGACCAATTTCTATTCTAGCTAGAGAAATAAAAGTAAACTTTTACAGCTGGCTCACACCTGTAATCCTAGCTACTTAAGAGGCTGAGATCTAAGGGTTGCTGTTCAATGCCAGTCCAGGCAGGAAAGTCCATGAGACTCTCATCTCCAGTTAATCCCCAGAAAGCCAAAGAGTTCCAGCCCCAGGAGTGGTACAAAAGTCAAAAGTAAATTATAAGTTAGAATTAGATTGGCACCGCATTAATTTTGTTAAAGAGTTGACACTTGCATTTATATTTAAATAGGAAGCATGAATTTAACTTGTACTTAAATTTACTTAAGTATTAGTTTCTTTAACAGTGAGAGAATGCAAAAAGTAGTAGTGGCAGATAAGGCTCTTTGAGTTTTTTTTTTTTTTTCACTTTTTAATCAAGGTGATGGAATGATGAGAACTGCTTTCCTTACTCAAACTTTTGTACAGGCTCAGATACTTTTTAAACCATTAGAGCAAGCTATGGATAATTTTTTCCCTGTATAAACACTAGTTCGGGGACTGATTGAGATTCCTCAATTTTATATTTAAGAATATTTGAGAAATGAATGTAACACAAATAATCATCAATGATGGAAATGAGACAATTTGACCGCCTCTAAAAAAATCTATATTATGATCATTTACTGGAATATGGATTTTGAATTTTCTTTTGTTTAATATTAATTGTAATAACTGAAGAGTTCCAAACGTAGTTAAGAATCAATGTTCTGTCTTTAAAATAAATATATATATATATTAAAAAATAAAATGCATATGGCAAAGAAAAAAAAAGAATCAATGCTCTGAAGTGCTTCTTGGTATTAAGCTAGATTCTAAAAGAACCATTTATGTGGATAATAGAATTGTTTTCATTAACTTTTGTCTTGGTATGATGCCATCAGCCCACGTTAGAAGATATCCCAAGAGTCATACCTTGCTATCCATTGCTATCATTCACCCATACATTCATATTCATATGATCTGATTTATGCAGTATCAAGATCATATGACTGCTGTTTAAGGACAGACTAAATTGGGGAATAGGGCAGAAGTGCAGAGAATAAATAAGAGCTTCTTTTGATAGTCAAAAGAAGCGATGATGGTAGAATAGAATAAGATATTCACAGTAGAGAATGATAAATGGTTGAATTTTTATATCCCACGAAGCTATGACACTATTCCTGATACCTTATGAAATGAATTAGAGTCTCAAGTATTCTTGGGGTTAGGATTATTTATACCTTTCATATTAAATACTCTGCAAATTTATTTGATTCCAGGAAAATTTAGAGAAAATTATGGCTCATCTTTATGAAGCATATTCAAATAAAAAGATGCTTGATGCATTAGACTTATTTTTTATTTTGTATTATTAGTTTTCACTTTGCTTGATTTTTTTAAAATTGTAGTTTAAAAATTTCTACCATTTGTTTTCTACAAATGTTTTTGTGAACCTCCTGATATTGCTTTGGGAACAATTTGGAGTATGTATAAATTTCTCCCTCATTGAAGCTGTATGAGATCATGTTTTTCATAGTCTCTTCAAGGTTATATCTGAGCCCATTTTACATTTATGATTGTTGCTTTGTTGAAAATAATGGAACCTGTCGGCTAGGATCCTAATAATTAGAATAGCTTGTGCTTTGCCTAAAACATTAAATAAAGACACAATTGTCTTATTTAAAGTAAACAACAGATCTCTTTGGCCTCTTAGCTGATAAGTTGAGTCAAATGTGAGCCATATTGACTTTAGGACTGAATTACACATCATTAGTTTAATCAAATCAGTCCAGTGGTATGTTGTACCTAAGATATTAGATTGGAATCACATTTATTTTGTTAAACGGTTACATTTGAATTCAAATAACATGCATAAATGTGATTTGTACTTAAATTGTTATTTAAGTAAATTATCCCAGTTATGAAACCTGCCCTTGGGTTTCTGTTAGGAAAAATTTTAATATCAATAACAAGTACCATAAAAAAACAGGGAATTTGCATACATTTTAGGCAATTATATCACGTAGATCATGAGACATCTATGTACTAAACCCAATTCTAAGGATCATAAGGTAATGTTATGACATCAGTGAAGAGGGACCCGAGTTCTGATGAAAAGCTGACTGTTTGAAAACGCTTATGCTGGGCTACAGATTGTACACGCTCATTCATTTTCCCCTGAGAGTTTGTAAATCGTAAAATAAGCAATCACACTCCTTTTCTTGTTTAGGCATCACTGGGTGCCATCTTTGTTATGAGTTACAGATCCTTCTCAATAATTTAAAATAACTTTTGTAATAAAGGTGTGATTTCTATTTTAAAATAAAATTACTCAGAAGTGTAGGTAACCCCAAAGGGGATTTTAGGGATTATCCAACAACCTGATATGTAGAGGAGGAACCAGATGCAAACGGATCTATTTGGTCACAGTGTCCTAGAGCTGATTACAAGAGCTAGATTTTGTTTCCAATGTTTCTGCTAATACTGAATTCAGGGGTTCTTACCCGATATTGTGTTTTTGTCATAGATTTGTGTTCCCCCCAAAAGACTGAAACATCAGGATGGTATAGGATCTCAGTACAAGACCAAGCTCAGGACAGTCCAACTTTAGAGCTATTTTAATTCATGATGTAGCAGTACAAATAATCTTATGTGTGATATATTTCATAGATTTTATGGCAAACCTAATTTCTGAATTGATCCCTGGATTTGGATGTATTAATTCATATTAGACTTCCCTATGCTACTTTGATAACTATCCCATGTGAACATTACCTTATCTCTAAATAATTAATAGGTTTCTGACAGTACTTTGTAAAATGTCTCCCTTTTTGTTGGAAATATATATACAACAATTACCAGTGCTATAAGCATTTGAGTTTGCAGTATTATAAAAAGACAGAACGGTCATTATCAGGAAAACTAACAATAACAAATGCTGGCAGGAATGTGACCAAAAGGAAATCCTGTTACACAGTTGGTGGGAACGTAAACTTGTTCAAACTTGTTCTGAAAAGCAGTTTGGAGGTTCCTTAAAATACTAAACATAAAGCTTCCCTATGACCCAACAATTCCACTCCTGGGCATTATCCCATGGACCACAAACCAGGCCAAACTATAGCTACCCGCACAACCATGTTTATTGCAACATTGTTTACCATAGTCAAGATATGGAATCAACCTAGATGTCTCCCAGTGGACAAATGGATCAAGAAAATATGATATATATATATACATATATATATTATATAGTGAGATTCTACTCATCCATCAGAAGAACGATATTGTAGCATTTGTAAGGAAATGAAAATTGGAAAATAATATGTATCAATAATATTATATCTGGTGAAGTAAGCCAGAATGAAAGAAACAGGCTCAGGGTTTCCTTCATTTGTGGTAACTAGAATGTGCCCATAAATCTAACAGTAAACACACTGAATGACTGAAACAAATAAATAAAACCTGCACATGATAAACTTAAAAAAGACAAAATCTTAAAAAAAATAAGAGTCTTCAGCATTGAGCATGAAAGTAAAAATATAGAGCTGGCAGTATTAATGATGTTGAATTAGCTATTACATGAACGTGGTTTAAAGTTGAGGCTTTTTCTTTGATACTTGTCCTAGTTTGCATGGAATAATAGACCATCAAGTGCTTTTTTTATTATGTGGCTTGACTTTTTACTGTGTCATATAACATGTGCATAGCAATAAATCTGTATCTTACAATTTAATGTGAAATACTTCCCTGATATCAGTCAATATCAATATTGATATTATAAGATTAAAATTTAAGGACTTACTTATAACCTTTCCCCTTTTTGCCTGACGTAGTGTGCACACTGGGTTTTTACATGTATGATATTCTGTTTCTGATATACTGTTTTTTCAGGTGCACATCTCTGCAGTAAGATGACCTGGCAAAAATACTATGTGATTTTCTTACATTGGGGTAAGTCGTTTACTATAATAATGCCAATGTAAAGTAGAAATTTTACCCTCAAGCTGCTATTTCTTCTATTGACTAACATAATTTCCTTTTTCTAGTTAGGAAATCCCATATGCATTTATGATTAAAAATGTTTGTGATCATAATAATGAGGAGACTCTTATCTCCAATGAGTCAGCAAAAAGCTGGAAGTGTGGCTCAAGTGGTAGAGCACCACTCTTGAGCAAAAAAGCCAATCAAGAGCACCAGGCCAGGATTTTAAGCGCAAGTACTGAAATAAAAACATTAAAACAATAATTAAATTAATAAAATTAGGATTTATCAGATGATGAAAATAGTAAATAATTCCTAATAAAAACTGTCTTTATGTGCGTTTCTTGTAGACTTCTGCATGGGGTTGACCACTGGAGAGTCATGTTGCACCATATTGTTCTTTCTCTTATTGAGTTAAATACCAAGCTCTGATTTTGTTAAATTTGAATCATCTAATTTAGTTTTACTTCCAACGTTTTGGAATTAAAGTCAGGTCATCTTTAATAAAGTTTACTTTATCTGACATCTATTACTTCTGTGTCCACTAGTTCTGATCTATCTCTTCTGCTACTTCAATTCAAGGTGTTCATATAATATGCTTCCCTATGATTCTTCCTGTACAATCCACTCTTTCTCATTGAAGCCATATGCATCTCTACAGAAAATACCTAAGATAGCTCCACTGTCTTATAAATCAGAAGAGGGATTGTGTATTATCTGATACTTGAAACATATGCCTTCGAATGAAGGCTTAAACCGCTTTCTGTTTAGGGTTCATTCTGAGTGAAAGAAACATCAGTTACAAAGGAAATATGTAAACAAAATGGTTATTTTTTAATCATCCTGACTCAATTATTGCTGGGTATGAAGTTTATCTTTTCATTTTAGATTTCAATGCCTTTAGAATTTTAAGCTAATTTTAATTCAGTTTAATGAACCTTCCATGTGTAGCTAAAAAGAATAATACCTTTTGGTAGCAGATTTAGAAAGATATGTCAAAATTGAAGTCCAAAGAAACATGGATGTAATAAGGATTGGTTTTGGGTGGTGTCACAATGTCTAATTTTCCTCATCAAGAGCACAACAGTGATAGGTTGATTTCTGGTTTTAGTATTTGCATCTGTACATATTTATATTAATTTATATGTATAGAAGTATTTTGAAATGGAACACTGATCATTACCTGTACATCATTTAAATATTTTTACATGTATTCCTTTCCTGTTATAAAATTACATTTACGAATTGATTCTTTTCTAATTTGTTTCCTTTCATTTTTAATAGACCTTATTTTGCAAATCACAGCAAGATTTCAAAGAAGGTGCAGTGATTTCCCATGCATTTCCTACTTTCACATATTTATACCCTCCTCTGATGTTTTCATCCCCCACTATAATGGCACAGTGAACAATCCTATGGTGATAGGTTATTATCATCCCAAGTCTCTAGTTTACACAGGGGTTCACTCTCACACAGTGGTTGATTTTTGACAAATGTATAATGACATACTGTCCTACATCATTGGAGGCACAGTTCTAAGTATTCATTCTCTTCATGAATATTGTTTAAGGACTATTAAGAATAAAAAGCCAGGAACTCCCTTCCCCTTGCCAAATAACAAAACCCTCCAATAACCATTGGATTCAGACAAAGATGACCCTCTGTAAGTAAGCGAGACCCACAATATTTGATCAGATTGGTCACGTTTGAATGATGAGCCCTCCTTGGAGGAAAGAAAATGCCAAGTAGAGCTTCAGAGCTTCCAATCACAAGCAGAGCACACCGTCATGCCAATGTGAAGCAGTCACCTGCTCAGGTGGATCTATTCAGAGATGCTGATATCAGTGTTTATTCATCTGCCCATACATCTAGAAAGAAAGGGAGATCAGTTAATGCTGAATTCTGGGTTTTACCTTATCACTGGTCTTTACATTTGAAACAGAATTTGCATTCGAAGTCTCCAGGAAAGGTCTATTTGCATAGTTTTTTGGAGAGTGAGTTAGGGAATGTCCTACATAATGTCAAATGTTATATCTTCTACCCGGAACATTCTGGGTAGATTCAGGAGACTAGTTTTCTTGAGTCAAAAATAAACTCTCTCCAAAAGTGTTCAATGAAACAATATTAACTAATTAATCTCTTTAATCAATATAAGAACACTTTCATGTTTACTTATATAATTGTATATCTAGAGCTGGAGGTGGTAGTACATGTCTGATTTCGGCTACTGGGGAAGTGGACTTTGGGAAGATTGTGGTTTGAGGGCAGCTGGGGAATAGGATGGGGATTAAGTTTGATATGTGGCAGAAACCTATATTCCTTGCTGGGCAGAGGCATAGGTACGAGGATCACAGTTCAGATTGATTCTGGGGAAAAGTGTGAGACCCTGTTTGAAAAGTAAGAAAAGACTAGGAATATGGCTCAACTAGTAGGGCTCCTGCCTACCAAGTTAACATCTTGAGTTTAAACAGTATTGTAATAAATAAATAAAACACATCTGCACATTTCCCAGTTATTCTGTAAGTTAACGTAATTTTACTTTAGGAAAGAAAGGCCAAAAGATTTAGTGTTAATTTTCTTTCCAAAAATGTAAATATGTTAGCTTAATAAGGAAAAAATATGTGTGCATTTTCAAAAGGAGCTGCCAATGGAGTTTTTTCAGTCAATAATGCATAGTATGATGTAACCATGCACCTATTCTTTGGGCACTGATTGAGCAACTGGAAAGTTAAGTGTCACAGAGTACAACATGCTTTTATATCAGGTTGTTTCTAATTACATTTTAGTCAAAATGATTCCTTTTCTTTATCTTTTTGCTATCCTAACAGAATTTCTTTATGCGATAACTGCATTTAATTTGGCATATCCAGTAACTCCCTGGAAATTTCAATTGTTCTGCATGCCACAAAATGTAACCAACAACTGCATCCTCTTGCCTGATGGAATCTCAAAGAACACATCAAATATGAGTGTAGACTATGAGGCAACTGAGGAAGATGGGCTTAAATCTAGTGGTGCCTACATCTCTGACGGATCCAACACAACTCTCTATTGTTACTTTGGGAGTGGGCAAGATAAAAACTGCTCTTTAGGTATGAACAACATTGAAAGGAAAGCAGTGGATTCAACAACAAATTCTTCAGTTTTGCAACAACTAGGTAAGTAATGTCCTAAGCATCAACTCTTGTGCTCTATCTGTATTGAACAAACGTCTTTAATTTTCTGCAACTTTTATGAGATAAATATCTTAATGGATATGTTATCCTAAATGATAACAAAATAACAAAATGTTATCACTTACTATTGGTCATAAAATTAGGATGCATCAGGTGATCAAAAAATAAAGCCCGAATCATTTATATCCTATAAAAAAGCAATGAGGAAACTGTATTTACATTATGTACATTTCTCATAGACTTCTCAGTTTCCTTTGAGAGAGAATAGAGATGCTATATTCTTATTATATAGGTAAAATATTATATTACTGATAATACTACTGAAATACTTAAATATTAAAACACCCTTGAATAATAGTAGTGATTGGTTCAAATAGGAAATCTCTCTAAAATGAAATATTTTAAATCAAGGATTTTAGTTCTTATTTTAGGTATAATGCATTCTAAATGTACCTTCTTTATTGAAGAAATCTGAATCTGAAAGTATAAGCAAAAATTGTTCTCAACTCTTAGAGCAGAGTCAATTGCCTCCATCATCTAGTGTGCCCCACTATATGAAAGTAGACAGGTAAATATTGCACTCCTGAACAGAATTTAATCACTATTGACATTTTGGTCTGGATTCTTGGTTTTAGGGGGCTGATCTCTGAGTGGGTTGCTTAATCGCAGCTCTGGCCTCTACAGGTTGCTCACAGCCCTCTCTCCTCAATTCTAATTAAAAAAATATCTCCAGCGGGGCACAGTGGTGGCTGTCCAGACATCACTCTGGAGGCTGAGGCAGGAGGATCAGGGTGACAGGCCAACCCAGGCTACATAGCAAGACTCTTTTTCCAAAAAGAAAAAAGCAAACAACCCCCCTCATATTTCTATATGTCCCTGAAAGTCTCACAAGGTCTCAACATTATTGACTAGATGCCAGGAATTCTCCAGCATGTTGAAATCAGATTAGGAATAAGGATGAAACTTAAGAAACAGAAAACGGTTAGGTTTTAAAATTAGGTTAGTAGGAATAACTCTCAGAGATTTCAACTCAGTTCATAGACATTACATTTCTTTTAAATGAATCTTCTAAAAACTTGTAGGGAGGTAGGGCACCAGTGGCTCAAGCTTTTAATTATAAATAATCAGGAGGCTGAGATCTGAGGATCATGATTGTAAGAAGCCTAGGCAGAAAAGTCTGTGAGACTCTTACCTCCAAATTAACCCCCCCAAAGCCGGAAGTGGAGCAGCTGTGCCTCAAGTAGTAGAGCACCAGCTTTGAGTGAAAACGCTAAGGAACGGCACCCAGACCCTGAGTTCAAGCCCTCATACAGAAATAAAATACGATAAGATTTGTAGGGACACTTAGCCAATCTAAGGATCATTAAGTAAACAAAGACATTATTAATGTTGAGTCTTGAAATGGTAAACTGTATTAGCCTTTTCTTCAATTATGGAAAGGAATGATTATGATATCATATATTTTGAATTTGTATTATAAAGGAGGGCCAATAATTGAATGGCTTAGGTTTGTGACCAAATTACTGAGGATTTTAACTTATTTATCCCTCCAAGTAGGTTGTTTACGATGTTACAAAGTCCCTATAGATGGAAATCTTTCTGGTTTTGTCTTGTTAGTCATGACCTTTAATCTCTGCCTTGTAAATGATGAATTACTTATGATTTATATTTACCAATGTCTGGTAAGATTTTCAGTGTTCAGGGAAATGCATTTCCATCAGTTGTATATGGGGCCCATTGTGTTATGCTAATGAAAATTTAAGATGTGCGTCACAGTTCATATTTGAATTATTCACTGTACTTTTATTTAAGTCAGATATAACTATACCTCTTGATTTGATTATTCTTTAGTATTTAATCTGAAAAAGTGAGAGTGAATTGAATTAGATGAATTTTGAGATCTTTTGTTCAATTTAGGTAATTTTGGACTAAAGACAAGTTTGGGAAGCAAGAATTTAATTAATTGCTTTTTGCCTTACAAAATAGGAAACTGAAGAAATGACTTGGGCAAACATCATATGGTTAGAGCTTGCTGTATTTCCTCCCAGAATGGGCAGTAGGAGTTGTATGAGAACACTGATAAATTCAATTTAGCTCTTCTCTTTCACTGAGTTGTTCAAAATCATTTTTTGAATTTAATGTTTGTTTTCAATTCAGGTGCAAACTGGAACATACAGTGCTGGATGAAAGGAGACTTAACATTATTCATCTGTTCTATGGAGTCATTGTTTAAAAATTCATGCAAGAATGGTGACCTTAAAGTCAATCTTTCATATACTTTGTAAGTAACAAATTAATTTGGCTATTTCTACTATTCATAATTTTCTTTTTTGGGAGGTGAGGGTGAGGAGAGTTGGGAAAGAAGTCACAAGTGTTTCCATATATAGAACTGGATTACGAAACCTCCATTGTTCCTGCATTTTCCATATCCTGCTGTATTTAGGGGCATTTATAGAGAGTGGCTTGTATGTTTTTATACAATATTCTTTTCCATTAGTTTTCTCTTTTTTCGTTGGTTGATTCTAGAAGTAAGATATCATAGCTATGAACACGTAGTCTGTAAGGAATGTGAACTCAATTCAGGGTCCTTGATATTTGAGTAGAAAATTTTGTTTTATATTTCTTTTTTCCAGTTAGATATTTTTATATCTAACTGAGGTGTTTATTATCTTGAAAATATAAATATTTACATATACTTGAAAAATATTATATCTCTCTCAGCAGAAATCCAGTATGGCAATTTCAAGCAAGTATATACTTGTAATTGCACCTGGTAACAGAGTAAAATTTTCTCTTAACTCCAACAAAAAATGTTCATTTAAGATTTTAACTCTTTAATGTTATTTCTCATTAGTTTTAATGGATGCTTAAGACGGATGAGACTTCCACTCTGGGGTTTGCTTACGATTATAGCATTGATGAGAAATGTGTTACCAAGCTCTCCAAATGAATTTGCATAGAGATAGAAATTAGAGTCATGGTTATCAGATGCTGGAGGAGGGGAAATGCATCATTGCTTAATTTGTTTATAGTTTCAGTTTGAATTGAATAGTGATGATGTTTATACAAAGATTCAAATGTATCAAAAATGTAGCTTCAGCTTACACTTAAAATAGTTACACAGTGATAAATTTTGTATTATACTACAAAGACTAATAGTTAGCTGTCTTCTTTTGAGGTGCACACAGGTTGGTATTTGGGACAGACATGTACCAGGCTTTTGTTTTAGTGGCTACTGGTATGGAGAGTGACGCGTGCTGTTTAGAGAGAGTGTAATATTGGTGTGGGAGCCTTGATGGGTGATCTGGCCCAGCTGGTGAGAAGAAACAGGAGGCAAAGTTGTTTAGGGAGCTAAAAAATGTGTAGTGGAATAGTTTATGCAGAGTCAGCATCACTGGGAAACTTGATAGAAATTGCAGTTAGCTTGACCAGAGAACTAGTAAATCTACAGTTCTGCCCTGGGGCTTGTGAGTTCATGCTTACCAGGTAATTCTGATGGAGTTTAAGTTTGAAAATGCCCATTAAAGAAGCTAATAGGGTAGATTTTAGAGTCAGGTTATGTGGCCTACCACTTAATAAGTAAACACACACAGCAGTTACTGTGTCTTAATAGGTTTACCTCTGGTTTTAACTCTGTGTTCACCCAAATGTTTAAAAACTGTTGAATCAATGAATACATAGTAGCAGAACGATTTCTAAAACATTTGCCAATTTGCCCTCCAGAAATGTCTTAATGAACCATAAAATATTTTTGTAGAATAATGTTTTCTAGAAGTGGAAGAAGTTGAGAGGTTAACAGTTTTATATATAGCAGAAAGGCATAATAAGGTCTGATTTATATTTGTGGACTTGGTAATGTGGAAGTAGTGGGGATTTCAACCACAGTTGGTTCAGGAGAGTAGAAAGGGAGATTATGAGAACTAGACGTGTTGAAGTAAGGATCCTGAAAAGCTGAGCTCTCAAGAGGTTGGTAGTAGTTTCTCAGATACTTGATGAGGGCCTTGCAAAGTCAGATGTCACATACTGGAGATGGGAATTCAAGTGTGTGCAGAAGGATCTATAGCCAGATAATCGATGTCTGGTTCTAAGAATGTTGTTAACATCCTGGTAATTTGGCAAACTGCCTCTGAGTGGTATGATTTCAAGAATGAAAAGCAAAAGAGCATTGCGTTCCTTGTTCTTCCCTCAGTCCTCTTTCTAGCTCCCCTAGGTGTAGAATTTCACAAGATTTTTATATAGTAAATATGCTTTGCAGAGGCCCAACCCAGCCTGGCAAAGCAAAAGAGAGGCTGGCTTTTAATTTTTTAATAAGTAGCATAATTCACTTCTTGGGATAGTTGGCATACACACACTTTTTTACACATATTTGAATTTCTCATGGATGTTCCTGCCTGGGCTGGCTTTGAACCATGATCCTCAGATCTCAGCCTCCTGAGTAGCTAGGATTACAGGTGTGAGCCACCAGCACCCGGCACATATACTTGAATTTCTCTACAACTATAACTTTCTTATAACTTCATGCTCTTCAAACAAAAGGAGATATTCTTACCTCTGGGGGATAATACTATGTTCCAATTTTCATTGTGATAATTTCTGAGCAATATTCACAGCACTGATATTTCAGGAGCATTATTAGTTGTTTCTCATATTCTATCACAGCTCCACCTGTGTAAATATTCCAGAAGTGAAGTATAATTTTTAGGTAAAGTTATTATTGCTAAAAATTTTTTATAAAAGATAATACAAGGAAGGAGGAGATTGAGAAGAAATTAGTTAATATATACAAACATAGTACACATAAATACCACACATGCATACCCATACAAACACACACACACACACACACACACACACACACACACACTCCACATCTACACTGCACCACACAATGTCCATACACTTTCCACAGCATGCACATACGTATACCACACAATATACACACAGAACACACACCTAGACGCTGGCCACACCACATATACACACTGCGTAACATATACCAAATATACATACATGCCACCTGCATACATATACACATATCACAACACCGATAAACACATATACATATACACATACAGATACACATCCTGAACTGCACTGTGGATAATCCAAGGGTAAATGTCTTAATCCATTTTCTATTGCTGTAACAGAATACCAGAGAAGGGGTAGTTAATAAAGATAATTAGCTCAGTTTTTATAGTTCTGAAGGCTGGAAAGCTAACGTGGAGGGACTGCATGGAGTAGGGAGGCAACGTGATAGAGGGAATCAGATGGTAAGAGCGTGAGAAGGAATAGGGAGAACTTCATTTTACTAGACAGCCAGTCCTGTGACAATAGCATTAGTCCATTCTTAGGTGATTAATGACTGAATCACCTCTTGAGGGCTTTACCTCCCAGTACTATCACATCAGCAATTGAATTCCAACAAAAGTTTTACAGAGTCATTCAAACCATAGCAATAGTTGAAAAATGAAAAGAACATGAGCTTATTTCTATCCAATGGAAGTTACCTAGCAAGGAGAGACAAGTTGAAGGATGGTAAGAGGGGCCTGTTTGCAGATACATAATACAAGATACATAATAGAGAATATATAACTGGGAAGGAGGCAAGTTCCAGAAAAAGCACAACAGGATTGTTGATTTTAAAATTAAAGAAGGTTGGGCTGGGAAGGTGGCTCAGTGGTAGAGCGCTTGCCTTGCATGCCTGAGGCTCTGGGTTCCATTCCCCAGCACCACATAAGCAAAAAGGAAAAAAGCCGGAAGTGGCGCTGTGGTTCAAGTGGTAGAGCTCTAGCCTTGAGCTGAAGAGCTGAGGGACAGCGCAGGCCCAGAGTTCAGGCCCACGACCGGACCCCCCCCCCAAAAAAAAATTAAAGAAAGTTATTAGTCAGTTTTCCATCACTGTGACAAAATACCTGAGGAAACCAACTTAAAAGAGGGAAAAGTTTCTTGTGACTCATACTTTCAGAGCTTCCCCTGCTCAGTTGACTTCACTGCCTTTGGTGAGACAGAGTATCATAATGGGAGTAAAGAGTGGAACAAAGCTGTTAGGTTTGTGGTGGCTGGAAAGGAAAAACAGAGGTAGGGGTAGGGATACCCTGTATGTTTTCAAGTACATATTCCTTCTTTTGTATGTTTTTATTGTAAAAATACTGTACAGAGGGGTTACAGGTACATGAGTAAGGTAATGAGTACATTTCCTCCTCTTTGTTACCTCCTTTTTTGTTTTTCCCCTACCATCACTTCCTTCCCCACCTTCCCAACTCCTTGCTCCCCCCTCCTTCCACCGCCGCCAAAGTTCTTAATACCAAACTTCCTTCCACTAGACCTTTTCCTAAAACTTCTACCATCTTCTTGCAGCACTGGAGGCTGGTGGCAAAACTGTTCACCTAGGCCTTCAGGGGATATTTAGGAGCTACACCATAAGAGAGATTCACCTCAGCTTCTGAGTACTGAGAGAAGATTCAGGCTCTGGAATGGATAGATACATATTTAAGGGCAGAAAATTTCCTACTTTGTGGAGGAAAAATAGTTTTTGTTGTTGTTGTTTTGTCAGTCATGGGGCTTGAACTCTGGGCTTGGGCGCTGTTCCTGTGCTCTTCAGCTCAAGGCTAGTGCTCTACCACTTGAGCCACAGTGCCACTTCTGGTTTTCTGAGTGGTATTGGAGATAAGAATCTCATGGGGGCTGGCTTTGAAGCATGATCCTCATATCTCAGCCTGCTGATTAGCAAGGATTACAACCATGAGCCACTGGGACCCAGCCGAAAAATAGGTTTTCGTTCTGAGAAAAATGATGCATTTCTGTGATGATTCCTGTTTGTCTCGTCTAAAGCATTTAAAAATATTAGCAGCAAGCTGAGGTACTGTACTCATTTCTACAGCCCTGTGTTCATGCGTAAGGATTAGATTGTGTTATGTGTAGACTAAAGTCCTTAAAATATATAAATACATCAAATCATTTTATATTTGGTTAGTAACTTATCTATACCTGAGAATGTTAGCTTCATTTAGTCAATTAGTATTTATTGCTTTATTTATCTAAATGGTTAGACCAGGTGCATGAAAAACATGGTAATGAATTAAGGAGTTTCCCAACTTGCTTATTTGATTAATTTGACAGGTTTCTTTTTTTCTTTTTTTTCCGTCATGGGGCTTGAACTCTGGGCCTGGGCGCTGTCCCTCAACTCTTCAGCTCAAGGCTAGTGCTCTACCACTTGAGCCATAGCAACACTTCGGTTTTCGGGTGGTAGTTTATTGGAGATAAGAGTCTCACGGATTTTCCTGACAGGGCTGGCTTTGAACTGCGATCCTCAGATCTCAGCTTCCTGAGTAGCTAGGATTACAGGCATGAGCCACCAGCACCCAGCTCAGATTTATTTTTTTGGCCAGCTTTTATTTTGAAATTAGGTTTCTAAAGTTATTAGTTCAGTCAAACATATCACTTTGCATAAAGTCTGAGAAATATGCTCTCATTATATTTCTGCCACATTATTTCTCTGTGTAGTTTGGTTGATATGTCTTATTTATGATACTATTTACCATATGCTGTTACTGCCTTGACTTCTGTGTATGTATTTAGGTCAGTTTAACAAGTGTGAGATCTAGGGCTGAAACAATGTATGATGGTGGTTACTTTAGGAAAGTTTTTGATCAAAATCTTCTTTTAGTGACAAAAGAGAAGTCATTAGAGAAATCTTTAAAAGGTTCTCATGTGCAAATAATGAAACCATTTATTTTAAGGAACTAAAAAGCTTGATGTGTATAAAGGACTTAAAACTATAAATACCATCTTGAAGGAAAGCATTGTTTGAACTCACATATTAATGTTTGTCGAAGAATCTGAAGGAGATAAACTCTAGAAATGTGATATGTTAGAACTATTTTGAACATTTTTGTCTCATGTCTGGGAAGGAAGTTCACCTTTTCCTTTATGAGGTCCCTATTATGTGTACTGGCTGCTGACCTGGTTGAGGAGAACAAGTTTCAATCACAGAGGTCGTGGGGTTGTTAATATTATAAAGACACAAGATGGAAGAGCCAAGTTTTCAACAGCTGTACTATAGTAAATAATGGGAGTTTTGGAAGCAGACTCTAGGACTGTCCAATCCAGATAAAGAATTGGCAAGGAAAAAGGAACCAGAGAGAGTGAAGGACATTTGCAAAGGCCCTGAGGCACAGGCAGGACATTTGAGGACTGAGCACATAGAGAGACTGGACTGTGAAATCCAGGAATGAAAAGAGATTAGACATACCAATAAATAAGCAAGGGTCAAATGATGAAGTGCCTCCCAGGTCATGTTAGGGAGTTTGGACTTTCACAACCTCCTCCTCCCATGTCTAGTTGACTTTGTCTCTTCACTGTCATGCTGTCATCATTCTTGGTGGTTTCAACATCCGTATGAGGTAGCTTCAATTCTTTGAATACCTTCAATAGTTGAGTGTTTTCCACTCCACCTAATTGATCCATATCCTGGATACTGACATTGTTGATAAGCCTGCAGTTTCTGTGATCTCAATTTCAGGAATCTTCTTTTACCATCTTTCTTTCCTTACCCCTGTGTTAGTTACTTCCCCTTCAAGCTTCACGGTTCACCTCTATGGTTCTTGGCTTGATCCTCTGGCTACTTGGTTCTGGCTGGAGTCACCCTTTCTTCTTCCTGAAAGGAGATTTTTCATCAGGCACCTGAGTCATTTCTCCTGACTGCTACCTCTCCACACACTCTCCCTCCGCCCATTCTCTAGGGTCTCCATTTCAGTATTTGTATTGATAGTTCAGATTAGCAGGGTTCTTGTTAATATGCTTTTCTACCCCAGGCCACAAGGATGTCTTTTGTGAAGGCTGTTGAGATTCACTCCATTAGATACAAGTCTTTTGGAGTGCTCTTCTCTTTTTAATCTTTATTCAGAAGCCATTTCTTAATTTTAGTGCTTTTTCTATCTGGAGAGGCTGGATGCTTCTCCATCAATTAAGAAAAATTAAGTCCTGGTTTCTTTGTTCAGTAGCCCCTCCCTCACTGCCTAGCTCTATTTCCACAACAAGAAGAAATGAAGAGGGAATTTAACTCCTGCCTGGGCAGTCTATGCTTTCCACATTTCTCCATGTGGGGTAGGGTTACTTACCAAGAAAATTCCCCATTCCTCCGGTTTCTAGTAAGCTGTTCCTGACATTCTTGTTGCTTTATGAGCAGTGTTCTGGAAGAAGTCCAGACTTCTACAAAAAGGCCCTTTAGGTTTTCTGCTGTGCTCCTCCAGATCCTTCTGGCTACCTGTTGCCTGGTTTCAAAGCGCCTTCTACATTTGTAGGTATTTCTTATGTGGTGGCGTACCACTTCCAGGCTCAAATATCTGCATCAGCCACCTCCGTGGCTGAAAACAACATGTATCATCTTCCTGGGTCAGGACTCCTGGTGTGGCTCAACTGGATGTGTGGGTTACATCAACACTTGCACATCTGTTCGAGAATCTCCTGCAGGATTGTCTGATTCCAAGCTCACTCCTGGGGCTTCATTGCTTCTTCTGGGTAAAGAGAGGTCCTCGGTCCTCTCTGCTGTTGGCCGGAGGTTCCTTCCTTTCCTTGTCTTGTGGATCTCTCCATAAGGTAGTTTACAGCATGGCGGCTGGCTTCCCTGGGGGAGTGGGTTGGAGAGGCACATTGATGACTTTGTCTTACAGTCTCATTGAGAAAGCAGAGAAGGTAGAGGCTCACTCATCCTTGTTTGTCTCACCAAAATCTGTTTTTAAAGACAGGCTTTCACAAAGGTTTCTTCTTATCCTCAGGGCTCCAATCTAAGGTGAACCTATTCTCTTGTGTTCCAGGACCCATGCCCTGTTTCCTGGTCAAGGACAATTCATGTTTTAACCCTCTCTTGACCGGACAGCCAAGTTTCCATCTCAGTCAATGTATATGCTATAATAACTCCCAGTTAAAGATAAGTTTCCTTGATAGTGCATAACTGCATGGAATCTATTGCGTTTCATTACTTCTTAAAAAAAGAGTTTAAACTCTGTGAAGATACTATCTCTTCAGAAGCTATTATCAACAATCAACAGAAATGACTCTGGGCCATGAGTCTTGGAGTCCTGGATGCTTTAGATATAAACAACTAGAAACCCATGTAAAGTGTGGGAAAGAACTATTTTCATACATTGGATGTGGGCA
Organism: Dipodomys spectabilis; assembly: GCF_019054845.1. Classification (NCBI taxonomy): domain Eukaryota; kingdom Metazoa; phylum Chordata; class Mammalia; order Rodentia; family Heteromyidae; genus Dipodomys; species Dipodomys spectabilis. Next base: position 37,538,581 of record NW_024870679.1, on the reverse strand, counting down.
GAACAGAACAGTCAGTTCCTCATGGAAGTAATCCTCTAAGATTTCTGGAAAGAAGAACAGGACTGCGGAATCTCAGGCAGTGCTCAGCAACATTGCCAAATTGAGGAGATAGAGATAGGAGTTCAGAATATAAGGGGGTTTAAATTCAAAGGGCAAAGTACTTGGATATCAGGTCATACACAGAAATTTGTTATAGGGTCACTTGGAGTGGTTTGCTGAATACCAATCAGCTTATGATATGGGAAACAAAACCTTGTAGGAAGAGAGAGAGCAGGAAGCTGTAAGCCAGTAATTTCATGGAAGTCATATAAAGCAGAAAATTCCTCCCTTTCTTCCTATTTTTCATGGATTCTTATTTTATGTGATTTGACTAGTATTGTAATTATTTTACTACTCAGATTGATCTATATGTGGTCAGTGGAAGTCTATTACAGCTGGCTACCCAGTCAATTTTGTGTCTCTATTACCATCATCTTTTTTTCCTGGAGACTTTCTTTCCAATATTACAAGATGCTTAATCTGATCTTCTTTACCTGACAGAACATCGTACCAGCCATGTCCCCAAGAAGCTATAGTTTCTTTCATTGCAGAATGGTATTCACAATAGAGTCACAGGTGTCTAGTGCTCCTTGATATCATCCTTGACATCATTTCTAGACCTATGAACAGAGCTACATATATGTTTGTGCACACAGGATACATACAATGTGTGTTTATATAAAATATATAAATCAATATTTCTACATCTCTGTGTATGTATATATTTAGTGTTCATACTAATATATTTCATTCTAATCCAAAACCACTGGGTCCATTATAGATCCTTTCTCTCTCTCTCTCTCTCTGTCTGTCTGTCTGTCTGTCTCTCTTCCTCTCTCTCTCTCTCTCCCCCTCTCCCCTCTCTCTCTCTCTCAAATTCTCTGTCTCTGTCTCTCTTCTCCCTCAGGAAGGAGATATCTGGCTCTCCCCTCCCTCAATTTTTGTGTTATGTACTTGCCTAATCCTAGAATATACATTAGGTGGTTTTGGAATGGCTAGCCCCTACCACTGTGAAAAGCAAATGTACCAACTCAAGTGCAGAATTGTTTACTCTCCTTTTGTAATTAACTAAGGCTAAAGGTTACAGGATCAAAATATTTTTATGTTCTATAATTAATTAAGCTAGTCCCTCCTCACCATGTGGTTATATTAATAAGCTGATAGGCACTGAAGTTCACTTATTTTTGTTTGCATTCCTCTTTTGCTTCCTTTCCTCCTCTCATCCTTGGTGACATTCCATTCATTTGGTGTTATTTTACATGGAACAGTACCTGGATGGTGTTTTCTCTTAGAGTGGTTAGGGAAATTTCTGCAAGGAGCTGCTTTTCTTCAAAAGAATATGAATTGGTATAATAAATATTTTGTAGTATATTTATTTAATGTATTTTCATCATTAAGGATATATATTCTGGTATATGATTTATGCAACTACTAAAATAATTGCTAACAAAATGGAAATGAGATTGAGTGAACAGACCCAACAGTGAAGTGACAGAATTATCTAATTATCCAAGTTAATCTAATTGGTAATCAGGTATTTTCTACAAATATGATTCAGAATTTTTTGTATGCTTTAAAAGGAATAAAATTGACTAAATTTCTTATTATTTGCAAATATTAGTGGAAAATATGTCTTAGCCTGTGTTCCATTATATTTTTGTCTCAAATTATATGATTTCTTCAATCAAAGCAAAATACCTGGCAAGCCTGTTTTGGACTTAAAATACCACACTGTCAGTTTTTCACATTCTTCTTTGTAACAGTGTGTACGTATGTATGCATGTATGTATTCATTTTTATGCCAATCCTTGGCTTAAACTCATGGATTAGGTGCTGTGGTGCTGTTCATGAGCTTTTTTGTTTTTCTCAAAGTGACTGCTTAGCTATTTGAACCACAGAACCACTTCTGGCTTTTTGGTAATGAATTGGAGATACATAATCATTACAGTACAGATATTGAAAGCTGTTTGAATCATAACTAAAATTCAGATATTTTGTGCCGACAGGGAAACAAAGTATGCTTGGATTTAGTGGAGCAGAGGGCAAAAGAGCTAAATCTTTAGATTACATTATAGGAAGCAAAATCATATTTCTGAAAGTAAAAATTAACTAGTCTTACAGCATGCAATTGGAAGGAAATGGAGATAAAAATGAAAGGAATGAGTGATAATGATTGAATGGTATTTGCCTTGAACAATTATTTGATTCATTTAAACCATACATGTGAATCACATTGATAAAAGTAAAAATTAACTTAAAAATTGAAAAAAAGCTTTCTATTGATCTTGCGAGCTATGTCCTTTGCCATGCAGAAGCTCTGCAGCTTCATGCAATCCCATTTGTCCAACTTTATTTGATTTGTTTTGTTTCTGGGTCTCTGTTGAGAAAATTTCGGCCTGTGCCTGGGAGACGTAGGCTAGGAAATGGAAAGACTTGGAAAAAATTATATTAAGTGAAGTAAGCAAGGCCCAAAGAAACATAGGTCCTATGGTTTCCCTTATTTGCAATAACTAGTACATGTCTGGGACAAGCAGAAAAGGTCAAAAGCTATGTACATATGACCAGATAAGATGATGTGAAGCGAAATGAACTCCAAGATAGGGACACAACTGGTTTTTTCTTTCTTGCTATTGTTCCTAACATATTTATAATGTACCATGTGATTTTTTTGTTTCTTTGTATGTTCCTCCCCCATGGTATAGCCCCTGTTTTCACTGTATTTGATGTCGGTGCCCTGCATCTTGTATATACACTTCTCTAATTTGGGGAGGGAAAGGAAAAAAACGAAATGCTTAACTAGGGATACAGGTTGACCCATTTTAACAATGAGATGTACAAGACACTATGTTGAAAAACATAGTGAACTTTACAATTTAGGTGGGGAGGGAGAGAAGGGGGAGGGGGAGAGTATAATTATGGAGGTGGGAGGGAAGGGAGGGCAGGGGAAAAACAAGGGAGGAGGTACCAATACTTGATAGGAAATGTACTCATTACCTTGTTCATATAACTGTAACCTCTCTGTACAGTATTTTTACAATAAAAAGCATATTTTAAAAAATTGAAAAAAGCTGGATGCTGATAGCTCACACCTATAACCCTAGCTACTCAAGAGGCTGAGATCTGATGATTGTGGTTCAAAGCAAGCATGAGCAGAAAAGTTTGTGAGACTTCTATCTTCAGTTAGCAACAAAAAGTCAGAAGTGGAGCATTGCTTGCAGTAGTAGACAGCTAACCTTGAGCATAAAAGCTCAGGGACAGCTCCCAGGCCCTGAATTCAAGACCCCCAGGACCAGCAAAAAGAAAACAAAAAGGAAATCTCACAAACTTTCCTGCCCAGGCTGACTTTGAACCATGATCTTCAGATCTTAGCCTCCTACAGGATTTCAAGCATGAGCCAACAATGCCTGGCTGTTTTTATTTTAACATTTGATATTTTTAAAATATGACATTTTTGTTGGCTTTGTTTAAAGCTACAAATAAAATGGAAAACAGTAAGTCATTTTGCCTCCAATTCCAAATATTTGTAGTAACAAAATTTCCATCGTAGGGGCTGGGAAGGTGGCTCAGTGGTAGAGCGCTTGTCTTGCATGCATGAGGCCCTGAGTTTGATTCCTCAGCACCACATAAGCAAAAAAAAAAAAAAAGGGCAGAAGTTGTGCTGTGGCTCAAATGGTAGAGCTAGCCTTGAGCTGAAGAGCTGAGGGACAGTGCCCAGGCCAGAGTTCAGGCCCACAACTGGACCCAAAAAACAAAACAAAACAAAACAAACTTTCCATTGTGGCATGATGATGGTGCACCTGTGTTACCTCATCAGTACTTGGGACACTGAGGCAGGGAAATGGAATGTTCAAGGCCAGCCAAGACCAAGTAGCCAGACCCTGCCTCCATAAACCAAAACCCCAAACAAAATCAGACTTGTTCTGAGAATAATTTTATGCAATTATTGTCTTGAATAGCCTCAAACAACCTTGTAAACATGGTTGGTATAGGCATTATCTTTGCTTTACTGCCTAAGGGAACTAAGCTGACATGAAAGTGCTTAACTGTGGTCTTATGGTTGATCAGCAAACAGAAGTACTTGACTTTAGGTCTTGGTGTTAGTACAGTACCATTTTTACAGTCATAATGTCCCTTATACAGTACCTCGTAGACTTCCTCACACAATGAAACTTTAGGAATATTGTATTTTGACTGTTTCTTATTATGGCAAGAATTTGAAGGTTTGTCATCAATTGGAAACACTCAGCATTAGTGGGTTGTAAGTAGGAAGATTAAGGTTCATTTTTTCTGTGTTTTGTTTATATGCGAATGATCATGTGTATGCCAGTTATCAAAGTTTATAAAGCAATGAATTTTTTCTACTCTGAATGTTATTTCTTGTGCTTACAGTGTTTTTTTTTTTTTTTTTTTTTCCATTGGAAAGGTCTGTAGGTGTTGGGATTTCTGAAAATGTAGTCATGGTCATTCTCTTTCTGTATCCTCAAGGTTTATAAAAGCACAGAGTGATTTTGACATAGGTAGTGGATGTCTAAAACAATATGGAGACCCTCATGTGAAGTGCTGTTACTCCCTGCTGTGCTCACTTGACATCTTATTAAAGCTAAGACTTCTTAACTTAGGAATAGGCAGAATTAAAAAAAATCTGATGAATCAGAAATACAATATTCTGGAACTTGCATGCCTCTTGTTATTCTTTACGCCCCACATTAGGTGAACCTGCTAACCTAATTACAAAATTTTCAGTGTTAAATTACTCGTTTGGGAGTTTACAATGGTAGCCAATGCTTCAATTTTTTTCTGAGATTTCAAAAAATTTCCATTATTTTGTACATAGTGGAGACATAGTAATATCTTTCAGGGATACAATTGATTGGTATACAATAAACTGTACCTACTTAAAGTATAAAATGGATAGGTTTTGAGATGTAAAATTATTCATAAAACCATTACTATCATAAAGAAAATGAATTTATCAGTTACAAATTTTCCTCTGCCCCTTCATAATCTCATGGAGATAACTAATCTGGTTTCTGAAAACATTGATTTACTTGCATTTCTGGAATTTTCATTAAATGGAATCATATAATATTTTGTCTTGTTATTTTTTATTGGCATGTTTATTCTGAGATTCACTAATGTCTATATCAGTGTCTCATTTCTTTTCGTGCCATTGTATGTGTATATGCCACAGCGTGTTATCCACTCACCTGTTGATAGATACTTTAATTGAGTAAAGTTTTGAGGATTGCAAATAAAGCTTTATAATTCTCTGGAATTGACTTGTTTTCAAGTCTGGGATGAATATTTGGAAATATAATGGGTTCAATTCATTCTGTAAGGAATTTAATGACAAGAAATTAACAAGCTGTTTTCAAAAGTGTGTCATTTCCAACAGAAATATATGAGTTATTCAACAGTTGCTAATAAGTTTAATTTTGGGTTATCTTCATTCATAGGTAGTGAACGTGGAGATTGTTTATCTCTAACATTCTCTATTCCTTTCCTTTCTTTAATCCACTCAAATAGTGCTAAATTACAAACACAATATTTACATATACATATGATATTTATATTTACATATGATCTTGTGTGTGCTTATGTATTTGTTTATCCTTTAGATCTAGCATCCATAAGTGGGAGCAAACATGTGGTGTCTGTTCTGTGTGTGGGAGTGGGTGAGTGGGTGGGCGCGTGTGCGGGGGGGGGGGGGGGGGGGGGGGGGGTTGCTACAGAGGCTGAAATTTAAGGCTTGAGTGCCCTAATCCCTTAGCTTTTTTGCTTAAGGCTGGTGTTTACCTCTTTAGCCACAGCCCCTCTTCTGGTGTTTTGGTGGTTACATGGACTTTCCTTCCTGGTCTGGCTTTGAGCCATGATCCTCAGATCTCAGCCTCCTGAGTAGCTAGGATTACAGGTGTGAGCTACTGGTACCTGGTGCTTTTGTCCTTCTGAAACTTTGCCAGATGACTTCCTTTAATATATTCCATAGTGGAAATCTTGTGGTGGTGAATTCTCTAAATTTTGGTATATCTGAGGAAAGCTTTTATTTCACATTTATTTTTAAAGACTTTCTGGGCTAGATATGAGATTTTTATGATTGCAGTTTTCCTTCCTTCTAGTCTCCATTTTTTTTCTGTATTGTAACTTCTTGCTTACAAGACTCTAAAACACTCCTGTAACACTTACTTTTTCTGTTTTCTGTATACATCATTTTCCCAGAAGCCTTTTAAGCCGGGTGTCCATAATAGCTTTCCTCAATTTTGGATTTGGTGTTCTACTTTCATAACGTATCATGTCCATGTTAATATTTAGCTCTTCGTTTTAAATACAGGCGTGGAATGAGAGAAGAGCTGCCTGTGGTTCCCCAGACAGACAGTTTCCAGGCTGTGCAGTGCATCTGTAGAGCCGAGGAATGCTGGGAATGCCACGTGCCTGTCCTCACAGCCAAACTCAACTCTACTCTTCTTATGTATTTGAAAATCACATCTGGTGGAGCAATTTTTCAGTCACCTCTCATGTCGGTTCAGCCCATCAATGTCGGTAAGTTGCAGCTGAGTATAGAACCAATCACCAGAGGATGACTGCTCGCAGGTTAAAGTTATTTTTTTTACAGGCTTACATCACATTGACCAAAGCTGTAAATCATGTGAAGGTAATCACTAGAGTGTGTTACGATCAGCTTCTCCAGTGAGTTAACAGTTGTGTAATTGTCTCTGTAGAACTTAAATCCCAGATCTATCTAGTAGATGTTTTTCTATAGCTCACATAGCTATTTCTGAATACGATTATAAGCATATTTCTCCCTGAATTGATTCATTCAGTAACTGTTTCTCAGAGGTCATGCGTACCAAGATTGTCCTGAGTGCTGGAGGAGCTGTGGACACATAGCTGCTGCCTCACACTTCAAGGACAATGGTAATGAGCAGACACAACTTACTCAACTTATTAACTCAGTTTTGGGTGCATGTCAATTGCATTTTATATATTATATATAACTCAGCAGCGTTATTATTTTCTACTTCTATTTGTGAATCACTGTTCTTTTACTTTTTTCTATCCACCCGTGTGTCAATAGTTTTGATACCCTGGAAACCACTGTTAAATCCTTGATCACAGTTTACCAGATTCATCTCCACCTACAGTGACGCTTCATTTCCTCCTAAGTTACTTGAGATATAGAACTTTTAGAACATCACAGTATGTTTTATCATTAAGATTTTCAAATGATTTGTTTTTCTAGAGATACAGTTGTGATCTTTACAGCATACAGCATCATTACAATGACATTGAAGAGATTCAATTGCGTAGGAAGAAAAGACACACGTAGTAAATACCATATTATTCTCTTTTTAAAACTAGTTCTACCTGGTAAGTTTTAAAAGTATTCAAAACTGCCAGGCGCTGGTGGCTCACGCCTGTAATCCTAGCTACTCAGGAGGCTGAGATCTGAGGATCGCGGTTCAAAGCCAGCCCGGGCAGGAGAGACCATGAGACTCCTATCTCCAATAAACCACCAGAAAACCGGAAGTGGCACTGTAGCTCAAGTGGTAGAGCGCTCGCCTTGAGCTGAAGAGCTGAGGGACAGCGCCCAGGCCCAGAGTTCAAGCCCCACGACCGACCAAAAAAAAAAAAAAGTATTCAAAACCAGCATCACATTTAATTTATTTTTAAAATAAGAGTAATTAAGGAGTGCTGATGTGGAGTTTGTATGAACTTGAAAACTCTGAATTTTGTCTCTATGTAGGTATTTAGGGGAAAATGCCTTTCATTGTATTTAAGCATATAATGTCCCCCAATTGTAAGACAGATGATGTGATGAACTTTTAGAGGTGGGAGGAATTATTTCTTGTAAGATGATCAGTCAAAGATATCTTTTAGAGTGTAGTATTTGAACTGAATGTAGAAGTGTTACCTATGTAAAACTTTAGACAAAAGATGTCCCAAGCACGAAGAACACAATCACAAAATCCCAGTGGTGGGCAGGAGCATCACTCAAGATGTAGATTGCCTGATTGAGAAGTGCAAGGCTCTGATTTCAAACCCTAGTACTGCCAAAAAAAGAAAAATCCTTGGGTCCAAGCTGCATGCCATGTTTTTACATCAGGTATACCACTGTGCAGTTCTTGAGTAATCTTGATGCCATAAAAAATGGAATGATGACTTGAGGAACAACAAAGAGCCATTGTCCTTAGAGTGAATGACATGTGGGAATAGTCGAAGACAAGGGCAGACTTGCCTGGATCCAGAGATATCTCAGACCAATCTGGATATTGTTCCAGTAGCAATGACAACTTTTGAATTAGAAGAATATAATTAGATACATGTTTGTATGTCTTATATTTACAATGTGGAGCATGAACTTGATAAGGGAAGGGGAAGAACAGAAAGAAAAGCCAAAGTAAGGTTTTGAGGATAGGCCAGTTAATTTAGGGCTGAAGGAAATTTAAAAAATGCAGAATTGATGAGACTAGGATGAATTTAGGAAGTTGTGATGACTGGGCTTTCTAGTAGATGGGGTTGTAGACTGTTAAAGACAGAGAAGAATCCAGGATAATAACTTTTAGAACTTAGACCTGAACATCTTAGTGACTGGTATTATGAGTTATGAAAGTTGGGAAATTCAGAGAGGACTATGTAGATGTGTGTGCAGACAGCCAGATCTGTATTGGGGTCACATTATCTTTGAGATGCCTGATAGAGTTCTCAGAGCTACTGAGTAGGCAATTCCTTCCATCCAGGAGTCTAATGATCTGGGGAAATATATATTTGGTGGTTGTTAGCATAGGGGATTGTGTGAGATGACACATTTAGAGTTCAGGAAGAGAAAGGGCACTGGCGCTGATGAGAGATATGGGTTATGAGGAAGATCCAGAGTATCTTGATTAGAACCTGGATGCAAAGTGGAGAGTCAGTAGTGCCGTTTCTTCTGAGGGTGTTAAAAGTACAGTGGTGGGAATAAATCTGGAAGAGAATAATAAAAATTGTTTTTATTTTAATTGTTAATGCACACTGGTATGCAGAAGGGAAATGGACAACAGCTTATCATTTTATGACTTTACTTCTCTTTGGCGTCTGTTTTGTATTACTTTGATCATGAGAATTCAGCCAGATCTACTTTTGGCTTCTAGACTTGAGTGTTTAGCTAGTTCAAGAATACAGGTATAAATATGTGATTAACCCTTTTAATTTGAAAGCATACATTTTCCTTATTCTTGTTTGAAAAAATATTATTTGCTTTTTAAAAAGCTTTATTCCTTTTGATTTAGCATATTCATTTACATGCAATATGAGTTTTAGTAGCTACCTAGATTTCCAGTATAGTATGAACCATAATTCATTGAAGTTATTCGTTTTTGGGGTTTGTTTGTTTGTTTGTTGTCGGTCATGGGGCCTGAACTCTGGCCCTGGACGCTTTCCCTCAGCTCTTCAGCTCAAGGCTAGCGCTCTACCACTTGAGCCATAACACCACTTCCAGCGTTTTCTGCTTATGTGATACTGAGGAATTGAACCCAAGGCCTCATGTATGCAAGGCAAGCCTCCACCTCTGAGCCACCTTCCCAGCCCTGAAGTTATTCTTAATTGTAAGGTGTTTAAATTGTTTCTACGCGCGCGCGCGTGCACACACACACACACACACACACACATATTTTTTGGTTGGTTGTAGGGCCTAAACTCTGGGCCTGGGCACTGTCCCTTAGCTCTTCAGCTAGCACTCTATCACTTGAGCCACAGCACCACTTCTAGCTTTTTCTGCATATGTAGTGCTGAGGAATTGAACCCAGGGCCTCATGCATGCAAGGCAAGCACTCTACCACTGAGCCACCTACCCAGCCCCTCCTACACATATTTTAAAGATTTTATTTTCAACTATGTTCATGTGCATATAGCCAAATATTTAATACATATAAACATGAACATATGCATTTGAATTCAGAAATCATCTATTTCATAAAATTTCTCGTTAAGCTATGGAACTTTATTCCTAGAGACAGCCAAGCTTTGTTAAGCATACATTTATTACATGGGAATATTCATCTTGTGGGTTGAGTGTCTTTCTATTGATGTGGTTTAAAACCAACAGTCATGCCAAGGTTTGTACAGCCATGTGCATTTTAAAAATACTGTCTGCCATCTTGTCTCCTCAATACCTGCTAAGATAAGTGGGGTGGGAGAGGATAGAGAGACACTTCAAGTCAATTTGAGAAGTACTGGGTTAAATAAAGTTAAGTAAGATTTTTTGTTGGTCGTGAGGCCTGAACTCTGGGCCTGGGCGCTGTCCCTCAGATCTTCAGCTCAAGGCTAACGCTCTACCACTTGAGCCACAGTGCCACTTCTAGCTTTTTCTGCTTATGTGGTACTGAGGAATCGAACCCAAGGCCTCATGTATGCAAGACAAGCACTCTACCACGCAGCCACCTTCCCAGCCCCAAGTAAGATTTTTGTAACAGAAAATTACACTTATCCCAATTATGTTTATAACTTAGGGGGAAGAAGATGAAGACGTGTGGATTGCTATGACAAAGTACATGGTGTAGTCCCAGTCATGGAACTTTGATTTGGTTTTTGTAATTAATCTTGAATAAGATTATCTTTTAAGTAGTTGAAAAACAGAGTTTTGAGTTCATCTCACTAACACTTCACTTCCATGAAGACTACTTGACTTAAAAGTATTTTGCTTTTTCCTTAAGTGAAGCCTGATCCACCAGTAGGTTTACATATGGAAATCACAGATGATGGTAATTTGAAGATTTCTTGGTACAGCTCAACCTCACTTCCATTTCCACTTCAGTATCAAGTGAAATATTCAGAGAATTCTACCGTTCTAAGAGAAGTAAGTATATTTTAGTAAATAAAACAAAAAAAACTGAGATGTAACTAAGCATCCCATAAGACCCATAAAAACAGTCCTTTTTCTTACAATATATGCATGCTCTTTCTATAGCAGAAACAATTGTAATTGATACACACACACACACACACACACACACACACACACACACACACACACACACACACACACACACACATATCAGATATTTTGTACTCACACGGAGCCCAGGAATCTAGTTGGGAAACTTTATAGCTGTTTTTCACATATGGCCACTGGTTTTACATTTTACTCTCATTTCTTTATTACTTAATATATTTGTTAACATACAGTGTGTACATTTTTACTGTAAAGGCACTCAAACCCTATTTTATTCACTAAGTACTTATTGAGCACTTACTTGATACCAGGATATGATCTACTGTGTTTGGATTCCTTGGGGATTATAGAACCAGGTAAGAGGAGTTTGCATGAGATGGTGATAATGATGAGTTGTAGTGGAAGTTGAGGCAGGCTGGGTTGAGAAGTAGCATCTTAGTAAGAATTTGAAGGAAATGAGGTTGTAGGTATCTGGGGAGAATAGTAATGCAGAGGCTAGCCCTATGTTTTTCTGGTTATTTTAGAAATGGAGTCTGACAGACTTTTCTGCCTGGGTTGGCTGTGAACCATGACCTCCAGGTCTCAGCCTCCTGACCTACAGGCATGAGCCACTGGCATCCAGCAAATAGTATGTGTACATTTGGTTGCTATTGTTGTTAAAAGCTCATTTAGGTTTTTTTTTTCAGTAATGGAAATTGAATTCGGAGCTTTGTGCTTGCTAAGTAAGTGTTCAAACCCATCAGCCCTAGACAAGGGGTGAGCTAATTTTGCTTACAGCTTTATTTTTACCAACAGCAGCAGGTTGGAGATTGGAAGTGTCATGTTTGGAAACACAGTTAGGGCTATTGCAGGCTTCTGTGTTCTCATCTGTAAAGTGAGGATTTCAAATGTGAGTGATCTGATATTGTCTCATGTATTACTGATGCTTTCCATCGTTTTCAGACTATAACCTCTCTCCATTTCCTTCACCCTATGGTTCTAAAGAGCCCACAGAATTTAGTAACATTGAAGGACATTACACTGGGAAACTGAATGTATTCCCTAAGTAATTTCTTAGCTAGAGGATTTTTTTAATGCAGGTCCTGGACTCAGATGTTTTCCTTCTGGTTTACAAGCTATGTTTTGACTTATGCCATACAGCTTATCATCAGGGTCAGTTTCTTAGAAATCATTCACACCCTCTGTCCCTGAACCACTCCTTCAGGAGCTAGGATAAGTCTCTACTTCTCCCTCCCCTTCTTTTTTATAGCAGGTGTATAGATGGCAGCAGTGGTTTGGAATTTTCCACTGACGTTAGCTTCATTTCTCAGTATTCTAAAGGGCATCCTTTCATTGTCATCTGGTTAAGTGTATTTGACAACTGTCATATGATGTTTTGACCCTAGGCTAGTTAACATTTTCTTGACTAGTATACAAACATTTGTTACTTTGTCATTGATTTCTGTTTTAATTAAACTCTGGCCAGATACCTCCCCTGTAACTTTTTTTTGGAGACTTGCTTATGATCACTATCAGCTAAGGTTCCACCCTAATTTGGTGGTCTGATGTTTGAACATAATATTTAACAGGGTGATGAGATTGTATCAGCTACATCCCTGCTGGTAGATGGCGTGCTTCCTGGGTCTTCATATGAGGTCCAGGTGAGGGTCAAAAGACTAGATGGCCCAGGAGTCTGGAGTGACTGGAGTTCGCCTCATGTCTTTACCACTCAAGGTATGTCTTGTACTAGAGTGAACTAGACTTCAGGAATTTGCCTTTGGCATATCATAAACATCTTAAATTGTACGACCCTTAAAATCAAAGAGTGGTCACAATATTATTATTTTATTTAAATTTTGAACAGGCTGATTATTAATTAAAATTGTAGTGGAGTTCCTATGTTTTTGTGCTTTCAAAGTAGTTTTTTTAGTGAATTTCTCTTCATAGAAAAAATAGATGAAAAGTTATGTTGGTCATATTATTACACACCTCTAATCCCAGTACTTGAGAGGCTGAAGTAGAAGAACTGTGAGCTCAAAACCAGCCTACGAAGAGAGATCCTTTCCTAAATTGATCAGTCCATCAGACAACCAATCAATTAAAATAGTTTCTCACTTAACTTCAGAACACCAGTTGTTTTGATAATTTCTTTCTTTCTTTCTTTCTTTCTTTCTTTTTCTTTCCTTTCTCTCTCCTCTTTCTTTCTCTCTCTCTCTTCCTTTCTTCCTTCCTTCCTTCCTTTCTTTCTTCTTTCTTTCTTTCTTTCTTTCTTTCTTTCTTTCTTTCTTTCTTTCTTTCTTTCTTTCTTTCTTTCTTTCTTTCTTTCTTTCTTTCTTTCTTTCTTTCTTTCTTTCTTTCTTTCTTTCTTTCCTTTCTTTTTGTTGGTCCTGGGGCTTGAACTCTGGGCTTGGATGCTATCCCCCAGCAATTCAGCTCAAGGTGAGCGCTCTACCGCTTAAGCCACAACACCTCTACCAGTTTACCACTTCTGGTTTTCTAGTGGTTTATTGGAGATAAGAGTTTCATGTACTTTCCTGCCCAGGCTGGCGTTGAACCATGATCCTCAGATCTCAGCCTCCTGAGCAGCTAGGATTACAGGCGTGAGCCACTGGTGTCTGGAGGATGATATTTTAATTTATATAAAAACCAAGTGTATTTGACATAAAACACTAAAATATATTTGAATATCATGTTACTTAATAAATGAGTAATTTACATTCTCTTAATGTAAAATTTCATAGTTTTCAGATTATTTTTAGTGACAGAAAAACTGAAATCAATAGAGCTTCATCATAAAAATGAGCTGCAGAATTTCACACAGAGGCCCAGGAATCCAGCATAGTCCTATCCTGCCTCATGTTAAATTGTGATTTTATGAGGATAATCAATAGAGCTTAGTTGTCTGATTTTTTTTGGGGGGGGGGTCCAGTCTTAGGGCTTGAACTCTCGGCCTGGGTGCTCTACCACTTGAGCCACAGTGCCACTTCCAGCTTTTATTTTTCTGCTTATGTAGTGCTGAGGAATCGAACCCAGGAGCTCATGCATGCAAGGCAAGTGCTCTACCACTGAGCCACCTTCCCAGCCCTAGTTGTCTGATTTGTCACTAGGAGAACTATTATTCTTGTTCAAATTACACAAGTTGATTGTGATTATGTGGAAACTGCAAGTATCATGTAAAATACTAAGCAAATAATTGTTCTAACTCAAAAAGAGTAGTTATTGATTAGTTACTATTTTTAAAAAGTGTTAGTCAGAAAGGATCATTAAAGATTTTAAGTGAATTGATTTCAGAGTCTGACAGTTTATAGCTTCACCATTTACTTGCAGAATTTCTTAACCTTTCTGTGTCTCAATTTTCTTACCTATAAAATAGAGTTGTTGCCAGGTGCTGTTGGCTCAGGCCTGTAATCCTAGCTACTCAAAAGGCTGAGATCTGAGGATTACACTTCAAAGCCAGACCGAGCAACAAAACCATAAGACTCTTATCTCTAATTAACCATCCAAAGACTGGACGTGGAGTTGTAGTTCAAATGGCAGAGTGCTAGCCTTGAGTACAAATGCTTAGGAAGAGTGTCCAGGCCCTAGGACTGACACACAAAAAAGAAAGAATTTTTATATGGATAAAACAAAGTGATACAATGAGGCTTTTATCAGATACAGAGCATCTTACTTTTAGTGGGCACTCAGTAAGCATTAGATGCCATTATGGTTTGTGAATCTACAGTCTGTATGTTCAAAATCTCCATATTTAGAGGAGATAGGTGATAGACATATTTGTAACTAATTTCTCAGCACAAAGTAAGATTGTGAGAAGAGCTAAATAATGTGTTAAACAAGGAGAGCAATTACTTTTGCCTTGGAGACTAAGGGATCTATTGTAAAACAGATTTAGATGTTAATGTCTATTTCTAGTTAACAGAGAATTGGGCTTTATTGAATTTACTTTGTGAAATTTCCTGAGTACTTTTTTAAAATAAAAAATAATTGCTCTAAGACTTTGAGCTAGTTCAGTGATGAGATTGTTAGCTCTGGGATAGTAGGTTAGTGATCTCTCAGATGTAGGAACTTCTCCAGTATGTAATGTACAGATGAAGGCTGAGTTCCCTTCTGGGCTGGGCTTGTACTCAGTAGTGCTCATAATTGAGTGGTCTGTCTTCTGCTCAATCATTTCATGCTACTATGTTTTTTTCTTGTCTCAATTTACTATAGACACATAAAACACAAATAGACCTTCAGCCCCAAATGGCTTACTGAAAAATCATGCAGTCAAGATAGACTGTTTTTCTGTTTTTTTTTTTCCATGAACCATGATGCAAATAGTTTCTTCCTAGCCTACTTTTAACCTATTCTACCTTCATAGGGATAGGGTCTATCAATGTACCTTTCTGATGGGTAAACTAAGTTTCCAATAAATTGTTCTAAAAAGTATGGAATAAACAGCACACAGACAATAGAAGTCATGTTTTAGAATACAATCTATTTGTCCTTTAGCACAGGACAGTGGCATTGAGTAACTCATAATGGTGCTATAGACCAACATTTACACCTTCCCTGCTTCCTGGGCTGGTGTATTGGTCATATTACATTTCCTAATGAATTATCTTATTTTTGTTTTATCTACTTTACCTATTTTCTTGAAAATTTCAAGTATTTAAAACAATAAAGACAGCAGAATAAAGACAAAATAAAACAAGGCAATAAAAATAACCATCTTTTCTTTCTGGATTTTGTGTCATGGTGATTTATTCTAAGAGCCCTCCTCTGGTTTCACTGATTCTTAAAGCAGTAGCTGATGGATAACATGTCACTGTAGAATGAAACTGTACTTTATTTCAGTTATTATTATCATTATTATTGCTGAAAACTTAGCCAGTAACAGTTATTCCCTCAAAGATGGTTCATGGTGAGCAAATCTATGGGTTTAGAAGGTAACAAAGGCATCACAGAGGCTGAAGCACTTGGGAACAGAAGTTGTGAGACTTAACTGTCCATGAAAAGGCAATTAGAGTCATTCAGTTTCTTGGTACACTGGTTTTATTGTTGACAAGAGTATAACCCTGGGCTGTGTTGGGAATCTTTTACATAGTGTAAGTTGCTTTCATGATGCTCTCTGTCTTTATCTCCTCTCCTTTCTCTCTTCCTCGTTGTAGATGTCATATACTTCCCAGCTAAAATCTTGACAAGTGCTGGGTCGAATGTGTCTTTTCACTGCATCTATAAACATGCAAACCAGCTTGTGTCCTCCACAAAGATCGTTTGGTGGATGAATTTAGCTGAAAAAATTCCTCAAAGTCAGTATACTGTTGTGAGTGATCTTGTCAGCAAAGTCACTTTTCCCAATGTGAAAGCCACCAAGCTCCGAGGGAAGTTCACCTATGACGCAGTGTACTGCTGCAGTGAGCAGGAGTGCCACCACCGCTACGCTGAGTTACATGTGATCGGTAAGGATTCCAAAGTCTTCTTCCTTTTGTCTCACAAGATCACTTTTATTGTGGACCCTATAGCAGAGTCCTATTAAAAATGTAAATAAAGTATTTTTTTCATTAATTGTTTTTGGTGTTTTTATTTTTGTATTAATATTTTAATGTGTTTTAAATAGATGTCAATATCAATATATCATGTGAAACTGATGGGTACTTAACTAAAATGACTTGCAGATGGTCAGCCAATCCAATCCAATCACATGTGGGAAAATCTTTGCAGTTAAGATATCACAGGTAGGTATGGTTTTTGCTCTTTTGTTTTTCTGTGAGTAGGGTGAGATCTTTTCTATTGAAATATCCACTAAAACAGTAGTTTTATAGATTTTTCTTCCTGACAGCAGAAGGTAGAATATAACCAACTTGGAAATTTTCACACCCAAGGTTAAGAAAGTTCTAGTATGTTTTAAGTTTCCTTGTCTGACAACTCATTATCTTCAACTGAGGGTTATTTATTTATTTATTGTGCCTGACCTGGGGCTTGAACTCAGATACTGGCTTCTGTTCCTGAACTTTTTTGCTGAAGGCTGTTCTACCACTTGAACCCTATCTCCATTTCTGGCCTTTTGGTGATTAATTAGAGATAACAATTTCATGGACTTTCCTTCCTAAATCTGGCTTTGAACTATGATCCTCAGTTCTCAGCCTCTTGAGTAGCAAGGATTACAGGTGTGAGCCACGGTGACTGGCTATAATTGAGTTTTAACTCATCAATGATATATTTAAATTATGTACATTTAACTTGACTTAAAAATTGTCTAGAGTAGGGTATGGAGGATTAAAAATATTGAACATTATTTGGCTAAAGATTGATGTTTAAAAAAAGGTCAGATAAAGATTCTAAGAGACAGTATGAATGGTTTTAAGAACTAGATGAGGAGCCAAGTGAGCTGGTGCACACCTGTAATCACAGCTACTTGAAAGACAGGCAGGGAGCCGGGAAGGTGGCTCAGTGGTAGAGCGCTGGCCTTGCATGCAGGAGGCCCTGGGTTCGATTCCTCAGCACCATATAAGAAAAAAGAAAAAAGCCGGAAGTGGTGCTGTGGCTCGAGTGGTAGAACACTAGCCTTGAGCTGAAGAGCTGAGGGACAGTGTTCAGGCCCAGAGTTCAGGCCCCATGGCCAGACCCCCCCCCCCCAAAAAAAAAAAAAAGAGGCAGAAGGTTTGAGAGTTCCAGGCCAGCCCAGGCAAGATTGGCAAGACCCCATGTCAAAAACAAAATACAAGGGCTGATGGTGTGCTCAAGTTGTAGCATGCCTCCCTAGCAAACTCAAAGCCCTGAGTTTAAACCCTAGTACCACTAAAAATAAACTACAAAATACAAGTGAGAGCTTTCCTTGTATATGCAGGGCCCTAGGTTCAGTCTCTTGGTGAAGTTATTTGGGAAATAATAATCAAAAGTATTAAGTTCTAATAAGGAGAAATATGCATTGCACTTGCTTATTTTTAAATTTGGTTTTATTAAGACATCTCATAGCATTTCTCTTGTCTTTCCTAGCATCATTTATTTTTATTAGAAATGATAATACATACACATTTTTTATTTTTAAAGTATTTCATAGTCATTTTCATATTTATACATTCTGCTCTTAAACACTACGCCTTACTGTTCCTTCCTTCCTTCCTTCCTTCCTTCCTTCCTTCCTTCCTTCCTTCCTTCCTTCCTTCCTTCCTTCCTTCCTTCCTTCCTTCCTTCCTTCCTTCCTTCCTTCCTTCCTCTCTTCCTCCCTCCCTCCCTCTCTTTTTCTCTTTCTCTTGCTTGCTTGAACTCTGGGCCTGGGTGCTGTCCCTGAGCTCTTCAGCTCAAGGCTAGCACTCTATACCTTGAGGCACAGCATACTTCTAGTTTTCTGGTGGTTAATTGAAGCTAAGAGTCTTACGGACTTTCTTGCCTGGGTTGGCTTTGACTGTGATGCTCAGATCTCAGCTTCCTGAGTAGCTAGGATTACAGGCATCAGCCACCAGTGCCCGGCTTGCCCTACTGTTCTTAAACTCTAAAATTTCAACTTGAAGAATATATCTCCTCACTCAAATACTGCAGTCTGAATTCTGGTTCTAATTCTGTGAGTCTGTTACTGTGTAGTGTTAGGATAAATATAGCAGTTTCTGAAATGGGAAACTAGTTGCCTTAAACCTGTCAACTTTGACTATTTTTAACCCAATAAAATGTTCATGGTAATGTGATTTCACTTCTACCCCATGTCTTTCTGTTCTTTTCATGAAACAGGATGAGCTTGTGGAAGACTTTTCTAAAAGCTCGTGGCTCATCTACCTTACAAACACAGAATACCCATGAAATTAGCTGCATGTCGCTGAGTCCCTCAGCCTCAGAACTCTCAATAGCTTTGTCTATAAACAGGAGAGAGAGCAGGATTTACAGGATTTCTATGAGAATTAATAAAACATCTTATTTAATTATAATTAAATGCTCTCTCTCTGTGTCACACACACACACATACACACACACACACACACACACACACACACACACACACACACACACACACACTACATCCATATCGATAATCTTGCGAGAAATAAAAGTGTCCAAAAATGATAGAGGAGAGAACATCATAAATGTTTTATTTTCTTCGGACTTCCTCACTCTGCTCCTCATTGCTACTTCAGCCATTTAAATGCTGCATTCAGAACAAATAGTAGTGGAAGCACTGTGCCAGAGTAGAGAAGAAATACTTTGTATGTCCTGAGGTGGAATGTTGGTTGAGACTCAAAATTTTAACTGTTTTATTACCCGAGAAAATGAGTAATACTTGAGTATATTATTCATATACATATCAGGGATTTGCATTATTTTAATTTAAATGAGAAAGTATTAGGTATTGTTAAGTTAAACTGTCAGTTACATAGTCAATTGTTTGTAGAATCAATTCCTGATTTGAAATATGAAGAATCAGCCTTATTTCTTACCTTCCTGGGAGTTGCAATTATTATTTCTAATCTACACCTTTAAAATTATTTCACTAATATAAAATGTTAGCTTGACTTTCAAGGTATTATAGATGCTATCTCTAACTGGATTATATTTTTATTAGAGCCTTTTAAATTTACACCTCTAATTAATGATGAATACAATATTTTATAGGTATTACTATTTCTGTGGAAAGATGCAGCTTGGAAAATAACTGGGTATTATAGAATGCCTTTCTAATTAAAAATACACCATTTTCAGATGGAGAAAAATATTTCTTTTAGAACAATTCAGAATTCTCAAATATCCATATTGCTTTGATCAGTGCTGTATGTTAATTGGCTATTTTTGTGTCTTTAGGAGCAGTCTTTATTGTTCTGATAGTCCATCTATTCATCCTGTATCTGAGCCCAAAGATTGCCATTTGCAGAGGAATGGCTTTTATGAGTGCATTTTCCAGCCAATCTTTCTATTATCTGGCTACACAATGTGGATTACTGTCAATCACTCATTAGGTTCACTCAACTCCCTGCCAACATGTGTGGTCCCTGATTCTGTAGGTAAGTAGTAGATTTGGATGCAAGATAATTCAGAATTAATATTATTCTTTGCCATTTTCTTTTTTTTTCTTTCCTTCCTTCCTTCCTTCCTTTTTTCTTTCTTTCTTTCATTTTTTTTTTTTTTTTGATTAGTCATAGGGGTTGAACTCTGGGTCTGGGCACTGTTCCTCAGCTCTTCAGTTCAAGGCGAGTGCCACTTGAGCCACAGTGCCACTTCTGGTTTTCTGGTGGTTTATTGGAGATAAGAGTCTCATGGACTTTCCTGCCTGGGCTGGCTTTGAACCACGATCCTCAGCCTCCTGAGTAGTTAGGATTACAGGTGTGAGCCGCCCCAGTGCCTGGCTCTTCTTTGCCATTTTCTAATCACACTAGATTTTCAAAAGAATTTTTTTTTCTGCATATAGTAAAATTCACAAGATGACCAACCTTAGAAAAATTGAGTCTATCTTATATTATTATTGGCGTACTTCTTCATAGGTATTGATAACTCATACATAGCAATTAGAACATTTTCAGCATACTACTCTATGGATTACAGAACAGACTAAGATGACACCTTGATGGCACATTCATGATATTTAGGACATTCTTTTCAACAGAAGTTTTGAGATCTAAGAATTCAGAGAGCCCTTGAAATATTTGGTACATATCTCCAGTGTACTTGTGAAATTTTGGAGAAATAACTTATTTCTGATGGTACAACAGAAGTTAAAGAATAGCGATTGTGCCAGGTGCTCATCGTTCACACCTGTAATCCTAGCTACTCAAGAAGCTGAGATCTGGGGATGACGTTTCAAAGCCAGCCCTGGCAGGAGAGTCCATGAGACTCTTATCTCCAATAAACCACCAGAAAACCGGAAGTGGCTCAAGTGGTAGAGTGCTTGGAAGAGCTCAGAGACAGCACCCAGGCCCAGAGTTCAAGCCCCACGAATGACCCCCCCCCCCAAAAAATGTAAAAAAGAATAGCAACTGTTTCTATATACTATTTTGTTGGGTATTATACAAAAATTCAAATATTTTATTCATTTTTATTCAACTAATTGGAATAAAAATGAATAAAATATTCATTTATGACTATGAATATTATGAATAAAATTATGAATAAAATATTATGAATAAATTAAAACTTTATGCTGGAAAAACATAATTAAAACAAGGGTTACTGCATTAGTGAAATGTACCTTTTAATTTAAATGTGAACACATAAAGTTTCCATGTAATTAATTTTCTCTTATATGTAACTTCATTGTGCATGATCTTATCTTAAATAAATTAAGATAGCAAAGATCCCTCCGACCCATCAACACACACAGGTAACACTCACAAGTATGCAAGTAACGCGACAAGGCAACATGGATTCGGTAATATATGCTCCGAATAAACCGTGATATTTTGTGTTTTTGAAAGTATTGTCTTAGCTAAAAAAAAGAAATGTGCAAATTCAACCTGGAAATTAGTGGCAGCTCCACCACATACTAGCTTTGTAAACTTGGACATGTCACACAAATACTTTGGATTGCAAGTGTGCAGAGAGGACTTTGGGGTATGATTGGGTGGGAGGGAGGGGGGAGGCTGGGAAGGGAGGTGAAGGGTAAACAAAGGAGGAGGATGCAATGCTTGGTAAGAAATGTATGCATTATCCTGCCCATGTAATTGTAACCCCTCTGTACAGTATGTTCTCAAATAAAATAAAATAAAATTTAAAAAAAAAAAATAAAAAAAAAAAAATAAAATAAAAAAAAAATAAAAATGTAAAAAAAAAAAAAAAAAAAAAAAAAAGAAAATAATCAGTAAAGCCGGGCGCTGGTGGCTCACACCTGTAATCCTAGCTACTCAGGAGGCTGAGATCTGAGGATCGCGGTTCAAAGCCAGCCAGGGCAGGAGAGACCGTGAGACTCCTATCTCCAATAAACCACCAGAAAATCGGAAGTGGCGCTGTAGCTCAAGTGGTAGAGCGCTCGCCTTGAGCTGAAGAGCTGAGGGACAGCGCCCAGGCCCAGAGTTCAAGCCCCACAACCGACAAAAAAAAAAAAAAGAAAATAATCAGTAAGAAAAGTGGCATTTCTGCCCCTCTTTGGAGGCCCTTTTTGGTGCCAAGCATTCACCTGTTAGGTGCTGGGTCATTCAAATGTACGTGAGCTCGTTTTGGAGGTGTTCTGTGGAGAGCACTTCTTTACTAGTTAGTGTGCATGTATGCCACTTAAGTATTTTGAAACTCATGAATCACATCAATTGGCTCTACGACCTCTCTGTGGAACGCTCCTCTCTTTGGGCAGATAATCAACACCAGAGGTCCAGAGGCTCATAGTTATGCTTATGCTTTCAATTTTTGTATCAAATATCCAATCTTTTATTTGTCTTTTATTATTTGGAAGAGTGGCTTTATGAATTCAGAGATAGTGTCTGTGTGGGAGATGTTTAAGCTAAAGAACACAGATTAATATTGACATTTATGTCTTCAGTATGATACCTTTACATGTAGTGCCAAAGATTCCATTTGCTTTTTATGTGGCCTTGAGGATTGAAGCTAAGGCCTTATACATGTTAGACAAGGCCTGTATCACAGAGTTATAGTATACGCCCAGACATTAACTCCTTTCTTTCCTCCTCCCCTCCCCTTTCCCCTTGAACTTGCCCTTCCCCTTTCTTTTCTCCTTCCTCTTCCTATGAATTGAACCCTGGGCCGTGCTCATAGTAAGCAAGCAATCTATCAGTGAGTCATATCCTGTTAGTCTCAATGGCTCAATTTCTAATGAGGCATTTTATTAATTTATAGAGTGCCATGGATAACTGATTATTGATTTTTTTTGGGGGGGGGTGGTCTGGTCATGGGGCCTGAACTCTGAGCCTGAGCGCTGTTCCTCAGCTCTTCAGCTCAAGGCTAGCACTCTACCACTTGAGCCACAGCGCCAATTCCGGCTTTTTTCTTTTTTGCTTAGGTGGTGCTGAGGAATGGAACCCAGGGCCTCAGGCATGCAAGGCAAGCGCTCTACCACTGAGCCACCTTCCCAGCCCCTGATTATTGATTTTTTTAAGGAAATTCTCTGTGAAATAGAAATAATTTTTATGTCTTATGTAAGGTTATAAAGATGAAAGATGAGGTAATGAGAAAGTTTTAAGAGGATTTTTGGATTATGAATATGTAGTATTAAGTTATGTGTTATAGTATGATGTTTAAGTACACAGCTGTTTAAATTACAATTCTATACTATTCTTACAATTTCTAGTGAGACCACTTCCTCCATCTAGTGTGAAAGCAGAAATGACAGTAAACATTGGATTTTTGAAAGTATCCTGGGAAAAGCCACTCTTTCCAGAGAATAATCTTCAGTTCCAGATTCGATATGGGTTAAGTGGGAAAGAAATACAGTGGAAGGTATCTTTCCTTAGAAATTTCTTCAGTTTGCCTCACTGTTTTAATTTTTTAATGTGTAAGAGTTTTTAATGTAAGGTTGATTTTATTGGTATACTTGTAACCCCTCTGTACAGTATTTTCACAATTAAAAAAAAGTATATCATCCTGTATTTTAGTTAGATTTTTCAGTCTTTCAACTCTTTTATAAAACAACATTTCTAGATCATTCCTTTCCCCAAATACATTTCACACAGAACATGAATCCTATAAGACATATGTTTAAATAGGTTTAGAGAAATCTGCATTAGAGTATCTTTGTAGGGAAGAGTTACAGTACATGGCATATTAACAATTTGAGATGTCTTACATAAAAGAGGCAATTGTGTCTTTTTTTTTTTATCTAGTGGTTCCCAAACTTATATTTCCAAGGACCTTTTTTTCTCTAACATCTACTAATGCATATAAATGTATTCAACAGAACACACTTTAAAAGAAGTTGCTTTAATTAAACATGCAGATTTATATCCATAGAAGCAAGAATGTGTAGAATTGCTCTCTCCATTTGTTTTGAGGTAGTAGTTTTCAAAAACCCAGAATACATCAGGAAACTTAATTATGTATTACATCACAATTATGTCAACTAAAATGAACATGCATTTTATCCATTTTCTAGGGAGAAACAGTAAATTAAATTTTTTTTTTTTTACTGGGTGCTGGTGGCTCACGGTTGTAATCCTATCTACTCAAGAGGCTGAGATCTGAGGATTTCAGTTCAGAGCCAGCCCAGGCAGGAAAGTCAGTGAGACTCTCATTTCCAGTTAACCAGCAGACAATTGGAAGTGGATGTAAGGCTGAAGTGGTAGAGCACTCGCCTTGAGCTGAAGAGCTCAGGGACAGCATGCAGGCCCAGAGTTCAAACCCAAGACTGACCTCCCCCCCCCCCCCAAGTCTTTTTTTGTGTGTGTGTCAATATATGAGGGGTTGAATAATTCAGGGCATGGGCAATGTCATTTAGCTATTTGCTTAAGGCTGACACTCTACCACTTGCGTCCTAGATCTACTTCCAGTTTTTTGGTAGTTAATTGGAGACGAGTCACAGAGACTTTTCTGCCCAGGTTGGCTTTGAACACAAAATCAATTTTTTCTTAATGTTGGAATTGTTCTAAGCTTTACAATGAAAATGGAGCCCTTTCAATACACGCATATTGGTGAAATTCAGTCTACTACTTTGACTTACAGATGCATGAGGTGTATGATGCAAAATCAAAATCTGCCAGTTTCCCAGTGCCAGACCTATGTGCGGTCTATGCTGCTCAGGTGCGCTGCAAGAGGTTAGACGGCCTGGGGTACTGGAGCAATTGGAGCAACCCAGCATACACAGCTGTCATGGACGTTAAAGGTCTGCAAAGATTTTGTAAATGTGTCTTGAAAGTGCTTAGGTGTCGCTTCATAAATGACTAAAGTATTTTTTGATGAAGACACATGGACAATCCCGCCTTCTTTTCATTTTGTAGTTCCCAAGAGAGGACCTGAATTGTGGAGAATAATAAATGGAGATATTATTAAAAAAGAGAACAACGTCACCTTACTTTGGAAGGTATCCCTGCTTTGTATTTCATTCTTAAATTTTACTTTTATTCTCTTAAAAGATATACTTATTTTGTTGTTCATAATCCTGCCATTATTAACCTCCTAAATGACCTCTGGTTTTGCATTCTCATTTCATTTTTGAGATCTGATTGTAAAGAGCTAAGATTTATAGTTCTTGGAGCATTGGAGTGGAGCTAGGAGAATTTAATTCTCTTTTCATTTAAACATAATTGTATCACAACTGTTTTTGGTGAAGTCACTTAGATGTCAAAATTGAAAGGGTGTATGAGTATAAATTGGGCCAAATGATAATTTAGTGTACCCTTGAATCCAAAAATTGTATCTATATTTAATCTTTTTAAATTAACTTTTTCTTGTGAAAATATTGTACAGAGGGGTTACAGATGCATGAGCAAGGTAATTAGTACATTTCTTATCCAGCATTGTTGCCTCCTTCCTTGTTTATCCCCTACCATATCTTCCCTCCCACCTCCTCAGCTATTACCCCCCCCTCCCCCACCCCCACCTAAATTGTAAAGTTCATTTATCAACATAGTGCCTTGTACATCTCTTGTTGCAATGGGTCAATCTGTATCCCTATTTTAACAATTAAGCTTGTATAACGTCAATGTGGACTCCCCTTCATACTTCAAGAATATCTAAAATGTAACATATCTCTATAATAGCAGATAAGTAATATTCTCTTCAATGATAAATACTCAGAAAATTTTAAACATTGTGTTTCAAATGAATTGATTTCTATCCCAAGTGATACCTAATTTAAGAATGATTTTGGAAAGAAGCACACAAAATAAAACAATATTGGTGTCACCCTAAATAATTAAGTTCATTCCCCAAGTGTAAACTAATGTGATTTTAAAATGTGTGCTTATCTAAGATCAATCCTTATGTAAAAAAGTGAGACATACAAGGTTTATGTATGTTTAGTTTGTAAATCTAGTTACTGTATAATTTTACTTGTTTGCATAATCAAGACTATTTTGAATAACAAACTATAGAAATGATCCCTGAAAGTATAGTCTTTCAAGACTATTTCTAAATAGTTCTATTTCAACATTTCTAATTTAATGTTAACATTAAAAACTGGTGCTGATGTTTATTAATCATTTTTTAAATCTGATGCATATTTTTTTATTTTTTTAATTGTGAAAATACTGTACAGAGGGGTTACAATTACATGGGCAAGGTAATGAGTACATTTCTTATCAAGTGTTGTTGCCTCCTCCCCCTTTGTTCCCCTCCCCACCCCCACCCTTATTAATCATTTTTTGTCTAAGCAGTTTTCACATTTCCACTCCCAGGGGGCTCAGGGTCTGTACGTGACTGAGTGGGGAGCTCAACCCACCAAGGAAGGAGGCTCTGCTGAATAAGAAACAGCCATTTACTCAACAGATTGTTTGCTTCTCCTTCTTCCATTGTTTTATTTCTGTGAACACCTGCTTCAAAGATCTGAGTGTTTCTACAGTGAGAATCAGGCAGTGATGTTTCTAAGACAGTGGTAGGCCAAACGTGAACAGAATTTAAGCACCTTTATGTTTTTTGCTTTTTGTTTTTACTGTAACCCCCTCATGAGTGTAGCAATTGCCCTCTGACCCCAGCTGCAGTCACTTCCTCCCTCTTCTTCCACCCTAATAGGCCCAACAAACTATTGTCTTTTCTATGTTTTCTTTATATCATAGCTTTCATGTTTCTTCAATGATGCTGTCCACTGGGACTTTCGGTAACAATGGAAATGGTTTGTCCTATAAAGTAGGCTCGTGTGTCTATTAGCACTTGAAATGTGCCTAATGTGACTGAGAAACTGAATTTTAGCTCATAATTAATTAATTAAAATGTAAATAGCCACAGTGGCCCTTGTCATTCATATTGGGTTCTTCAAATTTGATTTGAAATAAGGAGAGAAAGCATTGTTGCTACCACTTTTCAAGGGACATGAATGCCTTTTATCAGCTGAATTATCTTTTTTCAATCTTGTCCTAGTTTTGTATTGTTTCAGTTCAATTTTCTAACTTGAAGTTAGGAAGATCAATTGTTATGGTTCCCATGTTAGTTTTCTATCACTATGACAGAATAACTTATTATAAACAATGTATAAGCAGGAAAGATTCATTGTGGCTCATTGGGTTTTAAAGGCTTCAGCCTATGGTCTATTGGCTTTATTTGCAAGGCAGTACATCATGCTAGGAATATATGACTGAAGAAACTGCTCACTAATCAACACTGGGAAAGAGGAAAGTGGTGCTATTTTAATATCCCTTTCAAGGGGACCTCACTTCCTTCCATTAGAACATGTTTCCTTGCTATACTACCAGTCCCCAAAAGCATTACAAGCTGGTGACCAAGTTTTTAACACCTAAGACCTTCGGTGGATGCTCAAGAGCCAAACCATAGCCTCTCCCCAAGCCTACACGGCTCAGACCTAGACAGTATTTTCCCAATAGTGTTCAATGGACACATATAGTAGGCATGATACTTTTGAAAAAAAAAAAAGCCTAAACACCAAGAACCAAAGCATCCCTAAGCCTCAAATCTGATGTCCGAAATTATCACTGAAAGCTCGCCCATTTCAGCACCGACATGATATTCAAATGTTCAGATTTTGGAGCATTCTGGATTTCAAATTTTCAGATAAGGGACATTCAACCCAAATAACTTGTTTGTTGTTTTCCTACTTAAATCATGAGAAGCTTTTAAAATTGTAAGTTAGTCCAGCTTTCCAGGCTGTTAGAAAGGATTGACAGCAATTCATCCTGTCTGCAATAGGGTCGGTTGCTATGCTTTCTCTTTTTTTTTTTTTTTGGTCAGTTGTGGGGCCCGAACTCTGGGTCTGGGTGCCGTCCCTCAGCTCTTTAGCTCAAGGCTAGTACTCTACCACCTGAGCCACAGCACTACGTCCGGCTTTTTCTGCTTATTTGGTGCTGAGGAATCAAGCCCAGGGCCTCAGGCATGCGAGACAAGCGCTCTACCACTGAGCCACCTTCCCAGCCCCGATTGCTGTGCTCTTTAGAATGAAGAACAACACTGAATCAAAAAGAACATTGGTGCATATTTTACTTAGGAATTTTAAAAAAAAACACTGTCTAGTCTTTATAAAGGGCTGTAAGACAGAAATCCTATGGCCTTATCCATTAACCCAAGAGTTTTTGTCCCTTGTTCTTTGCAAGCACACCCTGCTTGAAATCCTCCAAGTTCATCAGAGCAAGGGAAAACTACTGATGATCTTCGTAGGATTAATGCACATTAACATCTTCTCAGGGCTTTTTTGTTTGCTTCATATAATTGATCCTGGTTTGTTTGTTTGGTTGAGCAAACTATCCCTTGTCAGTCTTTCTCTAAAGACTGATAAAACAGTTTAGTAGGAAGGTGTCTAATTGTTTCTTTACTTCACTGTATTCAAGGGATGTATTCTTTGGGTCTTGAGAAAAGAACAAACTCAAAAGGAGAAAAATAAGTTTACTCTGCTCTGTTACTACTCAGACACATTCACGGAGAATGTGCTTGGAAGCGTTTCTGTCCTTCCCCACTAACCTCAGCATTGTAGTAGGCAGTTCCTGCCTTCATCTAACTGGTAGCTACTGATGGGAAATTGTAATCAGAGCTCAGTGTGCTCATTTGGTATAAAAGCACTGTAGTCTTTCCACTAATCAATTTCTATGTTTACTACAGCCCCTGACCCAAAGTGACTCACTGTGCAGTGTGAGGAGATATGTGGTAAAGCATCATACTTCCCACAATGGAACATGGTCAGAAGATGTGGGAAATCGTACCCAACTCATGTTCCTGTGGACAGAGCAAGCACATACTGTTTCGGTTCTGGCCATCAATTCTGTTGGTGCTTCTTCTGCAAATTTTAATCTCACACTCTCACGGCCCATGAGCAAAGGTGAGAAGAGTAACAGAGTAGGAATCCATTGCTCCTGTAAGCACTTGATCTGTGCATACTCTTCCCATCTAAATTATCTCTGAGCAGCCTGGAATTCCCATTCATCCATCACTATGCTTGAAAAATAACAACACATACTCTACACTGATTATATTCACGTGGCAGAACATTTTTGAAGTGTTATAACAAAATGACAATTTTCTAGTAACCTATTACTTGAGCCTTTGCAGAGAGGAAGATTGTGGTAGGTCTGTGTGTGTGTGTGTGTGTGTGTGTGTGTTCTGTAAATGTATCTGAGGGTAAAAATAAGTATACATACTATTTTGTATGTAAGTATATGATGTAGCATATGTAACGCACTGTTGTACACTGTGGACATTATAGCTTATGTATTTGTGTGGGGTATTATTAGAATGTAATGTATTTATGTTTATATGGTATTTTATTTTTATTATTAAAATATTTATTAAACAGAAGGGTTACAGTTACATAAGCCAAACAAAGAGTATATTTCCTTTTGATCAATGCCACCCCTTCCCTCACTCTCTCCCAGATTTTCCCTCCTGTCTGACCCACAAGTTGTGTAGTTCATTTTCCCCATAGTGTCCAGTGAGTACCGTTGTTGTATTTGTTCACCCTTTCTCCCTGCATTTCTGTGCCTCCCCTTTCAATCCCAAAGACATATAGACAAAGAAAGCGTGTTTTCTCTCATGCGAAAGTTAAATCTAAAATACACTGGAATATGATAAATTATACAAGTCTCTAAGCATTCACACACAGTAAGACCAAAGGAGAGCACTTTTAGGAGAGGAACAAAAAGGTGCAACACCTATATGCATCTGTTCATACAAAATAGTATTTATTGAAATGAACTCCAGGAAATAGAAACAAGTGGTTCTTTCTTTTCTGCTGTTTTTGTTTTCCTTCCTTTTGGCTTTGTCTATATATAGTATTTTAATATAAAATGCTATGCACACATATTGTAATAGTATGACATGCTATCTATTTTCAAGTCTTGGCAATTATCTAGGACTTGAAAATTACTGTGGATTTCATTTAATATGAGTAGCAAACACTTTTTCATTAATTTTCATATATTTGATTATTCAGAGAACTGAGAAGTACTCATAGCAATTTCTAATCTGGATTATACAATGTACCTATTTTTAATAGAAAATGCCTCTCCAAGTATCATTTCCTCCATGGAGTCTTGGCCTATTAGATTTTTGGTGGTGGTGGTACAATTTGAATTCAGGGCCTTATGTTTGCTAGGCAACCTCTTTAGTACCTGGGCCATGCTTCCAGCCCTGTTTATTTTAGGTAATTTTCAAATAGAGTCTTAACGCTTTTTGACAGATTTGGCCTCAGACTTCCTCCTGCTTACACCTCCTGCTTACCTGGATTATAAGCAGGAGCCATTATGCCCAGCCTAATTATTGGTTTGAGTATGTCTTATCCATTCTTTTAACTTTTGTACTTTCTACCTTTAAGTTATTTTACATATTTTACAAGACTGTCTTATGTTATGATCACTTTTGAATGCATAGTGTAAACTTCTGATAGAACACAGAACACCAGTACAATGTTTTACACTTAAAAGTTTTTCAGTAACAATGTTCTAGAAATATTTGTTGAGTGCTTAGTGTGCAGTGGTGGAGATTTCCACATGAGAAAAAGTGTAATGGTTACATCACTCAGGGACTAACACAGGAGGCAGATAGTAATCAAATAATATACAATGTCTGCTTAGAAATTGAGATAAGTGACCTCAGGAAAGAAACATAATTTTATAAAAAAAAAAGAAAGGAAAGGGAACTCTATTGGCCTTTGAGAGTCAGAGATGTCATTCTGAGGAAAGAGTATGGCACAGAAACCTGAAGTGTTTGAGTTAAATTTCCCCAAGTTGAGGGAGGTAAAAAAAAAAATCATATGCTTCAAACAGAGGAGAAGCCTGACCAAACACCTCCACAACACAGAGCAAGACATGAAGGAAGACCAGGCTGGCATTACAAAGCACAAAGGGCAGAGAGGTGTTTGACACTTGGCCATGAGGGACTTGTAGACATGACAGCAATGCCAATCTCAGGTATGGAAAACCATGGGAGCCTTAAACTAAGATGGACCTGATTTGTGCCATCCAGCAGTGGGAGAGACACAGAATGGTGAATAGACTTTGGCAGGATTTCTGCTGAGAACCATTTTGACTTTTAGGCTGTAGAAAGAATCACTTTTTTCTTTGGTACCATTGGTTGGGTCCTTTATTTCTCTGCTTATGTGACTCTTATGCTACAGAAATAATTGCCATGTATTATACTTGTATAAATCACTTGGCTTCTCTTCCTCTTCCCCTCATCCAGTAGGTTATAAGTTCCTCAAGGGTGTTAGTAAATGCTCATTAATCTTGAATTTAAAAATAAATTTCCTTCTTTTCCCCTCAGTAAATATCGTGCAGTCACTCAGTGCTTATCCTTTAAACAGCAGTTGTGTGATTGTTTCCTGGATGCTATCACCCAACGATTACAACCTAATGTACTTTATTATGGAATGGAAAAATCTCAATGAAGATGATGAAAGTAAATGGCTTAGGATCCCTTCAACTGTCAAGAAGTATTACATTCATGGTAAGTTGACAGTAATTTTTAGTAAGTTTCTTTGATGCAATAATATGATGCAATTGGTGAGTACTTACATAATAATTGCCAGTTAATAAAAACTTTGAAAACATAGACCCCATCATCTTAGCGAAACATTTTGTTCCATTTCCCTGGCTTCTTTCATATTGTACACAGACACACTTAAATCTTTTAGGTTTGTCTCTAATTTTTTCTTACTATGATTTTAGATGATCACATATATATATTATTACATATTATAAAATCTACTTAAACCATTCAAGTTGCTTTCAACTTTATCCTCAACATCCCCCCAAATAAACAAAAAACACCATCATTTTTTTAGTGGCTTTTAATACCTAATGCTAAATTATTTCCCAAACTATGCATCCACTTTGCTATCACTGGTAATGAGTGGGAATGCAAGGTCACAAGTCTAAGGATCTAGGATCTGGTGAACAAGGCCAGTGTCTCTTGAAGACAGACCAGTTGTCCTAGAGTTCAGCAGAGCACATAGCATCTGTGCACAGCCTAGCACTGACAAGTTCCAGTGAGGATTAAGGGATGTTAAGTAGTGGAGTTGGTGATTTCCACAGTCATGGTGCAATATCATCCATGGGACTCACACCTCCATTTCCTTCCAGTGATCTAGAATCAGGATAAATTTATGTATAAGTTATTGATGGAGAACTAAATTCCTTCCCATTGCTGTCTAGGTGCCTTTCTTTAAGCCAAAGATATACTGAATTTAGACTTCAAAAGTATCTACCTCTTTTGGAATAGTACACAATTATTAGCATTTGTGAAAAACATTACTAGATCTTTCTTGAGCTTTACTGTGGAGATGATCACTCCCAGCTACTGTAGGAGAACTCTGGGTCTCCATTCTACCTGTCTTACAGAGGACTTCACAAGACTTTAATTTTCCAGATATCTTGCGTAGGTACATTAAGTAAGACAACTTCCTGGAGAAAAAGACTATTACCTACTGTGAGGATAAGTGAAATGATGGAGTATGTAGTGTTTTGGCAAAGAAAATGAGGGTACAACAAGAGGCCATTTACCAGTGAACTTGAACAAACTGGCTATACCAGGAACATTCCTTTGAAAATTGCAATCATCTGTGTCTGGATATGATTTTTGAAAAATTATTTGGAAAATTGTATTGGTAGAAAATTTGAAGTATTGGGGCTAATTTTGAAATTTCTTTCATCATCAGTTCAATTGACATCTTATTTCTGCATATATGTCTATTTAAGCTATGTTTTTATATGTATACATTTCACACAGTTAAGTACAAATGAGCTCTTACCATGTCTTTCTCCTCAGATTATTTTATCCCCATTGAGAAGTATCAGTTCAGTCTTCACCCAGTATTTATGGAGGGAGTGGGAAAACCGAAGATAATTAATAGTTTCACCCAAGGTAAAAGTTTTATTTTTAGTTTGTTTTCTTTTTACACTGGTGTGTTTTGTAATATGTTAGAAGTAGTGTTGCCATTGGATTATTTTGTATTTGATATAATAATGGGAGAATTGAATCTTATGTAGAGATATTTATTATAGAATGGTTCAAAGGGAATAAATTTTTCTCTAAAAACAGAACTGTTACAGTAGTAAATTCATAGGTCTTCTATTTCTAATTAATTTTAATGAACATTTTTATTTATTTTTGTGCTGGTATTGGGACTTGAATTCAGGGGCTCACACTTTTGCTGGGCTTCTTTTTGTTCAAGGCTTCTACTCTACCACTTTAACCATACCTCTACTTCTGGCTCTTTGCCGGTTAATTGGAGATAAGAGTCTCACAGACTTTTCAACCCATGCTGGCTTGTTTCCTCGGCTCTCAGTCACCTGAGTAGCCAGGATTACATTGGTGCCTGGCTCAATTTTGTTATTTTTAAGTTACTTTTAAATCAAAGCAACTTAGCTAAGTAACTTCAAGAGAGAAGCATTTATCTGAATTGAGAATAAAAATAACTTTAAATTTGTCTGTTATTTAATAACTATCTCTTGAGCATTGTTTTAATAACTTGGGAGAAGCTCATGAATACAAGTCTCTACTCTTATGGAGTTTAATTTCCAAGGTTCCAAAATGAGTGAAGGGTAGTATGTAAGTTATATAAAGTACGTCAGATACAGATATATGCTTGAAGGAAAATAAAATAATATGAAGGCATATAGTTAATATGTGGTGTTTTAGCTAGGATTGCCAGAAATGGTCTTTTTGTTGTTGTTGTTGCTGTTGTTGTTTGTTTTGTTTTGTTTTGTAGAGTTGATGTTTGAGTAAACTCCTGTAGGACTTTGTAGCTCTTCAGGCTAAAGAGTCCGTGTGCCAAGGCCCTGCTGAGTAAGCACAGGGTTCAAAGAATGGCAAGAAATCAGTGCATCTGCAGTGATTGAGATAAAAGAGTGGCAGGTGCTACAAATTGGCTTTGCCAGAAGCAGATAGTGAGACTCATCATATGAACTTAATGGACACGTTTGACTCATGTGATCTATAAATTATCACATGGAGAAACTGAGCAAGCAAATAACTGGGAAAAAAGTTTGCTACATTTTTAATCTAATATTGAATAAAATGATTATTCATGTGCACATATTTTGTGCTTTTTTATAATTTTGAGACTAATACAGATTTATGTTGAAATCAGAAAAAGCATAATTTTTATACAGAAGTAGATTAAAATTCCCTTTTGCTCTGAGTTGTGTAAATGATATTTCTCTTTCAGATGATATCAACAAACACCAGAATGATGCAGGTCTATTTGTAATTGTGCCCATAATTATTTCCTCTTCTGTCTTACTGCTTGGGACATTGCTAATATCACACCAAAGGTATGTATATAGTGTTAATATCATGTAAATTTAAGCCTTGCTCTACAACTCAAATCATGAACATTAAAGTATTTTATATGATATTGTATGTATGTAGTATACAATGAAGTTAGCATAAAAAAGAAAGAGTTGTTTTCAGGAAATGATTTTCCACTCTGATTAGACAACATAAAACTCAAGAAAGAATTTAAGGTATATCATTTTTCTCTTTATATGCACACACACACACACACACACACACACACACACACACACAGAAGAATGAACAGGCTTATAGGAGAAAAATATAGGTACAATATTCTTGGATGTGGCTAAAAGCTTTTGGAGCTCTTCAGTTTGGATTGAGGGTTTAGTGGTGGTTGCAGGACCTTAAAAGTGGATTTTTGGTGGCTACCTGGAGCTTATTTGCTCTGAGAGAATGGGCCTTGGCTCTAGTCTGCCTGACTGATCAGACAAATGGCCTTGAGTTCTCTGAGCTATTTTTGTGTCACATCACCCTGTGTTGAGACATCCAGACGCATGCCAGGTTTCTGAGGCAACCTTTTTCTTCCATCAAAAGAAAAGGAAGGAAAAGTTTAGAAACTGGTTTTACTTTCTAGTCAATTAAGTTGTTGGAGCCAAGTGAGCTGGGCTTCTCTCTACCAACCAGATTCATTTTTCATTTCTTATTTTTGGAGAAAGATGTATGCACAGTATGTAACACAGAACTATTGGCACAGAAACTATTTTTTATTAGGACATCAGAGTGGGCTTTTTAATTAGAATATTATTAACTTGTTTCTAGATAGAAGTTCAGTAGAACTCTTTAACTTAAAACTGGTGTGATGAGCTAATGTATATTCTGTATGCTCATTAACTGTCAACATACAAAAAAAGGTTTCAATTCAACGTGTACATTTCTGTGTACAATCCATCTTGATCAATGTCACTGCTTCCATTACTCTTCCTGCCCATTTATCCCAACCCCATCTGTCTGCACAAGTAATATTTTCAATGTAGGGATTTTCCTGTAATTTTTGATGTCTTATTTTTCCTTTGTAGAATGAAAAAACTGTTTTGGGAAGATGTTCCAAACCCCAAGAATTGTTCCTGGGCACAAGGACTTAATTTTCAGAAGGTCACTCACTTTTTTATTAATTTTTAACCCAGAATATGTAAGATCACACCTTAGATGTCATATGAATTTTAGATCCTTTAGTATTTTTTTAAGATTTAAAAGTTTTTATTCAATTCACTTTAATATGGGTTATTATGTATTTTTAACAATAGCAGGATATAGGAGGAAGCATATATATGTCTGTCTTCTGTTCAGAGAACATAATGAAATAAATATTAGATATTAAAGGTCAAAACTGATGGCAAAACCTTTTTTAATGTAAACTATGTTCAGTCAAACAGCTAGTAATCAATATTTTTATCACTATTGTTTTACTCTCCAAAGTTATTTAATAACCTTCAAAGATCAATCGTATCCTCACTACTATCTAAATATGCAATTGCAGTAAAACTTACATATATATATATATATCTACTTAAGCAAAAGTACCTTATGAAGTACCTAACTATAATAAAATAGTTTGATCCTACTTCTGTAAAAGACTTTTTCAGAAAACTCTAGGATTTAATGGATTTTTTTTATTATTGCTTATAATGAGGTAGTTTTTCTACTCCTGAAGCCAGGTAGACTCTAGACTCCTCAAACTAGAAATATAAAATGGATTCTTCATGGCAAAACACACAGCTATTAAAACAAGTTATTTGGAGAACATAATAACCATCAATAAATCTTTATCGTTAATCATTTGTGAATATCTTCAGGTTTTTCTTCTGGCTACATGATGATAACAGTCCTCTTAAGCCAGCTCTCCATTGCCTTTCTCTATAGTCTGTTTCCCAGTTGTTTGTGCCCCTGGGCCTTTGTTAGGCCTTAATTTCCTTCTACATATACCCAGCTTTCCTTCTCAAGGAATATACTGCACTTGGCCCTTCTTTCTCGAGGCCCTTTTTAATTATAAATTTCATGAGAATATTTACCCAGTTAAGTTCCTAAAGCTTATTATTGTTTAATGTTCTGAAGACAGTGACTATTTTATTCATCACAAGAACTTGTGAACTTCCTCCTGCTGTGGGCAGTATAGCAAGGTAGGATTCATTAAGTAGTTCCTGGAAATATGAGTCCATTTATGCACGGGCAGGTCAGTGAGATACATGCTTCTATATTCCTGTGATTTTTCCCATCGATCTCAGGATGTTTGTGTCTTCCCCTGCAAAGTGAGGTTAAGGTGAGCTGCAACCTTACTGGTTGTTAATGGAGATTGAAGATGATACTTGTAGCATATAAGGATTTTGATAAATATTAGTTAATATTTTACATAACCTATTTTAGTATTATTCAGATATCCTTGATATAACTATTATGCTCTTGATCGATCTATCTATCTATCTATCTATCTATCTATCTATCTATCTATCTATCTATCTATCTATCTATCTATCTATCTATCTATCTATATTTTTGCCAGTCCCAGAGCTTGAACTCAGGGCCTGGGCACTGCCCCTGAGCTTTTTTTGCTCAAGGCTAGTACTCTGCCACTTGAACCACAGCACCACTTCTGGCTTTTTCTGTTTGTGTGGCACTGAGGAATCAAACTCAGGGCTTCACGCATACTAGGCAAGCTTCCACTAAGCTACATTCTCAGCCCTATGCTCTTTATTTTATATAAGAGAAACTGAAGTTTACAGTGGCTAGGTAACTTTTTTAGAGCCAATTTGTCTAACTTTGGGGTCTGTTCTGTATGGGAGTGACTTTACATTTTTTTGCATGACTCACAGTGAGAACTATGTTTTATCTTCTAACCTCTCACACACATCCATACAGCTATGAAGAAGTGAAAGAAACGCACAAAATAATTTTACTACTTACTTGAAATAGAGAACACTATATTTTCAATAGATATTCTCCCCTACTGTCTTACTAGTGAACTGTGTACATGTACTTTTTCAATTTTTTTAAGTAATAGGAAATATCAGGGCATGCGCTCCAGACAACTGAATAATATATACAGTCATGCTTCCTGAAGCACTGCTGTAAATAGCAGTAATCAGAAACTGTAATAAATGAAAAAAAGAGTTCAAATAATTTAAATCTCCTCCTGTGGGAAAGTGGATAAATAAACTTGTATTTGCTCATGATAATTTACTCATCCATATACTTTTTCTCGCCTTCTCTTTTCCCCATCCTCCTACCTACATACCACCTATCTACCTTCCTTCCTTCCTTCCTTTCCTTCTTTCTTTCTTTCCTTCTTTATTTCTTATTTTCTTTTTTCCTTTTCTTTCTTATCTTTTTTCTTTCTTTCTCTCCCTTTTCTTTCCTTTCTCTTTCTCTCTCCCTTCCTTCCTTCCTTCTCTCCCTCCCTTCCTTCCTCCCTTCCTCCCTTCTTTCTGTCGCTTCCTCCTCTTCCTCCTCTTCTTTTATGTCTATACTGGGGCTTGAACTCATGGCCTTGGCATTTTCCCTTAGCCTCAGCTCGTTTTGCTAGTTACATGCAGATAAGAGTCTCATGGACTTTTCTGCCCGGGCTGGCTTAGAACTGCAAACCTCAGATCTCAGCCTCCTGATTAGCTAGGATTACAAGTATGAGCCACCACTTTCATTCTTGTTCTATCAAATATGCACTTTCTTAGTACTTCTTATCTTTTTGCTAATACAAAATAAGTATTTCTTTCTATTTTGATGTTCTAAAACTTTAGTGTTACTGGGGCTTGAACTCTGGGCCCGGGCACTGTCCTTGAGCTCCTTTTGCTCAAGGCTAGTGCTCTACCACTTGAGCCCCAGGACCACTTCCAGATTTTTCTGTGACTAACTGGAGATAACAGTCTTAACGACTTTCCTGCCCTGGCTAGCTTCAAATTACAACCCTCAGATCTCAGCCTCCTGAGTAGTTAATGTTAAGTTTACAGTGCATTTCTAAATTTTAACTTGGTTATCATTTAAGCCTAAGAAATCTTATTATTTCTTTCCCTCCCATTTCTTTGGTTCTATCTTTCTAGTATCTAGATGTTGGATCATCTGTGTACAGCTGTATCTTTTTGTTTTGTATTCTGATACGTTGCCACCTTCTATTCTTTCAGTACTGTTGTTGGGTGTTTAAATATTAATATTGTTTGCACATTTCTAACTACTATCTTCTTCAGTGTTTTGTTGATGCATGCATGCAAAATTTTCTTAAGTCTTACCATAATACCAATTGTAGAAATTTTAAATCTCTATGCATTTTTGATTATCTGAAGTTGTACAACAGGACTTCAATTCACCATATCAATCCATGAGGACGGTGTTACAGTGTACTTGTTCCGTGTCATCCCTTCTCTTGTTCTCCCTCCGGAGCCCGCCCAGCCCCGCAGGATCTTTACTTCCATGTTCACAGATGCGTATTGAATGTTAGCATGTTTACCTGTAAATTTCTCTTTTCTCCTTTGAATTTTCTGTTTTCATCAGGTCATGTTTTCCTCTTGTTTGGCTTGGCTTTTCTTTTCTGATTTCAGACTCCTCACAAATATCTGGTAATTCTTTTCCTTTTTTTCCCTATATGAATGAAGAAGTAGTTAGGTTGACTGGAAGCCCAGGACATACAGACAGAGACTGTCATCCTAGGCGTGCAGTTCTAAGATAGTACTATCTCATGGCTGATCTCATACTGTTTCTCCATTGCCCTAGAGAACAAATATCCAATTTGGA
The DNA here is from genome assembly GCF_019054845.1 of Dipodomys spectabilis. Lineage (NCBI taxonomy): Eukaryota > Metazoa > Chordata > Mammalia > Rodentia > Heteromyidae > Dipodomys > Dipodomys spectabilis. The sequence goes on along the minus strand of NW_024870679.1, from coordinate 37,499,631 downwards.
TACGGAGGGGGGGAAGGGGGAGGCTGGGAAGGGAGGTGAAGGGTAAACCAAAGGAGGAGGCTGCAATGCTTGGTAAGAAATGTACGCATTATCCTGCCCATGTAATTGTAACCCCTCTGTACAGTATGTTCACAAATAAAATTAAATTAAATTAAAAAAAAAGAAAGTAAAAAATATTATGGAAGACTTGTAATAAAGAAATCAATTATCCCCAATTTGGATATGGAGGGGATTCTTTTATGAAGGCTCTTCTGTGTTCAGCAGAGTCAAATAGTCTGAGCTTCCTTCAGGCCTGTTTTCAGCCTTCAGTATCCCTCCCTTCCTCCCTCCCTCCCTCCCTCCCTCCCTCCCTCCCTCCCTCCCTTCCTTCCTTCCTTCCTTCCTTCCTTCCTTCCTTCCTTCCTTCCTTCCTTCCTTCCTTCCTTCCTATGTATGTGTTTTACCAGCAATTTCTCCACTCACCCCTTCCACTTACTCGACAAGTGCAGTCTACTCTGAGTGTTTTATGGTCCTCTGTTTTCTTTGCTCACTTTCTTTGAATTATACTCTTGTTGTTGTTTGTTGTTGTTGTTGTTTTTCTTCTTCTCTTCTCTTGCACAAAGAGGTTACAAATGTATAAATCAGGCTTTTATTCTTCTCTTGGTTTCTCTACTTTATTACGCATCTCTAATTTGTCTTACGTTGGATTAACGAAATCTGTCCTTGGAGTATAATATTATGATATCCTGTACGAAAAGGAAAAAACAACTGTATTTCAAATCCTTTCCTAAAAGGATGCACTACAGTCACGTAAACACAGAATTTATAATCCATCACTATGGCTGACAGGAAATGCTTTGAAATATTTTTCTTTTGTATATTGAGCATTTTTTAAAAAAAATTTTGAGCTCTTATTTTGTTTCATTTTATCTAAACAGAGAACGGACATTCTTTGAAGTCTAATCATGATCACTACAGATGAACCCAGTGTTCCAACTTTCCAACAGTCCATAGACTATTAGAAGATTTTTACATTTTGAAGAAGGGGAGAAAATTTAAACAAACAAACAAAAATAATGGTTGAACTATCAAGGACTACCATATACTGTATTTAAAAGAGATGTGTAAATTTGGAGTTCTGCTATAGATTTGAATCCAGCTTAGTTGGGATGTAGAGTTGATTTTCAAATTTATCTGAAGCTTGAAAGTAATATTGATGGTTTCTGGATTTGAGGTCACATTTCCTAATCATAAAACATTTTTTAAAAATTATGACTGTTGCTGTCATGAAACATCCATTAGATGAGCTATAGCTAAGTGAACTCCAAAACTGCAACTTCTGATACATATCCTTAGAAACAGAATGACTCCAACTACAGAATGCAGTGAAAATATTTAGTTTAAATTCTTATGTCCCCAAATTTCCACGTTAAATTACTTTATGGAAACTTGAACCTACAATTGGATCCATTTGTGTGGCTTTTTTCGTGTCTTGTAGCTTTTTTTTGGTATCTAACTTAGATCAATCTAGAAATTTCTGTTTTCAATAGCTGTGAAAATGGCATGATATTTGAAGAAAGCCAGATGTGTTTTGTGCTGGTCCCAGGCCAGTGGAAGTTAGAATTCTTATAAGAATAACTCTATATATTCAGGTTAGATTCTGCAGATCAAAAGAGAGCATCAGCCTCCAGTCCAGCCTTCTTGGGCAATTCCTGCCTAAATCTAATTTGTATCCACTGAGCTATTCAAGAGTTTTGGCAGCAGAAAAGTGTGTAATGGTATAAAGAAGAGACACTCTTTGACATTTTTACAAATAGTTCATAGTGAGGACTCTTTTACCTCACAAAAGACCACTCACCAGAGCACAATTAGCATATCAACTGTACTCTGCTGCTCACAGTCAAACAAAATCAAATTTATGAACCCAAATAATACTGAACTTTAGCCAGATGCTTGAATCACTTATATTAGATTTATTCAATGTTTTATTTGGATGTGGAAAAAAAACCCTCAGAGGAATGTGTTTTTCTCCGTTGACTATTAACAGATGTCATTGGAATGGAAAATCTGAGAGTGGAATTATAAAAAGATTTTAAAAATTCTTACCAGCTGAATGAATGTTTAATATGTCCCCCCCAAATTAAATGCATAGAGTGAAATCTTTTTAATTTTTTTTTGTATTTTTACGTAGTTGTACAAAGGATATGCCAGTTAACAAAGCAGTTTATAAATGCAATGCAGCTTGATCAGTGTCACTTCAAATGACTTTTTTTTGGAATAAACATACTTTTAATAGTGTTGTGACCCTTAGCAAAATATATTTTAGTAATATAGGGGTTTGATTTCTTAGTGAAATTTTCCACCTGAATGCATTTGAAGAAATGCATAGTATTTGATTCCAACAATTATTTGCCCATACTGAGGTTTTAGGGAGCATAGGATGTAACAAGTCATTTGAAGATCACTTATGGGTTGGACTGTATATTATGGGTAATTTTCTGTGCACTTTTATTTTTGTCTTTATGGTGATAAAAACCTAATTCCTTTATTTGGTATTCTTACTTTCTAAGTTCATTTAACATTTTAAAATAATTCTATGCACATATAAATAGTTGAATCCTTTAGGGGAAAAAGTGAACAAGCAAATATTTGAAGGAAATAAGAAATCTCTTGATTTCTGTCAGAAAGTAAGCATATAAACTATTTGCTGTTCATGTATTATACTGATAGAATAACAAAAAAATTGTATTAATAAATTTTGTTACCAGGCAGTATTTTAATACTTACATAAGTGTACTGCATTATAGTTTTGTATATTTATTCTTTTTGTTTTAATTGCTAATATACTTCACTTAAAAGTTTCAAGCTGCTAAATGAGTTGTATTTTTGTATGGAATGTACTAGACATGATGAAGAACAGTTGAAATGCCATCATCTCAAGCAATAAGCCTGATCTATTAGCTGAATAATTGTCATGCTATTGTTAGCTTAATCATTAGCTTACTAAGTCACGCTATTAGCTTAAAAAATTGTAAAATTCAAAAGCTAAAATGTATATGTGATATACAAACTGAACACATTTCCTATTTAGTTGTGTTAATTTTTCAATGTGATGTATCCATAGTATTTTTTATTTTGCATTTTTTTTTCAGCATGTTTCCATTGTATGGATTGACTTTTCTGCCAACAGGTTCTTGTTTTGTAGCTGCTTGGCAGGATTTTTGTTGTGATGTAACCATCAATCCTATAATATATATGATGTACATTTGTCTTGTGTGTTTGTCTTCATTCCATGTGTTCCATAATCTATATTTTATAGGAAGTTGTTTGCAAGGAGGAACAGTTTATAAGTCTTGTCATCTCTTTCGCCATCATTGATTTCAACAAATAGGTATTATTAGTGCTGATTTTCATAGTCTCAAGGAGATTCTTGTTACCACCTAAGGAAGGTATGTTCTTAATAGTCGCTGTTATTTTAACTTCATGCCATATCTTAGGTCCTGAAATAGTTATTTTTGACTATCTTTGGACAAATTACTTCTTTTTTTTTTTTTTTTTGGTCGGCCGTGGGGCTTGAACTCTGGGCCTGGGCGCTGTCCCTCAGCTCTTCAGCTCACAAGGCGAGCACTCTACCACTTGAGCTACAGCGCCACTTCCGGTTTTCTGGTGGTTTATTGGAGATAGGAGTCTCGCGGTCTCTCCTGCCCGGGCTTTGAACCATGATCCTCAGATCTCAGCCTCCTGAGTAGCTAGGATTACAGGCGTGAGCCACCAGCGCCTGGCCAAATTACTTCTTTGATTTTATTTTGATGTGTTTTTTTTTCTACTTGGGGTTTAAAATTTCAGTTGTGGAAATGTAAGATAATATAAAAAATATAAGGAATTCTTCAGATGATAAGATTTTCCAATTATAGAAACCCATCTGTATTGAGCTTAGTGCTTTCAGACACAATCATATGAAGTAGTGTTGAACTCTTTTTTTTGTTTTTGTTGTTTTTTTTTTCCTTTTTATTTTTTTGTCAGTCCTGGGGCCTGAACTCCGAGCCTTGGTGCTGTTCCTCAGCTCTTCATCTCAAGGCTATTGCTCTACCACTTGAGCCATAGCACCACTTCCGACTTTATTTTTTTATGTGGTGCTGGGGAATTGAACCCAGGGCCTCATGCATGCAAGGCAAACACCCTACCACTGAGCTACCTTCTCAGTCCCATGAACTCAGTTTTACTGAAGCAATTGATTACTATGCTTGTTGGTGTTCATAGCGTTACATTTCCTAATTCTGTCTTGTCTTACTTTTAAGCATTTAAACTGTTACCCTCATGACTTTGAATATATCTCCTTTAGTTCCCAGATAGTCCCCAAATTTGTGATTGACTTCTGTCCCTTATTCTTAACCTTACACACGTGCATTTTGGCAAGCCTGACCTAATGAAGCAAACGATTTTTAATATAATTGAGCATTAAAATATATCTTTTCTTTTAGCCTGAAACATTTGAACATCTTTTTACCAAGCATACAGGATCCTTGACATTTGGTCCTCTCCTTCTGGAGCCTGAAACCATTTCAGAATATATCAGTGTCGATACATCATGGAAAAACAAAGAAGTGGTGCCGGCAACTGTAGTCTCACTCTTCCTGACCACTCCAGATCTTGAGAAGGGTTCGATTTGCACCAGTGACCCGTGCCATAGTGCTAACTTCTCAGAAATGGAGAGTGCGGAGATCACCTGCGAGGATGACAGCCAGAGCCAGCCCTCTGTAAAATATGCAATGCTGCTAAGCAGTTCAAAATCAAGTGAGATGGATGAAGAACCAGGACCTCTACTGAGTTCTGTCAGCAAGAGTTTCTCTAGCAAGAGCTCTCCAGTGAAAGATTCTTTCTCTGATAGCTCCTGGGAGGGAGACACCCAGGCAGTTTTTATATTACCAGATCAGCAACCTGAAATGATTTCACCCCCCATTTCGTTATCAGGATTGGAAGAGCTTTTGGAACTGGAGAGAACCTTCCCTGAAGAAAGTCATAGTGAAAAGTCTGTTTACTATTTAGGGATCACCTCAGTGAAAAAAAGAGAGAATGATGTGTTTCTGACAGAGGAATCAGCAGTACTGTGTCCATTCCCAGCCCACTGCTTATTCAGTGATATCAGAGTCCTCCGGGACAGTTGTTCACGTTTTGTTGAAAATAATTTCAGCTTGGGAACTTCCGGTAAGGAGAGTTTTGTATCATACATGCCCCAATTTCAAACATGTTCCACTCAGACTCATAAGATAATGGAAAATAAGATGTGTGACCTAACTGTGTAATTTCTGTGAAGAAGACTTCAGGTGTGTGTTACAGGATGTCATAGGAGTATAACATACTCTCTTATAGTTGTGGCTGGGAAGAGAAGAAAGAAAATGATCAGTCTAACTTGAAAATCATTGTTACCAAATGATTCATATCTGCTTTTTCTGTCAGTAATGTAGACATAAGAAAATGTGAGAAACATTTTGTGAGCCTAGCAATGCCTACAAACTCTTTGAGTCTATATTTACAAAGTAGAAATAAGTTGAGTACCATTGTTTGTGAACATTAGACCTGTGTAGAGAGCCAACCTTCTGTATTATACTCACATCTAAAAGAAGGCTTCAAACTAATATTTGTGAGCTATGATTGTCTCAAAGATGTGTTCATTTTACCTTAAGTTGTTTCTATATTGTGTTAATTCACACATCTACATGCACCTACACATTTATACTTAATAGGGATCCTTATGTGTTTTTGAAAGTATGTGATGTTTTTGTATTATGTGCCATCAGATTAGGTGATTTGAAGTAGGTGGTACTTCATTAAATGTCAGATATAAATACAAATTTAGCTCTGGGATAAGAGGTTACACTTTTGAGGACTTAACAAATTAGGTAATCATTTCTATACCAAATTCAAGATACATTCCATACAAAGAAAACAGAATGGCGGTATACATACTCTAAATCAGATAATTGCTACAGTAATTATATTAGACATTTATATTCTTAGAATGCTACCCAATTCTGCCTGAAGATTAGGCTATTCAGTTGTCCAGAGTCTCAGAGTTAATAGGGCAATACCAGAATTCAGATTTAAACTCACATATTTTTCATGCTACTGAGTATGTTTGTAGCATGCCTTATAATACCACCTATTAATAAAACTTACTTGTAACAATAAGAAGCTAGCAAGGAAAAAATAAATGACTGCATCAAGAATTAAATGCAGCTTGCACAAATTCCCCCTTTGGCTTTAAGACTGACTACAAATTATAGATTTCAGTTTTAGCTATGACAAGACAATTCAGTGGCCATATATTAGGGAGCAAACTAGATTTAGAAACCTGTACTTTAGATATTTAGTGACAAGAAGCTCAAGACTATTCATACCACCAAAAAAATGGGTTAGTGATTAGGAATATGCTTAGGGTTGCTAAGCATCAACAGATCTGTACTTACACTGACACTGGATTCTGCTGATTTGCTATTACCTAAGTATATCCCTGCATGCAATTTTTATTCCAGTTGCAGCTTTATGAATTGAACAGTTCCAAAAATCAAGAAAGATCCCCAATTAAAAGGTTTTCTATATATTTTGTGGTTATTTGCCCTTCAAAGTTATTATACTTGTCTCACATTGTCATCATTATTAAAATGTCTCAGAATTTCATATACTCAACTCATTGACCCTCTTACCAAGGAAAGGTGTAGGACTTATCCCAACTCACTAGTGAGTGTGACAACAAAACTTTAGCTCTCTGTAAAGATAAGGGAAGAAGATAGTGCTTTCACTGATATTCAGAAAGTTTAGAGGTTCAGGAGCAAATGACTACACACATAGAATTTTGAATTTAGAGCTTAATTGAAGTCCAGTATAGAAAAGGCAAAGAATTAAGCCTACGGAATGGGTGGTTCAAGTGGCAAAGCATCTTAGATGAGATATAGGATTAAATTTTGCACTACTTTGGTAGTAATTGGAGATTAATCTCACTAAGCACTGCCACTGAAACAGAGTCTATTGTGGCTGAGGACCCAGAACAACCAGAGAGGGAAACATAGATGTTCCAGTCATTTCAAATGCTGTGGCTGTGTGTTTACTCTATAGCCATCTCAGGACCCAGGACTACTGTAGTGCTTCAGGTCTCAGTTAAAGGACTTTAATGATCACACACAGATCATACTGGTGCAGGTTCAGCACCAAAAATAAGTCAGTCAACAAACACTAAAGGATTTCTGAAATACTAAGGCACTTTGTTTCAGAATGCGGACTGAATTGGTATAATCTGGCCTACCCACATAGATTTAGATCTATGCAGTATGTTTGACTTCTGGTTTCCTCTTTTACAGTTGACCTCACAACTATGTCTTACTGGGTCTTTGTGAAAACTATCTGCTCTGTAAAAGTAGATTTTTATAAAGTTTAAGGCAAATTTATGGTATTTGATAGTTTAGAATAGTCAAATATTCGCCTTCTCTTCTGAGAACTTGCTTTAAATATGGTATTTATGTTATTTATTCATTTATCTATACAATTCCTTCCTCACTTTTGGTACTGGAGAATGAGCCCATGGCTTTATACATGTCTCACAAGTCCTCAGCCCACTGAATGATCCCTCTATCCTTGGACTTTTTAACTTACGATAAATCTAGAAATTGGGATATTTTAAGACCTGAATTTGCCACACAAGCTACTCTTCAGTTTCTTTTAATCTGAACCTCTTCAAAAGAAACTGAAAAAATTAATCATTGGAGTTTCAAGTTAAAACAGATTGCTTGAAGATTAATCATGTGCCATTAGCAAGAATAGAATGTTTCCTAGCTTCAAACCCCCAAGAGCCAAATTGAGAAAACATAAAGCAGTCCTTACCGAGAGCAAGAGCCATGCGTTGGAGCTCTATGTCCCATTTAAGGATGACGCACATGTTCACAAGAAATACAAAAATAGGTAGGCTTTGCTGTGCAAACCTACTAAGAAAATAGAAAGATTTGCACAAATTCCCTAAACCAGTGGGAGGTTGCAGACTTAAAATAAGGATTAATAACCCTATTCAGGACATTCTTCTACTTCCTTTTACCCTTTTCCAATAAAACCAAATCATATTTTCAAATATCAAATATGGTCCCATCCTTTAGTAATATTGATAACTATCAGTTGGGCACCAGTGGCTCATGCCTGTAGTCCCAGATCACCAGGAGACTGAGATGTGAGGATTGCCATTGGTAGCAGCCCAGGCAGGCAACCTTGAGACTCTTTTTTTTTTTAAATCTCCAGTTAACAAACAGAAAGTCAGAAATGACACTGTGGTTCAAGTTGTAGAGTCCTAAGCTTGAGTAGAAAAAGTTAAGAGACAGTGCCTAGGCTATAAGTTCAAGTTCCATTGCTGGTGAGCATGAGTGTGTGTGTGTGTGTGTGTGTGTGTGTGTGTGTGTGAGAGAGAGAGAGAGAGAGAGAGAGAGAGAGAGAGAGAGAGACTATTGATAGTAACTATCAAAAGTTGAAGGAAAATAAGCTTTAGGCTTTTTATTTATTTATTTTTTTAATTGTGAAAATACTGTACAGAGGGGTTACAATTACATGGGATGGGCAAGATAATAAGGACATTTCTTTTTTTTTTTAATTTAATTTAATTTTATTTGTGAACATACTGTACAGAGGAGTTACAGTTACATGGGCAGGATAATGCGTACATTTCTTACCAAGCATTGCAGCCTCCTCCTTTGTTTACCCTTCACATCCCTTCCCAGCCTCCCCCCTCCCCCCCTAATCCCAATCCTTCTCCTTCCCCCCCTTCCCCCCCTTCCCCCCCCCCCCCCCACACCAACGTTGTAAAGCTCGTTTTGGACATGACAACTTGTACTTCTCATTGTTGCAACAGGTCCACCTGTATCCATAAGGACATTTCTTATCAAGCATTGTAGCCTCTGGCTTTTAAGAGTTGGGCACACAGGTTCCCATGTAATAACGTACACTGCAACCATAAAATTCTGTGCCACCTAGAGGGCAGATTCAGAATGACTTCTTTCTACATTATTTCCTGTAGTCTTAAAAAATTATTTTTTTACTTCACTTCTCTGAGGTTCTTCTGGGAAGTTACCTTAACAAACTTTTCTGAAGTATTCGTTATTGAGAACATGCATTATCAGGTTTCCAAATACAAATTTAAAATTTTCTACTATGATGAAGCTAGGTAGCATTTTGAGAAAACATGTACATGGAGTTATGAAAAGAATGACGTCATGAAAAAGAAAGCTAGTTGAGTCCATAATTTTGCTCTTGAACCAACTACTTTAAAATAGTGAAGGACTTCTGCACGCATTCTCACTGTCAGAGAGGCAACGCAAAGTACCAAGTATATATTAGAACAGATATAGTTACAGTTACTTGTATGGAAATGAAGTGGTTTCCATGGAGTTTTATATTGAATGAATTATTTTTATACGAAGTTTACCAATATTTATTTTGGAAAGTGGCTGAAGTGTCTATTTTTCAAAATTATCTGTGCTTGAGATATATGACATTAAATTTAGTTTTATGAGGATTTCTGACAGGTTATTTTAAATAACATGTTTGTAAAAATAAAGACAAAACACCCAAAACCTTGGAACTGAGAATGAGTGTGGAAGATATTTAATTTTGTAGTGAAACACTTACATTGTGTTTTTGAAACCTGTCATTGAGTGTTTGGCATGCGGCTAATACTCCAGCTTGGTCAGTTGCTATGGTAATAAATGTTATAAATCTAAGTGTCAAGATATGCTTCACTGATTCTCCTATAAAATTTATCTTCTTCCTTCTCCTTTGTGTTCCCAAAGTTATTGAGAAAATAGTGGAGATATGAACAGGTATTTTCATCTTGCTCTTGTTTAGAGTCATAAGCAATGTTATAATTTGGAGAAGCCTAAATCCAAACAGAATTATTATGAATTGGTTATTTTATTCATTATATGATACAGAACATATTATTTTATCGAATGTTTTAAAATATATAGAAGCAATTTTTGTGTTCATGTAAGTAGTTAATACATTAAAAAAATCATTCTTGCTGGATGCCAGAGGCTCATGCCTGTAATCCTAGCTACTCAGGAGGCTAAGATCTGAGGATTGTGGTTCAAAGCCAGCCCTGGCAGGAAAGTCCATGAGACTCTTATCTCCAAATAACTTTGAGCTCTGGCTCAAAGTGGTAGAGTGCTAGCCTTGAGCTGAAGAGCTCAGAGAGAGTGCCCAAGCCCAGAGTTCAAGCCCCACCACTGACTGCCCAAAAAATTATTCTTGGCCTTTGAAGCTCCTATAAACCCACGCTTTACATGGAGAGAAGTTTGACAACATCTTTTTTTAAAAAATATTTTATTGTAAAGTTCATATACAGAGGGGTTACAGTTATGAGTACATTTCTTGAGAAACAATGTTACCCCTTCCTTGATTTCTTTCATTTTCCCTCACCTCAACCTACTTTCCCCTCCCCCAATTTGTCAACTTCATTTCTAACATAGTGTCTTATGAATATTGCTGTTGCATTGGTTCACCCTTTGTTCTTTGTCTCACCTTAGAGCCAAGTGTCTCCTGTACTTCCTCCAGAGATTACGCTTCCTAGGTTCTTGCTGCCATTCCAGTGGTTTGCAATGAAATATTGCTCATTTAATCATCAAAAGCTCTTTATTTGAGTCTGTACTTCTTAAAGAGCTAAAAACACATGGACATATATTTTGTCACTTTGGTTTTAATAACTCAAGATTTTGCTATTGAAGATAGTATCTGGTTGTTTCTCTTTCTTGCTTTTTAATTTTAAAAGGTAAGTGAAACAAGTTTCAAGTGATATGGATAAAGAAATATAGAGAGTATTGGCCTCTTTCCATTCAATCCTTGGTTACCACTGGCTAAAATAACCTCTGTCATATCTATATGCAGTTCCCAGAGTCTTGTACATGCTGAACAAGAGTTCTACCACTGAGCTATATGCAAGTTCTCCCATATGTTTTTCTTAAAAACTTGTACAATTGGATTAATATTCTGTTTGCTATTAAGAAATTATTCCTTTCTCTATAACATTTCTTGTTGATATTTCTATATATGTTTAAATGTACACACCAGACTGTTTCTAATAGCCACAAAGCTAGCAGTTCAAAATTGGCAAATATTTAAGTTGTTTTCATCTTTTAATATTATGAACAACATAAAAGCAAGCATTCTTCATAATTATGTATTGATGTACTTTAGGGAGATTATTTGTGAATGTCAGAAATTAGCTGAAATTGACTTAAGTATCTTCTTTCTTTGTTTTCTTCTTCTTCAAAGTACTAGGTGTATAACCAGGACCTGTATCACTTATGCGAAATTCTGGCTCTTTGGTTTTGGGTGTTTTTATAAACAGCATCTCACACATTGGTGTGAGTGGGCATTGGGCAATGATACTCCCACATTTGCCTCATGAGTAGCTGGGATTACAGATGTGTACCACCCTGTCTGCTTTGTGTGTGTGTGTGTGTGTGTGTGTGTGTGTGAGAGAGAGAGAGAGAGAGAGAGAGAGAGAGAGAGAGAGAAGGTCTTGCTGACTTATGGAGCAGGGGCTGATTTGGTCTCATCCCACAGTCTCCTGTCTCTGTGTCTTAAAGGAACTTTTTGTTATAATTTTAACTTGAATGAAGTTGAACATGTTTTCATGTGTTTAAGTAGAAAAAATGAAGTGAACATACTGTTTTCCAACTTATTCCCTGAGGCTCACTTCCTTTTCTTGCCAACATCAAGGAAAAGACTTGATAAGACAACCAGACACCAATATTCTTACTGAGCATGACATTTGAATTCTAGCATTACGTAAAGAATTGCACCTATAGATGAGTATGATTATTTTCAAATATACACCAGTTTACATTTACATTCTCTTCCACACTGCTGGGAAGGAACTCTCCAAATGAGAACGTGCAATGGAATTCAAATTTGTACTTACTATGTACTGGGCTCAATTGTATGCTGAGAAATTAAGGCTCTAAAAGATTAATAGGTGTCAGATACCACTCTAATGATCATAATATTTCACCCAAAGAAATGAAGGCACATAGGTCTCTACAAAGATTTATACACTAGTGCTCTTTGTCTAAACTGGTAAAAATTTTAAAATAACCCAGATATAAATGGATACGAAGTTTATATTACATGCACACAACAAAGGGCTATTTCATATCAACAAACAATAAATTGTTGAAAGCAAAAAAAAGTGGATGTCTCAACATAATTTTAATGAATGAAAAAAAAAGACTAGGAAAGGAAAAAAATGCCATAAAATTGTAGAACATTCCAGATAGTAGGTTGAGGAGGATCATTAGGGGTTCCCAAGGGGGCATTCTTCCTTGTCAATGAAATGTGAATAGAAAAGATATTTGTTATCTGCAAGATGGAAATGTAAGTCATAGCCACGTCTTTTCTATTCTCCATTCTTTTAGTTAGCTAGAATCCATGGCAAACTACTTCTTAAAATGAGGATGAAAATAAGGATGTAAAGGACAAGGTATAGATGAACACATTATATCCTGAATAGGTTAATGAAGCAGAGCTTCATTGCTCTTGACCCTTTCCTCAGACTCTTTACATATGTTTTTATTGTAAAAACACTGTACAGAGGGGTTGCAGTTACATGAGTAAGGTAATGAGTACATTTCCTATGGAGCCTTGTTACCTCCTTTTTTGTTTTTCCCCTACTATCCCTTCCATTCCCACCTCCCCAACTCCTTCATCACCTGCCCCTGAAGTTGTAAAATTGGTTTTCAACATAGTGTCTTGTACATTTCATTATTAGAATGGGTCAACCTATATGCTTATTTAAACATTTTGTTAATCCCTTCCCCTCCCCAAATTATAAAAATGTATATACAAGATGCAGTGTACCAGAATCAAATACAGTGAAAACAGGGGTTATACCATGGGGGAAGAGCATACAAAGAAATTTTAAAAATCACATAGTACATTAAAAACATACAAAGAAATAACAAAATCACAGAGTACATTAAAAACAGTAGCAAGAAATAAGCCACTTGTGTCCCTATCTTGGGGTTCATTTCACTTCACATCATCTTATCTGGTCATATGTATATAGCTTTTGACCTTTTCTGCTTGTCCTAGACATATACTAGTTATTGCAAATAAGGGAAACCATGGGACCTATGTTTCTTTGGGCCTGGCTTACTTCACTTAAAATAATTTTTTCCAAGTCCTTCCTCAGACAACGAACTTAGTATTCTTACAGACCCTGAATAATTATTGTTGAGTCTCTTTGTTCAAGTAACCCCTCAGTATCTAATAGTAAGATTTTCATCTCCACAATACTGTTTTTTAATTTGTGGAATTTTCTTTCAAAGTTTCCTGCTTCGTGATTGTTTCTATAATTTCTTGTTCGTGCTTTTAAAATTCCAGCACCTTTTTTTTTTTTTTTTTTTTTGGTTGGTCATGGGGCCTGAACTCTGGTCCTGGGCATTGTCCTTCAGTTCTTCAGCTCAATGCTAGTGCTCTACCACTTGAGCACCACTTCCGGCTTTTTCTGCTTATGTGGTGCTGAGGAATCGAACCCAGGGCCTCATGCATGCAAGACAAGCACTCTACCACTGAGCCACCTTCCCATCCCCCAGTACCCATTTTTAATGTGGTTGATCAGTATCCATTTATATTGTAGAGTTGATAATATCAATATTGAAAATTGCAGGTCATCAAAAATCTATCATCTCTGTTAACTTTGACTCAGAGTGACTCTCTTGCATCTTAAAAATGTCAGTTTGTTTTCGATGGCTTACAGAACTTAATTTTTAGAGATTCTAAGAGATCTAAGTCAAGGGTGCTGCCGCCCTGGGTTTTGAGGGTTCTCTTATTCTTCTCCTTGTAATAGGGGTACTACTAAGCTTTTAGAACTTTAATTTCACAATTTATAACTTTACTTATTACAGAATAAATATAAATTGAATTTCAATTGCATATTTCTTAAGGGCAGAGTTATTAGAATGACATTATTTTTCTATACTGTGCTGTGGGAAAACATGATTTTGTATATTGGTTCATTTTGATGTGAAGAAGGTTCTGGCTTTATGAGAAACTCTCGGGTTTGTCTCCCACTGTTTGCCATTCAAAGCCCAGTCTCCTGGACTCTATGTCCATTAACCATTCACTTCATGGGCAGGGAGATCAGATGGAATTCAGGCCATCTGTGCATACTATCTTTGATTTTTCAGTTAAGCAACCATTTTTTAATGCAAATATGTTCTCTGTCATATTTGTTCACAGAAGTGGCTGTTCTGTAGGTTATTTTTTTCTCCTAAATCTATCATTTTATTTTTATTCTCTTTGTCTTTCTGGTTTAAACTCTTTGGTCAAATTTTTGGGGAGGGTGAGCTTTCATTATCTTTTTGCTGCCATTGTTGTAATTTATCCTATGTTAGATAATTGACAATGGAATATCCTCCCCACTCTCCTCCTTCAAACAGAGTGCCCAGTACTGGTTCATGTAGATTGACACCTTTGGTTGGCATGTTCTTCAGTTTTAGATACCTGAAAGCATTGAATACCTTTTCGTGGGACTTCCAAAACTCAGGGTGAGGATTTGTGACAAGTTAAAGAAGTAAGTATTTTGGTTAGATAACTTTAGCTAGATAACTCACATGTGATATATTCCCTTCTATTCAATATTGGAGATGCAAAAGGTCAATTTGTCAATCATAGTAGTTTAGACCTGATGAACATCTCTCACACTCAAGTAATCTTTATTTTCTAGAAACCTCTTCATACAGCTGGTATTATTTCACACAATGAATGAGTATACTAATTACTTTAGAAGGTTGCCCTTAGACTGAGGACCAGGGCTTGAAGTCTGCCCTCTTCTACAATGGGCACCTGCCTCTCTGGCCAACTCCTTTCAATGCACATGGAAACTAGAATTAGAAATCTATCGAGGGAATATCATTTCAGGATGTCTGACATTTCAAGTTCTGTGTCTGACCCCTACACTGGCTATCTCTCATGGCAGTTCTATGTGTGAGTTTGTGTAGAGAGTGAGCTGAGATCTTGCATTCCTGTTATCTCCTTGTTCTCATGTTGTCCTTGGTCATGGGGCCCACAATGGACACATCATTGGCTGTGACTATTGAAAGAACTAGCTGTCACCTCTTTCCTGAGGTAGAGGTGTGAGGGAGTTTATGGTACAAGGGCACCATGAGTGCTGTGTGTTCTAGTACTGCTGGGCTGGGTTAAGTTCCCCTACTTCACCTTGACATCATGTTGTCGCTTCTGCTTCCAGTCAAAACACCAGGAGAAGGGATGACTCAAATAAATCTGAACTAAGAGAAGTCCCCCTCCCCCAAATGACATCTTGGTCAAGGGCAGGGAGGTTTCAGAAGAGTTTGTTCTTTCAGAGTTCATATATGTCTTGTCTATTATAGAAGGCCATTGAAATGAGAAATGCTAATTATGTTCTTCTCCAGGGCAACTGAGCTATTAGAGTCCTTATAAGAGGCTGGCCATTTCAATCCCAAAATTCCTTTTGCAGAAACAGTAGCAATACATGATTTGGAGCAAGGGTATGATTTGGAGCAAGGGTAAGTGCTCTGTATCCAATTTCCATAAAGACTGTTCAGAGAACTGCTCCCAGCTCACATGTATACCCGGCTTCAATAGCTCAGCCTGATGTGTCTCCATGGATATCCACAGAGGTGTTGTGTGTGGGAAGCACAGCTCTGTAGAAGACTAAAGAATTCACAGAAAAACATCAAGCCTGGCAAGATTTCCTCTGAGTAGAACATGGAGAGAAGGAGATTCAGGTTAGACATGCCACCCTTAACTTTACAAGAAATAGACACTCCCGAAGGCAAGAACATGATGGTTCCAATACTTTGCCTATGGGGAAATCTGTCTTCTAAAGTAAAATCCCCTTATAGACATGTAATTTTATTTTTTTAATTAACAATTTCTGATCATTAGTTTTGCAATCTTATCCAGTTGAGCAGAAACAGCTTAACCATCAAGAGGCATATGTCAAGAAATCTACACGTTGGCAAATGTAGCCAATGGCCTTGTTCTCATGAATATGGAGGGAAAGGTTGACTCATGCCAAGATGACAGTGCTGTATGTTGATGCTGTTTCACTATAGCTATGGCTCCCATCAGCATTCTAGAACAATGCACTGATGTTGGAATGTGGCTTACTTAGGAGATGATTAGGTGGGTGGGTGCTAATGGATCATTACTGGGAAATAAATTCAGAGTCCAGGCCTTCAATGCTGACTCTGTTTATAATCAAAGGTAATTTTTGATACCTAAGGTAATTTTCCAAAGCATAAATGGAAAATATAACTACTTAGTGTAATAACATCACTTCTGCCAAGGTGAATGGACTTATATGTACTAAGTAGGAAATAGCATAGTACATAAAATATTCTTCATTTATTAGAGCTGAAAAATAAGCTTGATAAAGTGACTGGCAATTTCCAAGTTTTGAATATTGGGAAACATCCTCCTAAGATGTTTCTATGTTATGTTCTCTGTTTGGGGGGCTTTTTGTGATATAATGCTGAATAGCTATCCTTTCCTTCCAAAGCTTTGCCATGAAGAAGCCATCTAGCAGCAATGGTATATTTCTTTATATAAAACCCTTAAAATAAAAACTCTTTTGTGTGACAAATACATAAAACACAATTTAGAACATTTGCAAAGAGACAGACATTTGACAAATTTGAAAATTATTGTCAAAATTTTGTGTGATAACATAGGCTGTAATATATGACTGGGTAGAAAATACCTTCATTTCAGGTGAGACATATTGAAGTTTTCCAGATGAAATATCAAAATGTCTCCAAATTACATACAAATGATTCAACCTATGAATATGTATTAAACACATATTATATAATATATAGATATACTTTCTGTTTTATATATTATCCAATCATATTTAATATGTAATATATAATAATATAATATATCATAATACATAATAGGATATAAAAACATAATTCACAGGATTTATACAAAATCAGCCAAACACAAACTCCCCAATCCAGAATTCTAAGGAAGCTAGTATTCCATCCATTGGAAAAACAAGAAGAGCATCAGTAGTAGATCCCCTAGAGTTTAAGACAAGGAATTATCTAATATAGATTCTTACATTTATAAGAGTAACATCACCTAGAATAAAAGAGCAGCCAGACTGAAACCTTTGCAGCTGTGAGCCAAAATGAACCTTTCCTCCTGAAAAGTCTCAGGTATTTTATTTCAGCAATGAAGGTTTCCTGACAAGATATCAGTTCTATTGACAAACAGATTAAACATGTACTCAGTCAAACTCTCAATGGGTTATTACATAGATTTTTGACAATTTATGACTCTAGGCCAATTCTATAATTTATATGAAATGTCACAGGTACTAAAATGGCCCGCATAATTTTGAAGAAAAAGACAAAGTTGGAGGACTTGTTACTGGTTGCAGGCTTGCTACAAAACTACAGGAACCAAGAGAACATGATAATGGCTGGCAAAGGAATACATCCATTCATTAGTAGAATGCAGCAGAAAGCCCAGAAATAGACTCAACCAGACATAAGCAATGAAGTTTGGACAGAGATGGTCAAGCAGATAGTCTTTTCAAAAAATGGTGGTGGCATCATTGAATGTATGTATACAGAATAGCAAAGTAGAACCTTAGTGCACACCTCATTCTCTATTTAAAAAAATCTGCCAAAATGGACGT
Source organism: Dipodomys spectabilis (assembly GCF_019054845.1). Taxonomy (NCBI): domain Eukaryota; kingdom Metazoa; phylum Chordata; class Mammalia; order Rodentia; family Heteromyidae; genus Dipodomys; species Dipodomys spectabilis. Next base: position 37,481,927 of record NW_024870679.1, on the reverse strand, counting down.
AAATATGAAGCCAATAAAATCTAAATGTAAAATTGAAGAGTGTTAAACTTCTCAAAGACATCCTAAGGGAAAACTTGTATACCTTGGGTTAGGCAAAGAATTTTAGATTTGATAACAGAAACATTGGTAAAAGAGAATTTGAAAAATTAGACTTTATGGTAATATTAAAATCAATATTAAAAATTTAAAAAGACACTCTTAAAGACAACTCACAGACTAAGTGAAAGCATTTGCAAATGACATTTCTGTTTAAGGGCTACATTCAGTATATGGATAATACACCAAAGTCAACAGGAAGAAAAAAACCTACTTTAATTGTGCAAAAGAGCTGAATGGACACTTCACCAAATAAGATATCTGTGTACGAAATAAGTATGCGAAAAGCAACCCAAAGTCACTAGAAATACAATGAGATATGTGCCATTATACATCCACATGAAAGTTTAAAACTCTAAAAAATATGTTAATTCAATGTGCTAGATGATGAGGCTACTGGAATTCTCTGACCTGGCTGGTCATGATGGTAAAAGATCTGGCTACTTCAGAAAACAGTAATTTTGTCAATTTCTTATATCATTGAACATATATCATCAAATGATCTAGCACTTTTTTCCCACATATCTCTCTACAAAAGATAAAAACTTATAGTTATATAAGATCATAGTTGCTTTATAATTGGAAAATATATTTATCAAAACTTGGATAACCCACATCTTTCAAATGGAAAATAAAGGCATGGTGTTCCATCTATAAAATAGATGGATCATAACTCAGCAATATAAAGGAAGAAACCACAGATTCACTCAACAACATGGATAAATCTGGTGTGTGTGTGTATGTGTTGGTACTGGGGCTTGACCTCAGGGCATTGTACTCTTGCTTGACTTCTACTCAAGGCTAGCATTCTTTTACCTAAGCCATACCTACACTTGTGACTTTTGGTGGGTTAATTGGAGATAAGAGTTTCATGGACTCTTGCTTCGGCTAGTTTTGGACTTCTATCCTCCTGTCGCAGCTTCCTGAGTAGCTAGGATGACAAGCATGAACCCTCAGTACTTGGCTTGGATAAATCTTCAATGCAGTTTGCTAAGTAAAAGAATACGCACAAGGGTATTCTATACCATTTGCATAGGTAAGTGTACAGGGAGGGAAACAGGCTAGCAGACACCTAGGTTTGCAAGCGAAGGGAGGGGTGTGAATGGAAGCATAGTGAACTATAAGTTGAGCATACGATGGAAGGTTCTCTGTGTGTTAAGGGACTGACTGAATGTACCCAAATCTGAAACACTGTGTACCACAGAAAGTGAGATTTATTGCAGATAAGTTAAAATCTTAACCAGGACATGGAGAGGGAAATGAACCTGAAAGTACACTTACTATATTACAGAACAACAAAGAATAAAAAGAAAATAAAGCATTGATCAATGTGTCTGAATAGTATTTTAACTTCTTTTTTTTTCCTGGAAGGCTAACAACAAAGAGAACTGTATGCAAACACCTTGCTGTCATTGGTAAATTTATTTCTTACAGATATATGGGTTAGGAATTCTGAAATTCACTTATTTGTATATAATATTGACCAGATGAGTAAATAGACTGTAAGTTATATAAGAAGTTGTTTTTGTTTCTCCCAAAGTGGAAGAATGAAGCTAGAGTAATCAAAAGTAGGAAAGAGGGGCTGAATCTGTGATGCTGCTGCCTTGGACTTAGTGTGGGCTGAAGACTTACTGTGTTTATCTTCACACTGGACTTCTAGCCACCCCTGCAGATCTGGCTGCAGACAGCTCTCTTTCTCCTCTCCTGCATCTCTCAGTGGTTTGTTTTCTCAGATCTGATTCTAGTTGCAGTCTAAGTAGCTTGAGTATATATCTCATTCATGAGCTTGGTTTACTGAGTAAGCAAAGAACATACCTTCTCTATAGCGTTTTCTCAGGCAGGCACTAAGTGTGTGAGTGTCGCTTTAAAGGCCATTATTTGTTTGATCTCTGTTGCTTGCATGCTGTATTTTCTATTTCTAAAGAGCTGCACAAAACAATTTCTTACTTATATTTGCACCTCTGGTGTCTTCAATAGCTTCTAATACCAAATAGGTAAGCGAACAAAATCAATTTGAGCGGGACGTTTAGAACAATAAAATGTGGTCATGGCTTGCATCCACAGGGTAGTTGAGAACATGTTAACAAGGAAAAATCTGATTTATGAATCTTCTCTGCTTCCTTTGGAGTATTGAGAACGACACCCCTTCCCATAATAGATGACCTCTTTGTTCCCCTCACTTGTCTTAGAAAGGGCTAAGTGACTGACTCTGAGGACTTCCTGTGTGGCAAGTATTGTCTTGGTTACTTAACTCTAAATGCTCATTTAAACTCTCATGTCAGCCCAATGAGTAGCACAGAACCAGTTAATAGAAGAGTTAGAGGAGGGTTGTTGAGCCTAAAGACAGCTTTTCCAATAGCATACTTTTCTTTAAAAAGATCTCTTTTCAACCTGGACCAAAGTTGCGGCAAAATCTGGAATGAACAGTGGCTGAGGAAAAAAGGCCCTTGGGCTCCAAATGTCCAAGGAATTAGGATACAGTTCATAAATTAAAAGTAAGACTTACTAAATTACTAAGTGAAAAGCAGTATCAATCAATCATAATAACATAAAGTGCACACACTTCTCAATTTACCATGATGTCACACCTTGATAAGCCCATAGTAAGTTCAAGATATTGACAGTGAAAACACATTTAATTCAGGTGTTTCTTTCAGGACTGTGTGGCTAATGACAGGTGCAGTTCGCTGCCCCTGCCCGTGTTCTCTAGCATGGGGAACATGCAAAACTCAAAATCTGAAATAGTATTTCTCCAGAATAGTATTGTTTTCACACCATCATAAGGTAGAAAAATGGTACAGTCTGTATAATAATTGCAATTTCATTTTTAAAATATATATCTCATCCCATTGTTTTAAGTTATTTTATTGAGAAAATACCATAGAGAGGGGTGACAATTACATGAGCAAGGAAATGAGTACATTTCTTATCAAGCATTGTTGCCTCCTGCTTTGTTTCCTCTTACCATCCCTGCCCTCCCAGCTCTCCACCCACCCCAACATCCACCAAAGTTGTAAAGTTCGTTTTTCAACATAACATTTTGTACATCTCATTGTTGCAATGGGTCCACCTGTATCCCTATTTAAACAATTTGTTTTTTCACTTTCCCTCCCCAAATTATACCAACATCAAATACGATGAAAGCAGGGGTTATACTGTGGGGGAGGGATATACAAAGCAACAAAGAAATCATCTTATAAATATGTTAGACACAATTGCAAGAAAGAAAAAAAACATTTGAATACTTATCTTGGGGATCATTTCACCTAACATCAACTTATCTGACCTTTTCTGCTTGTCTCAGACATATACTAGTTATTGCAAATTAGGGAAACCATGGGACTTATGTTTCTTTGGGCCTGGCTTACTTCACTTAATATAATTTTTTCCAAGTCTTTCCATTTACTAACAAACGGGAGCAATGCTATTCTTTCTGATGGAGGCATAGAATTCCATTGTGTATATATACCACATTTTCTTGATCCATTCATCTACTGAGGGGCATCTGGGTTGGTTCCATATCTTAGCTATGGTAAATAATGCTGCAGTAATCATAGTTGTGCTGGTAGCTTTAGTATGGTCTTGTTTGTGATCATTTGGGTAAATGCCCAAAAGTGGGATTGCTGGGTCATAGGGGAGCTCTATGTGGAGTCTTTTGAGAAAACTCCATGCTGTTTTCCAAAGTGGTTGAACAAGTTTACATTCCCACCAACAATGCAGTAGGGTTCCCTTTTGGCCACATCCCCTCCAGCATCTGTTGTTATTAGAGTTCTTGATTATAGCCATTCTAACTGGGGTGAGGTGGAATCTCAACTTTGTTTTGATTTGCATTTCTTTTATGGCTAGAGAGTTGAGTATTTCTTCATGTGTCTATTGGCCATTCTTATCTCCTCTTCAGAGAAGTTTCTCTAAATCTTTAGCCCACAGGCCTCAGGACCAATGGAATAGAATTGAAAACCCAGAAATGAACCCATAGTCCTATAGCCATCTAATCTTCAATAAAGGAGCTAAAAAATAGAATGGAAGAAAGACATCCTCTTCAGTAAATGGTGCTGGGAAAATTGGCTAATCACTTGTAGAAAACTTAAGCTAGATCCTTATATATCACCCTGCAACAGAATCAACTCCAAATGTATCAAAGACCTCAGAGTCAAAGCAGACACTCTGAAACATTACAGGATGGAATAGGAGAAACCCTAGGACTCCTTGAAACAGGCCAAAATTTTCTTAATAGAGACCCAAAACACAATAAATCAAAGAAAGGTTGGACAAATGGGATTGCATGAAATTGCAGAGCTTCTGCATGGCAAAGGACATGGCTAGCAAGATCAATAGAAAGCCCACGGATTGGGAGAAGATCTTCACTAGCCATACAATGGACAAGGGTCTCATATCTAAAATATACCTGGAACTCAAAAAATTAAATCTCCCAACAACAAATCCTCAAAGAAACAACTGCCTGATAATTACTTCTTTTCCTATAGTTCCTGCCAAGGGCTTTCTAACGTGTTATGCTCTGCTCCCACCTGGTGGTCATATAAGAAAAGGCAGAAGAAAACTTCACGTTACTTCAACTTAAATCTAAATAAACACCTGCTCTTAGCTCCTGACTGGGCTTTGGTATTTAACCCACCTGGTATTAGTTACACTCCCATCACCTTTCCTCCGTAAATAATCCCAGGACCTATCACCATGGAGGCAGATTTGAGATTTATGTCTCCCATTTTCTCAGGCATGGCTGCCTAGTGGACAAACATTCTCTTTCTGAAAACTGGTTTCTGTAATCTGCATACTGTGCCTTATTGGATTGCAATTTAGACAGGACTTTTCCTATGGCTTGTCAGGCCCCTTGCCTGTATCAAGAGCCTGGAATGAGTTCATCAGCTGCTTATCCCAGAGGAACACTTCCAACCCCCAATGCTTTCTTTCTCTGGCCCAGTCCTATTAACTTTTGGGGTATAATTTGACTTCTGCAGTAAAGGAACAGTTTCTGGAAGTCATCTTAATTGGTGAGTAACTTTGGTAAAATGACTGGACTCCTCTCTCTCCTCCTCTTCCCTTCTTTTCCTCCTTCTCTTCCTCTTCCTCCTCCTCCTTCTTTTTCTTTCTTCTTTCCATGGTTAAAGGTAAGAGTCCCAAGATCTTTCTTGTGCAGGCTGGCTTCAAACCTTAATCCTCAGATCTCAGCTTCTTAAATAGCTAGGATTAGAGAGAGGTGTGAGCCACCAGTGCCTGGCTATGTGGTTCCATGCAACATGAGATGCTCCAGTTTCTTCTTCTCTTTGGTTTGGTTTTCATTGTGCATCCTGGCTTGAGGACATCTTGTATTTGATTTATTCAATGGAAGCATTGGTTTGGCCTTTTTTTTTTTGTCTGTCATGGGTTTGATCTCTGGGCCTCACCGCCACTGTTCCTCAGCTCTTCAGCTCAAAGCAAGTGCTCTACCACTTGAACCACAGCGTCACTTCTGGTTTTCTGGTGGTTTACTGGAAAAAGAGTCTTCTGGACTTTTCTGCCCAGGCTGGCTTTGAACGGTGATCCTCAGATCTCAGCCTCCTGAGTAACTAGGATTACATATACCTGGCTAGTTTGGATTTTGTTTTGAAGGTCTTGTGTTCAAGGATATTGATAAGAGGAAAAATGGAGAAAATTTCTGCTTACCAAGAGAAAAAATGAAGAGCGTTGCATTTGCCCAAACTAGGCTTTGGGAAAATGTACTTTCAAGTACCATGAGAATCCTTGTGTTCTTTGGCACAGGATGAGAAATGGCTGGGAGATGGGTCATGCAAAGAGAGCTCGATAGAATTTAATTCAAACCCATTTAGGTCAGCTGACCTTGCTGTTATTGTGACCTTGTTTGTCTGGGACTTCTCCTGAACTTGTTAATGACTGATGATCTTTGTCTAGGGAATTGTCTCTTGTGTTTTGCTTGCTTAGTTTACTACTTTGCTCCATTAGTACACCTAACTTAGAAATTTCTTGTGAAAATCTTTTTTTTGGTAGGATTACTTCTTTTTTTCTTTTTTAATTTTTATTTATTTTTTATTGTGAAAATACTGTACAGAGGGGTTACAATTACATGTGCAAGATAAGGAGTACATTTCTTATCAAGCATTGTAGCCTCCTCCTTTGTTTCCCCTTCCCATCCCTTCCCATCCTCCCCCACCCCCTTCACTCAATCCTCCCCCCCCACCAAAGTTGTAAAGTTTGTTTTCAACATAACAACTTGTACTTCTCATTGTTGCAATGGGTCCACCTGAATCCTTATTTAAACGACTTGTTTTTCCCCTTCCCCTCCATAAATTATACCGACATCAAATACAGTGAAAGAAAGCAGGGGTTATACGGTGGGAGAGGGACATACAAAACAACAAAGAACTAATCTTATAAATGCGTTAGAAACAATTGCATGAAAGAAAAAAAAACATTATCTTAGGGTTCATTTCTCTAAGATAATAAAAAAATGCAATTTCAGGGTTAACAGGGCTTTAGCTCTGTTTAAATTTATTGACCTTTGGTTTGTTATTTCAGCTGGTCCCACCTAAATTGTAAACATCTAAGAGTTAACTCATGGTAAACTAAAAAAAGAGGGGGAAAAAACCTACAACAGCAAAACAATTAAATAATTGGCATCTCCTGCTACTGTGGGAAGATGGTGGGCTAGTTAGTGGGCATGGGGTGGGGAGAGATTAAGGTCCAGGACTCTCACTAATATAATGTCAGTCCAAGTCTCAGTCAGAGATCCATGGTATTTGTGAAACTCTGCCTTCCTCTTTACACTCTTCTTTTCCAGGTAGACAAGGAGGTACTCGGGGGCTCTGGGTTGCTAGACAAGAACTTTACCATCTGAGCCATGTTACTAATCCTTTTGCTTTTCAGATAGAAGTTGTGCTTTTGCCTAGGTGGCCTCACATTGTCATTATCTTATCCCTTAAGTAGTTGGGAACACAGGTATGCCCCACCATGGCTAGGTTGTTTTGAGACAGAGGCTCACTTTTAGCCCAGGCTGGCCTTTAATCAGGCTGGCTACTTCCCAAGTATCTGGAATTACAAATATTGGCTACCTGTCTGGTATAGAAGAATGAAGGGGGAAAGGGAGAGAATTCGGGCAAGAATCCATTGTATATACCACAGAATGGAGAAATACAAGGGAAGGGGAGGGTCGAATGGTGGTGAAGATGTTGAAGTGGTGATACACGTCATGTAAATTGCTTTGTTAAGTGGCAAAGAATTCAACCCATAATCTAAAATTAAGTACAGAAACAGGTGGGTTGGGAGGGGTGAGTGAGAATGTTGGGAAGGGGTGACTTGGTCAAGATGCACTGTATTCATAAACTGCTTTGGTGAATGGCAACTCCTTTGTACAACTAATTAAAGATAAAGGTATTGAAAAAGATATTTTAAAAACCCAAGCCAAATATACTCTATCATATCTGGCACTGTATTCATAAACTGCTTCAGTAAAGGGCCACTCCTTTATATAACTACTAAAAGATAATAAGAATATTTACAAGAACCAAAACAAATATATGCCATCCACCAGACACCACACCTTTGACCCAGCCCATAATGTTTAATGTGGGTTGAGGTTCAGTTCCACTGCTTTCTGCTTGTCCTACCTATGCTGGTTTGTATTACAGGAGGGCAAGTGGAAAATGTTTTGAGCATTTAGGACAACTATTTACCTACAGAATCTCCCATCCTTTTCCTACACAATTCTCTCTGAAGATGTTCAAAGCCCATAATAAATTCCATCACACAGGGAATGATGTAGAAGATCTAAGGAGGCTCTTTCACCTTCTTTCTCAGGTTGAATAGATACAGAAAATGTGCTCTGCCATATTCGTTGACTATGCACCAACATCAATGGTCTGATTACAAAACAAGATAGGTTAGAATGATGTAGTAATTCCTTACACATTCATACTTAATCTGATTCCATAACTTGGATTTTGTGAATAGTTCTGTGACAAATTGTGTGTGTGTGTGTGTTATATTCTAACTCTGATTCCCTTGGGTATACATCCAAAGGTGGTATAGATGGATCATATAGTAGTTCTTTCTTTCTTTCTTTCTTTCTTTCTTTCTTTCTTTCTTTCTTTCTTTCTTTCTTTCTTTCTTTCTTTCTTTCTTTCTCTCTCTCTCTCTCTCTCTCTCTCTCTCTCTCTCTCTCTCTCTCTCTCTTTCTGGAACCTCTATCATGATTTCCATAATGGCTGTGCTAATTTACATTACCATGAACAGTGTATAACAATTTATTTCTCTCTTATTTGTTTTCGCGATGAGTCATGCAGAGTGAGGTGGAGTCGATATAGTTTGGATTTGCATTTCCCTCATGGCTAATGTTGTTCAACACTTTTCATGTATAATTGGCTATTTGTGCTTCTTCATTTGAGAACTGTTTTAAATTCACTTGCTTATTTATTGATTGGATTATTTTTGGACAATATAGTTTATGAACATCAATGCTCAGTTGGATGAGTAGTTGGCAAAGATTTTCCCCCATTTTGTAGGTGGTTTCTTCACTCTGATGACAGTCATTTCCTTTCATGTGAAGAAGCTGTTTAATTGGATGGAATCCATTTGTCAATCCTTGTTCTTATTTCTTGAGCTGTTAAGAGTTCTAATCAAGATAGGAAATGGCTTTCTAAATGTTTCCCTGTGTTTTAGTCTAGTAATTTTAAAGTTTCAGATTTTACACTCAGATGTTTAATCCATCTTGAGTTGGTTCCTTTGTATAAGAAAAAAATAGGCATCTAGCTTTGGTCTTTTGTACTTAAAGAACAAGTTTTCCCAGAAACGTATGTGGAAAAGGCTGAATTTTCTCAAATGTGTGTTTTTGCTTCTTTGTAATAAAACATCCAGTGGCTGAAGTTGTGTGGATTTCTTTCTGGATGTTCTATTCTGTTCCATTGATTTTCTTTTGTTGAAGTATAGGCACAGAAATAGAAATGCCTTTTTTTGCTGTTACTATGGCTTTTTAATATAATTTCAAGTTCAGTATTGTGATACCTCAAGCATTGCTGTTTCAGCAATAACTTTTGCTATTTGGGATCTTTTATACTTCCATGGGAGGTTTAGGATTTCTATTACTGCAAAGAATGACATTGGGATTTTCATGGCTATAATATTGACTGTCAGATTGCACTTAGTACTGTAGATATTTTTATGCTAGTAATTCTACTTATCCATGAACATGGGATGTTTTTCCATCTTATTCATTCTCTTTAATTTCTTCTTCCTTTTGTTTTCTTCAGCTCTTTGTTGTACAGGTCTGTCACCTCTTTGGTCCTATAGGACTATTCATAGGTATTATTTTAAGTTATGAGAATGGGATTGTGTTGCTTATTTCCTTCTCAGCATGTCTGTTATTGGCTTATAGAAAAGCTACTCATTTTTGATCTTATATCATGCTACTACTGCACATCATCAGTTATGTCTTTCCTAATGTTTTCACTGGCTTGGTTGGGATGGCAAGCTTCTGGTGTTGAAGTCCCAAAGCCTTACATTGCCTGTTTCCATCTATTCTCACCCCACCTCATATACAATCACTGGACCCTACTTCGGTCACTAACCTTCTCTTTCAGTGGTAATTGTCTCACTCCACCTCCCATTCACAATTTCTCTTTTTGTGGGAACATAAAAATGTTTCCAAGCATGTGACTAGAAACTGACATTATTCACATAGAGCATTACAAGGACTGAAGGAAGTTTTGAGACTTATTAGCGTAAAGCCTAACTTGAGCTGAGTGGGACAAAAGCAAAGCCCTCCCCACTAATAGACAGAATACTACATACACAAAATCAAACTTGGCTTCTACCCACTCCCAATGGACATTCTCTTCCTCCTCTTCTTTCTGAAAACTGGCCTGCCGTTCTCTCAGAAACGTAGGCCCTGAGAGCTACTCTCTTTCCTTCTCAGCAGTCATCATGTCCTGAAGATCTTGTCTCAGGACCACTGTGTTCTCAATTGAGGATTTCCCATCTCCTTTCTATTGCCTCTGCTCTGTGCCATAGCAGCAGTCTCTGAGGAGGCTTCTGTGCTAAGGCTAACTGACCCAGTCCACTTGATCTGGTGATGCTGCTTTCATTAGAGGGTGGTTTTGACTATTGTGCTAATAACATCCACATATTTCCAAATGATTGACCAAATAATATGTAGATTTCAAAGCTGGATATATAAACCTTCAAAAATCGAATCTCAGGCTTGCCAGTTACTATTGTCCTTACCACTTATTCAGAACTAGTCAAATTTTATTTGTGTTTTAGGCTGTAGAGATGAGAGTGTTTAGCCTTCTGCAGCTCTAAGTCTTGTTAAAGGGACAGTTGATAGTGGGGGTTGTGATCAAGGGGGATATCTAAGCCTCTGTGAGTCTAGGCTCGATAGTATTGGAGGCTTTGTTAGGCTAGGGGGAGAGTAGGGATAAGAATTATCCAATAACAATGAGATGTACAAATCGTTATGTCAGAAATGAACTTTACAACTTTGGTGCGGGGGTGGGGGGGTGGGGGGGTGGGGGGGAGGGGGAGCAGGGAAGATTGGATGGGGGGGGCAGGGGGAGGATGGGAAGGTATGGGAAGGGGAAACAAAGGAGGAGGCTACAATGATTGATAAGAAATGTACTCATTATCTCGCACATGTAATTGTAACCCCTCTGTACAGTATTTTCACAATAAAAAAAAGAATTATCCAATAAGCTAGATAGCAATAGGTGTTGAAAACTGGACATTCTAGGCCCAATCTGACAAATGTGTCAGATCATGTCTTTGTAACAAAATGCCTGGCATTTAAGAGGGAAAGATTTATTTGGGCTGATGCTATCAGAGGTTTCAGTCCACTATGGCTGGGAGGGTATGATAGATCAGAGCCAGTCATATGATGGTGGCCGGGAAACCAAAAGAGAGATGGGGAGGAGCCTGAAACAAGAAAAGCTACCAGTGACCTGTTTCTTCTAGGCAGGGCCTACCTCTGCAAGTTTCCAGAACCTCTTCAAAGAGCATCACTAGCTAGGACCCAGCCTACAATACAGAAGCCTTTTGGGAAAACATTTCATATTCAAACCATAAAAGCAACTGTGTGGAAACAAACATATAGATTGCAAGAGTGCAAGTGGATGCCACATCACATAGTTTATAAAGCTGGAGCATTGGATATACAAAGAAAGCAGTTGGTGATGCTGGGGGCATAAGGAAATCAGTGCTAGAAAGATCTTCGGGGTGAGGGGCTATTATTCTGCTCAGTGGTTTTCATAGTTTTGCCTATTGTCACAAAATGCTTTGCTTTCAGCATTGTTTGTTCTGCACCAATACATAATACAATTGGACTCACATACAACTGGAAAGTAGTAGACAGATTTTAGTATAATTTTTCCCCCAAACAAGGAGAATTGAAAGAATAAGAACTTTTACTGGGAAATGACAAAGCCCTCAGCTCAACCCTGGCTTAGAATGGGTCCCTTCCTGCTTTATTTTAAGAATTTTAAAAATATGATTCTCCCTGAGGGCGCTCTCTCTCTCTCTCTCTCTCTCTCTCTCTCTCTCTCTCTCTCTCTCTCTCTCTCTCTCTCTTTCTCTCTCTCTCTCTCTCTTTTCACAGCCCAGTCTTACATCAGCTTCTGACTCATGGCAGGTACACGTCTCCTCTCTATCTAAATTTGTTGCAGCCCCTCTGGCTGCACAGCTCTACTTCTATCTGTATTTTCTTAACCCTCACACAACATCATTTCTATAGTTATAAGCTTTTATTCTCCTTTAATATATCACCCAATGTAAAATTTAACCTTGCTGAATGCCTGGATTGTCCGAGTGATCCCCTGAGACCCCAACTTTGTTTTTGTGAGCGCTCTGGTTTGCAAAGCTTTGCAGCTTTTGTGAGATCTTCCCAATTATATTTTTCTATTGAGTCCTTTATTTTTAGTGAGTGATTTTTGAGAGGTTTTCTTTTCAGGGTAATAGTTGTATAACAGGGGACATGTTCTATTAAATTCTCATTTTACAGAGAAGAAAACAATGTTAGATGCCTATAACTTGCTTCAGTTCCTTTAGCTGGTAAATGGTAAATCTGGATTTCACAACTCCAGCTGTATTGTTTTGTGGGGGAATATCATACAGGGTCATACACACCACATATTCTGGCATTTAAAAATCTGTTATTACTCAGCAACATTTTTATATATGATCTGTGGTGCTTAGGTCCAGAACTATGCAAATTCTATTTCCCAGGCTTCCTGAAGTTCAGCACTTAATATAAATCTTTGGGTAAATAAATAATTTGTTTTCTTAGGTTGTTTTTTTTTTTTCAACAGGAGACCTTTAATCTTTCTTTACTGAGTTTATTTATTGTCTGTGTAATAGTATGCCAGAGGAACCTCACCACCCTCTCCCTAATTTTCTCAGTGAAAAATGTTTCTTTCTTTGTTCCACTTGCCTATTAGGCACACACTTTTCTTGTATCCTGCGCACTACTCATCAACTTGTTTGATGACTGACGACTTCCAACATTTACCTGGAGGGCCTAGTCCCTGGGGGCATGGAGCTGGCCAACCCTCCGAGGAGACACTGTTTTAGATATCTGCTACTGAGGCAGCTGTACATACTCTAGTGTTCGGTCTCCCATTGTGATACATCATTTTAAATGAGGGAGAGTCTACTTCTGTGCCACCCCTCATCCTTTTAGTGAGTTTTATGGGCTTCTAAGCTTTCCATACCCATGATGATGGATGACTTGTGTTTGATCCCAGGTCCATGTTTTTTTTTCAATTGGAAAACATATTAAACTGTAGCCTCAGAGGTTCCCACCATAATCTTTGCTCAGAGCTGTAAAAGATAAGGAGTTTGTGCTGAATTCCCTGAATATTCCTTTTAGGGTTTGTCTGTTGCAAGGAAAGGGTAAATCCTGCAGGGGGGAAAACATAGGTTTTCCCATCTTGAGCCTCCAGACTCACAGACTTGTCCTCACTTACAGTCCTCTGTGTCCAGAGAGACGCAGCTTCTTAGCCCTGACACTCCTCCTCCTGTTTCCTACCACCTGCTTAATCATGGCTAGAAACACAAAGGGCCCGAATTTCACTCAAGTAGGGCATACGTTGTTGTAATTCATCTGCCTCAAAGAGCTGTTTGTTTTCCAACTTGCACAGTCCTCCAAGGTTCACTATAGTTGTAAAACTGAAGGCTCACCAGCTTTTCCAAGAGCATAGGAAAATGCCCAAAGACCAGAGATCAAAAACGTTTGACTTCACACAAAGAAAACAGTCGAATGGAAATGACCGAATGTTGAATGAAATGTCTTCAAAAAAATATTTCAACTCTCAACTGGAATGCATAATACATTAAATATAACATTATGGTATGGGTTAATTTTAATGTATTGGCTATGATGTAGGGAATTCTTCAAAAATAAAAATAAAAAAACTTAGGCCCTTTAAAAGACTAGAAAAAATGGTCCAAAATCCTTAGCTGTGTTCAGAGCCTTACTTCTTGAGGATGAACATAGTTTATATTAACCATTCAACAGACATCAGAAGACAAACTGCTCTTTACCAGGCCTAAAACAAGTAATTAAAATTTATTACCATCAACTCACAGGGTGACCCTGGGCTTACCCTTTGTGGGCTTCCACTTCCTTTGTAAAGAATAGACTAGGTTCAGAGGGTAGTTAAAGTCTTGAGAACAGGCAACAAGATAGTTTTAAAGCAGAGGTTCATGTAGCCATCTTACCAGGAAAGGCAACCAGAGCAGAAGTCTCCTCACTCTCCCAAGAGTAGCGTCAGGGAGTAAGCATCTTCCTCTCCCCTCCCAATGGTAGCAGCCACTTCTCCCTGCCACACACACTCATACACAGTCCATGGAGATTGGGGTGTCAAGCCAGAAAAATTGTCTTGGCCAAGATGGATCTGAAGTTCTTTCTACATGTGGGCTTGAAGCTAGCATCTAAAACCTAATTCCAAAGTAACATTCTGGTTCCCTTAGCAACCCAATGGGTGGCCAGTGGGTGGTATCATGGAGAAAGAAAAAAGGAAAAACAGCAATTTGAAACCATCCCATGACTTGTAATGTCTTCTTTAACAAATAGTTACTGAAACCTCCACTTGGTACCAGATTCCTTGTTGTTTATGATTCTGGCTCTTCCCATGTCACAAACATCTTCACCCTTGAGCCTTTGTTTTTAAGCCAAATGTTTGTTTCATTAACACACCATGCCAGGCTTCCTACTTACTCAAAAGGAAACCAGAAAAAAGGCATAATCTCCTTGAAATAAGTTCTAGAACAAACTTGTAAGAAGTTCCATTTGGAGATGCCTTCATGTTGTGGAGCCATTGAAAACCAGAAGAGACTTTGGAGAATGAGATTGGAGTCATGCCCTGCCAATTATTTTCAGTCAATGATTGAATAATCTGAGCCCTTTTTAAGATTGTATCTTGTATAAATAATATTGGTTACTTTGACAGCTATAGGTATAACTGATATATGTATGCAAATCATGGGCTCAGAGAGGATTCTCCTTTATCCTGTCAACAACCAATATTGCCTTCACTAAACATTCACCTTGTAATGCAAAAGTACTCTTTATTTAACAAGCCACACTGTCGTTATTGCAAGACTTTAGTTTTTATTTATTTTACTCGCTAGCACAAGTGAAAAATCACTTTACTCCCAAAGGGAATAAGGAGTAGGAAGGAATAAGACAGGTGGTACTGTAGTTACACAGGGGAATAAACCAGAAGTGATAGAATTAATTTATCACAGACAAGCAGTAACTTCTTATGAAAGATATGCATGGCCAGAAACACAAAGAAATGGAATTAGTATGGAGAGACAGAGCCATTTTGTTTGTTGCACCTCCTGGCAGAATGCCACATTAAAAAGTCCCATTGTAATCTTAATCATCCTGAACTTACACTTCTGCTTCATTCATTCTTTGGGCATGAGATTAATTGCTTTATCCCTTATTCATTAATTTCTGTATATCAATAAAGCACAGGGGTTGAATAAAATTTATAACCCCATTTACAGCTGAATAAAACTCCCTTGTGTATACTGTATATATATTGTGTATATTGTATATATATATTTCTTTATCCATTCATCACTTAGTTGGGAATCTGGGCTAATTTCATATTTGGCTCTTGTGACGAGTTCTGCAATAAACACGAATGTGTGAATATCTCTGTTGTGTGCACTCAGACTCTCCCATAAAGTTTCTTCACCCCTGGACACCTGCATATCCTCTTTCACGGACCTGCATTATTGTGACCAAAAAGGACAATCCAGAATTTTCCATGTTTTTATCTCAATCTTTCTGAAAGCTGTCTAAAAAACTGCCCTCAAAACCTTAAATGGGCATTCTCTTTACTTTAGCAATTCCAACCGTAGGAAATTATTCAAAGGGAATAATTTAAACTGGCGAACACATATAGACTTGCTTGCTTTGAGCCTCAAGGTCTAGAGAACTTGGGAATGTAATATAATTATTATAATTGTATGGTAGAAAAATAATAGCATATATGTGCATCATTAATTCTAGCCTGAAAAGCAAGTAAGCTCTGAGACATTAAAAAAATGAACTTTTGATTTAAATGCTAGGCTTTACAAAGATCCCATAAACAGGCAAGTCATTTAGTGATTTCTTAGAAAGTTGTAAGTTAAGGAAAACTTTACTCATAGCTCATTGTTTGACTTTAAACTTTTCTAATGATCTCTTATGAAATTCTTGTTTTATTTGTATTTGTTTTTAATTTGAAGTACCTATTGTGCAAAATAATGCACTTTGTTAAGACAGTTCCACAATGTGTATAACATGGTTCTCTTTTACCTCCCATCTCCTCCCTTTCCTTTTTCACATTTGTAAGCCCAGATAGTCTACTTCTGCCTTCAATGCTGCCTTTTAACCTCCTGAGCTCAACATGCTAGAAATAACGTGATGATCTGTTTTTATGAGCCTGATTCATTTTGCGTCACATGATGGCCTCCAGTTCTATTTATTTTGCTTTAAATGATAAGATTTCATTCCTTTTGTGGCTGAATAATACTCCTTTGTGTATGTATGTACATACCACAATTTCTTCCTCCATTCATACATTGGTGAGCACTTGGGCTGCTACCAAAACTTGATAAATATGACTATATGGATATTGATTTTTCTGAGTTTACACACACAAGTGGTATAGTTGGATTTAGTTTTTCTTTAAAGGACTATCCACACTTATGTTCACAATCTGGACTTAATTACATTCCTATCAACAGTGTGTATAAGTCCATTTTTTAATACATTTTTTTATTGTAAAAATACCGTACAGAGGGGTTACAGTTACATGAGCAAGGTAATGAGTACATTTACTATCAAGTATTGTTACCTCCTCCTTTGTTTCTCTCCTACCCTCCCACCTCTACAACTACACTCTCCCATCCCCCCTTCCTGCCTAAATTGTAAAGTTCGTTTTTAAACATAGTGTCTTGTACATCTCATTGTTACAATGGGTCAGCCTGTATCTCTATTTAAGCAGTTTGTTTTTTCCCTTCCTCTCCCCAAGATAGACAAGTGTATATGTAAGATGCAGAGCACCGACATCAAATATAGTGAAAACAGGGGTTATACCGTGGGGGAGAAACATACAAAGAAACAAAAAAAAATTACATGGTACATTATAAATATGTTAGGAACAATAGCAAGAAAGAAAAAATCACTTGTGTCCCTATCTTGGAGTTCATTTCGCTTAACATCATCTTATCTGGTCATATGTACATAGCTTTTGACCTTTTCTGCTTGTCCCAGACATATATGTACTGGCATAAGAACAGACCTGAGGACCAATGGAATAGAATTGAAAACCCAGAAATGAACGGACAGACCTATAGCCACCTAGTCTTTGATAAGGGAGCTAAAAAAATAGAATGGAAAAACGACAGCCTCTTCAGTAAATGGTGCTGGCAAAATTGGTCAAATGCTTGTAGAAAACAGAAGTTACATCCTTAAATATCACCCTGCACCAGAATCAACTCCAAATGGATCAAAGACCTCGAAGTCAAAGCAGATACCCTGAAAACATTACAGGAGGGAACAGGAGAAACCCTAGGTCTCCTAGGCACAGGATGAAATTTTCTCAATAAAATTCATTGTTTTTACCTACATTATTGCCAACATTTGGAGTTTAAATATTTTTTTTATCACTTTCTGGATTTTGGATGTCAGTCTCCTACTGGATGAATAGCAAAGATCTTCCAATTAATAAGTTGTCACCTCCTCTAATTGTCTTCTCTGAAGTGCAGAAGCTTTTCAGTTAAATATAGTCCCATTTGTCATATTTCCTGAACTATTGAAGTCTTGTTCAGAAAATCTTTACCTGTGTTTGTATCAATAAGTGTATTTCCCATTGTTTCCTCTAAGAGTTCTAAGTTTCAGGTCTTCAGTAAGATTGAATTGATTCTTGTACACCATGAGAAAGGGGATTGGTTTCTGTTTTCTACATGTGGATATCTAGTTTCTCAACACCATTTGCCAAAGAGGATGTCTTTTTACAGTGTATATTTTGATCAAGAATTAGATGTCTACACATGCACAGGCTTATAGCTAGGACTTTTATTTCACTGCTCTATGTCTCTTATTTTGGTACCAATATCATGTTTTTGTTACTGTGGTGCTATAGTGTAGTTTGAAGTTAGGTATTATGATACCTATAGCATTTCTCTGTTTACTTAAGCATCTCCTTGGCATGTAGAGCTTTTTTATATTGCTATTTGGATTTTAGGATTTTTTCTATGTGTGTAAAGTTTTTTTTGGTTCCTAATTTGGATTTTAGGATTTTTTCCTATTTATGTAAAGAAAATCATGAAGATTTTGATGCCGATTTAACTGAATGTATAGATTTCTTTTGGTAGTATGGTCTTTTTTTAAACAATTTTACTGATTCATGAACATGAGAGTTTTCCCTTATTGTAGTGTCTTCACCTTATTGTTTTAGTGCCTTGTAGTTCTCATTGCTGATTACTGCGTTGATTATGTAATACTATTTGGAGACCTAACAGAGCTAGGTGGATCTGGAGGATATTGTTTGCAGAGGATATGGAAGTTGTGGAAGCCTCTAATTTACACATCTGTGTCAGAAGACATGTGAAATGTAGAATATTTACAATGACAGCAGCTCTAGAGACTTTGGGTCATTAACCTAGAAAGGAGTCTACATATCCAATAAACTATTACATTAGAAATTACACCAACCTTGATTGATGTATCAGTGACACTTCAACTGGTTAATAAATCAGGACAATAACCACCATTGATTCAGAATGCTGTCAACACATCAACCCTTCAGTTCATCTTCAAGACAGCCTTATGAGGTAGGCATTATTTATGAAAGTGCCTCAGAATCTTTGCCCAGGTTGCCACAGCTGTTAAGAGGCATGATCAGAATTCAAACCCATACATCTGGCTCCAAAGTCTGTGCTCTTGGATGGTCTGCTAAATGGGCCTTTGCACTACTTTGCAATTAATACTGCATCTTTATTCATTGTAACTTTTCCACGGCCTAGCTAGCACTTAGAAGACACTAGCAAAATATTTGTTTAGTAAGTTAGTAATATATGAGTAAATGATCTGACTTGAATTGTGAATACTCAAATAATATAGCATCTTCTTAAAAATACCTAGGCTCTATTTACTTCCTCCATCTCTACTGTCATCACTAGACTAAACGATCATCTATTTTTGCCTGGCTTCTTTCAAAAACAACCTAGCTATTGTGTTTGTTTGTCTTCCTCTAATTGAGTCTCACTGAAGCAACCAGAGACATCTCCCTGAAATATAGAACCTTCCTTCAACCACCTTTATAAATCAATCTCTGATGGTTTTCAATTGCTTTTAAGATTAAGTCCCAAATCCTTAGCATGAGGTAATCCTTAGCATGCTATTTAAAGTCATGTGCTTTACTTTCTCACCAAATTCCAGTGAACTTCAGCAGTCCAGGCACTCTTGATTTCCTTCATTCCTCTCAGTATTGCTCTCCATCCTAGAGTTTTGCTGGAAATCCATTTTCTATTATTTCCCCTGCCCTGTGATCTTTCTTTATCCTTTAGACATCAGATCATTTACCTTCACTTAGAAAAGACCTCTGGGACCCCTAGTCTAGATCCAATTCTTCCAAAATGTTATATTATGGAATTTTGAAATCCTTGTTAGCATTGATCATTGTTCCAATATTATAATTGATTTGTAGTTTACCTCTCCAATTCAGATGTAAGCGCCATCAGACAAAGGTTAATATCATTTTTTTCTTGCTCTTCTGGGGTCAGACCATCAGGTTATGGCCCACTCAATAAATACTTAATAATATTTACATATTTGTTTAAATATATGAATAGGTTTGAGATACTATGAGCTTTACTTTTCTCATGATCCAGCTCCCCAAATTTATGAACATTGGACATTTCTAGGGTAAATATTTTAATCAAGACTCTACTATTCAGAATAGATTGAAAATTTTTTAACCACATCCATTACCCAGGCCAAACTCCAGGGAAGTTCATAGAGTTAGAATTCAGAAAAGCAAAGGAAAGAGGCAGTTCTAGAATGGCTGGGTCACAGCACCCGTGGACTGCCTTGTTTGTCTTTTCATTACCACCTTCCGTTTTCCCTCAGCTGGGAAATGCATACACCCTGCTAACTTGTGCACTGTGAGGAACCCATGATGATTAAAGTAGAGATGAAGATCCTTTCTTCAGTTTCATCTTCTTGACCCCAATGCAGCTGTGCTACAAGCTGAGCTACTGTGCACCTGCCGGGAAGTCATTTACTACTTGATGCTATGAAAACGGGGCATCTGTACCTTCAAATGAGAGAGTTGACCAGCTGAGAAGCTCAAAGGAAGAAAAAAAATTGTTTTCAATTAGGTGTACAACTTTTACCTTCTGAAAAGATGAAGAGTTTAGAACAAAAGTATAAAGGTGTGTGTGTGTGTGTGTGTGTGTGTGTGTGTGTGTGTGTTTTGTGCGCGTGTGTGCTGTTCTAGGCCCTCCTGTTTTCAAGGCATTAGTCACTGTGCAAATGTAATTTCAGCTGAGATTGACGCGGTCACTGCTGTGCTGGCTCTTGAAGATAGCTCTGCTCTGAAGCCTTGGAGGCCTCCATCTGCTTTGTCTGTTCCCCTCGGCCTCCATCTGTAAAAGTAGAACACAGAGAGGCAGAATACATGCTCCCTACTAGACCACATTATTACAAAACACGACTTCTCACCAGAAAAGAAGAGAGAACAAAGCTTTTCTTTCATAGAGCACAGAATGTTTGTTTTCTAAGATGATTTTGTAGTCATTATAAAGAAAAATTCAATATACAGTTTCCTTTCCGAGGCAAAAAATGAAATGTGCTAAGCTGGTTATTTATATTCAAAATTTTTTGTCTTGCCACATCTGCCCTACATTACTACACGTCTCAAAGAGAAAGCTTTTCTTTTTCAAAGCTTCTCTATGTTTGGATTTGCAAGTGTTAGATTATTATGTGTTGAGAGCTTTGGGGTAAGATTATAAAATTTATTTGAAATCTTCCCCAATTTAGTGTCCAGAATACCAGTCAATTTTGTAGAAGCTAGAGCTTTCTATTAAAAGTCTAGATTATTAATTGTTATAAAGAATGATAAAGTTGTAATATCACGTTTTTTAAAAATAAACTTCTAGGTCTCTGCATGTCTGTTCTTTAGAGAACAGCACAGTGCAGAGGTGATCGTAGGCCTTTGGGAAAATGTTTAAATGGGATGAACAGCTAAAATGATTCTTTCAACACTGAATTACTGTCTTCTGAAACATTCATGTTGTAAGGAACTTGGTAAAGCCTTTGTTTCCAGCTTAACTGTAGATACATGTGACCCTCCCTCCCCAACCTGGAGATCAGCACTCCACCCAGTCCCTGAGCTTGTGTTATATTATCCTATTTCCCACTACCATCAGGGAAGATTCTGAAGCAAACCTTTTTACTGTCAGCCTAGTACATGCTGTACTGGCATGATGACTCTAATAGGAGATATCTCTCTTGCCAGCTTCATTTGTGTGACTTGGAAGAATGGCTTTCTTTTACTGGCCTGCAACTTTCAGTTCAGCCTGTACCTTGTTATTTGTATATATGCTAGACCCTGGAGTTCAGAGAAATTAACAGTGATAACCAATACTTAAGTGCTTCAGCCTTTATGCACTCGGCCCAACTCTAAGTGCTTTGCCTAATCTAGTTTGTTTATTCTTCATAACAATTTCATGGAGAAAGTACTAATACTATACCTTTTATTAAACAGAAAGAGATTGAGCATAGTGAGGCAAAGAAAATTGCCCTAAGGTTAAAAAGCAGCGTGACTCAAGTCAATCCATCTAATTTTAATGTTCCTACTTCTAAGCAGCAAATCATAACAATACAATAGTTACTATCATGTTAGGCAAGGAATTTCTTCAACCACACTGATGAGGTTTTCTGTCCTGGAGATTGAAGCCAGGGTCTTGTGGTTTGCTTGCTAAGCAGGCACTCTACTACTTGAGCCCTTTTTGTGTTGTCTATTGTTTAATTTCTGGACTGGCCTGGACTGTGATCTACATGCACCAGGAAGATGGAGTCTTGTGAACTTTCATGCCTCAGCTGGGTTTGAACTACCATTCCATGATCTTTGCCTCTCAAGTAGTTAGGATTATAGGCTTGGGTCCCTGAGCCCAGCTACTGCCAAGTTTCAATAGCTGGAGTGCATTCAGATTTGGATATCCATTCTGTCAAACAGTCTAAAGATGAGTTCTTCATTTGGAATACTTGTGAAGGAGATTCTTCACTATCTCTTGGAACCTGCTCTATAGCTACATCTATGTTCCATTTGGTCTCACTTAATTCCATAACAGAGTATGTTTCTACAGCAGACACAAAAATGGTAGAGGCAGGGTCTTTACACCTTGTCTCATGACGACCCTGCCCCATTTGTTAGGAAATGGAAAAACTTGGGAAAAATCATATTAACTGAAGTAACCGAGTCCCAAAGAAATTTAGGTCCCGTGGTTTCCCTTATTTGCAACAATTAGTACACATATAGGATAATCTTATCAGATGAGCTGAAAAGCTCAAAAGCCATGTACAAATGACCATATTAGACAATGCTAAGTGAAATGAACCCCAAGATATGGAAACAAGAGTTCTGTCTTTATTGTTATTGTTTTAAATGTACCTCGTGATTTTATCTTTTGTTGTTGTTGTTGTTTCCTTTGCATGTTCTTCCCCTTATGGCATATCCTCTGTTGTCACTGTACTTGATTTTGGTATCCTGCATCTTATATATACATATGTCTAATCTGGGGAGGGGAAGGGCAATAACAAAACACTGAAACAGGACACAGGATGACCCATTGCAAAAGAATACCCACAAGATAGTATATTGGAAATGAACTTTACAACTTTGGGCGGGGTAGGGGGGAGTGGGAGGGTGGGGGGAATGGGAAGAGTGTGGGAGGTGGGGGGGAAAGGGGAGTAGTGTAGGAGATGGGGGAGGGAAAGGATAGTGGGACAACACCAAGGAACGAAAGGGGTAACAATGATCAACAAGTAATGTAGTCATTGCCTTACTCATGTAATTGTAACCCCTCTGTACAGCATCTTTACAATAAAATAAAAAGTTAAAAAAAACTTTAATGGAAATTAGAAAAAGATAGGCCTGATTTATAAGACAATGGAGAATACCTAATTCAAGGTAGTTTACATAAGATATCAGCTAGCAGGTACAGACAGTTATACAGAAGTTCAGAGAGGAATCCCTTTTAGAGGCTTTTCTGGAAGCAACTGGTAATTGACAAGATGTGTCACAGTTCCAGCTCTGGAAGTCTGCTAGGTAGGTGTCAGTTAAAGTGGAAGGGAAAAATCTGCTCAAGGGTGTCCCTTTCCAGAGCACTAATAAGTTTCCTCATGGTTAAGAATAGGAGTTTTTAGAAACCTCTTCCAGCAACTCTGACTCATACATTCACCAAGAGATGACCACAAGAGTTCTTGAAATGGGCAAGATACTAAAATAGAAGTCACACATGGCAGATCTCAGTATAAAGCTCTCTGGCATTTGGGGGAGGGTGGTTGGAGTGATTCATTTACATCAGAAAGGCAAAGTGTTCAAGAGGATGACTAGATTTTAAATCCAATCCTCTTCCTTTTCTAGGACCCTTTGACATTATTACTTTAACACCTAGAATTCTGGTTTACTTTGTTTGTGAGGAAAGATATTGGTTGAACGTGTGGCCTTTGTTATAGACTTCCTGAGTTCAAATATCTCTGTTGCAGTCTTAAATGTATACTTTTTAACCTTTGATTGCATTGATTTCTCCATCTGTAAAAATGGGATAAACAATTCATAAAGTTATTGCAGAGATCAGTGAATCCATTTAAGAAATATTATAGTGCCTAGCTGGGTTGAAAATGCTCAGTCAATTTTAATAGTTATTTAAAATTTGTCAAATGACAGTAAGGTAACTATTTTCTTTTTTCTCGAAACAGGCTCTTGTTGCTCAGGTTGTCTTTTAGGAATTTTTTTTAATTTTTTAAAAATAATTTTAAATTTATTTCATTATTTTATTTTCATACATTCATGTAAAGCACTTCAATCACATCCTTATTATCCTCTCCTTTCATGCTATGGTATGGGGTGCTCCTACCCCCAAAATAAAGTATCCATTTTCTATTTATGTTTTTTGTAGGCCTAAATTCTGTATATGAGGAAAAACACAATAGTTATCTTTTTGAGACGTGCTTGTTTAGCTTAACATGATCAATAGCTCTTCACATGATGAATAGCTCTATTCTCCTACAGACATATAATTTTATGGCTGGGAAATACTCCATTGTGTATTATTTCCATTCATTGGTTCATGGACACCTTAGGCTGAATAGAATTGCTTGGTTAAGGTGCATAGTACTGCACACAGGTATCTCTATTGTATATTGATGCACATTGCTTTGGATATGTGCCTGGGAGTAGTATAGTAGAATCATATATTAACTCTAGTTTTAGGAGCTTGAGGGATATCCATGATGATTTCTGCCATGGCTGCACTAAGAGACAGTCCTCATAAGAGTGTATCAGGGTCCCCTCTCCCTCCTCCCTAGCAGTTATTTCTTTTCTTGATTGTTGCCATTCTGACTAGAGTGAAATGGAATCTTGATGTCATTTTATTTTCATTTCTTTTATGGCTAAAGTCTTGAGCATTGCTTTATGTGTTATTAATAATGCGTTCCTCTTCTGTAGAGAAGAATTTGTATAATTCATTTGCCCATATCCATTGGATTGATTCTTATTATTTTTTAATTTCTTGAGCTCTTCATATATTCTAAATATTATTATTTATACAATTATGAGACGGCAGAAATTTTCTCCTATTCTGTAGCTTGTCTCTAGATTTGGGCAATAATTTCCTTTAAGCTGCAGACTTTCTAATTTAACATAATCCTATTTGCCAGCTTTGGTTTAGTCCTAATCAATTGGAGTCTTTTGTCTAAAGATTCACATGTTTTCACTATGTTTTCCTTGAGTACTTTCAAAATTTCATGAATTACATTAAGGGTTTTGACCTATTTAAATTGACTTTTAAAAATCTTGTTAAAAATTTGGTAATATTTTATTGTGCTATATTTTTAAATTTTTAATTTTATTGTCAAGGTGATGAATCTTTAAAAAATTATATCTTTAGGTAATTGTACAAAGCAGTTTATGAATACAGTGGATTTTGGTCAATGTCACCCCTTTCAACATTTTTATCCCTCCTTCCCCTACTCACCTCTTCACTCGGTCTTCTGAATTTTGCAGGATATACATTGAATTTTTTGTTTTGTTTTGTTTTTGTTTTTGGTACTGGGGATAGAACCTAGGATGTTAAAAAGTGCTTGCTAGGCAAGCATTTTGCCACTGAGCTACATCCCAGCCCCATACATTGAATTCCTAACTGCATTTTCCCCCTTTTTCTTCTTCATTATCTATTCCTTTCCCCTTGGCCTAACCCCTTTCAAGCACCTGCTTCATGCTGTTTATTTTGTTGAACTTTGACTTTGCTTTTCTAAGGAATTACAATATTTCAGTTCTCTCTTGAATCCACCATATATCAATTAACAATTTGTTTACACTTGCAACCACCCAATATATCAGAGCTTCCACATAGAAGGGAAGCACGCATCCTTTGTCTCTCGGGCCTGACTTCTATTAACATAATTTTTTCCACATCTTTGAGTAGGGTCAGAGACCAAACTGGTTTCAGTCGTTTGCTTATGAACACCTAGGTTTCACGACTCCATTTGTTAGAGGGTATTTGTAATCCAGTAGTGTATGTTTTTTGGCTCCTTGGAAGAATCAGATAGCTATAGTTGCTTGAGTTTATTTCTGGGTTTTCTATTTTATTGGTCTTCATTTCTGATTTTGTGGCAGTACCATGTTTTGTTACTATGGTTCTGTAGTATATTTTGAAGTCTGGTATTATGAACCTTTAGTATTGCTCTTTTCTGCTTAGAATTTTTCTAGTTAGTCAGAGATTTTTGTGTTTCCATATGAATTTTAGGATTGTTTCTATTTCTATGAAGAAATGTGTTAGAATTTTTTTAGTATATTTTTTTTATTGTGAAGATACTGTACAGAGGTGTTACAGTCACATGAGTAAGGTAATGAGTCCATTTCCTATCCAGCATTGTTACCCCCTCTATTTTCCCCTGCCCTTCCTTTTCTCCCCACCTTCACAACTCCCTCCCCCAAAGTTGTAAAGTTCATTTTCAACATAGTGTCTTGTTACAGTGTGTCATCTTGTATCCTTATTTCAACATTTTGTTATTTTCCTTTCCCTCCCCAAATTAGAAAAATGTATATACAAGATGCAGGCCACCAGAATCAAATACAGTGAAAACAGGGGTTATACCATGGGGGAAGAACATACAAAGAAACAAAAAAAATCACATAGTGCATTATAAGTACATTAAAAAGAACAACAAGAAAGATTTTTAAGGGGATTGCTGAGTCTGTAGATTACTTTTGGTAGTATAATTTTTTTTGGGGGGGTCCAGTCGTGGGGCCTGAACTCTGGCCCTGGGTGCTGTCCCTCAGCTCTTCAGCTCAGGGCTAGTGCTCTACCACTTGAGCCACATCACCACTTCCGGCTTTTTTCTTTTTGCTTATGTAGTGCTGAGGAATCGAACCCAGGGCCTCATGCATGCAAGGCAAGCGCTCTACCACTGAGCCACCTTCCTAGCCCCAGTAGTATAATTTTTTTTAAAGATTAATCTTGCTGATAGATGACATTGGAAGTCTTTCAATCTTCTGGTGTCTTCTTCATTTCTTTCTTTAAGGTACTGAAGCTTTAATTTTAGAGGTCTTTCAACCCTTTAATTAAGGTTATTCCCAGACTATTGAAAATATGATTTAGGTGTTTGCTTACAAAATATTTGTAAGGAAAGAACCAACATATTAACAATGATTATAATCAAATAGTATGATTTTGAATGACTTACCCCTTTTTGCCTGTTTTCTAACTTTTCCACAATATATATTAATCATGAATACTACAAAGGAAAAAATATTTAGAATATATTTTATGTAATCCAGAATCAAGAAATATATGAAAAAGATGAAAAGTTGCATTTGTCCAACATTAAATATTGAAGAATGTAAACAGAAAAAATATTTATTAATGGAAAGAAAAACTTTTATTTTCTTTTTCAACAAGTATGGATAATTGTGTGTTAATTTTATAGTTTTATGCTGCAGAGAATCTTAAGATACATAAATTAAGAAGTTTAGGTAAATGTGTATTTCTTTATAAGAATATCACAAAATATATTTTTAAGGGGGGAGTGCCAGTACTGGGGCTTGAACTCAGGACCTTATGCTCTTGCTTGCCTTTTTGACTCAGGATCGGAGCTCTACCACCTGAGCCATAATTCTACTTCCAGCTTTTTGCTGCTCCATGGGTGATAAGAGTCTCATGGACTTTTCTGTCTATAATGGTTTTGAACTGTGATTCTCAGATATCAGCCTCCTGAGTAGCAAGGATTACAGGTGTAAACCACCAGCACCTGGCACAATGAAATAAACAGTGTGAACACAAATTTTAATGACATTTTAATAGAGGATATGAGTTATTTGCAATTAATACAGGGTACAAGATAGTGTCAGTTCATTTGAGTTGGATTAATCTCTCCCAAATGACTTTTATACCAAACTCTTTCATGTATTATACAAATGTATTATTTCACCAGGGAAATGTTTCTAAGGAAACTTTATGGAACTAGAAAAGCTCTAAACCTACCACTTTACATCTACAGAAGAAAATTACATGTCTATAAATAATGAATGTAGTTGTTTTGGGCCTAGGGAAACAGTGTTGGTATTATATGTTTAGAATGGAGGACAGAATTAAAGAGAGATGCCCTAACTCTATTATGCATTCCAGAGAGAAAAATGTGTTCACATTATCTCTTGGCTATAAAGCATAAAGGGAGAAAGTGTTTGTGTGAATAAATGGAAAATCATTAGCATGTCTTTTTAAAGAAGGACAGGGAGAAAGCTAATGCATTTAGGCCACACTGGCTTCTCAGGATATGATAAGACAATATATCCCCCTCCTCCTTCAATCTTCGCACTTTCTTTGTCTTCTCTTTGTGGTTAACCTGAAGCCTTGGCTTAGAAGAGAAAGCCAATAGGGTTGGAATGTGAGAGCATAATAAGGAAGTCTGTAGAATGTGAATTGTATTAACAAGTAATAGAAAAATAGCAAAGGATTATTTTGCAAATAAATGCAATTCTACTAAGAGACATAAAAGAAACTTAAATATAGTCAGAGAAGTTTCTTGCTCTAAGATGGGAATTGCAAAATGGTAAACTACAGATTCAACTCCTTATAGAATTCCAAGAAAATGACCCCAAATAAAATAATTATAGTATTCAACTATTGAAAGGAATCTACAAGCCCGGCAAATGGGTCGCATCTGGCTTACTACCTGCTTTTCCAAATAAGGTTTTATTGGAACACAACTACATCTATTGTTTCTATATTGTCTATGATATCTTTTGTTCTATTATGGAAGAATTCAGTAGTTAAGCCAGAAACCATTAGATCTATAAGGTCTAAAATATTTACTGTTAACAGAAAAATACTGTTAATAATTGTTCTCGGGGAAGAAATGGAAGACACAGACAAGAATACATGGAAATGACAAATGAACTGGAACATATTCTTCTACATTAATAAGAAATGACTTTTCTATTCAGTTCTTTGTTTCTAAAAAACCTATATTCTTACATTTTTGATATGTTGCAAATCTATAAAAATAAACTTATTGTTTTCTAGAATAAGTATGTCACAGTTATCATTGGCTATATTTGTACAAATTTAACTGTGCCTAGAAAATATCTCTTGTGAGTATAGTGAAGTTACATATTATTAACATTAATAACATGTGATTAATAATATACAATATTATACTGTGATGTAATATTAACAATATTAATACTATTAATAGTGTACATTGGTAAACATACAAATATATCCCAAGGAAAAAAACTAGAGTCACACATAATGACAAATCTATAAGAATAGCAGTATGACTCAACTTCTATAAAGTGATAGGTAAAACTCTGTATATATGCATTTCTATGTGCTGGTCAATTATGCACTTGTCAAGGCTGGAAGGGCATATAAAAAGCTAAGTAATAGTTATTTTGAAGCTTAGAAATTTCTCAAAGTTTCTCACTTTTACCTCATATTTTGTTATTTAATGTTTAAAAAATAATATGTATAATTTTAATTAAATGAAAACCACTTCATTTCATTAAAACAAGAAAAAGAGCAAATTGGAATTTTTGTAATATATATAGTAAATCATTATTATCCTTTCATATCATATATTGTAGATCAACATCAAATAATGGATAATAATGAAATGACAACATTAAATAATGATTCTCATCTGGACACTAAGGATCACACCTGTAATCCTAGGTACTTGAGGGGATAAAATCCAGAAGGTCTCCTGGTGGAGAAGTCTATGAGACTCCCACAGAAGAAGTGGTATATGGTTATCATCCTAGCTACCAAGGGAAATGTGAAATCCTTAGCACATGGTGCACATGTATACCTATTCAGGAAATGAGACTCTATTTATTTCCCAATAATATAGTTAAAAAAGATTAGCGGAGGGGCTGGAAAGGTGGCTCAGTGGTAGAGCGCTTGCCTTGCATGCATGAGGCCCTGGGTTCAATTTCTCAGCACCACATAAGCAAAAAGAAAAAAAGCCAGAAGTGGAGCTGTGGCTCAAGTGGTAGAGCGCTAGCCTTGAGCTGAAGAGCTGAGGGACAGCGTCCAGGCCCAGAGTTCAGGCCCCACGACCGGACCCAAAAAAAAAAAAAAAAAAAGATTAGCGGAATGCCACAAAAGAGTGAGAAAAGTTCAAGACTATATATTAAAATAACACATTATTTTATATGTTATTTTAAAATCTGAATAACATATTAGGGTAGCAAATTAATTAATTAATTTTATGCTGGTCCTGAACTTGTACTCAGGGCCTAGATACAGTCCCTGAGCTTTCTTGCTCAAGGCTAGTGCTCTATCACTTGGGCTACAGCCCCACTTACAGCTATTTTGTTGCTTAATTGGAGATAAGAGTTTCAGGAGTTTCCTGTCCTGGAGGGCTTCCAATCTTCAACCTCAGACCTCAGACTCTTGAATATCTAGACTTATAGCATGAGTCACTGTCATATGGCAGTAATTATTTTTTAAAGCTAAGATATTGGGTGTGGCTTACTGTCAATTGTTTTGGTAGATACTGTGTTGATTCTTTTTTTCATGTGGAAAAGAATCTTAGAGTTCCACTTCTGCCTCTCTGGGCACATATCTTTCCTCCTATGCTGATTCCCAAGGAAGAAGACATGACTTGGTCATCTTGGGAGAAGAAACTAACTATGCTTGCCTAAATTCTCTCTCAGCTCCAGTCTTGAGGAGGCCTGCCTGAGAAAAGATTATAATCTCTTCTTTCCTGGAATTAGTTACTGGGCAGGTAGCCTGTGAAAGTCCAAGCTGGGTCAGAGACAGAGTTATTAATAAAGTAGCGCAACTACAAATCTAAAACATTGTCTTCCAATTTCCTTCCTTCCTTCCTTCCTTCCTTCCTTCCTTCCTTCCTTCCTTCCTTCCTTCCTTCCTTCCTTCCTTCTTTTCTTCCTTCCTTTCTTCCTTCCTTCCTTCCTTCCTTCCTTCCTTCCTTCCTTCCTTCCTTCCTTCCTTCCTTCCTTCCTTCCTTCCTTCCTTCCTTCCTTTCTTCCTTTCTTCCTTTCTTTCTTTCTTTCTTTCTTTCTTTCTTTCTTTCTTTCTTTCTTCTTTCCTTTATTTTTGTTGGTCCTGGGGCCTGAACTCTGGGCTTGGGCGCTGTCCCTCAGCTCTTCAGCTCAGGGCTAGCATCCTATCACTTGAGCCATAGCACCACTTCCATTTTTTTCTGTTTATATGATGCTGAGGATTTGAACCAGGGCCTCATGCATGCAAGGCAAGCACTGTACCTCTGAGCCACCTTCCCAGCCCTCCAATTTGTTTTTCTATTTTTTTATTGTGAAAATACTGTACAGAGGGGTTACAATTACATGGGCAAGATAATGAGTACATTTCTTTTCAAGCATTGTAGCCTCCTCCTTTGTTTCCCCTTCCTATCCCATCCTCCCCCCGCCCCTGCCCCACCATCCAATCCTCCCCCCTCCAAAGTTGTAAAGTTCGTTTTCGACATAACGACTTGTACATCTCATTGTTGCAATGGGTCCACCTGTATCCCTATTTAAACGATTTGTTTTTCCCCTTCCCCTCACAAATTATACCAACATCAAATACAGTGAAAGCAGGGGTTATACTGTGGGGGAGGGCCATACAAAGCAACAGAGAAATAATCTGTTTTCTAACCAGTAAAAAAACTGGTGTTTCATCTTCACTTATTTGAATTTTGCATCCTTCAAAAATCCCAAGAGATGGGTGGAGAGAACCCAAGAGATGGTGGAGGGAGTAGTGGTGGAAGGACACTCTCTCTCTGATGGGTAACTCCACAGTGTCATAGAGTGGCTGTTCTTTTCTGGTGCATATGTCTTTCTAAGAATTCATGTAAAAGGATCACAGATGTATCTGTAAGAATGTCATAATACTTGTGATATCAAAAACAAGAACAAGCCAGGGGCCCATGGTTCACATCTGTAATCCCAGCTATTCAGGAGCTGAAATTTGAGGATTGTGGTTTGAAACCAGCCTGGGCAGGAAAGTCCATGACTTATCTCCAATAAAATATGAAAAGAAAAGCCAGAAGTAGAGCTGTGGCTCAAATGGTAGAGCACTGACCTTGAGCAAAAGAAGCTCAAGGACAGTGCACAGGTCCTGTTCAAGCCCCAGGACCAGCATACACACCACAACACAACATAGAGAGAGAGAGACAGAGAGAGAGAGAGAAAGGGAGAGAGAGAGAGACAGACAGACATACAGAGAAGAAAAGATAAATGATATATATGTATATTATTTAATTTACCAAAATAATATTGTAGGAGAATAGTATGGGCATAAGAAATTGTTATAAATTTCTAAATTTGAAATACTACAGAAAGTCTACACAATAGTTTATTTTCATATGATACCAATTTTGTAATGAATTGATATATCTTATAAATTTGAATAATGTATTGATAGAACAATACATTAATATTTTGGATTATAAAAGTAATCACTATGTTTTTGCTTTTGCTTTTCTTTTGTTTTGTTCTTTTTGGACTTTTTATTGTTATAATAAAGGAGATATACAGGGGGTTAAAGTTACATAAGCAAGAAAGAGTACATTTCCCTTGTTTTCTCCCAGTTTTCCCCTTCTGTCCCCACCCACAAGTTATATAGTTCATTTACAACATAGTGTCTAGTGAGTACCAAACGAAGTGAGTAACAAACGAAGCCGTTTGTTCATCCTTTGTCCCTCCATTTCTGTGCCCCACTTTATTCTTCCAAAGAGATAAAAGAGCCCACAAGACAAAAATAAAAGAAATAAAAAACAGCAACAAAGATAAAACGTCTTGTTTCCATTTCCTGGGTTTAATTTTGAGAAATATTTTTATATGATTAGAAACATATAGACATTGTGCTCTTGTGTTCCTCTCTTAAGAATATCTTCCTTTGGTCTCACTGTGTATGAATGCCTAGAGACCTATATAATTTATTATATCCAAGTGTATTTTTAAAAAAACCATCCAGTATGCTTACTTGTAGATTCATATAGGCATATGCTAGCTACCACAAATGAGGGAAACATGCAATCTATGTTGGGTCTGGCTTACTTCACTTAATAGAATTTTCTCCAGGTCTTTCCATTTCTTTATACATGCTACAATACCATTATTTCTGATGGATGAGTATAATTCCATTGTGTGTGTGTGTGTGTGAGTGTGTGTGTGTGTGTGTATGTATATACATGTATACACACACACACACACACACACACATACACCACCTTTTCTTGATCCATTTATCCATTGAGGGGCATTTGGGCTGATTCTATATCTTGAGTATGGTAAACAATGTTTCAATGAATATATTGTGCTGGTGCCTTAAGAGTATTCTGGTTTGTGCTCTATTGGATAAATGTCCAGGAGTGGGATTGCTGGGTCATAGGGGAGCTCTATGTGTAGTCTTTTGAGGACTCTCCATACTGCTTTCCAGAGTGGTTGAGCAAGTTTACATTCCCACCAATAGTGTAATAGAGTCCACTTTTGGCCACATCTACACTAGCATTTGTTATAGTTAGTTTTCTTGATAATGGCCATTCTAACTTGGGTGAGATGGAATATCAATGTTGTTTTGATGGGCATTTCCTTTATGGCCAGAGATGTTGAATATTTTTTAAGTGTCTATTGAGCATTCTTACTTCTTCTGAGCTGTTAAGTAACTAGCCTATTTATTAACTGGGTTATTGTTTCTTTGAGGGTTTGTTTTTTGAGGGTTTAGTTTTTGAGCTCTAAGTATATTTTGGACATTAGACCCTTATTTGCTGTAAATTTTCTAAGTGCATTTGCTTTACCTTTTCTTTTCTTTTCTTTCTTCATTCTTTTCTTCTTCTGTTGGTCATGGGTCTTGAACTCTGGGCCTGGGTGCTGTCCCTCAGCTCTTCAGCTCAAGGCTAGCTCTCTACCACTTGAGCCACAGTGTCACTTCTGGTTTTCTGGTGGTTAATTGGAAATAAGAGTCTCATGGATTTTCTTGCCCGGGCTGGCTTTGAATTGTGATCCTCAGATCTCAGCCTCCTGAGTAGCTAGGATTTGCAGGCATGAACCACTAGTACCCAGATGCTTTAGATTTTTCTGTTTTCTTAATTATATGCTAGTAAGGTCATTTGAAAAATGTTGTTAAAATATAACTTAAGGGTCGATGTAACGAATTCAATTTAGGAATATGTTTTAAAAAATCTTTCTATGGGTTACTAGTTAATAATTGTGTTTATGCTTAAAAGAATTTTAAAATTCAAGAAAGAAAAACTTTTAAGTAACACAAATATCTTTTTTCTTTCTTGCTATTGTTTCTAATGTATATATAATATACCATGTGATTTTTTTGTTTCTTTGTATGTTCCTCCCCCATGGTATAACCCCTGTTTTCACTGTATTTGATGTTGGTGCCCTGCATCTTGTATATACACTTCTCTAATTAGGGGAGGGGAAGGGAAAAAACAAAATGATTAAATAAGGGTACAGGTTGACCCATTGAAACAATGAGATGTACAAAACACTATGTTGAAAATGAACTTTACAACCTCTGTGGGGGTGGGAGGGTGGGTGGGGATAGTTGTGGAGGTTGGAGTGAAGGGATGGTAGGGGAAAACAAAGGAGGAGGTGGCAATGCTCAATAGGAAATGTACTCATTACCTTGCTCATGTAACTGTAACCCCTCTGTACAGCATTTTTACAATAAAAATGTACAAAAAATGATTGAATCTGCCATAGGTCAAAAAGTATTAATCACCTCACTTTCCTTTCCATATGAATTTATATCTTCTAAACCTTAAGGGATCAAAATATATACTTTTCAGCACCATGGAAGATGAAAGATCATTGATAAATAAGTGGTCCTGAGACAAAATATGTTTTTACTAAATTTGAACATTTTGTAAAGCAGCCTAAAGTATTTATTTCTAAAAGGTTCAATGTGGTCACACTCAGATGTGGTTTGAATATGAAAGATCCCTGCTCCCTACCCCCTCCCCAGGCTCATACAGGACTGGTCCTTAGCCAGTGGCACTCTGTTGGGAGGTTCTGGAAGCTTTTTAGAAGGTAGAACCTAACTGTAACAAGTAGGACACTAAGGGTAAGCCCTTACGGGTATCTTGTTGGAAGGTCCTATGATCTCTTTTTCTGCTTTTCGTTCTTGAAGAATTGAAAGACAGCCTCTGTCACAGGCTCTAGTGGTTATGATATTCTGCTAAAGTTCATGAGTCATGAGCTGCACACCAGTGGCTTGTGCTTGTAATCCTAGCTACTTAGGAGGCTGAGATCTGAGGATTGTGTTTCAAAGCTCAGCCTGGACATGAAAGTCTGTGAGACTCTTATCTACCAAACAAGCTGAAAGTAAAGTGGTAGAGTACTAGCCTTGAGCAAAAAACAAAACAACAACAACAACAACAACAACAACAAAAACCATCAGGGACGGTACCCAGGCCTTGAGTTCAAGCCCCAGCACCAGCACAGGAGACAGAAATATTATTCCTCCTCTTTTTATTGTTCCCTCAAGTATTTTGGCCATAGATATAAGAAAATTAATTAATATACATGGAATCTTCTTTAAAAACAAATTTAATAATATTGTTCATTAAATAAGAAAGGTATTGAAACATAAATGAAGAAAAATGGCCAAATATAGTGCTAGGCAACTTCCATGTCATTTCATCAGGGTTTGGTGCTCTGGTTATTCATTTAAAGTCTCTGCTGTCAATAATTGAACATGTCCCTGTATCTGATTCCCTGAGTGTTCATACTCTTGTGAATTATATGTTGGTAAGATTCTAGATGGTTGAGGGATATTCACTTAACCACTTTTTTAAAATTATTAAGAAAAAGGCCACTGTAAAAATGGAAATGGGAAAGCAGAATCTACAGGATGCTAGGATCTAGAATCAATTCTTTTTTTTTTTTTGAGCCCGGTCGTGGGGCCTGAACTCTGGGCGTGGCTGCTGTCCCTCAGCTCTTCAGCTCAAGGCTAGCACTCTACCACTTGAGCCACAGTGCCACTTCCGGCTTTTTTCTTTTTGCTTATGTGGTGCTGAGGAATCGAACGCAGGGCCTCAGGCATGCAAGGCAAGCACTCTACCACTAAGCCAGCCCCATGAAATCAATTCTTTTGAAACTACCAACAGTCATAGCATTTGGACTGTTCAGGTATCTTCAGGAAGATGCATAATTAAGTTTGAATACTAATCTATGAAAATGGAGTAGCTTTGCTCAATATTATATTTCTGATGTAGGAGTGAAAAATAGTAGATTACTAGTATAGGTATAGAAGAAAATAAGAATGATTGATTTATATAAGAATTAGAAAAAGTAATACTTGTTTGTTTATAAAATAATTATACATAATGATAAAGTCATTGAGTCTTCTTCACTATAAAGAAATTAGTACATTTTCATTTCTTAAACAAATTGTTCAAATAGGGATACAGGTGGACTCATTGCAACAATGAAATGTACAAGATGTTAAGTTGAAAATGAACTTTACAACTTTGGCACAGAGGCGGGGGATGAAGGGGGAGATGGGAAGGGATGGGAAGGAGAAATGAAGGAGGAGGCAACAATGCTTGATAAGAAATGCACTCATTACCTTGCCCATGTAATTGTAACCCCTCTGTATGGTATTTTCACACACAAAAAAGTTACAAGTCAGAGTGTTAAAGTAGCTTGTATTAAAGTCTAACAAAGTCAGGTAACAAAACTGGACACAAATTCAATCTTCCGACTAAGGAACTGTACTAGAGCTGAGCTCTAGTGACCACCTCTGTAATACTAGCTACTTAAGTGGCTGTGATCTGAGGATCACAGTTTGAACCCAGGCCAGATAGAAAAATCCTGGTGATTCTTATCTCCAATGAACAAGTGGAAGTATAGCTCAAGTGATAGAATACCAGTCTTTAGAGAAAAAACTAAGCAAAAGTTTGAGGCCTGGAATTCAAGGCTAAAGAATGGTGTATACTTAACACACACACAAGCACACAAATATGTACTAGAAAGCATTCATTTCTTACCTTATATAAAGCCCTGGACCATGTTTGATGTTTTTAAAAGTCTGATTTTAAGAAAACCTTTCTAAAAATAAAATATTCAAGTGTTTTAGTGGAGGTGTATGTAAATATATAGATTTCTGTTTTACTGCTCATGTGTTCTAAACCTTCTATTGTTAGACTTTAAGTAAATAGTTGTAGAGTATGATAAAGAGTCTATTAGGACTTGTAATTAATGATGACATCATAGCAATTTCAATGGTGATGGCTCTTCATGTAAAATACTGAGAATCTGGGGCATCTGAAGCAGTAAAAATGTTATTACTTAACAGAATAAAAATACTTCCAGTTAATTAGAAATTTACTTAACTGAATGACTTACTTAACTGAATAAAGAACTTCCAGTTAATTAAAAAGTAAAACTGATATAGTATGTTCTGAATTCCTTCTTAAGATGCTCTTATTGCCTGGATTTTCTCTCATTATAAGCAGCAAGATAATTTGTCTACTGTTATAATACTTCCAGTTAATTAGAAATTAGAACCGATATAGTATGTTCTGAATTCCTTCTTAAGTTGCTCTTAATGCTTGGATTTTCTCTCATTACAAACAGCAAGATTATTTGTCTACTGATAATTAGGGGCTATTGTTTCTGGAAGAAATCATAACAAACAGTTTTAGACTTCAAAATATGTGTGTTAAAAAATCAAAGCATTTTATCCAGTGCTATCTAATATTTAAAAAAATACCAAAAAAAACTCTTAAGAAATGCTTTATAGTAGTAAATGACTAAAAGAATGTATCCTCTACCTGAGTGTTTGTGACTCACACCTGTAATCCTAGTTACTTAGGAGGTTCAAAGCCAGTCTGGGTAGGAAAGTTCATAAGACTCTTATCTTCAATGAACCAGAAAAAAGGCAGAAATAGAGCTTTAGTTCAAGAGGTAGAACACTATCCTTGAGCAACAGAAGCTCAGGGACAGTGCCTAGGCCTTGAGTTCAAGCCCCAGGACTATACACTTTCACCCAGAAGGTCTACCATGGTGCTGGTCTTCTATCTCAGAGAACCTCATTTTGAAGACATGGGAACTGATTGATTCCCATTACAAATCACTGACAAAGGAATTAAAGCTAGTCTTCTGTCCATGAATACCAAGAAAGCTGTCCATTTACAATCTCAGATCTACATAGGAGGTAAGCCGTCTTCTCAGGGAAGGGCTTAACCCATGTGTACTTTGATATGTTTGTTAGATTCATGAGACCCTGACTGCTATAGATTGGATCTTGGAAGTTTTTCAAAAACCAATGTGTTAAAGACTTTTTTTTCTCCTGTGATGGCATTATTGGGAAGTAGTGGAACCTTTAGAACCTTTAGGTGGGGCTGAGGGAAAGGTCCTTAGGTTGTTGGAGCTATGCCTTTGAAAGAGATCGTGGGATGCCCAACCTTTTCGAATTCCTTTTATTTTCAAGCTTCCTGATCATGAGATACATATGTTCTTCCCATAATGTGCTGCTTTGCTACTGGCCCAAAGCAAGGGGCAAAATGTTCATGAACTGGAATCTCCAAAAGCGCAAGGCAGAATAAAAGCTTCCTCTTTCACTTTGTAAGCTAAGTACTTCTGATGTTGAATTTCAGTGATGGAAAATGGGCTAGTTCACTAACATCTGTTAGTGAAAGCCAGCTTTTAGGGAACAAAATGGAACCATAGGGAGTGACATTTTCTATAAGGAGGGAAGACTGATATTATAAACAAAACATTATATTATGTCTTGTTCCTCAGAGAAACATGCTGTGTTACTTGGGGCAGCAGCGTGGTAGTGGTAATGGGATTTACTGGAACTCAGCTACACTGTTGGTTTATTTACATCTCCAGGAGAAACAGGGCTTCCATTTCAGGTCATAGATGCTACTTGGAGCAGGAAGTAGTTTAACACAGATGCTTACAAAAATATTGAAAGGGCCCAGTGTTAGCGTGTCCCCAGGAATAACCTGAACAAGGCTGTGCAATATTGGCTAGTTAGAGGAATCACTGCATCATACTATAATCACCATGGAGAGAAGAATTTGTCAGTATCTGAAAACAGAATGTGTCTCCAAGTATTGGCCAAAGTATTGTTGGTTTAGCTTCTCCCCACAGCAGCCACAATTCCTGCCAGCAAAGTGAAAGTCCCGTACCCTGACCATTGATATCACAATGCCAGGAGCCCTGGCCATCATTACTGCAGAAAAATCCAAATGGCTTTCTTGCCAGCAAAAATGACAAAAGCACAGGGGTTCAATGTTCACATCACTCTTGTCTTTTAAATCCTGTGTAGATATGTGTTCTTGGAAAGTTAGTTCAGAACCTGGAAACTTTTCAAGGGATTTGGGAAAGGTTGTTTTAAGTGTTGTATCTTCTAGAGTGCAATAATCCCATGTGCAACAGCTGTGACAGACCATCCATGTGAAATGGAAGTTGTCTCTGATGCACAGACTATTTTGCTATGGGATGGCTACAATATGCAATTCCTCAGGGCACTCAAAGTACTGCTGTCAAGGGAACCAATTCAGCTAAGTGCACAAAGGGCATTCTCATTCTTATTTTGAAGAAATGACATTGATGATCTTGGGCAGAGAGGGGCCAGGGTGATATTTCAGGTCTACTGCGATCCACGTGAACATCGGAAAAAAGAACGAGAATGAAGGTCCTGCTGGAAATAGAATCAAGGAACTTCCAGGTCTGTAGGTAGGCAGTAAACTAAAGCAGATTCACAAATGTCTGTGAGCTACATTAGGTTGTGTAGAGAGCTAGGGACCAAGAATTATCATCCTAACACCAACGAGAAGAGAAACAATCCTCAAAATTTATGTACTAATAGACTCCTACTTCAATTTATGTGGATCTTTTCATTATTTTGAGGGTCATGAAATTTACAGTGAGCAACTAATTTGCCCAAATCATGTTGGGGTAGAACTATCATCTGGATCACTGCAAAGTGAATAATAATTCTGCCAGGACATTTTGGCTTAAAGTCAATCTTTCCTAAAATTTCTTTATTCAACAAAGCCACTTGCTTTTCCTATCCCTATATAGTAGGGACACAATAGCAAGGTTCAAGCTGGGCTTCTCTGATATTCCTTTAGTTCTTCATTCTCCGGTGCTGGCATTTGCTTCAGACTGGAGACAAGATAGTCACCAAAGGTTCAAGACTCACATCTAAGCAGGATGATAATATGTAGAGGAAAAGCGTCACTTTCACCCGTGGCCTCCTTAAGACCATGGAAACTTTTCCCAGAAGACCTTTCCTCCTCAAGTAGACTTCCTCTTATATCTTACTCACTGGAATAATTTTTCCTATCAGAATCCATTCTTGGGAAAAGGATTGAGTAGCAATCATAGTTGGCCACATTAAATAGAATCTGCACTGGAGCTATAACACAAGGCTTTGTGGAAAGGAAGACGAGGGTAATGGAGGTCAGGTAAGCAAGGAATAGTGCTGTATATTAAATACTTAACTAAGAGCTTTGCTCAGAATGAGTTGAGCCTCCAATGCTGGGAGATGAGGGAATGTAGGACAAGAATGAGAAAACAGATGAAGCATTCCAGAAGACAGAGCACAGAAATGAATCCATTGAACAAGAAGTATAACATAAGCATCCAAGATGGGAACTTTAATATTAAAGTTTTCATGAGTAGGTCCTCTAAAGAAGAGACATGGCTCTATTCAATATTTAGGTAGACATTGAGACCAAGGTAGAGGAGTATCTAAAGAAAGAGAGAAGTAATCAAGTCACTGAGAAGAAAAGAAAGGAATGAAGGGGCCAAGAAGATTCTCTGGCCTGTAATTACTCAGTTGTAGGTGCTGTTACTGGGATACCATTTCTTGTGCAGTGGAAATCTGAGGCCCTGGCAGCTGGTCTCTGAAGAGAAGGCATGACTCTTAAAGAGATGACACCCTTTTGTGCACTTGCTCATTAAAAGTTCCATTTAATAAGCAATCAGCAGAGCTGAAATCTGTGGCAAAGGCCTGGCACTTACTACAGATGAAGAGAACTTCATTGCTTTTCTACTTTGCTTCTGGATGACTTTGAACTATACAATCTAACATGTTTTATGAGGAGTAGAAGCTGCTCATTATAGCAGACAGCTTTTAAGTTTCTCCCAAATTTTGATTGGAGTGTCTAATTCACTGTACCCTGAAACACTGTTGTGGGCCTCTGAAATGTTTTCTAGGAACATCACCATAAAGATGCTTGCCAGAAACTTTTCAGACCCAGGGATTCACTCTGTAGACCTTTAGATCTTTTTTTTTTTGCCTGTGATTCCTGTTTCATTTCTTACAAAGCATAAGCAGATAATATACATATATACACCATGATCTATAAGCACATAGTTCAGCTCTTTATATATTTTATGATTTAGACAACACTATCTAACATATGATACCTGATGTCTGCATTTAAATGAAGCTAACTTATCTAAGCATGATGCTGCAAAAAGGAGAAAGAGGGTAGCCTTAGACAGTCTTGTTTGCTTCTTACTTAGCCTATTGTTTTTAGCTCTTAGATTCCCATAGGTGTATATGCATATAGGTGTGTATGTGATATACATATATATATATATATATATATATATATACTTGTATATATGCATATATGTATCTTTCTATATCTATTGCTTGTTTGAGATGCTATGTTTTATAAACTCTTCAATCTTTGTGCATCGACTCATTTGTTTCATTCTTCTTTCTCCACTCAACTATATTCCTCTAATTTCTGCTAAGAAAATATTCTAAACAGACTTGGCTCTGCTGGCTTCAGGTTCAGATCTCACAAAAGAAGAATCAGGTAGCAAGTATAATCTACTCAGGAACATCTCTGTGCTCTTTAACAGCCCAGCTGTTGTGCTATGTTGATTGAATTTAGACTGTATTTAAATTAAGATTGAACCATATGTTCCTCCCATGGAGCAGAAAGCAAGGGGAGTTGACTTCCTGTTGGAAAAATCAAGATTCACTATCAGAAGAAAGCATAGGTTCTGGGTATCAAGAATGACAGGTATCTACATAATTATTCACTCAGGTGTTTCCGAAGTTTACTGTGTTGAATTTATTTACTATTCAACCCCCTGTAGTGATATCCTATAATTTTATGTTGGTTTAGCATACATTTGAAGATGCTTAACTTTCCCTTGTCATAAATGGGATTAGTTGACCACAAAGTTTCCAATTCTGTCCTTCTTCTCAGTTCATTAATTTAATATCTGCCATACACAACTACATCTTGGTGGCCAGCTTT
This sequence comes from Dipodomys spectabilis, assembly GCF_019054845.1. NCBI lineage: Eukaryota > Metazoa > Chordata > Mammalia > Rodentia > Heteromyidae > Dipodomys > Dipodomys spectabilis. The sequence goes on along the minus strand of NW_024870679.1, from coordinate 37,440,319 downwards.
AAATTAGACACAACTTACCTGACTCACCCTATTGACTTCCACAATCTATCTAGACTACACAGATGCCTGAACAAACCATTGCAGCTTGAGCCACCTGGAACTTGTGTCAGCTTGCTTTAAACCCAACAACAATTAGAGCTCCCTGCATGAACCTTCTTTGGTCGTACCCTGATTCCTAGTGAATGTTAAGTCTCACAGGTCTCCTCTCATGCTCCTCACTTATCAGCTGTGCACACATGTTCAGATGGCTCTCTTCTCATTGGCCAATGAGATATGCTGCCTTCTTTTCTCTGGGACTTGTAAGCCACACATTGCACCAACATGTAGGTTATTTTGTGTTAATCATCTGTGTCCCACCTGATTAACACACCTGATTTGAAATTCTTCCCTAGTGGGAGCTTTCTTAGAGAGTGGTTAAAGTAGTATGAATAAACAGAGTACAGGTCAGACAAGAGTCACAAAGTGTTAACATAATACAAGTTTCCTGTGAGAGGTACACCTACCTGGTCCTGGCTCAGGAGCTTTAACATTAGTATGTCATTCAGGATAAAGAAATATTCCATGGAAGGTACATTGTAAAGACCCATGATCATTCCCCACCTTTCTGAGCAGGCCTGGAGTTCTATAGTCAATCTCATGAAAGAGACTCCAAAAAGCAAAACAAAAAAATGCAACACCCTACAATAGATTTTTGAAACTTGAAATAGAATTTTATTATGGAAACTATAGGTTATTTATGTAAAATATCTTGAGAACTTCAGCTTTTTTCTTGGTCATTTTATGTATCCAAGAAAAGTATTAAATTTGGATGTCATAAAAATAAAAAATCCTGTTGGGCACCAGTGGCTCATGTCTATCATCTTAGCTACTCAAAAGGTTGAGATCTGATGATTGCAGTTCAAAGCCAGCCATGAAAATTTTATCTCCAATTAATAGCAGGAAGTAGAGCTGTGGCTCTACTAATAGGTCTACTCAGGTATACAAACCTCTAACCTATTATGCCACCTGACATGACTGCAGTTCTTTCTTATCATCTCCAAAAGCTTTGACAGATGATCAGAAATCTCTTTACCACATAGCCAAGCTATGTGGTAAATAGCTGGAGGTAGAGCTGTGGCCCAAGTGGTAGGGTACTAGCCCTGAACAAAAAAGGCTCAGGGATAGTGCCCAGGCCCTGAGTTCAAGCCCTCATACTGGCACAAATATAAAACAAAACCCATCCAAAATGAAAACAAACAAAAATTAACAACAACAACAACAAAAACCTCACCAAAAACCACATCTTGTGTCATTCTTTGAGTAGATCAATATGAATTTATTTCAAAACAGTAGATTTTTAAGGGAGTTTGCTACATCTTATAACAGATATACAAATACACCAATTAGTTGGAATAATTCCATAAAGTGGACAATATCACCCAATGTTCCAAACCAAGAATTGAGCTAGACCGGCTGCTTAACATATAGAGCAACTTTCTGAAGAGGTTCCCAGGACTCATTATAGCATATGAGTAGGGGTTAGAATGAGAAGAGTATCCTAGGTAAAACTTAGATGCAAAGATATACGTCAGTAATGGTGCAGTATTTTATGTAAAAGTTGTATTTCTGATCAGAATATAGATGCTATGTGTTCATGTGCATCACGAACATCCCAGTTTTGCACATCAAGCATGCACTCTGCTAATACATGGAAACACTCAATTTGTAACATGCTACATTGCTTGACAACATTTCTAGATCAGATCAATAAGAATTGAAAAGACTGCTTGTCACACTCAACCTTGACAATTTCCTTTACACAAGAAAGATATGAAATGGTCATGTCATCTTTTCCCACCCAATTACTCAAGACAGACAAGGCCTTAAGAAGTAATGACTTTATTCCTTTCATCCATTCTCCTTCCTATATCTGTGTGTTTACAGAGGCTGAATAGACAGCTCTGAAAGCTGGAGGTTCAGAGGATAATAGCAATCCACAAATGTCTATTTAGCTGATAAAGTGGGGATGCCTTTATTTCTCTTGCTTAGAAGTCACATTGGGTATCAATCTGTGTCTCTGAGGCTTATATCAATTAATTTATTGTTATTTGTGACTTTGGTTCTACAGTTTTTGAATACAAATAGCTTGGCTATGTGGTAAAGAGATTTCTGATCATCTGTCAAAGCTTTTGGAGATAATAAGAAAGAGCAGCAGTAATGACAGGTGGCATTGTAGGTTAGAGATTTGTATAACTGAACAGACCTTCAAAGTTTGTGAGCTACCAAAGTAACAAAAATCAGATGTACTAAAAGATACAGTTTGGTAAAGAGGCCAGACAATTTTTTTCATCACAAATAATTTTCTCCTCTAGTCTTATGGTGTATGTTTTATACTTGGAGTAAAGTAAGGATTCAATAAGTGGACAATGCTTATTGAATAAATGAAATAGGAAAACATTACATGTCCAGCCTAATTTTATTTTCTACTAAGTCTGTGTAAAAATTCTACAGTGAAGATGAAGTAGCATGTAATTTCCTCTACTATTTAAATTTCCTTTAATACTTAATTGAATGAGAAAAGAAGTACTACTCCAATAAAACAAACAAGCAAACAAAATGCTAATGAAAAAGTAAGCATCAGAAACACGCCAGAGATATCGCCAATGATATATGGCATAAAAAATTACAAAGATATATATGTAGCCCTGGGAAAAAGAAAATTTCAGCCTTGTTTGGCTGTCTCCTAAACTGGCTCCATCTCCATACATTCAGTTCTAGGAGAAAACATGAGTCAACTACACTCTGCTCATTCTATTTTGCCTTTAATTTAGAAGACATATGAGGTCATCTCTTTCCTAATGGAATAGAAGTAGACTTGGGTGGGCAGGAAGAATAAATTTACCAATAGCAATGTCTGAGTCCGATGAGGTATAGATGCCAAATCTCAGAGCCAAAGATAGTCCCAGTGTAGGAAGTAGCTCCTCCAGGTCAAGTGTCAAAAGAAGTAACAGAATGTCAAATCATAACAAGAACCTCCTACAAAACTTGCATAGCTGGGTATCTGTGGCTCATGCCTGTAATCCTAGCTACTCAGGAGGCTGAGATCTGAGGATGGTGGTTCAAAGCAGCTTGGGCAGGAAAGGCGGTGAAACTCATCTTCAATAATTTGTGGAGGGGAAGGGGAAAAACAAATCGTTTAAATAGGGATACAGGTGGACCCATTGCAACAATGAGATGTACAAGCCGTTATGTCAAAAAATGAACTTTACAACTTTGGTGCAGGGCGGGGGTAGTGGGGAGAATTGGGAGGGGCAGGGGGGGAAGGATGGGAAGGGATGGGAAGAGGAAACAAAGGAGGAGGCTACAATGCTTGATAAGAAATGTACTCATTATCTTGCCCATGTAATTGTAACCCCTCTATACAGTAGTTTCACAATAAAAAAATACAAAATCTCATTGTGCATAATCTCACTACTAAACTAATATCACAGACTTTTATAGGCAGTTATCCTTGGAGAGACAGCTTTTCAGTCATTTCTTTTATCTCAAACCTAGTGTGAAGATACTAATAATGCTTTGAATCTGAAAACTTGCTGTACGTTTGGACAACTCCCTTTACTTTACTCCAAGCAAATTATCTCTTCTTTACTAAGATTTGGATATAGTTCGGCTCCCAAAGTTCCTGTCTAGTAGCTTGATACCAACTTTGGAACCTGTAGGAAGCAGGACCTAGCAGGAGATAATATGTCATTGGGGATTCCAGTTGCTGAGTGGATCTTTTGGAACTCAGTGTGCACAAAAATGAGCTGTGAATAGGTTGTTACAAAAAGTGAGTCCCACACTTCCTTGACCTCTCACTTCCTGTCTTGCCAGAATTTATGGTCTGTACACACAACAAGATATTTGCTGGCTCCTTATTAGAAATCCTACTTCTCAAACACTAACGTCTGGAGAGCCAGGCATCAGTGACTCACACTACTCAGGAAGCTAAGTTCTGGAAGATCTCATTTCACAGCTATTTCAGAGAGAAAAGAAATGTGGGACTCCATCTCCAACTAACCAGCAAAAAGCCAAACTAGAAATGTGGCTCAGGAGGTAGAGTTCCAGCTATGCACCAAGTCAAGCAAGCAAGACGCCCCGAATTCAAGTCCTACCTCTGGCAAAACAACAACAACAACAACAACAAAACACCTAAATTTGGTTATGAGTTTTTCCCTTTTCTTAGTTTACCTATGATTATATCTAAGTCATTTTGTACCCTTTATCTTATTTTCTCTTCACTCAGTGTGATTACTTCAACACTTTCTTCCTCACCAGTAATTTGGATGAGTCATGTACCGTTCATTTTCGGTGTCTCCCATTAATTTTTTCATTACATAATGATGTTATTCTGCTAGAACATTTCATTTTCACCTCCTAAATTTCCTGTATCAACTTGTTCTGTTGATTTATCAGGACTCACCAAATTGGTACTTGTACCATGCTCTTTCAGAGCGAAAAGCAATCATGGGCAATTGCCTTGTGACCTTGAGTTATATCTTTTTTTCAGACTGTTTCAATTTGTCTTTTTATATTATGTGTCTGTCTTTTCCATCTTTTTATTGTGGTTTTTGGCATAATTGCTCTATAATTTCTCTCAGATATGTCAAGAGCAGCCACTCTGAACATGTTTTAATTTCTCTGATCTGTGGCTCGGTTCTGTAAATTCCTCTTTCCATTCCACCTCATCCAAGCTATGGCTTGAGAATGGAGTTTGGACTTGGGGAGATAACAGCTTGAGGTTCACACAAGTTTTGTTTTAGTTTTCTTTTTTTGTCAGTTGTGGGGCTTGAACTCTGGGCCAGCACTGTCCCTTATCAATTCAGCTCAAGGCTAGCACTTTACCACTTGAGCCACAGAGCCACTTCCGGTTTTCTGGTAGTTTATTTTTTTTAAATTTTTTTTAAATTGTGAAAATACTATACAGAGGGGTTACAATTACATGGGCAAGATAGTGAGTACATTTCTTATCAAGCATTGTTCCCTCCTCCTTTGTTTCCCCTTTCCATCCCTTCCCAACCCTTCCCACCTCCCCCCACTCCTGCCAAACTTGTAAAGTTCATTTTTGACTTAACGACTTGTACATCTCATTGTTGCAATGGGTCCACCTGTATCCCTATTTAAATGATTTTTAATCTAGCTCATAAATATATGAAGTAAGCTAGGCGTAGAAAAACAAAAGCCATATGTTTTTTTCTCACACATAGGTGCTAGATCTAAAAGATAAAATGTATATGTAAATACACAGAGGATTATATATATTTCTTATGTGTGTGTATATATACATATGCTATATATTTGTCACTTTGGAATTATTTGAGACAATTAGAGAGGGAAAGGGAGAAGAGAATGTTAGAGGGTGAACAATATTCAAATATGGTACATCTGTGAACAAAGCCAGCAAAATCAAATTCACTGAAATCAGTTGAATTGCAGAATAGGGGGATGAGGAGAGAGAGAGAGTAAGCAGGGGATCATTCTTCTTAAAATCCTGCATGTACACATGTGAAATGCCACAGTCAACAATGAACATATGCACTGAACAATTAATATAAACTTCATTTGTTTTTTGGTCGGTTGTGAACTCTGGGCCTGGGCGCTGTCCCTCAGCTCTTCAGCCTAAGGCTAGCGCTCTATCACTTGAGCCACAGTGCCACTTCCGGGTTTTTTTGATTATTTGGTGGTGAGGAATTGAACCCAGGGCCTCATGTATGCAAGGTAAGCTGAGCCACCTTCCCAGCCCCTAATGTATACTTTAAAAAATGCAAGGCAAGAATGTAAAACATGCCCTGACCAGGAGCATGGATACTAGTGGGAGCTGAGAGGATAACTGGAGAGAGTAGCGAAGGGTGAATATGGTCAAAATATCTTACCAACATATGTGAAAATGGAACAAGGAAGCCTCCTGGAATTGTTGTGAGGTAACTCAATGCCTTCAGGAATTGGGGAAGGGGCCATGAGGGAGGATGATGGGGGACACAAATCTACTCAAGCTACATTGTATGCAAGTACTGACATGTCAAAACTCCCTGTACAACTAAGTGATAATAATAGAAATGGTAGAAAAGAGTAAGTCCTGTCAACTGCAAATTTCTGTTGCAATTTAAGAAAGCCAACTTTCTTATCTCTCTTAGAGTGTTTTATGTTCCAGTAACATCTTTGGGATGAATTAGAAATGTAGCTGAAAGATCATCCTATTCCTTTAATTTAAAAGTATATAAGGATGAGCTGGGTACCAGTGGCTCATGCCTGTAATCCTACCTACTTAGCAGGCTGAGATCTGAGGATAACAGTTTGAAGCCAGCAGAGGCAGAAAAGTCCCCTATGAAACTCTTACCTCCAATTAACCACGTCAAAACTGGAAGTGGCACTGTGGCTCAAAGTGGTACAGTATTAGCCTTTAGCAAAAGAGCTCAGAGACACAGCCCAAATCTGAGTTCAAGCCCCACAACTGACTAAAAGAAAAGGGTGAATTATTTTATTTCCTTGAGGCTCATTTTTATTAGTTTCAAACACCCTATCATATCATGGAACAGGATGTCCTGATTTTTGTCTTCCTGCTTTATGTTTGTCTCAAGTAGCTTTCAATTAGGATGATATTTGATCACAGAGCACAGCAAGTGGTACCCTCACAGGCCCAGGAGAAAGGATGGTTCTTTCTGTTCTTTCTTTTTACTGCCCAAATATGTCCCATAGTAGCTGATTCAACCAAAGGAAGAAGGGCAAATGAAGTTTACTAATGCATCAGCCCATGAAGTGGGAAAAATAGGAAGAAGACTTCCAGAAGAAAGATTATGATAGGACATTTATTAAATAAACCTGAGTTCAAACATTTCTCATCCTGGAAAATCAAGTTAAAACATGCAGCCTTGATGCACTTGGTATTTCTAAACCAGTTCCTGTGTAGCTTTCCTGAAGCTATCCAGTGTTTTCACTGTTGCCCCCAAAAAATAAACAAAACAAAACAAAGCATTGACAGCCCTGCATTTTCTATGCACTATTTAAAAATTTATTTTTGTTTGAACCATTTGTTCAACAAATACTTATTGAATTCTTACTTCAATGTGTCAGGTAATAAACTACATATGAAAATATTAATATATCCAATAAGGCACTTTGTTGACCTAATATTAGTTGTTCATGTATTCCAATGGCTGATTGGTTAGTCATGGCTATCTGCTTATCTAAGTAGCAAGACCATGCTAGCCTGGCCTCAGGTGTGTCCATAGTTAGGGACTAGACTGTTGTATTCTCTCTCTCTCTCTCTCTGTTTCATGGCTCTCCCATTTGCTCCTTTATCTGTTTCCAAATAAGTTATTGCCTTTCTCTTTTTACTTTGCCTACTAATTTCTTTTTACAAACTCCTTGAGCCCATAGGGAGCTCTGGATGTTTATCCTTATATATTTGTTTCTGGAGAAATCAACCCATTTAAGTTCACCAGAAGTGTACTATTGTACCTGAGGTGTGTTCGATTTGGATTAGGTCCTCTTGTGATCATATTTCATCCCTATGGTTGGAAGATAGGCTCTGCTATTATACTATGAGCTAGAAGGAAGAGATAAGGTGTACAATGTTATGTGAAGAACAGCTTTACAATGACAGCATCTCATTAGTGTGCTGTTCTAAGACATGCCCCCAAAGTTATTTAACATTATATGTTCACTTTGAAAGCAGGTAAAGTTTTGGTTAAAAGGCTCCTAAGCACAGGATCAGAAAAATCTAAGAATGAATAAGTAATATAACCAAAACCAGTTTTTAAATGTCCAACTACATCCCCCAATCACCAAGCCCCTCTATGTAATTTCCTTGCTATGTATTTACCTGACCCCAAATTGTTCTTATGAGCCTTCTCATTCCTAAGATTCTCTTTATTGTGTATACCTTGCAATAGCAGTACGCTCACAGTTGCCACAATGACAATCAGTTCCTCATATATTTAAGACCTTTCGGCGATATGTGAATGGTGTGAGAGCGGTATCAAGTCTAGAGCCTAATGTGACTGATATATAGTGAGTATCAGGGGATATTAATGAATAAAAGGAATCAAAGGGAAATCCATTTCCATCTCTGCAAGTCTTCTTCCAACCTGGGCTCACCTGCCCTCTGCATCTAGAAACTACAATTTGCGGCACTCAGTGAAATTTCCCATCACCCAACATTTTCTGCAAATACATATCAACCACCCTTTCTAAATTTATAAATATTTTCATTTGGTATCTTAATTCTTTTTATGACGCTTTCTCTGTTTACATTGCTGTGTAATTACTGCATTCATTGTCCTCTGATTGAAATACAGCAATATAGGAGATTTGAAGGATGGAAGTGCCTAAGGAAATGGGATTCTTTCTGTTCTAACCCTTAACCTGGACCTCAGGCATTTAAGCCTTGAGAGCTTGCTAGTGGCCTTTAATAGATCTCTGTTTTCCAGTCATTTGAGCTAAGCTATGACTATGACTATTTACTCACTCCTTGCATGAAAATGTTTGTGGAGGGCTGGGAAGATGGCTCAGTGGTAGAGTGCTTGCCTTGCATGCATGAGGCCCTGGGTTCAATTCCTCAGCACCACATATGCAGAAAAAGCCGCAAGTGGCGCTGTGGCTCAAGTGGTAGAGTGCTAGCTTTGAGCTGAAGAGCTGAGGGACAGCACCCAGGCCCAGAGTTCAGGCCCCACAACAGGCAAAAAAAAAAAAAAAAAAAAGGAAAAGAAAATGTTTGTGGAATAAATAAGAAAGCCTGTTTATCTCAAGGGATGTGAATTTTGGTTATATTTCTTTAAGAGATTCCAGGTCTAGTTTTTGTGTATGCATCTAAGAGTTAGACATTAAAAAATAGCTATGAATCTCAACTTTGAAAATTTCCTTTTTGTGTAAATTGTGAGACAAGACCTTGCAAATGGCCTTCTAATGGCTACTCTCATTTGATTTGTTTTAACAAAATTAATGACACCTCTCTTTAGTCACAGTTGCTGGACTACAGGTTGATGAATTTCAGTTATGCTTAAGGCTGGTTTGATTTTGCTTATTGAGAATAAAATGCAAGGAACCAAGGTCTAGAAAGCTTGTTTCTTGCATTACTAAATGCAAACAGTTAAGATCTTTTATTTACAGTAGTCATATTGCACAGCTCTTCTTACTCCAATGAGTCTTGCTGTGCTGTCATCCACTAGAAGCCTCCAGACAATAAGAAAGATATACAAACAATCAGCAGCAGGTGTGTGTTCCATAGTTATAAATTTTATGGAAAACACAGATGGTCTAATACATACTGAACAGTTTTGGAGCATGTTGTATGTGCTGAGCATGTGTTAGAGCATACTGGAAATATTTGTTTCTCACAAAATTCAGGAGTTCATTTGTTATATAAATATTTCCTGAAACTCTGTTATGCCTAAGCACCTTCTTGCTCTAGGTCTTGATCATGTGGCAGAGAATCACCTTAGTGCTTAGGATTAGGAATTAGTAGGAGAATTGGTGGTAGAAAGGAAGTGATGTATTTTCCTTATTTGTGAAACATTCACATTGTTTCCACTTGTTCTGTTCCTTCAGAATAATCAGACTCTGGATATATTTTGAAGATAGAATTGACTGCTACACCACCTTTATAAATAAAGGTTTAACACAGAGTTCATGAAGGTAAGATGAGGATAGGTAGACTTATAAAGCTTAAATATGATGTTACCTGAGTGACCACTGTAAGGTATTATTTTTTCCCACAAAGATAGTTCTCTTGGCTAGAAAATGCTGTCTTGCTTCATGGGCCAATCCAAAGCTCTGCTACCAGTGCAATGTACCCAGAGCATGACAAGCAATTTTTTTGGGGGGTGGGGGTCCAGTTGTGGGCCTGAACTCTGGGCCTGGGCGCTGTCCCTCAGCTCAAGGCTAGCACTCTACCACTTGTGCCACAGCACCACTTCTGACTTTTTTTCTGCTTATGTGGTACTGAGGAATCGAACCCAGGGCCTCAAGCATGCAAGGCAAGTGCTCTATCACTGAGCCACCTTCCCAGCCCCTACAAGCGATGTTTTGACTGTGGGTTACTCCATGTGGATTGGCCAGAGAGATCATGTGATAAAGCAATCCCTCTGTGAAAAAGCAAAGGGCCTAGCACGAATCTTTAATTTGGCATGGTTAACAAGTAGATAACCAACAGATGCACCCACTAAGGTGCTGAATAAATCTTCTTACTGATAATCTAGGAAGCTGACTGGTTGCTTCTTCAAAGTTTTAGAAGCAAGTCAAGAGAGTTAACGCTGAAAAGTTATGATTGAGCCATTTGAGAGATGTATTTTGGTCAGCGAATCTTGGATGCTCTCCTGCTCGTGATTCCTGTCATGGTATTCATGTAGCAAATTAGAACACAGTGCTTTATATTTGCTTGGTATTATCGTGTAGGCTTCTTGCCCTGACTCTTGAAAAATGAGTCAAAGTTAATAGGAAAGTATTTAATTCCTCAGATAGAAAAGAAAGCCAAGCAATGAGAAGTGACATGATTGGCATAGTGAGATCTATGGAAAACAATACTCATGTTTTTATATTTCTGCCCCCAAGATCACTCCATTGCTCCATAGTAGCACATCAGTGTGTGTGTGTGTGTGTGTGTGTGTGTGTGTGTGTGTGTGTGTGTCCCTGTGTGAGAAACCAACTCTGAATGTCAGAACCAAGTCATTGTCCAAACGAATTTACCACTGCAAAGGAAAAGCACATCCTATGACCTCCGAAAATACACAGGAAGCACTCTGGGTTAAAGAAGTGCTTTTCTTCTTAATTTGCTTATCATTTATATTCAGGAAATGTGATCTGGTGGTAGGAGTCACATTCTATTTGGCCTCCTGCTTATTACTTTTGCACTGGGCCACCTTCTTTTTGTCATTGAGGAGAATGACCGTCAGTACCGCACGCTCAGACTCATTTTGCCACCTCTTGTGAGCTTACCCCTTCTAAAACAAAATGGACACATTAATGTATTGCTACTTAAAGTCCCTGAAAAAGGTTAGGAAATGTGCATATAAATCATTGAGGCATTCATGAAGACTTAATTGCTTTCAAATACCAAAGACACTCAATAAACAATTGAAGAAAAATTAAAAGATACCTTAGTAGAAGCAGAAGGCATTAGTGAGCCATTTTCTTCTTTATAGGACTTGAATACCAAGGAATATAAAACACTAAACTATCTGCCTCCATCTCTGTATGCGTATGTAAGCAGGATTCTTACAATAAATCCTTTAAGGAGTGATATAATTACTTTGCTTTACTTGCTGAGAAACCTAATACATCTTAAAGAAAAATACAAATCAACAAAATTTATCAATGTCTTCTCTTGAGAGCAAAGACTCTAATCTTTGATTTCTAAATGCACCAGCCATTCTTACAACTTCCTTTTCTTAGCCTATTAGCTATTTAAGTTTGCAAAGTTGCTCAAATACTTAAAATTTCATCGCTTCTTTGTCTTTTAGATACACTCCTTAAGTTTCACAACTAATTTATTTATGCTATAGGCATTGTTTCAACATGTTTGAGTAGGTATTCTCAACTGGAAACCATCTTAGAATATCAGAAACATCTAAGAAGATTTCACAGTTGACCTCACTTTTCTTTCTCTCTCTTTTGCTATGCTCTGATTCTTCTCTTGACAATGATTTTTAAAATCATCCTTTATAGGATGACTTTGAAGAAATTCATGGGAGCGCTCGAAGATCATGCTCTCTGAAGCATTTCAGGTGACATATTTACCAAGGCAGCAAAGAGATTTACTGATTAGGAACAAGATTACAAACCACCCAAGCTTAGCAAAATACAGAAAATGAAAGAGGGCAATGAAATAGGAAAGAAAAAAACAAATTATATTTTTAATATTCTTTCTACATCAGTAATTTCTAAATTGTTCCTGAAAATAGTTGTAAGGAATTTAAAAATGCATTATCTCTGTGCAATCATGCTCCCAGTAGTTTATTAATATAAGGGTATTATTTGACAGAATAATTCCAAAGCATTCCTCCAAGTGATCATGACTTTGTAAGATCACTAAAAATTTGGCAAGTGCTTATCAGACACATTCAAGGGTATTCATGACTAACTATGCATACCTTCATTTAATGAACTGAGTACAATAAATCACTATAATAAGGTCTAATTGATTTGTTCAGTCCCTTCTTTATGAAAGCAATAAATACAAGTACAAATTAAGCATTTCCCAAAAGAAAGGCATGAAATTTAGTATGGACCAGGAGAAAAATTGAGATGTGTCAGCATGGATCAAAAGACTACAGAGGAAGCAAAAACAAACAAAACAAAACAAAACCCTAATGCTCAATGTTGGATGTTCTTTCACTCTGGACATGATGTCTTCTGTTCTAAGCTTTGAAATCTTGAATATCAGAAAATCTTGCCTCTCTGAGACTTTTCTCAATCCCCCTGAGTGGGATGGATCCCCGTTTGTGCTGTATTATCAGCACATTGTACACTGCACCCGTCCCACTGTTAGCTCCTAGACAGTCTTCATTTACTGCCATTGCTTTCTCCCAGCTATTGACAGCAAGATCACGAAAACAAACATGGATCTAAATTGTCATCAGTGGGCCAGCGCCAAATTCTGATATAGGGTTAAAATATGCTTTCACTGTATTTGATGTCGGTATAATTTGTGGAGGGGAAAGGGAAAAACAAGTCGTTTAAATAGGGATACAGGTGGACCCATTGCAACAATGAGATGTACAAGTTGTTATGTCAAAAACGAACTTTACAACTTTGGTACGGGGTGGGGGGGGGGGGGAGCGGGGAGGATTGGGTGGGGGGGGCGGGGGAGGATGGGATGGGAAGGGATGGGAAGGGGAAACAAAGGAGGAGGCTACAATGCTTGATAAGAAATGTACTCATTATCTTGCCCATGTAATTGTAACTCCTCTGTATAGTATTTTCACAATAAAAATAAAATATGGGGGCTGGGAAGGTGGCTCAGTGGTAGAGCGTTTGCCTTGCATGCCTGAGGCCCTGGGTTCGATTCCTTAGCACCACATAAGCAAAAAGAAAAAAGCTGGAAGTGGCACTGTAGCTCAAGTGGTAGAGCGCTAGCCTTGAGCTGAAGAGCTGAGGGACAGCGCCCAGGCCCAGAGTTCAGGCCTCACGACCAGACCCCCCCCAAAAAAAATATGGACCAAGCAAGTGAGATTTTTCCCTTTTGACTTCTGGAGTTGAAATGCAGGTTCTACAGAGAATAACAAGGTAGAAAATCACAAAAAAAAAACACAAAGATTAAGTCTAAATAAATATTTATACCCTTATTAATTTTATGGCAGGTTAAAAGAAATAATAGAAAATGGACAATAAACAATTATCCAAACCCTTGCAATAGACAACAGACTTTATTGGGGGTTCCTTCAGGGAAGTCTTGACTTTTCTTTTTAATGACTGGGCATTTTTATTTTTGAAGTACGGTCTCATTTTGGAGCGTAGGCTGGCCTTGAACTCACAATCAGGCACCAGAACACTGGGATTATGGGTATGGCCATGTCCAGCTTTAGACTACCTCATTTTATATCTGAGTTTGGCAGAAAGAGATAAGTAATAACTCTTGTATGGTCAATAGGTAAATCCTTTCCATCCAGCGGAACAGATAAAATAAACTTACAATTTATTGTGCTTGAAAACTTCACCATTTTTCTATTTAAGCCAGCTATAGTATCCTATTATTCTTTTCATTAAATTCCTCATAAACATTTTATTTCAGAAATATTCTTTTGGCCTATTTTAATACCTTTCTGATCAATGAATTAAATAAAATCTTTGCCTTGGGATTTAAATTGTAAGAGATCATAGTGTGTTTTCTTTTTGGCATTTTGAGAAGTATTTCAACAGTTTGGAAGCCAGCACTCATGTGCCCAATAAAACTAACCTAACAGAGAAAGTAAATTATGCCTCTGGAGTTGTGCACCTCTTGGAGCACTAAGCCCAGTTTCATCTTTTCTGGACTCCCAGAGTAAATTCCAAGTAATAAGGGAATTTTAAGCTTTGCTGACTCAAAAATTGTTTTCTCTGCTGTTTCAGTCTTTGCCCTTACTTTTTGATGGTTGGGATGCCATTCCCTGTGGGTGGAAGCTCAGACTGTGAACTTGTATTTATGATCTGATCGTTTGCTGATTGCTGTTCAAAGAAGGTGGAAATGCTTTCTCTGCAGGGCGAGAAAATAACAGAAGCCACTTGGCTAATTTTGTTTGGGTCTGTTCATGAGCTCAAGTCAGTTAAGAATTTCATGTCCACGGGGAAGAAAAAGCTATCTAAGATCTGCAACAACGAGTCTTATTATATTTCCTATATCTGATTGTGATAGAGCTCAAAACAAGCTAAAAACTGTATGTGTTAGTGTGTCTTAGATCCAAAAAGTCTACCTTTCAGGTATGTGAAACATTTTCCTAACGCTGGAAAGTGTGAATGAATTAGATTATTCTGATCCTTAGGTTACCTGAACATTGGTTGGATTTACGTAATGAGATCAATTATTACAAACTGTAATATTTGCTAATTTCACAGAAATATAAACCTCTGGACATCTAATTATTTTAAGTATGCTATATTAATTTTGCATGTGACCAGTGGACTATGAGTAAGCAAAGACACTCTCCGATTAAGGAATATCTGTATTTTGAATCCCAAGACAAAAGGAAGCAGTCAGGAAGCTGCTGGATAGACCACAGCCCTCTGAAGTTTTGGTCTTTAGCTCAAGGCAAAAGAAAGGCACAGGAAGCCATAGCTGGCCTCACAGTGTATATGATCCATCTGTCTTATAGGTTCCAAAGGAAACATTAGACTGGCACTTTAAATGGCAGTTGGAAAAATTTTACTATGGGAAGGGTGGAATGGTCATTGGACTCCCAGAGCAGGACAAAGTGTGGACTTCAGAAGTAGCAGATTACGACCCAGCAGATGTCTCAGAGACCCTTCCACTCACACCTCACTGTAGAAGAGACATAAAAGCTCACTTCAGATTAATAGAGGGAACAGTCCATAAAGAGGACATAACAATTGTTCACATTTGTGCATCAAATTTCTGTGCACCCCAAACACTATTAAATTTAAAAATAGAAATGGACTCCAACACAGAGATAACAGGAGATTTTAGTACCTAACTCTCATCAATAAACAGGTCAACTAGGAAATTTTCAATAAAGAAATCTGAGAATGAAGTGACGATATAGACCAAATAGATTTGACATCTATAGACTATTTCATCTAAGACATGAACAATATACATTCTTCTTAGCAGCTCATGGAATTTTCTCCAAAATAGATTCATATTTTAGCGTTGAAAGCAAGTCTTGGCAAATATAAGAAAATTGAAATAACTTCTTTTTTTTCAAAAATTTTATTGTGATTGAGTGGTTACATATTTTCCCAAATTTCACAGTATTGTGGGATAGTGATGCTTAGTTAAAGTCACAAACACATTCTAATAACTTCTTGTATTCTATCAGAACATAATGTAGTAAAACTAGATCTTCATAGAGAAATAAACAGCAAAAAACAAGATATGGCCTTACTAATCACCAGCATGCTTCATGCTCATTCTGCTTAATACTGAATTCTAAGAAATTCATTTCATTCAGGGCCTATAGAGTATGTGTTGTATGTTTGATAAATATTGTTTGAATGACTAAACACAGAGTAATCTTCTTTCATAATATTAGATATCAAATAAAGCTTTTTATTGTTTTCCTCTTTACAATTAACTTCAAATTGTCATACAAAATGATTTCAATATAACATGACTAGTGTCACTCTTTCCATCATTTTCCTTCCTTTCCCATCTATTCCATCCTTACCCATCTCAAGTGTTGTAGCTCATTTTCACATATGTATATTTGAGTTGTTATTATTATATTCACCTACTATTCCTTTCTCCATTTGTTCATCCCCCTTGGCCTTAGCCTCCACCCTACTCAGACAAGACAATTTCAACTTCCTGGTATTTATCTTGTTAAACTGTTAATTGTTCAAAGGTGCTTACACTATGGAACTCAGCATACATATGTAGTATTTTACTCAGTTTGATTGTATATGTATATATATATATATATATATATTGCATAAATATATATATATACATATATATGTCTTTTATATATGTCTATCTTTTAGGTCTAACTTCCACATATAAGAGGAAACATGCAATTTATCTCTTTGAGCCTGACTTACTTCACTTAATATGATTATTTCTAGGTCCATCCATGCCCCTACAGATGTTATTTTATTCTTCCTATTAAAGGAATAAAATTCCATTATAGTTAGAAGACTAAAACACCATTGTTTATGTATCTATGCACTTTCTTGATCCATTCATCAGTTGTAGGATATTTAGGCAATTTCCATAACGTGGCTCTTGTGAACAGTGCTGCGGTAAACCTTTATTGTATCCTGAATTGCAATATTTTGGATAAATGCTCAGTGGTATGGCTGGTTCATAGAGTAGTTCTAATTTTAGTTTTTTTTGTACTAACTTACTTTCTTGCCAACAGTGTAATAGGGTTCCCTTTCCCTTACATCCTCTCTAGAACATGTTCATATTCTTCATGATGGCCAATCTGAATGGAGATGAAATAATGTTGTAATGATTTGCATTTCCTTTATGGTCAGATATGTTGAGCATTTCTTCATGTACTTATTAGCCGCTTGTATTTCTTCTTCTGAGAAGTTTCTGCTTAGCTTCTTTGCCCATTTATTAATTAGGCTATTGGTTCTTTGGGGTTTAGCTTTTGGAATGCCTTGTATGTTCTGGCAATTAGACTTGTGGGAGTCATACAACTAGTAAAGATCTCCACAGGCTGTCTTTGTAGCTTAGTGACTATGTCCTTCACTGTGGTTGATACAGTATCATTTTTCATTTTATTGATGATTTGCTGATCCTATAGAATTCTATTCAGGAAATTCCCATCTGAGCCAACAAGTTCTACTGCTTTCACTGCTCTTTTCTGTAGTAGTTTCAAGGATTAAAGTATTCTTTGAAGTTTATGACCTTTTTTGAATTAATATTAGTACAAATTGACAGACATGTGTCTGCATGTGGATACCCAGATTTCATAGCATCATTTGTTTAAGAGGATATCTTTTTTCCAACATATATTTTTGGCTCCTTTGTCAAATATTGGATGACTGTAAATGTGTGAGTTCACTTCTGTTCTAGTCTTTTTTTTAATTTAAGGTTTATTTTTCAATATGTCATCAGAAAGGGGTATTTTTGCCTTCCTGTACAATTAATAGAATAATATGAAAGTAAACTTGTGGAAATAGACATGCTATATCTTGTATTTCTTTCATACCACTTTGTCTTTTATAGGATAAATAGTGCTTGCAATGAGATTAGAAGTTACTATTCAAAATTAGTTGAAAACATGTATTGCTGTAACTTCTTGGGAAAATGGTGAGAAAATGTAAATTTTAGACAATAGCAGACAATTGGTTAATAGATTTTGTTTAGAATTCCCCAAATTGTTAGAAGACAAAAAAATTAACCCTAGCTAGGAAGGTGGCAGAGGTTGAGGCAAGTTCAGGTCAAACTGAGACCTATTTCAAAGATCAAGCTGGGTGTGATGGAGCATGATTGTAACCCAAGCTAGTCAAGAGAAAATGTGAGATCCAATATGAAAATTAAATGAAGAGCTGGGGATATGGCTTGAGTACTAGAGTACTTGCTTAGAAATTGTAAGGCTTGTGGGGTATCTGGGTTGGTTCTATATCTTAGCTATGGTAAATAATGCTGCAATAAACATGGTTGTGCTAGTAGCTTTGGTATGCCTTGGTAAGCCTTGTTTGTGATCATTTGGGTAAATGCCCAAAAGTGGGATTGCTGGGTCATAGGGGAGCTCTTTGTGGAGTCTTTTGAGGAACCTCCATACTGCTTTTGAGAGTGGTTGAACAAGTTTACACTCCCACCAACAATGCAGTAGGATTCCCTTTTGGCCACCTTCCCTCCAGCATCTGCTGTTATTAGAGTTCTTGATTATAGCCATTCTAACTGGGGTGAGGTAGGATCTCAATATTGTCTTGATTTGTATTTCTTTTATGGCTAAAGAAGTTGAGCATTTCTTCATGTGTCTATTGGCCATTCTTATTTCCTTTTCAGAGAAGTCTCTCTTTAAGTCTTTACCCCACTTATTAATCAGGCAGTTGTTTCTTTGAGGATTTGTTGTTGGGGGACTTAATTTTTTTGAGTTCTAAGTATATTTTAGATATGAGACCCTTGTCCATTGTATGGCTAGTGAAGATCTGTGGACTTTCTATTGATCTTGCTGGCTATGTCCTTTGCCATGCAAAAACTCTGCAATTTCATGAAATCTCATTTGTCCAACCTTTCTTTCATTTGTTGTGTTTCATATATATAGGAATTCTATGCCTTCATCAGACAGAATGAAACCACCCCATTAGTTAGAAAATGGAAAGACTTGGAAAAAAATATATTAAGTGAAGAAAGCCAGACCTAAAGTGACATAGGTCCCATGGTTTCCTCTATCTGCAATAACTAGTGTATGTCTAGAATAAGCAGAAAAAGTCAAAATCTATGCACATATAACCATTTAAGATGATGCTAAGTGAAATGAACCCCAAGATAGGGACACAAGAGGCTTTTATCTTCCTTGCTCTTGTTTTTTTAATGTACTTATAATGTACTATGTGATTTTTTTGTTTCTTTTGTATGCTCTTCCCCCATGGTATAACACTTGTTTTCATTGTATTTGTTTCCGGTGCCCTGTATCTTGTATATACATTTTTCTAATTTGAGGAGGGGAAGGGAAATAACAAAATGCTGAAATAAGGATACAGCTGACCCATTGTAACAATGAGATGTACAAGGCACTATGTTGCAAACAAATTTTACAACTTTTGGGGGGGGAGGAGGGAAGAATTGGGGAGGCGGGGAAGAAAGGGATAGCAGGGGTAAAACAAAGGAGTGGTAACAATGTAGGGTAGGAAATGGACTCATTTCCTTGTTCATGTAACTAACTCCTCTGTATAGTATCTTTTTTTTCTTTTTTTTTTTTTTTTTATTGTAAAGCTACTATACAGAGGGTTACAGTTACATGAGTGAGGTTATGAGTACACTTCCTCTTGAACATTGTTACCCCCTCCATTGTTTTCCCCCTACCATCCCCTCCCTCCCTCCCTTCCCCGAGGTTCTTTTTTTTTTTTTTTTTTGATTGTGATTAAATGATTACATAATTTCAAAGTCACAAGTTCATTCTAACTTCCCTGGAGCAAATTGTCTACCACAGTCTGTAATATATAACAGTGTTCACATGTTATATACCATATTTGTGATCAGCAGCATGAGGATATTTAGTAGTGGTTCAACCAGATGAGCGGGAGTTCTTTGTTTCTTAAGTCCTGTTAGTTTTGTCGTATCACTAACCTTTTGGATTTAGCATCCACTTATGAGGGAGACCATGTACCGTTTGTCTCTTCGTTCTTGGCTTACCTCGCTCAACATGATTCCTTCTAGCTCCATCCATTTCCCTGCAAATGCCATTATTTTGTCATTTCTAATGGCTGCATAATATTCCATTGTGTATAGATACCACAATTTTTGGATCCATTCATCTGTGGTGGGGCACCTAGGTTGTTTCCATATCCTAGCTATTGCGAACAGTGCTGCAATAAACATGGAGGTGCACGTGTCCTTGTATATTGGTTCCTGTTGTTCAGGGTAGATGCCTAGAAGTGGTATGACTGGGTCGTAAGGGAGGTCAATCTTTAGCTTTCTAAGGACCCTCCAGACTGCTTTCCAAAGTGGTTGTATAAGTGTACATTCCCACCAGCAGTGTAATAGGGTTCCTCTTTCTCCACATCCCCTCCAGCATTTGTCGTTGGCTGATTTGTGGATGTGGGACATTCTGACTGGGGTAAGGTGGTATCTCAGGGTTGTCTTTATTTGCATTTCCTTCACCACCAGGGATGATGAACATTTCCTCATGTGTTTCTTTGCCATTTTTATTTCTTCATTTGAGAAGTCCCTCTTTAGTTCCCTTGCCCATTTAGTAATTGGTTTGTTAGGTTTGGGAGGGATTAGTTTCTTGAGTTCCCTGTATATACAGGATGTTAACCCCTTGTCTGATATATTGCTGGTAAATATTTTTTCCCAATTAGTTGGTTGTCTTTCTAGCTTAGTTGCGATAGATTTAGCTGTGCAGAAGCTTTTTATTTTAAGGTAGTCCCATTTGTCGAGTCTCTCTCCAACTTGTTGTGACCCTGGGACTCTGTTCAGGAAGTTCCTTCCTGTGCCTATTAGTTCAAGTGTCTCTCCTACTCTGTCCTGCAGTAGTTTCAGAGATTCAGGTTTAATGTTAAGGTCTTTAATCCATTTTGAGTTGATGTTGGTGCATGGTGATAGGCTGGGGTCCACTTTTAGTTTTCTGCATGTGGCTGCCCAGTTTTCCCAGCACCAGCGGTTGAAGAGGCTGTGTTTCTTCCATTGTATGTCTTTGGCTCCTTTGTCGAATATCAGCTGGCTGTAGGCCTGTGGATTTATATCTGGATCTTCTATTCTGTTCCATTGGTCTTCGGGTCTGTTTTTGTGCCAGTACCATGCTGTCTTTGTGATTATAGCTCTGTAGTAGAGTTTGAAGTTCGGCATGGATAGCCCTCCCATATTGTCTTTATCCCCTAGAATTGTTTTGGCTATTCTAGGTCTTTTGTTGTTCCATATAAATTTTTGGACTGTTTTCTGTATTTCAGTGATGTACGTCATTGGGATTTTAATAGGAATTGCATTGAATTTGTATATTAATTTTGGAAGTATCACCATCTTTACTATATTAAGTCGGCCTATCCAGGAGCATGGGAGGTCTTTCCATTTCCTAGTGTCTTCTGCAATTTCTTTCTTTAACTTTTTATAGTTCTCATTAAATAGTTCTTTTACATCTTTGGTTAGGTTAATTCCTAAATATTTTATTTTTTGGGAGGTTATTGTGAATGGGGTTGCTCCCTTTATTTCCCTCTCTTCCTGTGCATTATCAGTGTATAGGAAGGCAACTGATTTTTGTGGGTTTATTTTGTATCCTGCTATTTTGCCGAAGTGACTTATGATTTCTAAAAGTTTGGGGATGGAGTTTTTGGGATCGTGGAGGTATAGTATCATGTCGTCTGCAAAAAGGGATAGTTTCACTTCTTCTTTCCCTATGCGGATCCCTTTAATGTCTTTTTCTTGCCTTATTGCCCTGGCTAAGGGTTCTAGGACTATGTTGAAGAGGAGTGGAGACAGTGGACATCCTTGCCTTGTTCCTGTTTTTAGGAGGATTGGTTGTAGCTTTTCCCCATTAAGTATAATATTGGCTATTGGTCTGTCATAAATGGCTTTTATTGTTTTTAGAAATGTTCCTTCTATTCCTATTTTCTCCAGAGCTTTTAGCATGAATGAATGTTGAATTTTATCAAAGGCCTTTTCTGCATCTGTGGCGATAATCATGTGATTCTTGACCTTGGCTCTGTTGATATGCTGGATTACATTTATTGACTTACGTATGTTAAACCATCCCTGTGTCTCTGGGATGAAGCCTACCTGATCATAGTGTATTATTTTTTTTATGTGTTTCTGGATTCTGTTAGCTAGAATCTTGTTAAGGATCTTTGCATCTGTGTTCATCAAGGAGATTGGCCTGTAATTCTCCTTTTTGGTTGGGTCTTTGCCTGGTTTGGGGATGAGTGTGATATTGGCTTCGTAGAATGAGTTTGGGATAGCTCCCTCCTTCTCTGTTTCTCTGAAGAGCTTGAGGAGTATGGGTATTAGTTCTTCTTTAAAGGTCTTATAGAATTCTGCTGTGAATCCATCTGGTCCTGGGCTTTTTTTTGTTGGAAGACTTTTGATAGCTTCCTGTATCTCATTATAGGATATTGGCTTATTTAATTGGTTAACTTCTTCTTTGCTCAGTCTGTATAGTATCTTTACAATAAAAATATATAAGAAAATGTAAGGTTTTTGATTCAAACACCACAAACACACACAAACAGAACACAGACACACATACAGACACACACACACACACACACACACACACACACACACATACACACACACACACACACACACACACACACACCCAAGGGCCAGAGAAATTTGGTTGATTTTTCTTGTGGCCAAGAAAATACTGGTTCATTTCACTACTCAGAAAATAAGTGAATGACTCAAATTCATGCCAAGAGCTCTGTATTTAGATTTTCATCCAATCTCCCATCAGCTCTTTGGAGTACATACCATTGTGTACTTTGCAAGTTATCATATATTACAGATATCAACCAAATATATCCCAGATTCTGGCAACATCTTCTGCCAAGAGAATGCTGTAATTTCCATTATAAAGAAGACTGTTGAAAGCAGGGCACCAATGGTTTATGCCTGTAATCCTAGATACTCAGGAGGCTGAGATCTGAGGATCACAGTTCAAAGCCAGCCCGGGCAGGAAAGTCCGTGAGACTTTTATTTTAAATAAACCATGAGAAAATGGGAAGTGGCACTGTGGCTCAAGTGGTAGAGTGCTTGCTTTGAGCTGAAGAGCTCAGGGACAGCGTCCAGGTCCAGAGTTCTAGCCCCACAAACAGCAGAAGACTGTGAGCATTAGTGGCACAGCACTGCTGGTTCTTTTTGAGGATGAAATTAAGGGAGTGTCAAGCATTGCATGCCATCTTGTATATTGGTACTTTAGAAAACCAGGAGGAATTGAAGTTTATTTTGGAGGTAGGTTATACAGGGGATAGGAAGACTTGAGTAGCCTGGAAGCCAGGCTTCTACTTCAAAATAGGAAACTATTTTACTTACTACCCCAAAGGCTGTATCAGAGAGGGGAAGCCAGAGTTAAGTATGCAGTTTCCAAGATCATATATAAAACCCTTGTTGCTTCAGTACTGGTAAAGACCCCTCGAATTTTCTGCCGGTGGTTCTCTATAAGATGAGCTGAACTTTGTTCGGAGGCTGGCATCTCAAAGGCTTACTCTGCTCAAGAGCCATGAGTTAAGAAGAATAGAGTTGAATCTGTAGCTATTATAAGTTCATTAAGTGTCTAGGCTGATGATTTGACGAAGCCATCTTGGTCTAAAGTCTAGTATGAAGAGCTTTCAAATATAGCTGCAGTGTCTTTGGATGTTATCATTCCTTTTGACAGTTGAATATATGATTAATTAATAAAAAGAAAGATTACCTGAAATAAGATGTGAATTGTGCCTGTTCACATGATTATACCTTGCATGTGAAAATTAGTTTGACCTTTTCATGGAAAGAAATTACTTGGAGCACTGTTATTGCTCTGTGGAACAGCTTTTGGAATTATGTATTAATTGTACTTTTACTTTGGCTCTGAGGGTCAAACTCATTGTCTTACACGTGTTAGCTAAGAACTCTTTCACTGAGCTTTACCTTGGTTCCTCAAAATTTTGTAATTATGTTCTTCTGCTTTCCTTCTGTTTATTTATTAGTTGGTTTCTCTTTAATTTGGTGCTTAAGTCATTCATATCAGGAGGAGTATAATTTTCTAGAAATCTTACAATTTTTTTCACCAGAATTATTTAAGATACTTTTATTATTTTTTTCAGATAGAAATACTTACCTTTTTGGTTTTTTTACTTAAAAAAAATCATGATTACAGAATGTTGTACATTTTCCCCATAGTTTTGTATTTTGTCTTCTTGATATATCTGATGTAAACATGGCATTGTTAGTCACTTTTCCCCACTGTGACAAATAACCAAGGGAAACCACTGAAAGGAAGACATATGTATATTTGGACTTCCAGGTTCAGAAATTCAGTTCATGGTGACTTGGCTCTGTTGCGTCTGTGCCTGTGGGTGGAGATGCAGAGCATATGTTGGGAGCATATGGTGGCTCACCTCAAGACTGAGGAAGAGATAGAGCAGCTCTGGACAAGTTATAACCTCCCAAGGGCTATCCCCCAGTGACCCACTTCCTCCAGCAAGGCTGCACCCTTCAGTTTCCAGAACTTCCCAAAATACAACCAGCTAGGCAATTCATGAGCCTTCTGAGGGACACATCATATTCAAACCATAACAGTACCCTCTCCCCTCCCCACTTTTTGGGTTGGTCATGGGTCTTGAACTCAGCCTGGTGCTGTCCCTGAGCTCTTTAGCTCAAGGCTAGTGCTCTACCACTGGAGCCACAGAACTACTTCCAGTTTTCTGGTGGTTAATTGAAGATGTTTCACGGACTTTCCTGCTCAGGCTGGCTTTGACCTACCATCCTCACATCTCAGCCTCCTGAGTAGCTAGGATTACGGGAGTGAGCCACTAGCGCCCAGCTGCTCCCCCTCTTTTTATTTTGTCGGCTGTGAGGCTTGAACTCTGGGCCTGGATGCTATCCCTGAGCTCTTCAGCTCAAGGCTAGCACTCTACCCCTTGAGCCACAGCGCCACTTCCGGTTTTTTGAGTGATTTTTTTTTGGAGATAGGAGTCTCACAGACTTTCCTGCCCGGGCTGGCTTTGAATCGTGATCCTCAGATCTCAGCCTCCTGAGTAGCTAGAATTACGGGCATGAGCCACTGGCGCCTGCTGCTGTCCATTTTTTAAATGGATGAATATAATATTAGTCCTCAATCTCTATTTTTGAGGCACAGAATTGAATTATGTCCAAAATTAGCTGGAGAGAGATGCATAAAATTCTTCTACTTTTTAGTTTATTTCTTTTTACAAGTCTTTCTATCTCCTGTAACAGCTGTTTTATACAGGAGCCTGCATTTGGTTCAGAGACACTCATGACTTTCACATCTTCACTGTGATTCTTACATTTTCCATCAGAAATAATGATATTGTACCATTTGTAAGGAAATAGAAAGATTTGGAAACAATTATATTAAGTAAGCCAGACCCAATGAAACATAGGTTGCATGTTTTCCCTCATTTGTGGAAGCTAGAACATGTCTATAAGTCTACAAATAAATACACTGGATGAAAAAAACAAACACTGGAAAATGATAAAGTATGCAGGTCTCTAGGCATTCACACACAATGAGACCAAAGAAGATACTCTTCAGAGAGGAACACACAAAGGCACAATACTTGTGTGTATCTGATCATATAAAATAATATTTATTGAATTGAATTCCAGGAAATGGAAATGAGTCTTTTGTCTTTGTTGCTATATTGCTTTGTT
The DNA here is from genome assembly GCF_019054845.1 of Dipodomys spectabilis. Taxonomy (NCBI): domain Eukaryota; kingdom Metazoa; phylum Chordata; class Mammalia; order Rodentia; family Heteromyidae; genus Dipodomys; species Dipodomys spectabilis. The sequence continues at coordinate 37,415,166 of NW_024870679.1, read as the reverse complement.
TTCTTTTTATCTTGTTTGTTCATTTATCTGTCCTTGGGAGGGTAAGGGGGGCATAAAAATAATGGGACAAAAGGTGATCAAATACAGCAGTGGTACTCACTAGACACTAGGGTGAATATGAACTATGCAACTTGTGGATGGGGAGGGGAGAGGAAAACTGGGAGAGAGCGAGGGAAGGGGTGATCTTGTCCAAAAAGAAATGTACTCTTTACCTGACTTATATAACTATAAACTTCTATACATCACCTTTACGATATCAATAAAAATAAATTTTAAAAAGTTATGTTTTGTTTGACATAGTATTTATTCTGATTCCAACTTGTCTTCTGTAACCTTTACTTCACCATTTATTAAATTTCTTTTCTTCTGAAGTAGGGATGGGGCATTTTCTTGGTAAATCATTTACTTAAAAGTAACTAAAGTTAACTGGAACTTATTTTTAGTGTGTAGCTGGAATAAAGATATAGAATTTTGCTCTTAATGGTGAGTCTTACAAAATAGCTTCAATATTTAGCAACTAAGAAGCATTTGTCTTAATAATTTAATATAAATATACATTAAATATATAATTATCACAATTATATTATATTATATATACTATTATATAATAAAATATATAATTATAATTTACTGTATATAATATATATGTTATACTATAGTATATATTATGTTACATATATGATATATTTCATATGTAATAAAATATATACTGTAATATAATTATAATGTATTAACTTACAAAATTATAATATATTATATAATATGTACTTGTGATCACAATTATATATTATATATTTGTATAGATGTGTGTCTTTTTACTATATGGTTGGCCTTGCTATATGTATTTTTGCACATATGTACATGTAAGAAGGTGTGTCTTATGATCTAGATTGGCTCTATGTCTATGAATAATTACATCTTAAAAAACAATTTTTTTCTGCCTGTCCTAAGACTTGAACTCAGGGTCTGGGTGCTGTCCCTGAGCTTCTTTGCTCAGGGCTAGCACTCTACCACTTGAGCCACAGTGCCACTTCCAGCTTTTTCTATGTATGTGGTGCTGAGGAATTGAACCCAGGGCTTCATGCATGCTAGGCAAGCGCTCTACCACTGAGCCACATTCCCAGCCCCTACTTTATTGTTATCAGCTCATTTCAACATCCCCATCTATTATAGAAGTGGTTTTTTTTTGAGGAGGCAATGAAGATAATTCTTAAAACTTTTAAGTCTCCCTTTATGCATTATATTAATATTCATATGACAAAGCATTCCATTTACTATCACTATAATTCAATAAATACTTCACAGATAAAGCCCTAGAAGTCTATACTAGATTCAGCTACTTTAATAAATCATTAAAATAATAAAATAATGAAAATATTAGTATAATTATTTTTGAGCAATGCATTAAGAGGTAGTCTGGGAAAGAAGTTCTCTGAAAAGTAAAATGTGTTTTGTAACAATGAAATGTACAAGACATTATGTTGAAAATGAACAGTACTATGGTGAATAATGCTGCAATAAACATAGTTGTGCTGGTACCTTTAGTCTGGTCTTGTTTGTGACCAATCAAGTAAATGCACAAAAGTAGGATTTCTGGGTCATAGTGGAGCTCTATGTGGAGTCTTTTGAGGAACCTCCATACTGCTTTCTAAAGTGGTTGAACAAGTTTACACTCCCACCAACAATGCAGTAAGGTTCCCTTCTGTCCACATCCCCTCCAGCATCTGTTGTTATTAGAGTTTTGATTTTAGCCATTCTAACTGGAGTGAGGTGGTATCTCAATGTCTTATTTGCATTTCTTTTATGGCTAGAGAGGTTGAGCATTTCTTCATGTGTCTATTGGCTATTCTTCTTTCCTCTTCAGAGAACTTTCTCTTTAAGTCTTTAGCCCACTTATTTATCAGGCAGTTGTTTCTTTGAGGATTTGTTGGTGGGGGATTTAATTTTTTGAGTTCTAAGTATATTTTAGATATGAGACCCTTGTCCATTGTATGGCTAGTGAATATCTTCTCCCAATCTGTTGGCTTTCTATTGATCTTGCTAGCTATGTCCTTTGCCATGCAGAAACTCTGCAACTTCATGCAATCCCAGATATGGAACCAACCCAGATTCCTCTCAGTAGATGAATGGATCAAGAAAATGTGGTATATATACACAATGGAATTCTATGCCTCCATCAGAAAAAATGACATTGCACCATTTGTTAGGAAATGGAAAGACTTGAAAAAAAATTATATTGAGTGAAGTAAGCCAGGCCCAAAGAAACATAGGTCCCATGGTTTCCCTTATTTGCAATCACTAGTATATGTCAGAGACAAGCAGAAAAGGTCATGATGTTAAGCGAAATGAACCCCAAGATAAGGACACAAGTGTATTTATTTTCTTGCTTGCTATTGTTTCTAAGGTATTTATAAGGTACCACATGATTTTTTTGTTGTTGCTTTGTATGTCCCATTTTCCCTGTATTTGATGGTATAATTTGGGGAGTGGAAGGGAAGAAACAAATTGTTTAAATAGGGATACAGGTTGACCCATTGCAACAATGAGATGTACAAGATGCTATGTCAAAAAGCGAACTTTACAGTTTAGGAGGGGGGGTGGGGTGGCGGGAGTGTAGTTGTGGAGATGGGAGGGAAGGGATGGTAGGGGAAAAACAAAGGAGGAGGCAACACTGTTTGATAAGAAATGTACTCATTACCTTGCTTATGTAACTGTAACCCCTCTGTACAGTATTTTTACAATAAAAAACGTACAAAAAAGTAAAATGTGTCAATGGCTTCAGATTAACTGAATTTTTCATATGTATCTGAATTTTTCATTTGTACTGTATGGTCTTTCTTAATTAAGTCACTTATTTAATACATTATATTAGTATAGTAATGAACACATATGCATTTCACTTAAAGAGACACTCTCAGTTGAAAAATAAGTAAATTAATAAATGAATGTCAACTCAAGCAAGACTAACTGGGTTTAAGAACTGGCTCTTTGCTGGACACCAGTGGCTCACACCTGTAATCCTAGCTACACCGGAGGTGGAGATATAAGGATCCTGGTTCAAAGCCAACCTGGGCAGGAAAGTCTGTGAGACTCTTATCTCCAAATAACTACCAGAAAAAATGGAAGTGTCACTGTGGCTCAAGTGGTAGAGGGCTTGCCTTGAGCTGAATAGCTCAGGAATAGCGACCATGCCCAGAGTTCAAGCCCCACAACTGACCGAAAAATAAAAAACAAAAAGCAAAAAATAAAAACAATAACAAAACTGGCTTTTCTTCTCGTAAGTTATCTGATATTGAGCAAGTTATTTGTACCTTCTTGTTTTCATTTATAGAGTAGTAATAACAGCAGCAGTTAACTCACAGATTTGTGTTCGAGTTCATGTATAAAGGAGTAAGCAAAATAAAAAAAAAGAAAATTACCATAGGGGGGAAAAAAAGGAGTAAGCATATTACCTGATAACAGTAAATACAATGCAAGTCTTGTCTTCCCTTATAAGAGTTGAAATATTATGAAATTAATAGCATCAATTAAAAAGTTGTTATAAAATTAGTAAAATTTTATCATGAAATTAATAGTCAAATGTTTTATTGGTTCTGTGACATTTTTCTCTCATCTGTTGGTGTTGTTTTTTTTTTTTTTTTCCTTTTGTCAATCATAGGGCTTGAACTCTGGGCCTGGGTGCTGTCCCTGAGCTCTTCAACTCAAGGCCAATGCTGTACCACTTGATCCACAGTGCCACTTCACATTTTCTGGTAGTTAATTAGAGATAAGGGTCTCATGGATTTTCCTGCCCAGGCTGGCTTTGAACAGTGGTCCTCAGATCTCAGCCTCATGAGTAGCTAGGATTACAGGTGTGAGCCACCAGCACCTGGCTGTTAGTAAGTTTTAATGGCTACTCTCAGAACTTTTCTTATAGTACATTATTTTGGCTTCTGTCATGTGTCACTATTCATTACAGAATGAATTATTATCCTGGTCAAAGTCTTTAGGGAAATTTCCTGTAGTGGAGGCTTCAAACAAAAAAAATTAAACAAAATATTTTAAAACTCCCACTTTTGTGGAAGGTAGTTATTAGCTATTAGTTATATTATTTAGTTATATATTAGCATATTACTATGCTAATTATTACTATATTAATAACGTACTTATCTATATCAGTTATATTCATTGATCCTCAACAACTGACAATCTCTGTATCCATGCTCTTTTACAACCCTCTTACATTGGTTCTAGACTTACTGTTTTGACTTGCTTTATAGTCAGTGCTACATTAGAAGCATGGCCTATCCTGAAGCTTGAAGGATTGTTGAACATTAAGTCTGCTCTTCTTGTGAGAACTCAACTATCTGCATTGAAAAAGTTATACTGGCTTCCTAGGAAGAGATCCAGGTGCCTAAGTCATCCCTGCCAAGGCTCACATATATGAGTCAGACCTGATACCAAACGGGGCAGGGATGAAACTCCTAACCTGAGCCAGCCCAATTTCCCATGTAACTGAATTGTAGGCAGATTGGTAGTTCTTAAAATCCATGTTTCTTTCAGGGGTTTGTTATGAAACAGTAGATTGTAGATTCACTTTTATTGCTGCCTCAAAAATAGACTGCTTTCAGGAATTATGGTGTCTCTGTATACTTACTTCCTCCCAGTCTCTAAGGTGAATCAGGTCAAGAAGACTTTCTGCCAATAGGTCTGTGCTTCTCAGTACTTACAAGCAGTGCATTTCACTTCTGCATTTCATAATGATTTCATCATCTTCAGGGATTTAAGTTTTGCTGACTCCAAGATCTGCTACTACCTTGTTCCCTGTAAATTCAGACTCTTCTCTGCATTTGTCTTTCCATCTCTTTTGCCTTATTTCTTCTGCTTCTGCTCCAGTCTTTGAGAAACATAGCTCTTGCCTTTAATAAGTCCTTCATTTTTGGGAAGCACAGTTTTGATGTCTTTTTCTTTATTATTGACTCATGTTATATCTCTTTGGGCCTTTTCTGTATGACCTCTATCTCCAAATTCAACTGCCATTGACAATTGTGAGATTTGCAGGTGAAATCGATAGCAATTTGATGAAAATGATATTTAACCATTTGCCCCATTATCTTAGTTGGTTTATATAATTTCTAGGAACAGACAGAGCAGCTTTAAAATTGGCCGATGAATGTACTGGCATCTATTTAATTCTTTTTGTAATAAGAGCCACTGGACATGTTTTTTTTCTTCTTCTGAAGATGATGTAATAAACTTGAGAGCCTTAGTTACTGTTAGCATCCTTTAAAGTTCTAGAATTCAGAGACAGAAATCATGACGTTTAAATGTTTTTTTCTTCTTAGATCAAATCACATTTTAGGTTCTCATCCACTCTCTTTGGACAGTAATATCATCATATTTAATAACTGTAACTGACTAATTTGCACTGTATTCAGGAAAGGGTATAGATAGAGACCAGCAGAAGCATGGTGTGCTGTAGATCCACACTGTCTCAGTCTGATTAACTTTGGTTTGGGGCTCAATTTCAAGGTAATGGATAGTGTGGGCGATATAGAATACAAAGCAGAAAGTCCACTGGATCCTTGAAGAACTGGGTCTTAGTTAGGTCAGCAGCCAGTGTTTGAAAACACAGTGTAGATCAAGAGTCCATTTTGCCCCTATCATTGATAAACTGTGAGGTATGTCTTTCATTGTTAAGGATGTAAAAATGGTCCAAGTTTGGATTGTCATATCCTTGGTAAGCCTTATTCCGCCACCCCCTCCTTCTCTTTTTCTGTATCTCGTCAGATGTTATCTTCTTCCCTCACCCATTATCTCTCTCTTAACATAGAGAAAATTGCTTCAACTGATGCAATTGTTATGTGCTTCTTCTTTACAGAAAAAATAAAACTTGTATTGTCCATTTGGGGCCTGTCATTGTTTCTCCTATTAGACTGAGCTGCTTGGGTGCAGAAATTGTGTCCTCAAGCAGAAAAGGTCAAAAGCTATGTACATATGACCATATAAGATGATGTTAAGCAAAATGAACCACAGACAGGGACACAAATGTTTTTTATTTCTTGTTATTGTTTTTAATATACTTATAATATGCTATGTGATTTTTTTGTTTCTTTTGTATATTCTTCCCCCATGGTATAACCTCATTTTCACTGTACTTAATTCTGGTGCCCTGCATCTTGTATATACACTTTTCTAATTTGGGGAGGGAAGGGTAAAAACAAAATGCTTAAATAGGGATACAGGTTGACCCATTGTAACAATGAGATGTACAAGACACTATATTAAAAACTATCTTTACAACTTGTGGGTCGGGGAGGGAGGAGTTGGGGAGGTGTGGAGGGAAAGGATGGTAGGGAGGAAACAAAGGAGGAAGTAACAATGCTCTATAGGAAATGTACTTATTACCTTGCTCATGTAACTGCAACCCCTCTGTAAACTATTTTTACAATAAAAACATAAAAAAAGAAAAGAAATTGTGTCCTCATCATCCCTGTACCCCCAGGATCTGATGGGGGGAACTGTATTCCAGGTAGAGAGGGTGTGCCCTAAGGTTTATTGACATGAATGGAGAAATAGGCGAATATACTTCATTCAAGTCTTCTTACCCTCCAGCTAGGTTATTAGTTCAATAGGCAAAGTCATCCCAACCATATCTTCCATTTCTGTTCCTTACCAATTTCCTTCTCTTCTCTGACTGAAAGGACTAGACAACCAGGGAGAAGGAAACTTATGTTTCCCTGCATGCATGCATCCCTCCTCCGCTTCTCTGCACCACCCCTCCCCCTCCCCACACTGATTCAATCCAGCTGGTTTCTTAAGGCAGCATCAGATGAAGTTCTTTGGTGCCTGTTCCTGCCTGTTGCTCCATCGCGGGCATTCTCCTTCTCGGACCCACTGCCAGGGTGTCTTGTTGGACCTCCTTGGTGATGATCTGACCTCTTTTGGTTCTGGAGCACTGCAAGCATCACTCCAGAGTCCTTTGTGCAACAGGAGAGCAGCGCGCTCTTTCGCTCACACCAGCTCCTTCCACCAGCTCCTTCCAGGTAAGGTGCTTTCCAAGCCTCCTCTTCTCTGCCTCTGCCCACCTCTGGCCCTGCGTCTTCCCCATCCCTGCTTAGCTCCTGCCCCTTTGTGCATCCTGGATCTACGAGGAGCCCTGGGTACTGTATTTGCGGCAGATGAACAGCGAGGGACTGACACGTTCTAGGGATGGCGAATGGGAGTGCGCGGGCGGCCGGGAGGGGGCGGGGGGGGGGCGTGTAGTGGCAGACGGCCGCTGGGATTATGAATGGGGGCGGCGAGTTGAGGTTCAAACCAGGATTTTCAGCATCTGGCTGAGAAGGTACGCAAGGCTGTGCGTAATCCTTCAGCTCTGGCTGGAAAGGAGATACTGAGCTCCCAGCTGGAGTGAGGGCTTGCTTTATTTATTTATTTTTCCTGCTGAACACCCCAGGTACGGTACCCTGCAGGGTAGAGTATTGCGTGAGGGTGGCAAGGTAGGTGGGAAGGGAAGAGACGCAGAACGGGCAGTCTCGGGGACCAGCCGACTGGGGACCACATGCATCCCTCCTGAGGATTGACAGGTGGTGGCCGCAGCAGTTAGTCTACTACACAACATCTAATCCCGCAATATGGTCATGCTGTAATCCCCCCGCCCCGCACGGGGCTGAGGAGTGCAGCAAGGCAGCCCCAGTGACCCCCAGAAGCCGTCTCTTCCCCGGGGTGCAGGTGGGGGGCTAGGAACAGAGAGAAGAGCTTCGGAGCGCATTGCTGTCCACCGTGTCGTGCTTGCCTCGGTCCTCCACTCCCGTGGATCGGCTGTTTGGTGTGCGCTCCACCACCAGCCTGGGTCGGCCCCCGCGCGCGCGCCCCATTTCCCTGGGGGCTCCCAGCCCCGCCTCAGAGGCTGCGTGCGGGTTGCTGATTGCTGATTGCCGGCCAGGCTGCATGCGAGCCAGCGTCCTCTGGCTGGATCTCGCCCCCGGCGGGAGCTGGGAAGGCTGCCTTGCAGGGCTCCGTGGTGGTGGTGGAGCTGCTGCGGTGCCGGGTGGAGCCTCAGCCAGAGCCCAACTGTCCACAGATCGGTACCCAGCAGCGTGGTGCAGCAGAGGCAACCCGGGGCAGCAGGGCGGCTTGCACCAGGGTAGCCTGAGGTAAGAGCTGCTTAGGAGGCTGTGGCTTTATTTAATGGAGAGTGTGGAGGTACGGTGGGGCTGATGCAAAGCTAAGTGGGGAATGAAGTCACTGAGCCAGGATGGTTGGCGTCATTGTCCCCTCTGGCACTGCTCTTTGCTCTCTCTTTCTCCACTTCTCCATTACCCCCCCCCCCCCCCCCCCCCGCCACCTGCATAGATCTCTAGGCAAGTCATTGAGAAGGAGGAGGGAAAATGGAACGAGAAGCGATTCAGGGCTCTGAGACCCACGAGTGGATGTTGGCCAGGTGCTGGTGGCCAGGGATTGACTGCGGTGGCATAAGCCGCCGGAACCCCGAGTACCCAAGTGTTTGCTGGTTTGCGGGGACCCCAGATGATTGTGTACGCCCAGGCCCAAGTGTCCTGGGTTCTGTTTAGAACTTTTGGAAAACATTGTCTGTTTTTTTTTTTTTACCTGGCGGGGTGGTGGTGGTGGTGGTGGTGGTGTCTGCAGTGTATTACAGGCCTGGCTCATTCTGAAAGTGGGGAGCAAGAGACCCGCCTGCACCCCACCCCACTCTCGGGTTTTTATACCCCGCCCCCCTAAACAGGCACCTTTCCTATGCTATAAACACAAACATTGGAACCCACTGTAGGGAGAGCTGTAAACCACGTATCACGTCCAAGTATCAAAGGAATAGCTCTTAATTATGCGTGTATATGCTACTCTTTCTTTTCAAGAAAGTCTTTTGAGATGTACACCTAAAATTACACTGATTTTTACCTTACATTTGCATACCATGTGTTTCTTGCTACTGAATGGATATGTATTCCAATATTAGATCTGTCTGAGATAATCATCATTCCTTGAATCATATGTATCTTTTAAATTCAGAGTTTTTCAGCTGCTTAAAAGTTCTGGGCCATATTGTAAGAAACCAAAGTATATTAAGTTGAAAATTATGATTAAAAATATTCAAGTTCAGCCACAGATTTTATTGGAACATAATTTTCTCCCTCTTTCCATTTGCTAAGACCTGTTGTTATGCTCATATGCTTCATAAAAACAAAAGCATTTTCATAAAAACAAAAGCCCCAGCACCTCAAATATTTTAATCCAGACTACTTAAGCTACAGGGAGAGATTTGGAATCTTTCTAAACACGAGTCAACAAGAAGATGGAAAAGACCAATGACTTCACTTCAGGTAAAAGGAGATTTATCCCATGGTACCTCATTTATCTTCTGGCATCCATGAGAGAATCTGTCCCCCACCCCCATCCCATATCATCATGTGTCTTCAGCACAACATTGGTCTATTCAGTGTTTCAAATCAATAACACATTTAGTGTATGTCTCTATCCTTAATCTTTTTTATAAACAACATAGTGACAACTTGTTAACTTACCCCAAATAAGTAAGCATTATGTGGACTTGCGTTTTTGACATGGCATAATTGGTGCCCTGAGGTTGCATTGTGTTGACTTACCTTTTTCTCAGCTGATTTCAATTTATTTCTAGCTTGACATATTTTGCAAAGATGAATTGTCTCAAATGTCTCTAGAGAGTATCCACTTGGACATGCTTGCTTGCTTTTGTAATAAGGTTGGTTTTGACTTAAGGAATAAGAAATCAATCATATATGGTTATGAGTCCTTTACTAGCTAGAGACAGGTAAGTAAGAACAGCAGGTACAGTGGAAGGAAGAGTTTGTTGGTTAAGATGGGAAGGGATGGGAAGAGAAAACAAAGGAGGAGGCAACAATGCTTGATAAGAAATGGACTCATTACCTTGCCCATGTAATTGTAACCCCTCTGTACGGTATTTTCACAATAATTAAAAAAATCATATTATATATAGGAATCATATTTTTAGTTTTGTTTCTAAACTGTACAATCCTAGCTTATAATATTTTTGTATGTACATTTGCTGGTCCTGGGGCTTCTACTCAGTTCCTGATCACTATGCTGAGTTATTCTTTTTCTTTTTTTACCTCATCAAAGCTAGCCCTTTACTACTTGAGACACAGCTCCACTTCTGGCTTTTTGGAGGTTAACTGGAGATGAGTGTCATGGATTTTCTTGCCTAGGTTGGCTTAGAACTAAGATCCTCAGATCTCAGACTCCTTCATATCTAGGATTACAGGTGTCAGCCAATAGCACCTAGTTTAGGTCTCTTTCTATCTTACTTGGCTTCTTTTGTTTAGAGAGCAAGAATAAGATGAAGAGATCTTGAATAAGAAGTATTTGGGTCTCTTATTATGATATGCAACTTCACCTATTTTTCTTTTTAAGAAAATTCAAGCAGCATGGTTTGGAGGGATGAGGATGTTGTTCATCACAAGACAAATGGATTCATTGGAGTACTGTTGCAAACAACTTGCAATATATGGCAGACACTTCTTTAAGAAGGCCCTGTTGCCTTAGCTGCTAGAAATATTGTTGACAGACAGTCTTCAGTGGCCAGAAATTTGGAGGGATGCTTGAGGTATAAGAAGGTTATACTCCTTTCTGGCACAGCTCATCTCCAATGGTTAATCCATGTACGGTTGTAAAGGTCAGGCTGTCTCAGCATAATTCTGCATAATTAGGGTTTTTTTTTTTTTTAGCTCTGGAGCTCCCAGGATTTGTGTCGGGTCTTGAATGGCACTTTTCTTTCTCCATTTGTCCACTTCTATTTTTCCTTGCTTTCCTACCTTTCTTCCTTTGACCATAGCAAGAAAGTCCTCAGTGAAGCGGCATATTGATGTTCCTATTAGCATGGCTAAGGAAACCAGCCTGGGACAATGACCTTCCAAACACATTCATTTTACTGGTTTGAATCCATTTGTTTTGTGAAACATTCTTTCTAGACTTTTATTGGATTTATAGTTTCTGTAGATCTTTTCATACTGATTGAAGTGTTTTTTATGTTTCTTAATTGTAAAAATAGTGTACAGACGGGTTACAGTTACATGAGTAAGGTAATGAGTACATTTCCTATGGAGCATTGTTACCACCTCCTTTGTTTTTCCCCTCCATTCCTTCCCTCCCCACCTCCTCAATTCCCCTTTTCCCTCAAGTTGTAAAGTTCATTTTCTACATAGTGTCTTTGTATATCTCATCGTTACAATGGACCATCCTGTTTCAGCATTTTGTTATTTCCCTTCCCCTCCCCAAATTAGAAAAATGTACATACAAGATGCAGGGCACTGACATCAAATACAGTGAAAACAGGGATTTTACTGGGGGAAGAACATACAAGAGAAACAAAAAAATCACATTGTATATTTTAGATACATTAAAAACAATAGCAAGAAAGAAAAAACAATTTATGTCCCTATCTTGGGGTTCATTTCACTTAACATCATCTTATATGGTCATATGTACATAGCTTTTGACATTTTCTGCTTATCTTAAACTTATACTAATTATTGAAAATAAGGGAAACCATGGGACTTATGTCTCTTTGGGCCTGGCTTACTTCACTTAATATAATTTTTTTCAAGTCTTTCTATTTCCTAACAAATGGGGCAATTTCATTCTTTCTAATGGAGGCATAGAATTCCAGTGTGTGTGTGTGTGTGTGTGTGTGTGTGTGTGTGTGTGTGTGTGTGTACCACATTTTCTTGATCCATTCATCTATTGAGGAGCATCTGGTTTGGTTCCATATCTTAGCTATGGTAAATAATGCTGTGATAAACATAGTTGTGCTGGTAGCTTTAGTATAGCCTGGTTTGTGATTGTTTGGGTAAATGCCCAAAAGTGGGATTGCTGGGTCATAGGGAGCTCTAAGTGGAGTCTTTTGAGGTGATTGAAATGTTATACATCCTATTTGTTTTTCTTGTTCTGGGGCTTGGACTTTGAGCCTGAGTATTATCTCTGAGCTTCTTTTTGCTCAAGGTTAGTGCTCTATCACTTGAGCCACAGCTCTAATTCTGGCTTTTTCTACAATTAATTGGAAATAAGAGTCTCATGGACTTTCCTGCCCAGGTTGATCTTCAGATCTATGCCTCCTGAGTAGCTAGGACTGGGCATGAGCCACCAGCACCTGGCTATTTTTTAAGTTTTTTTAATATTGTTTTTATTATTCAGATTTTGTATTATTGGGTGAAATGAATCAAAATACCAGTTCCTGTCTTGAATTACGTAAGGTCTTTATAATGTTACAATTCAGATCATCTATTTCAAAATGCCATGTTAATAAAGCCACCACAATTTTATACCTTGCTTGTCATTATGTAAGTAGTTTTTATCTTTAGTTTGTCTCTTATAACCAATGATTATTTAAATGTACCCACATTTTCTGTTTACTGTTGCTTCTTGCATCTGTCTTCTTCATTTCAAATTCACATTCCTTCCTTATGAACTCTGTTTTTTTGTAAGCATGCACAAATGATAGAAATATATTAATCTTTTTCATTGTTGTTTGAAACTATTTCACCATAACACATAGATAATGGGTTGTATGAGGAGAATCCTAAGTTAACAATTATTTTCCTCATCACTCTTGTCTTGTAGTCCGGACTGTTGAAAGTGAGAGATTTATTTCTTGGTTACATTAACTGTTCTTTGTCGTTGGTATACTGCAGTTTCTCTGTAGTGTTCCCAAGTGCGGGTTTGTTCCTTCATGAGGAATCTTGTTCTCCTTTAACCCAATGACTTCTGTGTTTCTTGATTTATTAAAAAGCTCATTGTAGAATCTTAATACTATAATGCAAGATTAGATGACTCTATGTTGTATTGTCCACATTGTAAACATGCTTTAAAAAATTCCAGTTTAACTCTTTATTTAAATACTACTCAGATATTGTCTTGATTCTGTCCAATTATTTTCTCTGAATTTCTAAAATTTCTTTATGTACATGTTAGACACTTTTAAAATTATCCATTCTATTGATTTCCTGTTAGTTTTTAGTTACAAATGTTTTAAAGAGACCTTCAGGTGAGTATAAAGAACAATTTTTCAGCTGTCTCTATTTTCATTGATGCTTCATCTGTTGATTAAATTGTTCATTGACTTAGTTTCATTTGATGCTTTTATTTTGCTCACTTTCCCTGCTGGATTTTCTACTCTTTTCTTACAGATTCTTTAACTTTATTTCTTAGTATGATACCTGTATTTGTTTTCAAGTATTTTCTGTTGTGATTGTTGTATTTTAATATATATTATTGTAAAGATACTGTACAGAGGGGTTACAGTTATATGAGAAAGGTAATGAGCACATTTCCTATTGAGCATTTCTCCCCCTTCTTTCTTTTTTCCCTACCATTCCTTCTCTCCCACCTCTCTTACTCCCCCCCACCAGAAGTTGTAAAGTTGGTTTTCATCAGTCTTGTACATCTCATTGTTACAATAGGTCAACCTGTATCCCAGTTTCAGCATTCTGTTGATGCAGGAAGAGGTTTTAAAAAAATCTTTCTTGCTGTTGTTTTTAATGTACTTATAGTGGTTGTTGTTTTTAACTTGAAATCTTTCTGGGAGTTACTTCATCCTAGTGGCTATATAGACTGGCTCTTTTTGTATTAATTAGTAGCTTTTAATGTGTATTATTTCTTTAGGTGGGGTATTATTTGGGTTATGAACTCACCTTTGACCAGTTTACTTTATCTGCCTTGTTCAGATTGGATACATTCTGTTCTCATGGTCATTGATTCCAGCCACTGTCATCTCCATTACAGAACTCATTCAATAAGTTTCAATTTGACTACTTTATTTTTCAGTTGTATACATTCTTTGGGTCTTATATACCTGCTGATACTTTCTAGATTCTTATTTCTAGAGCATTTAGGTTTGTTTGTTGAAGGATTTTTGGTAATGTATGAATTACACTTCTTGTCAGGAAATCTTCACATCTGATTTACTTAACTGCTAGTATCATTTGATTGTCTTTTATCTTTCAAATTGTGAACATATCCTGTATTTATTTATTCATTTTTACTATGACATCAGGGGGCTCTCGATCATATTTAAATCTTGTATTTCATGTTTAGTACATAGATCTTGGTCTGTTTTTGTGGGCAGTGGTAGCAATGTCAATTTAAGTTCTAGGCATGTTTTGATGCAAGTTTAGTCTGCCTCATCTTTCTGGTACTTCTGGAGTTTCTGCTGAATTCTTTCTGGGGCCACCTGAGTAGGTTGAAGAAGCCTTCTCAAGCCAGGCCTGGGATACCTTAGAAGACTTTTTTTTTCAGGCCTACTAGGAGAAGGCCTTGACTTGGCGCTGCTTGGAACATAGATACTTCTAAGTCCTAATCAGGACAATCTGCAGCTGGGTAGCCTACCATGGGGTAGGGTATCAAGATACTACTGCCATTCCTACAATCCAGAAATTACAGGCCTGCCCACCACCCTTTCACCCCTCTTCTGAGGCCTCCTTTATGTGGCTATTAGACTATTTCTAGGGTTTGCAGTTGAACTTGGCAGCAGAAGCAGGGGAATTTGATGTGTGTTGTCTTGTCTTCATTGGGAGTATGCACTTAAACTCTCTGATTGAACTTAGCCACATTGTCCATTAGTGTAGCTGAGAGTAATGGTTTGATTGTGTTTCCCCACAATATGTGTTTGCTGTAGAGAAAAAAGTCAAAACTTCAGTTTAAATAATTTGAGTTAAATCAATGGATGCTGCTGTAGCTAGAGATTTAAATGTCAAGCCCCATCCTATCAGTGGAATCTAAGACAAAAATCTATGCGATATTTTCTCTATGAAACATTTTTTCTCCATGTTGTCTTAAATCATTTGAAAAAGCTTAGCAGTTTTTGTCTGTTGCCATCTCTATGGGAAATGCTAAAAGACCCTTTAGTAGATGGAAACTTTAAATCTGGAAAAAAATAAATAGTATTATTTGCACAAGCAACTTGCTGATATTTTCAATGGATTATGGAAATAATACTAGGGTCTTGGTGTTTGGCCTCCTGATGTGTGCCACAGTGCTGGTTTGTAAAATCCTGGCATTTCAGAACTGAAAGTAATTTTAGAAGTCAACTATTTCAATCTTATTGTTTTATATTTAAGAGAACTGAGACTTTGAACTATCATAAAGAAATTAAATTCCTTCAATTCAATGATGTCAGGACTTCTTTAGTCTGAGTTCTTAGTGTTTTGTAATACTGCTTCCTTAAAGTACTTTGGAATCACCTTCTTGACATTAAAATATATAATAAGACGTAATTCTTTTGTCCTGCCTTTCCTTGCTTCCTTCCTTCCTTCCTTGCTTGCTTGCTTGCTTCCTTCCTTCCTTCCTTCATTCCTTCCTTCCTTCCTATCTTCCTTCCTTCCTTTCTTTTTTGTGCTGGTCCTGGGGCTTGAACTAAGGGCCTGGGCACTGCCACTGAACTTTTGTGCTTAATGCTAGTACTCTACGAGTTGAGCCACAACTCCATTTTGGCTCTTTTCTTTTGGTGCTTAATTGGAGATAATAGTTTTATGGACTTTCCTGTTCAGGCTGGTTTTGAACCAGGATCCTTAGATATCAACCTCTTAAGTAGCTAAGATTAGAGGCATGAGTCACCAGTGCCCAGTTTTGTCCCCTAATGAGAAAAAATATGTTGAGATGACATGATAATCCTTTAAGAATATAGACATGTTTGAAAATTTGATGATCATACAGATCAATTATCCAGAAACATGTACATATCCTCCAAAATTTGCATCCAGTATTGACAGGATGAACTTCTAAAGAGAACTTCCAGGTATGGTTTTGTGTTATACTTACTATGCATTAATTGTGGATTGTCTTTGCTGGGAAAAGTGACTTAGGAATAGTGACCTTTACTGCCTGTATCTATAGTGGTAACTGCCCTGTGCACAGCCCACTGGTCCCTTACAGGTTTATTTTCCTACAGATTCTAGAAAGCCAGTAGGTGAGAAGGACAAAGCAGGACCAACAGATGTTCAAACAGACTGCATGAAATACAAACAGGCAACTCAACCCACAGTGCTTCTCTTTTCCTCTATATGAGTGGGCAGGTGTGAACACACACACACACATACACACACACACACTCACACACACCTCACATGTACCTTAAGACTTCTTGGAAAGATTCTTCCATCTGCTTCTGTCTGCTTCCACCCTTTACTGTACAGAGAAACAATGCCTCTTTAAGATTATACTTTCTCTTTTCGGAGAAGCTGCTGCTCTGATGGTCACTTAAAACTAATTTCATCCACATCTCAAATGTTAGTGATTGAAAAAAGAAGAGTAGAGTGGCATTTGCTATATTTCCTGTGGGATTTTTTTTGATGGTAAAGGAAAAGTACACTCATATCTGTTATTTTTTGTCTTAGACCAAAATAATTAAAGATCACAGAACGGTAAGTCAATGAACTAAGAGTTCAGGAGGTAAGGCCTGATCTTGTTTTAGTTATTTATTAAAGTATTTGAAATTACTTTTAAGCAGGCTTTAATATATATTAAATATATATAGTATATATAATACATAATTAATATATATGTATGTATGTATATATATACATATTATATACATATTATATATATATGTATATATATATATAATGGCCTATGTACTTCTCAGGATTAGTTCAACTCCCAGGGAAAATACTCAATTGTATATTGTAGTGCCATGAAATATATAACACTGTGAAACAAGTGCAAAAAAAAGAAAGAAAAGACAAAAATAACAACAGAATGGAAGAGCTTTATTTTCTAAACTTTTCTAAATATTTTGTTTGCAAGGTTATTCTTTAAGGACTTAGTGAAGACTAGGAAATGATGTACTAGATTCCTGTTAAGTTGCAATTGAATGGACAGTGGCATTTTTTTGTAAAAATAAAACTATTATTTGGTCAGACTTCAGTCTCACAAATATTATTTGAAAAAAACATGGAAAGAATTATGTGATTGGTCTATGTAAAAAAGTTGAAATTGGAATATTACCTTGAAATTGTTGCAATTTACTCAGCTACAGTAGTATAGCACATGGCACAGTGAAAAGAACAAATATCTATGTGTGGGCAATGATCATAATAACAATAATGCTGCTTACGTGGATTGATTTAGATTTCATTGGTCTGGAGGTATGGTTAATACTGTTGGCTCATTCCACATCCATTCATCCTCTTTCTCACTCATTTTCCTTTGCTATACAACTTGAAAGGCTATACATTCAATTTCTCGCATCCACACTGAAGGAGGGGCTCCCTTAACAAACTGGATGGAGATTTCTTTCTGAACAAAAGATATATATATATATATATATATATATATATATATATATATATATATATCTCAAGGCTTGGTCATCCATGCCCTGTTTTTGGTGTGAGCAGCCATCTTGCAGGCATGATGCTTCATATGCCTAAATGATAGGATGAGGAAAGAGAAAAACAAATGTAGCTTTGATCCTCAGTGAGATCTTGTAGATTTGCTGCCTACCTCTTGACTTAATGTTCATGAGATAAAATACTCCCTTGCAAATTATTTCCTCCTCTCTTTGTTAGGTTTTCTGTTCTTTCAAGCCAGACACATTAACAGCTGAATACAAAAAGTAACTGTTACGATTCTGCATTAAAATTTTTGAAGGATAAAATTAATGTGTAAATCTTTGCAATTACCAACCTTTGGTTGCAAAGTTTAGGCCACTTTGCTGACTTTATTGCAAATATTTCTATTTTGAAGAAGCTTGGGGGTGACTGTTTTGGATAACTTCTAAAATGTTTATTGTTTATTGAATAAGGAACGGCGGCATGAAACTCTAAGAGCTTCTGTTTTGCATTACTCAGAAAGGATTTTAAATTTTATTCAATGAGTGAAATATACAAGGGGACAACTCTATTTCTGTAAGTCACACCTCCTACTGAGCTATAGTCCTTGGTAAGATGAGGATACAGATGGTGAATACCAATGAGCCTTGAAAAAATTGTTTTCCCCATTTGGATGAAGGAAAAATGTATAGCAGAGTGGGGTACCTTCTTTACCATTTAATGTTTCTTTCCAGCAGTTTCCTTCTGACTTCACACTACCACAGAGATCAGAAATACTTTAAAAGATAGATTTTAAAGATTAAGGAATGGTGTCCATTTGCATGAAGTGCGTAAAAGATAGAATTTTGTTTTTGCATATGATATATATTCTTCACTTGGACTTGCTTGATTTAAGTGGAGGGACTTAATAATTGTATTAAATCATTAAGAGAAAAATGAAAAATCCAATTGAGATATAATAGTCCTACTTTGTCTGTTGGGATTGTCTGATGGAATGGTGTCCATTTGCACGAAGTGCATAAAAGATAGAATTTTGTTTTTGCATATGATATATATTCTTCACTTGGACTTGCTTGATTTAACTAGAGGGACTTAATAATTGTATTGAATCATATAAGAGAAAAATGAAAAATCCAATTGAGATATAATGGTCCTATTTTGTCTGTTGGGATTACATTTATGTGACATATAATGCTACAGGTAAACTTATCTTTTTACATGCTATAAAGTGTTTGGAGAGAGATGGTCATTCAAAACTAAAGGGCTATGAATCAAGGACCCAGGCCTTTTTAAAAATTCCTTGGTTTCATGAGAGTGAATGTGTGCTTTTCACTCTCCAGGTAGAAAGACAGTAACACTTTCCAGGCACGACATCTGCTTCACAGACAGGAGCAGGGATCAGGGCAGAAGACATGCAGAAACTGAATTTATCTTGTAAAGAAAAAGAAAGCTGTCTGGGAAGATTCATCAGATAGACTTCTACTAATAATTTATTGATCAGAATTATGATAATGGCCATCCTTAAGTACAGAAAAGTCTAAACAATAGTTTTATAAATTTTATTTTAATCTAGCAAAATTGATTCCTTAAAGAAATATCTGAATTATATTATTCAATGAAGAGAAAAATAGCTCGTGGTTTGGTAATGACCACTGTCATTGCAACTGAAGAAAATGTCTCAGCTTTTGAAATCATACTTGTAGTTTTGTCTCATTAAGTTTATGATCTTGAGATTTCTTAAAATATATATGACAGCCAAAATATATATGACCGTTTAATAGTGATTAGCATTTGCATTAAGTTATTAGAAGGTACAATCATTGAAAATTTATCAGTTGTCACTTTGTATCATGAAAACTGACTTGATGTATAAAATGGAAAGGAACTTTGGTAGTTATTGATATTGAACTAATTATGGCCAATTATGTTCTATTTTCCTTCCATAAATAATAATGACATGTAGCAGTGTACCTATTGAAAATCATACAGTGAAAATATTATTCACTATTTAGTCACAACTTCTATGCATTTTATTGCTCAAGTTAGTGTCTATGGATTTTGTTTTAGGGGGCTATTTTGTTGTCCCAATATTTTAAAATGATATATGTGTTTATTATCTGAGATAAATATTTATTTCAAGAAAAGTAAAATTGGCTGAATCCTAGAGGTTTTACTTAGCTATTTTCATTTAGGGTATTGGCAAAAACAGCCTGAGAAATTTAGGATTTATTCCCTAATTAAGGTAGGCTCTCTACTTAGAAGGTATTTGTTCACATTAAGTAAGGATAATAGATCTTTTTTGATTTTTTTCTCATCAAAATGGAGTGAGACAATGGTTTTTTTTTTTTTTATTACATTTCAGGACACATTACAAACATAAATGAAATAATGAATGTACTGTATAGTATTATGTTCTGGATAATATTTTCTAAATTTTATAAATAATGCTGTTAATGTGTGAATGTTTAAACGTTTTACATTTGAATATATTTTTATTCGGTTTTACAGATGGATAGTTTTATGTGTATAGAATCCCGAGGAAACATTTTTGCTTCAGAGTTTTGAAGACATAGTTTCGTTTTGTTGTCTTTTAATTAGAAAAGTATTCTTAATCTTAATTATTTAAATTTGATTTCTTTAAAAAAAGTTTTATTATCTTTAAGTGGTGTACAAAGGAGGTGCCATATAACAATGCAGTTTATGAACACAATGCATCTTATCAGTGTCACCTCCTTCAACATTCTCACCCCACTTAGACATGAACTAAACTGTGGAACCTCCATATGGTTTCCCTACTTTTGTTAATTTTGTGATATATACAATGAATTCTTGACTGAATTCTCCCCACTTCCTTTCTTTATTGTCTATCTCTGTCCTTTTGGTCCCAATCCCACTCTGAGGCTTTGATTTTAAATAGATTGTACTATTTAAGCTCCTCATTGAGTCTATTATACTTCAGTTACCACATTTGTAACCATTTGCATACCACCCAATGTATTTACTTCTAGTTTATAGGTACATTCTAACTACCACAAATGAAGGAAACCATGCAACCTTTGTTTCTCTGTGTCTGGCCTACTTCAATTAATATGGTTTTTTCCAAGTCTTTCTACTTCCTTATGAATGGTACAATATCATTCTTTCTAATAGATGAATAAAATTCTATTATGTATATATGCCACATTTTCTTCATTCATTTGTTCATTTAGGGGCATCTGGGGTAATTCCATATCTTGGCTATGGTAAATAGTGCTGCAGTGAACACGGCTGTGCTGATGGCTTTACAGTAACCTTGATTGCGTTCTATTGGATAAATGCCCAGGAGTGGAAATGCTGGATCATAGGGTAGCTTTATGTATAGTTTTTTAAAAAACCTCGATAATACTTTCCAGAGTTGTTGAACAAGCTTACATTCCTCCCAGAAGTGTATTAGAGTTCCCTTTTGGCTGCACCCTTGCCAAAATTTGTTATTGTATTCTTGATAGTGGCTATTCTGGGGCCGGGAAGGTGGCTCAGTGGTAGAGCGCTTGCCTTGCATGCATGAGGCCCTGGGTTTGATTCCTCAGCACCACATAAGCAGAAAACAACAACAAACCGGAAGTGGCGCTGTGGCTCAAGTGGTAGAGTGCTAGCCTTGAGCTGAAGAGCTGAGGGACAGCGCCCAGGCCCAGAGTTCAGGCCCACGACTGGACCCCTCTCTCCGCCCCCCCCCAAAAAAGGATGGTGATAGTGTCTATTCTAACTGGGGTTAGGTGGAATCTCAGTGTTGTTCTGATTTGCCTTTTTTAATGGCCAGAGCTGTTGAGCATTTCTTCAGGAGTTCATTGGCCATTTTACTTCTTCTTCTTCTGAAAAGTCTCTCTTTAAGTTATTAGCACATTTATTAATTGGATTGTTGTTTCTTTGAGGATGTAATTTCTGACGATTTAATATTTTAATCTTAATTTCTAGTATTGTCCCATTATCCTTGGAATTAAAAAATTTCCAGACAATTTGACTTGGCTCATGTGAGTTCTAATATATTGTATGGAGAACTCAATGGATGTCTTCTTTCTAGACATTCCATTGTGAGAATTTTTGTTATATTCTATTATATCAATACTATCTAAATTTCTCTTACAACTAAGCATCCCAAACTAAAATTTCAAAATGCATCTTAAGTCCACTGAGTCTTCTATTTTCTAGGTGGCAGTTACAGCCTGTCAATGTAAAAAATATTCTGTGGGCACTTTCTGATATGATAAAGAAATATACTACCAACAAAATGTCTTAGATGCCGTGAAATACTGCAGATTACTTCATTTTATTTCCTTCATTTCATTTTTTTCTGAGATTTTATTACAGTTTCATCTAATCTAATATTCTTTTGATTGAAAAATACATAATTCTTTTATGGAATAAAATAATGTCTCTAACCATTACTTTAAGAAAAATATATTGACAAACTCCAAGCAATGTTTTCTATCACTTAAAAAATTAGTTTTCTTTTTTTTTTACTGAATTTTTATTGAAAAAAATGGTTAGACTCAGTTAAATATAAAATATATCATATATATTTCCTATGAATGCATAATAAGAAACACTAAATTGCATGGATTATCTTAAAAACTTACTCATATTCAGAATGCTGAGAAGTCATAAGACATAATTTTCTAACAGTCCCTCTTCATAGATTCGTAATTACACGAAACATGCAGATTTATAACTTGATTTTCTACTCAAAATTGATTAAACGTGTAAATTTCTGGTACCTTCATGCAGGGTTACATTACAAATACAATATGTTTCATTTAACGATGATTTTTTGGGGGGAGTGGTCCTGTCGTGGGGCCTAAACTCTGGGCCTGGGCGCTGTCCCTCAGCTCTTCAGCTCAAGGCTAGCACTCTACCACTTGAGCCACAGCGCCACTTCCGGCTTTTTTCTTTTTGCTTATGTGGTGCTGAGGAATCGAACCCAGGGCCTCATGCATACAAGGCAAGCTCTCTACCACTGAGCCACCTTTCCAGCCCTTAACAATGATTTTTTAAGTTGTTTTCTATATTTAATTTTTACAATACACCAAATAAACCATCCCAATGGTTGTAATCAAGGGATATATACACATTGTAAACCTTTGTAACCACATATATTTCCATCCAAAAAGATTATGTCAATTTATGCTTTAACTAGCCATCAAAGTGGTCAGTTTTTTCCCTATAATTCTGCTTATCAGCTTTTGATCAATATGAGGAGCAAGTTTAACAATTCCTTGGCTATTGTCTGTTTTTTCTGAGCTCCAGGAAGTCAGCAAAACTTTTTAATGTGATGTGGTCCTCTTTATGAGAGACAGAGCCTGCTGGAGGAGGATGGGCATGGAATGGAGCACCTCCTTGACTGACTGTTAGCAGAAGAAATTTGATTGGCAGGGAATGAATAGTTACCTATTTAGAGTCCTGAGGTCTGGGGAACTCTGTGGCTTAAATCTTTTTACTCTGTATAGAAATGCTTTTCATTGCCTTCCCTAGCGGCTGGATGGTGTCCAGGTACCACAGTATCTGATATTTTGACCACAAAATCTACGTGAGCACAGAGTCACAACCTCCAGACCACAAGATGGTCACTCAACTTACATACTTGAGTCACTTAAGGGCAAAAACCAGTGAGATATAAGTGGTCCTTTGAACCAGTGGAGATCTGTGGGAAGACTGACCAAGCATATTGAAAAACACAAACATCTGAAGGTAGAAGTTATGAGGTATGGCTTGAAAATAGTAACTAGATAATTGTTTTATAGGAAAAGAATGGTAGGATGGCTTGGCACTGGAGGCTAAAACCTATAACCCTAGCTCTTCAGAAGGCTGAGATCTGAGGATCATGGTTTAAAGCCAGCCCTGGCAGGAAAGGCCTTGAAATTTTTATCTCTGATTAACTACCGAAAAAGCTGGAAATGGAGCAGTGGTACAAAGTGGTAGAGTGCTAGTCTTGAGCACAAAAGTTCAGGAACAAGACCTGGGCCTAGAGTTCAAGTCCCAGGACTAGCTCTAAAAAAAGAAAAGGAAAAAAAAAGAATAGTAGGATATACTTGAAAGGTAGCTGAAGTCACATTCACATTATGAACTCTGAGTGGGCTTCAAGGGAAATTTAAGGAGTTTATTCTTTACCTCAATGACATGGAGTTTATTTTTTACCTCAATGAGCAGCCATCTGAAATCTTTGAAATTTGGATATGAGATTTGATAAATAGATGTCCAGTTTGAGGAAAGTTAATCACATAAGACATAAAACAGCATTGGAAATAAGAGCAAATAATCTGTAAGGTTTCATTACTGATTTCTACATGTAGCTTGTATCCAATAAAAGTGAGCTTTTTAAATTTTTCATTTGTGGCTGACCTGAGCTTAGGACTCTCATAGAATCACTTGATTATTTCCAGTACAGGGCTGTTGTTATTCATTTTCCAGAAAGAGAACCTTAGAAAAATAAGAAAATAGCTCAGTTTGTAACAGACAGATCAGATCTTTTAGAATATGTATAGTTTGTAACAGGAAGTACCTGTGCTGTTAAATGTGTCATGTAATTTGTGAGTAGATTTTTGGCATATTAGATGCAAAACAAGTTCAGAAAATGCAGTCAATGTGCCCTATAGCCTGGTCTTAAGATCAGCTTTTCTAGAGGACAACAAATGTGTTATTTCCAATGGAAAATGCACTCATTAAAACATTTAAACTAGTAAAATTAAAAAGTTGCATTTGTAGCATATTATATTTTATATTTCATTTGTATATGAGCACATCTTTTGTACTAGAAATAAGATAAACAAGTATTTATCATAAGCAAGCTCACAATCAGCCTTCATTTGATTGGGATATGGTCTTAAGCTCTGGTACAAGATATTTTGGAATCAGATGATTTCTGATTAGATGATTTTCATTGCACTTTAAACTGCATTTTCTGTCTTGGCATTTTTTAATACTTTTAGAGATAATCTATCTTGGTGAGGGTGTCAGTTACTGAATATGTAATTTCACCTCTGGTGTTACTGTGTGACATGCATTCAATTTCAGAGACGGTTATAAAACCATCATTCACCATCAGTTTTAGAAGTGTAGAATGGCAACTATCTCCTGATAAATCATGCCTGGTGCTTAGTTCATTTATGAATAGTTACTGCTGGGGATCTTTTTGGTGCATATGAAGTGCAGTTAATTTGTAGCTCAAGAATTCAATTTTTCTTCTTCCAGTAGCTGCAGCCCAGGGCTATGCTCTTATTCAGCCTAAATAAGTCATGGTGACATTCCTAGGCCAACAGAGGGTTGCTTGCAGAAGGTTGGTGGGTGGAGAGGAGATGCAGTCAAGAGCTTCTACTCAAATGCAGTGGCAGGACTTGGGTGTGGATACCTCATTCATTTTCTGTGCTGCTCTAGCAAAGGCAATTTGTAGTCTTTATTTCAACTTTAGTATCTTTATAAAGATTTTGTTTTTCTTTTCCATTGGAGACTCAAGAACAAATATTATTGAGTATCCACCAAGGGGCCACCAGTCAACTTACTAAAATGCCATCACATGTAATGTTTAATACAATGTTGTGAGGAAAGCATTATTATCTCATTTTTGAAGATGAAAACACCTAAGGACTAGCCAAGTAAATGCCTTTCTCCTTCTCATCGGTCCAAAACCTTTACTTTTGTGAATCCCTGATACTCTCAAATATCAAAATTAAAAATATGGAGCTTATTATGTTCCAAGCCCATGAATTATCTTATTTATTTATGATACAAAAATGGGTAGGTATATTTGTGTTTATTTTAAAAGTGAGTAAACTAAGAGGTTCAGAGAGTCTGGGTAATTTGTTTAACATCATAAAGAGATAGTATCAAAACTAGCCAGGAGCTAGTGGTTCATGCCTGTAATCCTAACTACTCAGGAGGCTGAGATCTAAGGATCACAGTTTGAAGCCAGCTTGGGCAGGGAAGTCCATGAGATACTTGTCTCCAGTTAACCACTGAAAAACTAGAAGTGGAACTGTGACTCAAGTGGTAGAATGCTATCCTTGCCCATAAAAGCTCAGAGGCAGT
This sequence comes from Dipodomys spectabilis, assembly GCF_019054845.1. Lineage (NCBI taxonomy): Eukaryota > Metazoa > Chordata > Mammalia > Rodentia > Heteromyidae > Dipodomys > Dipodomys spectabilis. Next base: position 37,389,793 of record NW_024870679.1, on the reverse strand, counting down.
GCCTAGGCCCTGAGTTCAAGCCTCACATCCAAAACAAACAAAAACCCAACTTATGTATATCTTATGGTCTAACCTAGAACGATGGCTTATTGGATTTTTTGAATGATTATATTTTTAGAATATTATTATTTTTTTTACAATTACTTTCTACTTAGCTCTTTTGTTGCTTACGTACATCAAGGGCACTACTTTTCATGTAAATGCAATAAAGAAATATAAACGATCTACTAAATGCCTTCAGCACTTTGCTGAATTCTATGTCTACATTAGGTTTCTTATCCTTGACTCCTGGCATTCTAGGCAAGACTAGTCCGTATTATTGGGCAAAGAAGATGTCTCGTGTCTTATGAGATGCTTAGTAGCATCTTTGGCCTCCCTCTGTCTACCAGATTTTAATAGTACTCTTCCCTCTGACCTAAGATATGAAATAAAACTACAGCCAGGCAAATAGCCATTGCTGGGAAGGAAATCACCTACAGTTGAGAACCACTGTCCCATATTATCGCATCTTATCCTCAACACCCAGTGAGCTAATATTTTTATGATCTTATTTATATTCAGTAAGAATGACTTGCTGAAGGTCATATTTCTCGGAAATGATATTGCCAAAACTCATACTCATGTCTTTGGGTTGATTTTTATTATCTTTTATGGATTAAGTCTTGTCTTCAAACTTGAGAGTTCTGGAAGACTTGGGTTATGTTACATTTTCCTTTCCCCTTCCCCCAAAGACACCTAGAAAAGCACTTAATATCCAGCAGTGCTTTGCCAACTATACCTATGCCACACTTTATGTGGGTATGTTTAAATGAAACTCATTGAAATAAAATGTAGGTTAGTGAAGTAATTAAAAATGTGGGTTTTAGAATTAGACATGCCACATATTTGTCCCTTAGTATTGCCATTTAGTAACATTTAGAAACATTTTTGGTCTACCTTTTAATTTTACTTTTCTCATTTAATTGGGATTATTAATCTCTTCTGTGGATATTGTCAGGAATTTATAATCTACAGAAGTCATGCAGTATAGTATCTGACAGAGGGTTACTAAATTTTATTAGTAATAATAAATAGTAGTAGTAAATAGTAATAGCTAATAGTAATGTAATACTAATGTTAATGTGAACAAAATGGCTCAAACTTTCCCTCTATGAGATTATTATATACACTTTCATTGAAACCAAATTAGAAGAATTATTTTCTTTCATTTACTTAGCATAACTTGGAAGGTGCTATTAACATCAAATAACTGCATAAAATAAAAAAATACAGAGCTAAATTAGAAAGCAGAGGAAGAAAGTAAAGTTAAACAATAACACAATCCACAAAGATTACACAACTAAAATAATGTAGTGCATTGCTTAGCTCTCAGAGAAGAACTTAGTTTAGTGGATGGGGGAATGAATACAATTAAATACTTTATTTGCATCTATTAAAACAGAGTGTTGAATCCCATTAACAGGTAAAAAATAATGAGAAGGAATAAAAAGTGGAATAGAAGGTGTGAATTTGATCAAATCAGAGTATATGCACATTTGGAAATATCAAAATAAAGCCCTTGGGTACAATTAATATATTCAAAAATTATAATCAAATACAAGAAGTTATTATCAACCATTTGGGTAGCTTCAGAGGGACAGGTTTAGTTGACCTCAAGGACAGCTAAATTGACTCATTTCTGATCTCAGCCCTCAGCCTTCTGCTGGCCTGGCATCTGTCGCTTCCTTCTCCAAGGTCTGACCTTTTGCTACATTTCCTCTGAGTCACTTTTGGGTTATGCTCTTGGCTTTTAGCCTTTGTTTTGGGGTTTCCTTTTCCAGGTCTCTGGTAGTTCTTGAGTTGATTTAGTTTACCCACTGGACTCCTTCCATATTGGATAACACTCTTTACACTGTCACGCCTTCATTGATGGGAGTTGGCATTCCTCACCTTCTGTTGTTCCCCTTGGTCCTGTGCCAACTTGGATGAATCCTTTCCCAACGTAAGTGGCTGCACTCATGTATATTTTAACCTAGATTAGACATGCTGAATTTATCAGACAGTAAAATTCCATGGTGATATTTTTTGTTGGTTGTGGGGCTTGAACTCGGGGACTGGGCAGTCACTGAGCACTTTTGCTCAGGTGAATTCTCTACTACTTTGAGCTATAGCATCACTTCAAATTTTAGAATGGTTAATTGGAGATAAGAGTCTCATGGGGACTTTTCTGCCTGGGCTGGCTTTGAACCATGATCTCCAGATCTAAGTCTCCTGAGTAGCTAGGATTACAGGTGTGAGACACTGGTGTCTGGCTCCATGATGCATTTTTAAGTGTCTATCTAATTTTTTTCTATTGCATTTTGTCCTACTTTAAAAATGTCAATATGTGTAGGAAATACTGAAATACATAGCAAAAATGTCTTTGTTTCAGAACCTGTATAGCTAACTTGAATACCTCAACTTCTTATGTAAAACTTTGCACAGAGGCATAAGGGGTAGGATGCCTTCACAGTAGCACAAATAGATAATCATTCCCTAGCATTTCCATATCTATTTTGTCTTATCAAATATTTTCTGAAAAATCCCCTCAAGCTATTAGAACCCGAAAGAGATTAGGAATAGGGAGAGAGCCCCTTATTGAGAAAAGTCAGGTTTAAGGTATTGACAGTTTAAAGTATTGGTTACTGTCTTAGTACTTTTATATTACTATGATGAATTACCTGAGACAATTAACCTTACAAGAGGAAAAGGTTTATTACCTCATGCTTTTAGAGGTTCCAATCCAAGATGGAGTTGTCCCATTGCATGGCTCCCTGGTGAGGATGCCAGTTGGCAATGGCAGGGAATCTGTGTGTCAGAACAAAACATTCACATTGAAAGCATGAAGAAATGGAGGTTCTACTTCAAGGGAGTGTTTGTAATGTGGTAAGGACCAGCTAGCAGGCCCAGTTTCTCAAAGGTTCCCCACTTTCAAACTGCAGTACTTTGAGGACCAAACCTTTAACACTAGCCCAGCTCTTTGATATGATAATACAAGCACAAGATGTACATCTAACCTCTTGCTTGGCAAATGGAAATATATTGACACAACCAATCCACAGGTGACAACAGGTCACCATCATTACAGTTTGGACGTGAGATGTGTAGGAAGAAAGAAGCTAGTATTAACATTCATTTTCATTAGGTTTGAGTGAAGTGTTGTCATTGGTTCATAAAATAGGCATAGGAAGAAGAAACAGTTTGGATAGGAAGAAGACATGTTGTGAATTGAAATTCTAGTTCAGAACAAAATTACAGTTATCTGAAAAGTATTTGGAATGTGGTTCTAGAGCACTTGAAAGTCAAATCAGAGAAACTAGATTTTAGAAGTAAATCTTGTTTTCATTAGTGGCTCTATGAAAATATACAAAACTATGTGGAAAAAAATGTTGTGTACAAGCCTAGCTTTTCTGAGGAGAACATTTCTTCACAGTTTCAAAATAATACTGTTATAAAAAATAAACCAGAAGGTCAAATTCAGGGATTGTAGTTTTTAATATAAATCAAAGATCACTGTAGGGTATTTTGTTCTTGATGGTAACACAAGAATAGGAAAGAGAATCTTTTGGGGAAAGACATGTTTAGAAATACTGAATTGAACCAGGTGTCAGTGACGCATGCCTATGATCCTAGCTACTCAGGAGGCTTAGATCTGAGGATCCCAGTTTAAAGCCAATCCTGGCAGGAAAAAAACCCATGGAACTCTTACTTTGATTACTCACCAATATGCCAGAAGTAGAGTTATGGTTCAAATAGTAACCTTAAGCACAAAGGCTCAGGGATAGTACCAAGCTCTGAGTTCAAGTCTCAAGACTGGCAATAACACAAAAATAAAAACAAAACAAGACGAAAAACTTGCTAAATTAACAGTTAAAACAGAAATCTGGGAAATAATTCCATACTGCCTGAGCAGCAGGAGTTTGTGGAGAGTAAAGTATGTAAGAGATCCATAATATGGATGGTTTGGTCTGTATTAGAGTGATGGAATTAGAATGAAATGGTTAGGAGAAAGAATAGTGAAGAAAGCCAAGTTTGAAGCCTTAGGCATAACACAGAGTAGAGGGCCAGGTGAACAGAAGGGCTGGGGCACTCCAGGTTCTGGACAGAAAATTCAGTCGTGAATTGACTACAGCACTTTGCCTGCCAAAGCCTTGCTAGAAGCAGCTGCTTGTTGAAAGAAATGCTCCAGATAGGTACCAGCACTTGGCCTCTAGTTTGCTAAGTTGTTGTTCTCAAAATCCTTTCTCATCTTCACTCTTGTAACTCAATTTCCTTCAATCAGACTATTTTAATATAGGCCTGCGTGCAGATATTTTCATGGACAAAAACAGAAAATTTCAAAGGTAAAACAAATGGATACACAGATCGATTGGAATGGATTTCTAGAACTGAGGTATTTTGTACACCTTCTACAATTATTAAAAATCTTTATTGACTTCTTCACTAAGCACAATGAGTGACATTCATTTGAAGACTTCAGTCTTGGGATTTTCTGTTGAACATGTATTCAATTGTGAAACTACTACAACAAAGATAGCTCATTATGGCCTCAAAGTTTCCTTAGGAGACTGGCATCCAGCCTTTCCTCTAGCCCAGCACTTAACATCTATAATCTACTTTCCTATGTTGTTCATTAGTCTGCAGTTTTTAGGATTTTTAGTAAATGGAGTTATATATCTATACATTTTGTCTCTTTCTTCAGTTATTGTTTTTCTTTCACATGTCAAAATTTGTTCATCCAATTACATGTGGATTGCGTTTTAGATTATTATAAACCCATATGTTTTTTGTATAAGTGTCTCTGGAAATGTGTTTTAATTTGTCATGGGTAAAAACCTTGTTAAAAAAATAGCATTGTTGTGGTAGGTAATTAGAAAGTACAAGGCTACATGGAAGTTATTGCCTTTCTCAGAATAAGTATGTTCATTCATTCTTCAGTTAGCACATTGTTGAGCAAACAGACTTGGTGATTTGAGAGCCAAAATTAAATACTGCATCTCTGCTTCTGCAGAAATTTAATTTAAGGAATACCGATTTGGAAGCCACTGATATCATTAAATTGAAATTTCAAGTCACAAGAGAACATAATTATTTATCAAATATTTAATTCTTGTAAGGGAAGAAATTGAACATTTCTGGCTCTTTCAACCCAAAAGAAGGACAACTAAAATTAAAAGCCAAACTGGGATTACATGCAATATGGTATCTGGGATCGGAAGCTAGAAGAACAAGAGAACATAAGTGGGAATGGGTGAAGAAGTATTTATGGCAAGTCCAAAAAGCCTTGCTTTTTCAACAAGTTATTGAGATAATTAAGAGTTTCTACTCAATTAAATTTGTACTAAAACCTTAAGACAGAGGGAAAAGCATTTTGTGTGTTTATGACAATTTCCAACCTTACTAAATCAAATGTAGTTCCAAGTCAGCAACAAGAATGCCAAACCTCCAGAAGATAGATTGGCCAAGAACATAAAGGCAAGCAGTGAAATAACTTGTGCGTATTGCTATTTAAGAAATGAACCCTATTCATCTGCCACATGTTTTTCTGTAAGGGGAGTTGAGCAATCTTGGGGCAATTTCCCCATTTGTTTCCATTTTTAGTGAGAAGAATTTACTTACCATTTTAAGGGTTTTGGAGGAAGAGGTCAAATATGTATGGCTCAGTTCTCTGGATTTAGTTTTTTTTTTTTTTTTTAAAGAAAAGTCTTGATGGCCCTATTTACTGTCAAACTCTGAGTATCTTTTTTTTTGTTTGTTTGTTTTTCTTGTGTCTGCCTTGGGCTTGAATTCAGGGCCTGGGCACTGTCCCTGAGCTCTTTTGCTCAAGGCTAATATTCTACCACTTGAGCCACAGCTCCACTTCTGGCTATTTTGGTGCTTAATTTGAGATAAGAGTCTCACAGACTTTCCTACCCAGGCTGGCTTCCAACCACAATCCTTAGATGTCAACCTCCTGAGTAGCTAGTATTATAGGTATGAGGCATTGGAGCCTTGCTTTGAGTATTCTTTTTAGATGAGCCTAAACATTGAGAAAGCTATGTGTGCGCGTGCGCATGCGCGTGCAAGCACTCTGATATGGGAGCTTGAACTGAGGGCCTTGGTGCTGTCATTTTGCTTTTTTGATCAAAGCTAATGTCTACCAGTTGAGCCACAGCTTCATTTCCAGCTCTTTGGTGGTTAAATAGAGATAAGACCCCCTAACTGACCTTGCTTCAAGCTGCAATCCTCAGATCTCAGCTGCCTGATTAGGATTACTGGTATGAATGACAGATTCCCAGTTTAAGAAAGCTATTTTTTTAATCAACACAATTCCTGTTTCTATGATTTAGTGACGATTAATTCACTTTGGGTACATGTATGAGCATGTATGTGCAAACATGTAGTAATCTGGAAGGGAGAGGTTGAGGAAAGAGGGAGTCTTGGGAAGGGAAAGAGGGACTGTGATGCTTGTGATATGATGAGTAATTATCTCAAACCCTGACAACTAACAAATACTTGAATGTATATTACTCCTTCATAGTAATTAAGTAATACAGCTTAAAACAAAAATAAATCAAGCAAGTCAGGAAGGTTGATGGAATTGATACTATTGAAAGAGTTTATAGTGAAAGGATCTTTACAACTGTGAGTGAAATATTAATTGGTATAATTTTCTCAAAAGGCATAATACTATGTAGAATCAATATCACAAAATGGTTCATACCCAATTCCAATGTTAGGATAATATCCAAGGAAGTGATCAAAAATGAATTTAATCATAGCAATGTAAGTAATGGTCTTATTGTCTGGTATAGGTATATTGTGCTACTTAGGATTAAATCTGAATATTTATTAAATTGGGAAAATGGATATATAGCATCAATTAGATAAAAGCAAAGCACAATCCCAAGTATTTGACTTAAATAGTTCATAAGCAGCTTCTCTCAACAAAAGTATTTTTCTAAAATTATAATTTTGACAGGCATTTGCCTTCCACCAAATCAAAACTTCTTACTCTATGTGCTCATTATGAGCTGGGTGCTCTTCTGCCACAGCTAAATTTCATTCTGGGATCTATCTGACAGAGCATTCTCTATTTGGAACATTGCCATTTATCACAGCAGATAGGGACATGGTGCCACAAAATGACTTTTAAAGTCTGTTCGGTTTGATTGGACAAAGAAAGTCACATGGACAGTTTTAAGTACAGGATAGTAGGTACATGTGTTGTTGTATAATGATGGTACACAGGGAGGAAAAATGAAATATGTGACAAAAAATATAATCTTCCATACAGTGGGCCTAACTGTTTTGCTGACCATTGTTCATGCTCTAACCTATTCCTGTCGCAGTTCTCAGAATTTGATAGATGCATGATTTAATGTCATTAGCTAGGGTCCTGGAGCTGTGATTTATCAGCCTAATTTCAGAGAACACCCCAAGAAACTTCATATTTATATTACTTGGTGTAAGTACTTACTAATATCCTTTCTCTGCTCACCCTCTCTTATTTTTGTTTTGTTTTTAATGTATCCTACAAATAGCAAGGAGTTAGTTGCCATGACCATAAAAGAAGTTAAAGAAAATGTAAAATTTGAGGCAAGTCATGTTAAAAATAATCACAAACATTATCAAGTATAATAAAAAAGTTATTAGGGAATAAAATGGTCAATAATAAGATTCCATTAGTTTACATCTTTTCCATAAGTCATTTAATAAAGCAAATTTTTTTCAAAATATAGACAAATAGATAAAAATTTCAGAGAACTAAGTTTCAAAGTAGAAATCATGGTGATAATAGGGTTTTTTGTGGAGGGCATTCTGAGATTAAGGATAGAGTTTCAGGCAAAATCCATATTCAGTATAAAGAGATCGTTTCTCTTTGTAACTTAGTCAGGGGGCTGGCTCTCTATTTTTCAGACACAATAAGGGAAATATACTTAAAAGTGAAAATTAGATTCAAACTCTGCACATATAATAACTGAAACTAATATCAGTAATTCACTCTAGAAAACAATGTGATTTCAGATATTGTGTCTTAAATAGACATTCTTTTTTGATTCTAACATTCCTAATATCTGGTGAAAGTAAATATGAAATCACATTCCTCAGAACACTGTTTTCTCATATATGAGATTAGATTATGTGTGGTCAGAATGACATATTAGTACAAGAGACTTGGTAGGATGATGTGTACTTCCTTGGGAGGAAATCTAAAATCAGCAAAAAAAAAAAAAAAAAAAAAAAGCATAGGTTTTAAATAAGACGGCCCTCAGTTATTTCAAAATTATGGGGAAATTAAATCCTTTTGGTTCTTCCTTTCTTTGTTTGTAAAGGGAGACTACAATATTCACCTTGATTTTTAAAAAATAAATAATATGTGTGTATGTTGCTGACTAGTGCTGGTGAGATATTGTTAGAAATAATTACAGTGATCATTGCTTATCTATCCACCTTTAGCTCTTTGGACAAAACAGGGAAAGTAAGGGTAGAAGAGTAGAATTTAATCAATGATGATTTACGGTTTGATCTGTGTTGATGTCTCTGTGGTGGTTTTCTGTCACTGGGATAGGTATCTGAGGCAAATTAATTTAAAAAGAGGAAAGGTTTATTTTGTCTCATCCGTAGTTTCAGAGGTTACAGTCCAGAGTCAGTGGCTCTGATGCTACTGAGGAAGAACATGACGATAGATAGAATAATGGAGCCAAGCTGCTCATTCCATGCATCTGGGAAGCAAAGAAGGAGGAAGGAGCCGAGATCCCAAGACCCACTTCAAGGGCTTACCTCTCCAGTGCCCCCATTTCCTCCCACTGGGCCCAAGTTCCTAAGTTTCTTACACTCTAAATAGTGCCTCAGGAGAGTGAACAAACCTTTAAAGGACCCTCTACCTCTGGCCCAAATTACTACAGTAAGGTAAATCAGGTTTAACAATGCTATATGGAGGTCGCTGGCAGAAGAAGATCTCCCACTATTACTGGCTTTAATTCGCAAATCCTACAGCTTGTCTGAGTCTACTGAGGAGAGAAAAGTGCGGGGCAGGAAGCAGGGCACTCTGTCTCTTATGATGACTCTAACATGACTGCGGCATGGTCAGGCACAATGGAATACAGCTCATGCTGCCCCCAGAAAGCTTAAAGTGGTGTGTCATCTTTAAACAGCCAGGATGCTTTCTTTTCTTTTTTTCTTCCTTGTTTAAAGTGGCAGGAGAGTTATTACCATAGCAACAGCCACCCTTTCCGATTCAGAAAAGTACAAGACTGGAGGTTTGGGGTATTCTAATCCTGTTGTTATTTATTGAAGAACTCCTCAGTATTAAAGCAATCTACTTCTTTCGCTACTGTTTCCTGGAAGGTAGCATAGACGCTGCATCACAATTCATAGGGTGACAAGCTACTGTCTAAGGAAATATGTTCTCTCAAGCCTGGTCTTCAGGTAGATTGAAGTTCTCTATTTTAAGAAAAACAACAGAAAATCAGTTGCTCATTCATGTACTATGCCTTAGATGCATTTTGTCTGCACCTCATCCCATTCCAATTCTTCGTTTGACTTCCCATTTTGATTAATGGCACCCATTCCTCTTTCTACAAAGAAAAGCTCAAAACAGTGTTGTTTTACACTCCTTATCAACAAAACTTCCATTGGTTATCTGCCCATTTTGCCTGCCAAATCCTCATTGCTAATATATATGAGAGTCACCTATGTGTCCTGTAAAAAAGATTCATTTTGAAACCCTTCCCTGGATACACTGGGGTAAAAGGATCCATCATTTTGCATTGTGGAAGTTTTGAGTATATTAAAAATTGAAGTGTGGAGGGCATAGCCAGTACATACTCCCAGCATGTAAGGACACAGAATTTGTCCTCCCTGGAGCATACAGCAACAAGGTATCGTTTTGGAATAAGAAGAGATAGCCCTTTCAAGGCACCAAATTTACCAATGCCTTGACTTTACACTAGTCAGGCTTCAGTACTGGGCAGAATACGTTTTTATTATTTGTAAAATATATGTCTGTGATTTTGTTATGCCAGCTAAAACAGAGCAAGGCATTATTCAAGTTTTTATTTGTACTTTTCATCCAGGATGTGAATTGCTATCTCATAGTGATTTATTCCTTTTATGGTATTCTTGGGACTGAACCCAGGGTGGCCTCTTGCATGCAAAGCAAGTGCTCTTCTACTGAACTATACCTCCATCTCTCACAGTGATTTTAATTTATACTTCTCTGGAAAAGAATGAGGCTGAATATATATGTGCACCTACTCGTCTTGCTGTTGTGCAGAATTCTTATTCTCTCTTGTTCATTTGCATTTTAAAAAATTCCAGAAGAGCAGCCGATGGGATGAGCCAGCAACAGCCTTTATGTCTGTTCCTTCTGTTTCTTCCTCATGATTACCAGTTCTGTACTAGCTCAGACGCTCAGCATCTTCAACCGGCTCATCTATTTGTAGAACTCTTCTCACTGATCTCTAAGCCTCTACCTTCCCATTTAGGAAGCTTTAGGATCTTCTTCCTAAATCTCAGTTCTGACTGATCATCGAATTTTCTAGCTCAAAATATTGGTAACTTTCCATTTTCTCCAATTAAAATCGGAAGCTCATCTGTGCTTCTCAGGTTCAAATTTACTTTCTTTTCGAGTGCTGAGCCTAATTTCATCACCATCTTTACATTAACCACAACATAACTACTGCATTTTCTTTCATTCATGCCTGTGAACCCATATGTGCTGTTATTTTATTCCCCACCTACCAACTCTAAATTGGAACAAGCTCTTTTTTTATTTTGTTGTAACATTTTTATGTATGTATGTATGTATGTATTTTCGCCAGTCCTGGGGACTGAATTCAAGGCTTGGGCACTGTCCTGGAGCTTCTTTTGCTCAAGACTAGTGCTCTACAAATTTGAGTCACAGCGCCACTTCCAGCTTTTTGTGTATGTGTACTGAGGAATCGAACCCAGAACTTCATGCATGCTAGTAAAGCACTCTACCACTAAGCCATATTCCCAGCAACATTTTAAAATTGTTTATATTTCCTTATCCTCTGAACTTCTGCTTGGTATTATTATAGTTGTGTTTTCCAGAGAGTAAAGCTATGAATGTACCGTCTTTTATTTTCCCCTTGCCATCTCAGTACCTTTTATATGCTAGGTGATGATACTTTTTGGTGAATGAATGAAATTGTGAAGTGGAAACAATCTGTTTGAAATGTCTGTATTTTTATATCTGTGTATCTGTCTATCTACCCATCCATCATAGCAGCAAGATCTTGTAGAGTTTTCAGTTATCTGCCCTGAAACGAGAGCAAGAGCTTCCATTGGTATTTTTCCTTGAGACTTTTTAAAAAACAACTTCTTACTCATTCTCCTTATATACAACATCCTTCTGGCACATTTGTGAATAATTTTACAGTGATGATATTCTCATCTTTAGGGTAATCTGACTCATATTCAAATTGCATCATATTTTACATCTGGACTAACATCAGATATTCTATACTCATCTACATGGAAGCTTTGCCTGGTTTACCAAGGAATTGCTGATTCTGGCCAAATGCCAATTGCTAATTTTAACAAAGTCATTAACAGATTTTTTACTTAAACATTGGTTTCTCTTTAAAAGTCCATATTCGCTAGAAATTCATGGAACTTTTAATTTTGGACAGGTTGTCAATGGGGGCTAGATCCAGCCATAAATCTTTCCATACTTCCCTGGCAAAATTACCTTAATGGTTTAAATTATTATGCTTTTACCCATGTTCCCATGTTCCTAATCACTGAGTTTGCAACAGGCATATCTAATAACTATAGTCTATTTTTTTAAAAATCTAGAACTAGAAGCAGTAGACTCTTTCAGTAAAGCAGTAAGTAGTATGTAGTTAAAGATGTCAGTCTTGGATATTTTGTTTGTCTTTGGTTTTTATACCCATTCCAAGATGTAAAATACATTCTCAACTCATGGGTCACACAGAAATAAAGTTTGGTATGGACTTGTCACATAGATTACGGTTTGCCATTTTTCTTTCTTTAGCAAGACTTTCTTCAACATAAGTCTAAGAAGCTTGTACCATTTGAAACCCAGGTAAAACAGCTTGGGGTACTTAACAGAGAGACAGACCCAAATGAAAAGACAATATTCTAACCTTCCATGATTCTAGCCTTCCAGCATTTGCATGTGTATAGTAAGTGTGAGGGCAACTTTTTAGCTTGGAAATATAGAGAACTAAAAATAGTGCTAGTTATACAAAGAATACCAGTTCCACCCCTATAACAGAAATAAATCTTGACAAGCTGAAATTTAATAATGTCAAGGAAATCCCATAAAGGAAATGAGGCCTCAAGGCAAACAACAAATGTAATTTGGAGAATGAGAGGTAGCTACAGTGAGGTCCTGAACATTGCTTATTAGGATATTTTTGTGCTGCTAAGCACACTCATTATTAACAATTAAATTATATAAACATAAAGGGGAAGGGAAAAAACAAATTGCTTAAATAGGGATACAGGTTGACCCATTGCAACAATGAGATGTACAAGACGCTATGTCGAAAACAAACTTTACAATTTAGGCCAGGGGGTGGGAGTGGGGGAATGTAGTTGTGGAGGTGGGAGGGAAGGGATGGTAAGGGAAAAACAAAGCAGGAGGCAACAATGCTTGATAAGACATGTACTCATTACCTTGTTCATGTAATTGTAACCCCTCTGTACAGTATTTTCACAATAAAAAACATTAAAAATTATATAAACATAAAATGGAAAGAATAAAAACAACCCAATAACTTTAAAACTCACCATTTCCTGTTTACTATATTTTGTGATTATGTGTGTTCATGAACTTATTTACATTTACCAAATCTGATTAAGGGATACATTATATAATGGTTGCTATTGACTGTGTTTCTCCCAATTCTCCATTTGTGGAGTCACACTGGCAGTTTGAAGTCATCCATGGTAATTTGATCACTGGATAACGAAAAATTATCAATTTGATTATGCACAATTATCAAGTAGTACGAACTAGAGCCTCACCTTGGAAAACTACTAGTTCAGCATTTACCAGCACATCATTGCACCTGTCTTTCTGTCTCTGGAATTTAGGTTCTATAAGGATACAGATTTTATTATAATCACTGTAGTCAGTGTTCACAACTATTTGCTTATTGAATAAATTAGTGGCTTCCTCATAACAGGGCCAGCAGGACTTTGAAAGAAACAAGATGAGAGAAATCAGGGATGGAGCCTGAGTGGGAAGGCTTAGATGGGTTTAAAATTGCTTTCTGGAAACAGCCTGCTGTGACTGTTTCATAGGGCCAGTGCATCGGAAATGGCATCTAACACCATTCAGTCTGCAAATCAAAGTCATCCCCCTCATTTCTCCACACACAGCTTTCCAGAGCAACCCCAGAGCCATTCACAAGTTTGTGACGAAAAGTTGACATTTCCTTCCCTTCTTTTCTGGTGTTCAGTGCAAGTACATGTAGGCAGCAGTGTTGATTTTATGGGCAAAGAGAGAAAAAGCTTGACTCAGAAAAATCCTAATCCTCAAAAGTCGATCTTATGAAGCCTCAAGTGAAATGGTCTATCTGTCCGTTGAGAAGGCAAGTTCAACTAGGTGACCCTCAGGGGAGGACAGGTAAGCAAAAATGCAGATCATACCAAGCATCTTGGAGGATTTACTGAAAGGTCTCAGGACTGATAGTGTTTACTGTATTGGATATCCTAATGAAGCCACTAGAGGTGTTACTTTTTGACCAGTTTGGTCACATGTAAAAAATGTTATTTGAAGACATTCTCACTGCTGTAAACGAGTTCTAATGCTTCACTTGCAGTTTGCATGGGACTTGAAGCAGCAAAACATACTGATTCTAAAAGAGGATTTTAGAATTCGGAGAGAACAATCTCTTTTTTACTTTCACTATATTTTCTCAGTGTCATTTGTTTATATAAAGAACCAATTCCAGTTGGTGAAAATGTTTACTTCATACTTCTCAGTCTTAAATGTCAGCCAGGACCAGTAATTATTAAGCTTCCATGGTGATAGATATCCTAGACACAGATGTGTAAAGATCAATTCGCAAGCCACGTGCTGGTAGCTCAGTCTGTAATCTTAGCTGCTTAGCAATTGAGAACTGAGGATCAAGGTTCAAAGCCAGCCTAGGCAGATAAATCCAAGAGACTATTATTTCCAACTAAATAGAAAAGAGTGGAAAATGGATCTATGGCTCAAGTAGTATATTACTTGCTCTTGAGTGAAAATGCTAAGTAAGGGGGGGGGGGCCTTGAGTTCAAGACTCAGTACCAGCACAAACACACACACACACACACACACAGACACACACACACACACACACACACACACACACACACACACACACACGATGAATTGCATTTCCTTCCTTCCATTCTTCCTTCTTCCCTCCCTCTCTCTCTTCCTCCCTCCATCTTTCCTCCCTTTCTCCCTCCCTCCCTCCCTCCTCTCTCTCTCTCTTTCTTTCTTTCTTTTTTCATTTTTTCTTTCTTTCTCTCTTTTTTTTCTCTCTCTCTCTTTCTTTCTCTCTCTCTCTTAATTTTTTTTTTGGGGGGTCTGGTCGTGGGGCCTGAACTCTGGGCCCTTCAGCTCTTCAGCTCAAGGCCAGCGCTCCACCAGTTGAGCCACAGCACCACTTCCAGCTTTATTTTTCCTGCTTGTGTGGTGCTGAGGAATCGAACCCAGGGCTTCATGCATACAAGGCAAGTGCTCTACCACTGAGCCACCTTCCCAGCCCCCCTCCCCCGGTCTGTCTTTCTTTCTTTCTTTCTTTCTTTCTTTCTTTCTTTCTTTCTTTCTTTCTTTCTTTCTTTCTTCTTTCTTTCTTTCTTTCTTTCTTTCTTTCTTTCTTTCTTTCTTTCTTTCTTTCTTTCTTTCTTTCTTTCTTTCTTTCTTTCTTTCTTTCTTTCTTTCTTTCTTTCTTTCTTTCTTTCTTTCTTTCCTTTTCTTTCTTTCTGCTGGTCCTGGGGATCGAACTGAAGGCCTAGGCACTGTCCCTGAGCTTTCCTGCTCAAGGTTCGTATTCTACCACTTGAGCCTCAGCTCCACTTCTGGCTTTTTTAGAATTATCATTATTTTTAGGACACCAGGACCAATGATCACCAGCTGTCCAGGTACCAAAAAAATATACTTCTGAAATCTCTTGATGTTGGTTCTGCACTCAGAGCAGTGGAGTTGCCTTACATGTGCCACTCACGCAGAAGCTCTTTTTCCTGGTTTTTTTTTGGGTGCTTAATTGGAGATATGGATCTCATGGACTTTTCTGCACAGGCTGGTTTTGACCCTTGATCCTCAGATCTCAGCCTCCTGAGTAGCTAGGATTACAGATGTGAGCCTTGCATTTTTATTTATTTATTTATATATACTAGACAATACACTCATTCTTACAAAGGACAAAGTATTCTTCATAGCTATCTAAATGGATAACTTCTGAGATAGCATTTTTCAAACCTGATTCATGAGAATAAGGACTCTGTCTCTAATATACTAGATGACCTGGCAACCTGAGGGCTACAGTGTTGGTGAGGGTAAAGATGAGAACAGCTCTGCAGGAGAGGATTATAATGTGAGCATGCCAAATATAGAGTACTTTTGTCATGTCTTTCTTCCCCCTTTATTTGTAGAATGGTGATCTAAAGTAGCAATACATGTTACTTTAGTTTAATAACTAAAAATACATGGTTGTGTGAAAGGATTGTTTTTAATACCCTTTCAATTTATTTTCTCTTTAAACCAGAAATACATTTCTCCCAGTTAAATCTCAGCATATAATCTGTAAAGCATTGAGGAGCTGATGTTTATTTTTTTGAAGCAGTCAAGACATTTCACAAATATATTTTCTTATTTTTGTGTTCTAGATCAACAAAAAGTACACAGTGATAAGAAATTTAATTGTCTCCTGGTTGTGGAGGATGACATTAAAGATTAGATGAAGATACAATCAACAGCAGCAATATGCTTTAAATGCTTCATAAGGTACCTAATTTAGAAATAATTTGGATTAGAACAGCTTAAACTTCACCCCCAGTGATTCTTCTTTGCAGTAGGTCATTACAAACATATGTGCTTGTGTGTGTGTGTGTGTGTGTGTGTGTGTACACAGGTATTATCCTTTCTTTAAAGCAGGAACAGTGTCCGTGATCCATCTTGCCCTGGGAGATGGCTGGATAACAAAAGTATTCCTTGCATTGCTTTCCTTAATAAAGCCTTCCTTGCATTACTTTTGTTTTCCTTTAATAAGAAAGACAGAAGAACAATCCTGTATCCCTGCATGCTTGGAAAGGCTCCTTTTACTACTAAGTATTCCTAATGATTCATAAGATTCTGAATTTTTGTTTCTTAAAAGTGACACGTTTAAGGAAGGTTTTTGTGGAAGCAAAATAATAATCTTGATGCTAATAAATGCTTTGTATAATTTCATTATGTTGGATGATGAACATAAAAAGTTGTATTAAGGAAGATAATTTATTTGTGAAAGCTGGTTGTAACTAGGGACTTGTGCAATGAACATGTGATATATGTATTTTAGAGTTTGGAAAGAACTGTGGAAGTGAAAATCTCTATGATTTCCTTCCATCTTTCCAAGATTGAAGTTCTTTTGTTAGGTTCATAGATTGCTGTATATATATATATATGTTTGTACATACATGTATATATATGTACATACACACACACACACACACACACATATATATATAAAACTCCCATATGTAGTGTGTGTAAATTTCAAGATGTAACAAAAAAATAACTACTGAAGTTAATAGTTATGTTGTGGAATCTAATCTTGAAGCTCAGTTAATAAATATTTGTGTTAAGTGTATTGTTCCTCAACAAATATGGTAAGGATTTTGGTTTAAAATAAATTTGTGCATATATGTGGATAAATAATGTATACATGAATATATACATATATAAGCATATATAATGAGAAGTCCAGGAAAGTTTAATAAATGCAAACAAAATATATTATAAATTCTTCTAGATTAGACAAAGGAACACATATTTTTCATGCAGCATCTTTTCAAATAACTAATTAAAATCATAGATTAAAATTGAAATATTTAAATTTAATATTCAGCACACAAAATTGAATTTTAAAATGATTATTTTCTTAAAATATTAAAAGTCATACAAATTTTGATGACTAATTTCCCTTTGAATAACTTTAAAGAAATTTAGTTGATTTATGGCATTTTCTTCATAGTATTATACGCATTGACAGTGCTAATACAATGAATCAAAATAGCATTGAATGATTCAATCAGGAATAAAGAAACCAGTAGAAAAATGTTCAAAGAAAATATGAGCTATTTAAGGCATGAGCCAGTTCTTAAATTGTTTCAGTCTCACAAATAACTCATGTGCTCTTTAGCTACCAACCCTATGCTGGGTAGTGAATGCTCTAGACATCCTTCCTGTCTTCACAGATGAAGTGGCTCTCTGTGTTCCCAGAATGTGTACTATTCATTCCTGTCCTTTTAGTACCTTTCACATAGATTAACACAGAAACATTAATCAATAGCTTCATCAAGTAAAATTTTTGTTGTCAGACTGAACAATTAAAAGTTTGGAATCACTGTGTTGAGTCATGTTTGGAGTCTTAAAAGTTTTGTCAGTTGAACACAGGTATAGGATCTCTTGAACTTGCTAAAACTACAGCAAGGATGCAAATGATTTAAGAATATTCAAATAAAATTATTGCAGTTGAAGCTTACTATATTAAGCATTCTCATTAAGTTTAATGCTTAATAAAGTAGCAAGAGCAGGCATCTGGCAATAGCACTGTGATCTTGGACAGGAAGCCTACCCATTTTTTGACCTTAAAATTTCTCCCACTTTAAAATGAATGCAAAAGAAGCATTTGTAGCCTGGAATTTCATGTGGTCTTAAAGGAATCCTTGAATTACTTACAATGGAATATAAAAAATGATACTAGAAAGTTAAAAAATATATTTTACTTTGAGAGGGTCCATTAGATATAAATTATCTCAAAAGCTTATTTTGCCTGGAAGACATAGTCTTCAGATTAATATGCAAGAAAAATCCATCTGTGATAAAATCTAAAAAACAAACTGTCAACTGTTATAAGAGAAATGCTATTCCAGATTGTTCCTTCCTTTACATCCTAATAGAATAATTAACTCACAAAGTAACTCACAATCATTTAATAATAACCACAATATATTCTAAACTGAAGTAACACCAGACAATAGTGAGAGACATACCTATATCTTTCTTTAAGAAACCCACCACCTAGTTAGACCAATCTGGTCTGATGAAATCAACCCAGTGTTTTCATCCATAGTGGTCTCGGAAATGAATTTTGCACCATGGAAAATTACAGGGAAGCATATTTAAATTATATTGGCTTTAACTGAAAAATATTTCCTCAGATCTATTAAAATGTATCATTTTCATGGTATAGTCTAACCCATTTATGTATGGCATATTATACTTATGGATTGACTTGATGCCAATAGCAAAAATATGTTAAATAATATAGAATCTTTCAACATTAAGGATTATTTTATTATAGAAAATAAACAGAGACAAATAATTGTATTGCTGCTAACCAGTATTTAGTTTAGATTTGAAAAAGTTGCATTAGAAAAACAAGACTCATTCTAAAGTTACTTGCTTTATTTTAGTGGTCTCAGGTCTAGCAGAATGGTCCCCCCAAATACAAAAACAACTGAAAGCTGGACAAAACACAGTATATCACAATTAGTTCTCAAGTGTCCTGATGTTACTTCTGAGAAAAAAAGGCTAACTATCTGCTACATGGGTAAGGAAAGTGAGCAAATAACCCAAACAAGACTTAGTTGAAAAATGAGGAACCATGACTGGGTAGATGAGCAGGTGGGGTGGCAGGAACAAGGACAATGTCTGAGGAACATTTGTGTCACAGAATGTCTTGTTTGGCTGAAGCAATTCAGAGAAATGTCCAAGAGTAATAGTGTAAGATCACAGGGTAGGTCTATGTTTAGTTTTCTGAGGAATCTTCAAACTGCCTTCTATAGTGGTTGTGCTAGTTAACATTCTCAACAAAAAATGTAATAGGGTTCCATTTCCCCACTTCCCCACCAGCATTTGTTGTTTGTTTTTGATGATGGCCATTTTTACTGGGGTGAGGTATAATTTCAAGGTTTTTGGATTTGCGTTTTCTTTATGGTCAGAGATGCAGATCGCTTCTATCTGTGTTTATTGCTTGTTTTTAACTTTAACTTTTGAGAATTCTCTATCTCGTTTGCATAGTTGTTAATTGGGTCACTGATTCTTTGGGGATTTAGTTTCTTGAGCTCCTTGTACATTCTGGAAGTTGGCTCTTATCAGAAATACAGCTTATGGGATCTTCTCCCATTCTGTTGGCTGTAGTTTGTAACATAGTAACTATATCTTTCACTGTGCAGAAATGTTTAGCTCCATGCAATCCCATTTGTTAGTTTTCTCTCCTATTTGTCGGGACTCTGGAATTCTACTCAGAAAATTCCTACCTCTACCAGTAAATTCTAATGTTTCTCTTACTCCTTACTGTAGTAGTTTCGAGTCTTACACTGAGGTCTTTGATCAGTTTTGAATTGATATTAGTACAAGCTTACAGATAAGGTTTCAGTTTCACTCTTCTACACGTGGATGTACCGTTTTCCAAACTCCATTTGTTGAACAGCTTTGTCCAGTATATTGTTGGTTCCCTTGTCTAATATCAGGTGACTCCAGATATATGATTTTATTTCTAAGTCTTCTATTATGTGCCATCGATCTTCAGGTCTGTTTTTGTGTCAGTACAAAGCTGTATTTTTTATAGCTCTGTAGTAAAGTTTGAAGTCTGGAATTAAGATACCTTCAGCAATGCTTATTTGCTCAGGATTGTTACTATTCAGAATCTTTTGAGGTGCTGTATGAATTTTTTTCATTCGTGGGGCCTGAACTCTGGGCCTGGGTGCTGTCCTCAGCTCTTCAGCTCAAGGCTAGCGCTCTACTACTTGAGCCACAGTGCTACTTCTGGTTTTTTCTGCTTTTGTGGTGTTGAGGAATCAAACCCAGGGCCTCATGCATGCAAGTCAAGCACTCTACCACTGAACCACCTTCCCAGCCCTTGTATAAATTTTTGAATTGTTTTCTCTAGCTTTGTGAAGCATGCAATTGGGATTTTGATGAATATTGAATTGAGTTGTAGATTGCTTTTAGGGAATATAGCAATTTTCATGATATTAATTCTGTTGATTTATGAACATGGTAAGTTTTTCTACTTCCTCATGTCTTCATCCATTTCTTTCCCTTAGATTTTACTGTAGAGGCCCTATAGTAGATGAGAGGATCAAACAAATGTGGGATATATATGAATAATATGTTTTATATAATATATATCATACCTATCTCTATCTATATTAGAATTTACTCATCTTTATTAAGAAGAATATGTTAATTTTATATATAGTCCTGGAAAATTCTCTGTTAGTGAAGTAAGTCAGGCTTAGAGAAATGTATGTCAAAGTTAGATTCAAACTACAAACATGTATGAAAACAGACACAAGGTCATATACAATATATACCAAAAAATTTGACTAAAATATGATATACACAGAAAAGCATCTCATCATTTAACTCCAATAAATAACAACTTACAGTTTGAAAATTATTATCAAGAAGCTGAACCATGTATTATTGGGAGGAGGAAAATCAAGAGAAGAGAGGTTGGGCTATGGAAGAGAGGAAAGCTGGGCAAATACAATCATAACATTCACTGTTCACATAGGAAAGTGGTACCAGATAACTTGTAGAGATGGGTAGGGTTAGAAGCGATGGGAGAAAATGATGGGTGACACTGATAAAGATGCATTGCACTCATAAACTGGTATGTTGAATTGAAACTTCTTTGTAAAACTAGTTAAGAATAATAATTTTTCTAAGAAGCAACTTGAACAAAGATTAGAAAAGTGAATAAGGGTATGAATCTTATCTTTTAGTTGGTGAAAAAGTATTGTAGAAAAAAAGCCAGGCTAAACTATGCTATTTTGAAGCTTCACTAGAGGTGGGCTGAAGCCTGAAGAGTATCAGAGAAAGGCCTGCTGCAGCAATAGAAAAGTAATGAGAAGCTAAGCAGAGGGGATCACAGTAGGAACAAAGATAGGGATGGATTTCTATGGTACCACAGATGCACAGTAGGAGGATCTGACAGGGGCTGAAGTGTGAGAATGCACCAGCTAACAAGCAAAGATGAATCAGTTCCCTCACCTCCTCCAAGTCACTGGAAACGTGCTGTTGCAAGTGACAGAAAGTCAGAAGGTCAATTGTGTGTGGACAAATGCCACTATCATGTTTTACTCTCACTGGCATCAATGTGGGGAGGAACAGCCCTGCCAACCCTTGAAGTATAGAATATAGGTTCTGAAGGACATACTCAATTTGGATT
Organism: Dipodomys spectabilis; assembly: GCF_019054845.1. Lineage (NCBI taxonomy): Eukaryota > Metazoa > Chordata > Mammalia > Rodentia > Heteromyidae > Dipodomys > Dipodomys spectabilis. Next base: position 37,368,362 of record NW_024870679.1, on the reverse strand, counting down.
AATATGAAGGAGAAGTTTGGATGTTCCAGCCGGAGAGACTAGGGACTCTGAAGAGAGATTTAAGCAGACCATCATGAGGAATATTTTTAATTGGTCATATTAGAAATATTATTTAATATGTCTTGAATGATGCTGGATTTCAAGTGTTATAAAGTTCATCTGACTTGCTATTCCAAGCTTTAGATGCTGCCCAGTAAATACCATGTGTCCAGTGCAGATTTGCTGAACAGACGCATGGAGACTTATTATATGCCAGGAAGGATTCATATATCCAGAGTAGAAGCAGACAAAAGAAAGCTCATGTCCTCAAAAAGCTCCCATTGTACAAGATGATGTGCAATATGGTCACTGAGTTATTTGTGGCATGTAGGGAATACATCCAAATGGACCTAACAGAAATGACAGACACTCCTAGAACTTGAATGATTTCTGGGAGAATGGGTAAGAGCTAATGTCACAGTGAATTGGAGGAAGGAATTACAGAGGGTATCTCATGTGTGTAAGCATGTTGAAGGGAATGGATAGCTTTATAGGATGTCTGTGGATAGGACTCAGTGGGATAGGTAAGACTGAAGATGTGCTTGTTGAAGAACCCATCTTCCGTATTAAGGGACTATGGATTATTCGGAAGGTCTCGGGTATATGAAGGGATTATAATGAATGAGGTGATGTAGGAGCAAAACTTTAGAGCATAGTGGGCAGTAAAATTGGACTGGGAAGCTCAAGCTTTGTGCATACCGGAAGTGTTCTCATAACTTGTAGAAAAATTCAGTAAATCCTTTTAAAGGATATTGCAAATTATTCATTTGTTGCCATCTCTTCTATTTCATTTAGTTTGGCCTTTAGATCCTGAAAGAGCCTATAAAAAATTTCCATTACTAAAGCCATAGGTGGCTGTGAGAAATACGTGATATAAACAAGTTTTTTTTAAAAGTGTTACGTTAGCTCTTCAGCTTTTCTATTTCTTAAATATGTGACTTGGGCTCATGTTTATAAGGTATCTAAACATAACTATATGTATCTGGAAAAACTAAGCTTAAAAGTTTATAGGTAAAATTGTATGGATTTGATCTATTTGTTGGATTATGTTTAAAGCAGTCGATGTTTAAGGACAAGATATATCTTTTCTGAGTCTGATTTTTTCTTATATCTGCAAATAAGTTTTGTACATAAACATCATTCTTACAAAATTAAAAAAAAGATCCAATTTTTAAAAAGCACTATTACTTAAAATTCCCTTTGGGTTAAATATACTTTTCTAAAACTGGCATATCTCTACATATGCTTGCTTGATGCATGTAACATGACTGGCCTGTTTCTAGATTGTGACATAAGTGGGAATAAAACAATTATAGACAATTGTGGTAACAAAACAAAAGCATATGAGGTCTATATAAATGAATGGCTTAGATTCTCATTTTTTAGTGACTCAAAGTTTTCCTTTTTAAAAGATGTTCTGTTTGACCTTGAGGGAAACTAATTGCATTTATTGCGAGCATTTCTTATCCATATGTCTTCAATATATAATCATAATATTAGGTATACCTGAAGTGCCTGGCATTTGGTGCTCATAAATTGCTTTATAAATGTGGACTTAGGCCTGTGGGCAAGACAAGAAAAGCAGTTAACAGAATAAGAGAATTTGCTGGCAACTAATGATTGTATGTGTGCTGTAGGGTATAACAAAATTGAGAAAGAAAATGTTTTCTGTGCTTTTAGGTAGCCTGCAATTTAGCTAGACAGCCAAATACAAACACTTTAATACTTCTTTTTTGAGGAGGGCAAAAGTAGCATACATGGGTGTAAGGTTACCACTGTCTTCGTATTAGGTAAAAAATTACCAAAGAAATGTGTTCTCACCGCTTCAATTGTAGAGACTATTGTATTTTCTTTGACAAATGGAAACTTTTTAGCAATATCGGTTTTGTCATTACTATTAATTTTGGCAGACAAAATAGCTTACTAACTAATTTTGTGCTGGATTTGAAATAAAAAAACAAAATAAAACTAAGTTTTATATATATATACAGGTAATCTGTCAGTGATTTCTTATAGAATTAATAGGGAATTCAGGAGTGAAAATGATTCGTAAGGCATTTCTATCTAGGAGGAATTCTGTAGAGCCTAGGGGTTGTAGTTTGACAAATGAAATGATAACTACAGGCACAAACTGTGCTAGCTTTGAAATATACAACTACAGTAAAGCTTTCTGTCCACCCTCATCTGTGTAGGTATCTTGTCTCTGTACTCTGTACTCCTGGATTCTGTAATGTGATAAATTATGTTTAATTAGTACTTCAGATCATTGTTCCTTGTCTGCATAATATCTCATCATACAAGATAACATCCAACCTAAGAACTTTGGCAGCTCAGAAGAGAGCTTTTGTAATATACTTACTTCACTGATGAATATTCCTTCCAATATAAACAGGAAATACCTTTTTTCCTATATAAAATTTTATCTCTCCTTTCTGAGTCCTTTTTTGTTTTAACAACATAATTCTGAGATTTTTCTGTGGTTATCGAACTATGTTTTAGTTATTAGAACTTAGTTTAGCCCAGTCTAATACATCCAACTAACATATCACCCAAAGCTCTCTCTTCTTATCATCTTTAGCCCTGACTTTATAATAGGAATAAAATGTGGTCTGGCTCCCAGAAAACTTTATTTTATTTCCTCTTTGAGGTTAAGCATCTCTTGTTTGGAGAAAGTAGACAGCATGAAGAAACAAGAAAACAGAGGTTTGTAAGTGTACCCTGTGTCATAGTAATGATACTGGGATGTCACTGTCTTTGTAATAGTCCATCCTGGTACTAGCTTTTTCTGGTGGTCTCTGTCAACCTAGAATGATGTTCACAGAAGTACTGGGAGGAGTCTTCTCTGAGTAATGGTCTTCTTTATGCCTTTCCTCTTTATTCCCAAAGATTCCTTCAGACTGAAGATGTCAAATCTTTAGTATAGAGTTCTGTATCTCAATACAGGAACCCATGAAAACTCCGAAGGATATCTCCAAAGACTTCCCAGGAGCTTAGAGAATGGAGAAGTAGGTAATCATCTTGCTTTCAAAGCAGATTGTATGATGGTCTCTAAATTTTGCTAGCGTGACTACCTCAGTGGGCTTTCTATCTTCACAACTCTTTTATAGAATAGTCCCTAATCCCTATGTTCATATATTCCCTCAAATTTCTAGGACTATATTCTAAATAATCCCTTACCTTAATTCCAAAATATCATGGGGTAGGCATGAATGCTCTTTTCTTCTGGGATTCATCCAAGCTGTGGAGATATCAGGAATTCTAACTAGTTATAAATGAGTTTTCCAAAGCAGGAAGGGCAAAAAGATGAGCAATGACCTTTCTCCATTAGCTTTTCACTCCACAAAGCATGTAGAGACCAACAAGCTTCAGCAGACTCAATTAAGTATTAGCTAAACTATATATCAACAAGCAAACATAGGACAAGATTAAAAGGTGTTAGGAAATGGACAAAAATGAACACAGTATTGAAGCAGAATGTTTGTATTAAAAACTAAGGCTAATCTGGTCATAACATAGGGAAGTAATAAAAATTAAATTGAAGACAGGAGAAAACATTGAGACATGAGATTTCTTTGAACAGCAGGTTGACAATCTTTAAATATTTAAGAAGAGTTATGAAACTAACATTCTAAGGACTTAAATTGGGAAAAACAGAGAGAATAAAGCTTACAAGCTTGAACATTGTCTGTGCTGCATTTCCCAAACCTGTTTGGTGAAGAAGAGCAAATGCTCCTGAAAGTTCTCGAATTCCAGTTTGGTATCTGGTACTTGTCAGAGGCATTTCATCTATAGTAATAGAGAATTCTAATGGTTTATATTTCACTGACCTGATACATGTGAAATCTATTTTTGGCAGTTTTGGAATTTGAACCCAGGGCCTTATCCTTGGTAGGCAGGTACTCTACAATTGAACCATGCATATAGCCTTATATTTGAGATAAGCTCTAACTTTGCACCCCTGCTTGGTTAGAATTGTGATCTACCTGCTATTTATACTTCTTCCCGTCATAACTAGAATGAGTGGTGCATGATATTGCATCCAACTTCTTTCTTTTACATGGAATCTTGGCAGTTTTTGTCTGGCTGGCCTAGAGCTTTGAACTTCCCTCTTAGTCTCCATGTAGCAGGGATAACAGGCATGTGACGCTTCAACCTACTGTTGGGTGAGAAAGATGTCTTTTGTGTGTATCTATTTGGGCTGGCTTTGAACCACAATTCTACTTATCTCACCCTCTCATTTAGGTAGGATTGTAAACATAGCTGCTGGCACCTGTCTGAGATTGTTTTTTTTTCTTATCAGAAATTTGTGTTATTACAATTTTCTGAGTTTCACATTTTCGTTTCTGCAAGATAAGCTCAAGAAAATGGGCTAATCGATTCAATTCTTTACTTGGAGTTATACAGATAACATCTCTGTCTTTGTATAGAGTAAATAACACTTCCCTAATATTTATTCAAAATGTAGAAAGACTTGGAACAACAATGCAGGGGCAATAAGTTCTGATTGAACTCATTCATTCTGTAGATTTAAGAGATAGTTTTGTGCTAAGAGTCATATTGTTAGAGAGTAGCATTTATTTCTCTTGGTATAACCACAATTCTAAACACAGTGCAAAAATAAGAGTGTCTATGAATGTATGTATGTGTGTGTGTGTATATATAATGTATTGTACTATTTGAGCTTCATATGTGTGTATACACATATATATTAACAGTATGTAGTAGAACAATAGTAGCAACACAGCATAATATTGAGATCTTACTATGTGCTTACATTTATTTCTTTATTGGTAAAATATTTTTGCTATCTTTAAGTAGTTGTACAAAGGAGTTCCCATTCAATGAAGCAGTTTATGAATCCAGTACGTCTTGATCCATGTCACCCCTTTCAACATTCTCACTACTCCTTTCCAAACCACCCCTTGAATCACTTGTGATATGTATTGAATATTTGCCATTTAACGCGAAGTTTCTGAATACAATGCATCTTGATCTATGTCACGCCCTTCATCATTTTCACCCCCTCAACTCACCCCCAGCAGAAGCATAATAGCCTTTATAGAAACCTCAAATCATACAATTTGTTAGAAAGACTAAGTCAAAGCCCAAACAAAATAAGCACCAGGAAATGGGTACTTGCAAGAGACGGGGTGGGGGTGGGCAAGGGAAGAGGGGTAGATGAATGAAGGAAGATGTGGGGGAAGAATGCAGTCAAGTAATGGTCAATAGCGATTCCATTCATCCCTACCCTCCTGTGAGTGATAGACTGATAGAGAATGCTCAGATGGTATCATGAGAAGTGGCAGAAGGTGGCTGGCCTATAGCATAATATCAATATTTAGTATTAAGTCCTCACTTTGGAATGTCTGGAAAATAATTCTGTCAATGTAAGCTTGGAGAGATAACTATGTCAAAAGTAAGTGGATATCAACTAATGTGTTGATTGCTTTCATAAATTCACTCGCTTTTAAGGCAGCTATGAAGAACAATTTTTCAATGATAAAATCAGACTTATTTTTAGATCCAAGACTTGATAGATGTTGTCAAATGTATGAAACAGTGAAAGAATCCCACAATCAGCTTGTTGAGTTTTTTTTTCTTTAATCCTCAAAAGTGGCTTTTATCATCCCCTTGTGACTTTCCATGCATTATGTTCAACTCCAGGCAAACATGATAGGGTATCTTTTCTTTTCTTTTTAAGTTTTATGTAAAGATAATCACATACTCTTACATATCTAGTTTCTCCATAAAAATGTTTGTAAGACTGCCAGTTCTATCCAGCAGATTCTGGGGAGATGGATGAAGAACTGCTCATGCAGTGATATCTCAGAAGATTGTCTATTAAATAATTAATATTCCAGGTACCATCATGGGGTGAGGAATGAATTTTACTAACAGATTTGCCTTAGCTGAAGTTATCTTCCTCAATCTGTGCTATATAGATTCATATTAGCCTATGCAAAATTAAGGTGGTTACAGGAAAATAAACAAAAGTGCACATTTGAAAATGTAGAAGACAAAGAGGCAAGAAGCACTAAGCAGTTTTATTAAGGGATCTAGAAATTTCCTCACTAAGATAAGTATATACAGACATCTGTCATTTGATAGAAATGAATACAAAAGGTCAAACATTCATAATCCCGTGTCTTTAGACATAGGATAAAAGAAAGCAACCCACTATAAGCCAGTAGGATTCCATTGGTATCATTCATACTAAAAGCGCAGAGTCAAATCTCCTACAACCATTCTCAGTTCCCATAGGGCTCTAGGATTCCCACAGAAGACTTATTTATGTTCTTTCATGTAGTTCATTCCTTCATTTATACTGCTAATAATATTTTACTGTGTTGATATATAGCAAATTGTTCATCCATTTACCTTTATTGAACATTTGACTTGTTTTCAACTGTTAGTTAATGTGAATGAATATTTCTGAATATTTAAGTAAGTATAAGTTTTTTGGGGGGAATAAAGTTTCTACTTATCTTGGACTATGAGTCAGGGCCCAATTAAAAACCAGATACCACAAAGTAATATGAACATGGCACATTCCATTAAAAGTAATATTAAAATTATTAAGTGGGGTTTATTACATTGATGTAGTAATTAATGTAGTTACATTATATTATTACATTATTAGAAGCTTATTATTAGAGTGTTGGAGAATTGAACAGTGGCCTTTGAGAGGAAAAGAGAGTTCTAAAAATATGAAATTAGTAGAACAAGAAGGCAATCTTCCCAAGACTGAGAAAGAATAGCCAAAGAGGAATCTACTCCTCATCTTGGGCTGAGAGATATGGCTCACTGGAGAAGACAGGGATGTGGCTCACAAGATGGTGCAGATGTTCTGTGAAGCATCTCATCCACAGGACTCCATGGTCCATCTTCCCGCAGGCGTGTCTTCTGTATTTGTGGTAGAGAATAGTCCTCAGGGTTGCGCTTCACTAAGAACCCACTGCACAAATTCCCAAAAGAAGGTTGTGAAGCAGTTCAAGAGGCGGTAGACACACTACTCTCTGAATTATGAAGGGAAATTGTTTATACCAAAAAGGGATATGCAGTAGCACTTAATAGGAAGCAGCCCAGAGGAATCCAAGGAGAATGTAGGAATTCTCAGGCTAGTAGAAGCATCCTGGTGGAGTGTTGAGGAAAGCCAGGGAAATGGAGTTGGCCTACCAGGGAAACTTTCCTCTGACCAGGAAGAGGTATTCAAGTGGATTTGCCTAGCACATGTGGAATCTATGGTATGGACCTAGGGGCTATTGACAGATTCCCTATGGGGGTAGGAAGGAAAGTGGCATATGATTTTGGCCACTGGCCACTACAAAATAAAGCACAAAAGAAAAGAAAGAGTCTTGTGTAAAGAACATACCAGAATCAGAAAAAGAAACCTATTTTTATCATTTATATATTTATTGTGAAGATACTGTACAGATAGGTTACAGTTACATGAGTAAGGTAATGAGCACATTTCCTATCGAGCATTATTACCCCTCCTTTGTTTTTCCTCTACCATCCCTTCCCTCCCCACCTCCCCAACTCCTCTCTCCCTTAACCAAAGTTGTAAAGTTCATTTTCAACAGTGTCTTGTACATCTCATTGTTACATGGATCAACCTCTATCCTTGCTTCAGCATTTTGTTATTTCCCTTCCTCTCCCCAAATCAGAAAAATGTATATACAAGATACAGGGCACCGGAATCAAATACCATGCAAACAGGGGTTGTACCATGGGGGAAAAACACACAAAAGAAACAAAAAATCATATGGCACATAAAAACAACAGTGACAAAGAAAACCTCTTGTGTCCCTACCTTGGGGTTCATTTCACTTAGCATCATCTTATATGGTCATATGGTACATAACTTTTGACCTTTTATGTTTGTCTGGTAAGATTATCTTAGACATATACTAGTTATTGCAAATAAGGGAAACCATGGGACCTATGTTTCTTTGTTTCTTTGGGCCTGGCTTACTTCACTTAATATGATTTTCCCAAGTCTTTCCATTTCTTAACAAATGAAGCAGTGTCATTCTTTCTGATGGAGGCATAGAATTCATATATATATATATATATATATATATATATATATATATATATATCACATTTTCTTGAGGGGCATCTGGCTTGGTTCCATATCTTAGCTTTGGCGAATAATGCTGCAATAAACATAGGTGTGCTGGTAGCCTTAGAATGGCCTTGTTTGTGATTGTTTGAGTAGATACCCAAAAGTGGGATGGATTGCTGGGTCCTAGGGGAGCTCTATGTGAAGTCTTTTGAGGAAATCTCCATACTGCTTTCCAAAGTGTTTGAACAAGTTTACACTCCAACAATGCAGTATGGTTCTTTTTGGCCACATCCCTTCCAGCATCTGCTGTTATTAGATTTCTTGATTACAGCCATTCTAACTGGAGTGAGGTAGAATCTCAATGTTGTTTTGATTTGCATTCTTTTATGGTTAGAGAGTTGAGCATTTCTTCATGTGACTATTGGCCATTCTTATTTCCTCCTTAGAGAAGTCTCTCTTTGTCTTTTTTTTTAAATTTAATTTTATTTTATTTGTGAACATACTGTACAGAGGTCTCTTTAAGTCTTTAGCCCACTTATTTATTGAGTGGTTGAAGAAACCTCTTTTCTTATATTGTCCTTCCAGAATACGTTCTTACAAAGTTTCACATTGTGCTACTTGGTAAAGGAGAGATGCTAATTAAAATTCAGCTCCGTTATCACAGAATGGAAAATGGTAAGTGGCTATGGAGTTGAGATTCAATCACTTGGGAACCAACACACTTGGTGAGGAGAGTGACTATATCATATGTCACTACTGTGGGAACATATAAGCAATTTTCAAACTGCTTCCGAAGGGGTTGCCCCATTTGTCTTCACTGCCCATAGATGAGGACTGCAGTTGTTGCAACTTATTCCCACTTGGTAGTATTATTCATCTTGTAAAGTTTATATTTTTATTATCTGTAGGTAGTTGTACAAAGGAGTTACCATTCAACCAGTTTATGAATATAATGCATCTTGATTGAAATCACCCCTTTACTCATTCTCCCCCTTCCCTGAGAACCAAACCTCTCCCCTCAGTTTAATTTCACAGGATATGCATTGACTATTATGCCTGCATTCTTCCTTTTCTCTCTTCCTATCAGTCCTCCTCTCCTTGACCTCCTCCCACATCTGTCCAGTACCAGGTTTCCATTATACATTTTGTTGGACTATGAGTTTTTCTAAGGAGTTACATTCTTTGAATTCTCTCCTGCAAATGCTATCTTTTAGTTGATACATTTGTGTACATTTGCATAACATTCTGTACATGATTACCTGTGTTTTTATAAATTAGATCTACCTGTTACATATGAGAGAAAACGTGAATCTTTTGTCTCTGAGCTTGGCTTCATTTAACAAGTTTTTTTAGGACCATTCAGTCCTAAGCAAGTGATATTATATCATTCTTCTGGATTTATGAGTAAAATTCCATTGCATATACCACTTCCCTTCCCTTCTCCTCCCTTCCCCTCCCTTCCCCTCCCCTCTCCTCCCCTTCCCTTTCTTTTTTTGTGCATCATGGGGCTTGAATTCTGGACCTGCAGTGCCATTCCTCAGCTCTTCAGCTCTAGGCCAGCATTCTATCATTTGAGCCACAGAGCCACTTCTGGTTTTCTTAGAGGTTTATTGGAGATAAGAGTCTCATGGCCTTTCCTGCTCAGACTGGCTTTGAACTGTGATTCTCAGATCTCAGCCTCCTGAGTAACTAGGATTATAGGAGTGAGCCACTGGTGCCCAAGACATATTACATTTTCTTGATCCATTCATCTGTTGAAGAGCATCTGGGTTGTTTCCATATTATAGCATCATTTTTTTTTTTTGTTGGTTGTGGGGCCTGAACTCTGAGCCTGGGCGCTCTCCCAGAGCAACTCAGGTCAAGGTTTGTGCTGTACCAGTTGAGCCACAGTGCCACTTCCAGCTTTTTCTGCTTATGTGGTGCTGAAGAATCGAATCCATGGCATCATGCCTGCAAGGCAAGCACTGTATCATTGAGCCACCTTCCCAGCCCTCATCATTCAATTTTATTAAGCCAGTTTTAGTAAAATTTCTTGTGCGGAATTTTTTTTAACAATTTTATTTATGTTTTCAAAGAACCTGCCTTTATTTCCATTCATTTTTCTGTTGTTAATTCATTTTGCATTTCATTACTTTCTAGTTTATCTTTATTATTTTCCGTGACTTTATCTTGATATTCTACACTCAGGATGACATCTTACAGTATTGACTTTGAAAAATTATTCTTTTCTAATTTTCTTATTTTATAACTTGTAACTTAAAGCTATTTTTTCCTTGTAAACACTGAATTAGCTGTGAATCACCACCGGGGTTTGAATCCAAGGCCTTGTGCTTGTTCAGTTTCCTTGCTCAAGTGATGTCACCCTCCAGCTCAAAACTATTTTAACGCTAGCTACTAAAGAAGCTGAGATCTGTGGATCTTGGAAGCCAGTCTGGACAAACACATGAGATGCTTGTTGACAGGTAACTAGCAAAAATCCAGAAGTGAAGCTGTGGCTCAAGTAGTAGAGCACCAGCTGTAAGCAAAAAGCCAGAGCATTAGGTTCTGAATTCAAACTCCAGTATAAGTACTAAATAAATAGATAAATAATTTGTTTTGAATCTGTATGTACTTGCAGATGGATCTTTTCTAATGATTTCTACTTTGTTGTGGTCACACAGTATTATCTCAATAACTATAATTCTTTAAAATTAATTAATCTCTCCTTGATTGCCTCTGCTGTTGTTATCTTGAACTTCTAGAAATTTTGAATTCTATTGTGTTTCAGCTGTATATATTATGAATATTAATTTGGTAAATTTGATGATAATCGTGTGCAAGAATTCTTGGTTTTTAAATTTTTTACTTTTATCACCAAGAAAAAAATTTAGATTGTAGGTTTGTTTTACCTTTCAGGTTTGCCAATCTCTGTCTCATGTATTTTGAAGCATGTAAGCACATACACATTTGCAATTACTATGTTCACTTTATCAGTTGATACCCTTATCATTACAAATGCTACCTTTTGTCCTGGTCAGGTGTTTTTTTTTTTTTAAAAATCCCTTATCTGATATTAACATTATATTCATAGTAGGAGTACTACTATTTTTCTAATTATAGTATTTTTGACAGGTCGATTTATTTTTTTAAATCAATTTTATTGTCAAGGTGATGTACAGAGAGGTTACAGTTGCATATGTAAGGTAATGAGTACACTTCTTGTTGAACATTGTTACCCTATCCCAGGTTATTTTTTCTGACACTCCCTCCCCCCATCTCCCTCCCAAGTTGTAAGGTTCATTTCCAATAAATTGTTTTGTGAGGATTGCTATTGCATTGGTTTGCCTTTTGTCTTTTGTCTCACCATTTTGTTGTTTCCCGCCCATTCCCCAATTCAGATAAATGTATATACAAGACACAGGATACCAGAAATGAAGTACAGTGACAATAGGGGATAAACCAAAGGCAAAAAGAACAAAAGAAAAAAGAAATACCTAGTTATTAGTATTTTTATATGTTTTCCCATGCAATCTATTTGTCCTTCTGTATTTTGAGTTCTCTGTACACAGCATAGAGTTAGAGCCATTTCCTTTGTTTAGTCAAATTCAATAATCTCTGCATTTTAATTGATACATATAAACTTCTATTTCATGTAGTTATAAAAATTTTAGTTCAAAATAAAAATAGCTTCTTCTTTTCTTTTTGTGTTCTATGTAGACCAAGATGGGCTTAAAATTTTAATCGTATTGCTTCTTCCTTCCAAGGGCTGGGGTTACAAGAATGTTTTTACATTATAAATAATATGTTTTTAATTGGTGAAATTTTTATTTAAAACTATTTAATCTGCTATTAATATTAAATCCAAATATTTATTCTTTTCAACTTTTTATTTCAAAATATTCCATTTTGTTCTTTGTTATAATTGATGTCCCATCTCATTATGGGTAAATTTTCCTTTAAATAGTGGGAAATAGTTATATGTGCTTTAGTTTTTTTTGCTTACCTATTCCCTTATTTTCTTAATTTAGATCTGGCTTGTGTTAACTGATCTTATTTAATAGTGTTTTTCATCATTGAACTAACCCTAAGTGTTTTTCAATTTTGTGTTATTTTTTCCTTTATCCAACCTAGAATGTGGAATTGCTGGACTATCTCGATTGTCTATAAAATTACTGAGTACATTTATATAATCCATAGAGATTCCTGATGGATGTGTAGCTAGATGAATATGTGGCATACAGTATCTCACTGACTAGATATTTTATACCTTCTCAAATCAGAATGTTTTTGCCCTTGATGGTGTTATGTAAAAATTTCTCTGGCACTGTTTTTACACATGCCAACGGTATTGCCAAGTTCTCCTTTATGTAGATATGCGACTCAATATAGAAGATTTGGCTAGAGCTTGCTTTTGTATTCAGACATATTTTCCTGGCATTGCAAACTGGTTATTTGGCACAGAATTAAAAGTCTCCAAATAGATTTAGGTGTATATCTTTTGTAGTGAGTTATTTCAACTGAGAACTAATTTTGTCATTTGTAGTTTCTTTCTAAAGATTTCTTTCTCAGATGGCAACATTAATTTAAGTTCCAAGGCAACCCATTGTAGTCACCAGGAGCCCTGTGAAAGTGCTCAAAAGGACTTTAGTTCAGCCGTGAACCTTTGAATTCGTATAATCAGTGTTTATTCTTTGCCACCTCCTTGTTGTAAATGGTGGTTCATTGCACAAGCCAACCCACAAAGCCTATTTTATCCACATGCATCTTAACTGTAGTTCCAATAATACTGTGTATACATGATTTATACTCATTGTGACCTCATAACTGTATCCAATTTCTTCTATGCTGCTGTGAAAGTTATCTAGTGACAAGTGCCAAGTAATTGATCTCTACAAAGTTTTGAAATATAAGCCAGTGATAAACTGGGGTGCACATTTAGTTGGAAACAAAGCAAAGATTTGTTGGATCGAAGATTGCAGTCATTGTTGGTGAGTATTGTTAGCAGAAAGACAAATAATATACCACAGAATGACAAGGAGCTATTCTTGTGGTTCTTGCTTTGATTTTCATACAACCTCCTAACAGAGTTGGTGAGTGATGAGTATATAGTTTAGGTCTGAATTCTTTTCTGGAACATTCATGCAGGTAAATCATGTTCATGCAACCAAAATGCTGGAACTGCAATCTCTTGGAACTGCAGAGTGAGCTATAGGAGAAAGAGATTAACATCTTTCAGAAAAGTGAGTGAACTTCCAAATCTCATCATGATCATTAGCAGTATGAGCTGAGACTATGTGATGCCTCTGGGCTGATTCAATAGCTTAACAAAGGATTTTGTGCATGTGCTTTTCTTACAGCTATCAATATCTCTTTCATTTTCTAATAATTACCATTCTTCAACAGAGCAGCACCAAAAACGTTAGGAAGAAGGAGGCCTTTTCTTTCATTTCAGTTATATTTGCTTTGGCAGTATGAATTCTCACTTGAGGGCATTTAAAAAACATTGTTAAATACAGTATTGCTGCAATGTAGTATCTAAATATTCTACTTCAGGCAATTGTGCATTGTCCTTCAGTGCCCAGCATTTTTCTTAAAGTGATATCCACATATCCATGGATCTTTGAGAATATTTTGGATATCTATGAGTATATTGATAATGTATAGGCCTTCTACTTGGTGATTCAAAAGAATCCATATGTTATAGTTTATCCCATACTCAGTTAATATTTTGAGTTCACATTTACAATGAAACAAAGGGAACATTAACTAACATCATAATAGATAGTATTCAGGTATTTTTTTCAGCTGAAGATGCTCGATAAATATAATTGTTTAGAGTTTGTGATTTTAAACTAATGTTGGTTGAAGCATATCCTGAAAGATGAAAGGGTAAGATGAATAGGTGTGTGTATGTGTATGATACAGACTTAAAGACTGTAGAAACCAATAAAGTATCACAAAAATCTTAATTTGTGAACTGTGAATGGTGATGTCATTACATGGGTTTAAATATCAGTTATTAGTTTCCAATAACAAGAATTTATGTGAACATTTTTCACGAGCTGAGTGAAATTTAGTGTTTGTAGTATCTGAGATGTGATTTTTACTAATTTGTTTTAGTATTTAGCCACTATGTTGCTGGAAAAGTTGTACCAATAAGTTGCATTTATCACATCCTAAGCAATGCGAGTTTTTGTATCATTTAGTAAAAATGACAAACTTCTAATTCATGTTAGTTTCTAACTAGTGACTTTTCCCCCCACAAGTTCATGGAAATGTTTCCGTTAAAGCAATTAGAACCATTAGTTCTCAATTTTTGTTGCTTTCATTAGAGAGGAGAAAAAGAAAAGCTTGGTTATATGATTAAAGAACTAATGACAGCTCACATATGTCATAAGTTAATTTTAGACCAGGTTTTCTTTCCACTTAATGCTCACTGTCTTCCTTCATTTTACAGTATCTTGCTAAGGAAAGAGATAGGAAAGAGATTTTCTATGAGGGAAAGAAGGATAGAGTGAGGGGAGGAGAGAGAGAGTGTGAGAGAGAATTGAAAATTGCTTCCCAGGGGAATTGATTTATTATGCATTTATATTCTTCTCCAAGCTGACTAAATTGTAGAATGAGGCTAAGAAATATAAAGAAGATTTGCATAACCTAACCGTGTCTCTAACACGAGGATATTCATTCACTCAGGTATTATTTTGTTTTCAAAATACGTTCTAAATATTCAACAGCAGTAGGTTTTATTGCTTAACAAGCATAAAGAAAAGTAGAGCAAAAGTCTTCCATATAGTCCTTGATTTTCTTACTACATCCCACTCCAAGGAAAAAACCTACTAAAAATCTAAGGACTAGAAATAGCTAAAATGCTCTCTTTTTTGGGACACATCAGAATTATTGAGAGATTATGTGAGATTTAACTTCTGAAAGTGGAAGAAAAACCAATCAACATATTTCCATCTGAGTGTTTAGGTGGCACTTTTTTTTTTCTTGGCCAGTACTGGGGCTTGTGCTTAAGGCCTGACTGATGTCCCTGAGCTTCTTTGTTCAAGGATAGTGTTCTACTACTTGAACTATGACTCCACTTCCAGCTTTTTGCTGCTTAATTGAAGATAAGAATCTCACAAACCTTCCTACTCATGCTGGCTTTAAACTGAGATCCTCAGAGCTCATTCTCCTGAGTAGCTAGGATTACAGACATGATAAAGTGGTGCCTGGTAGATGATACTTTTTAGTAAAAACAAATCTTTGCTATAGACATGGTGGTACATATCTATACATCCAGGTTGTGGGAAGCAAGTCCTTGATTTAACCAGTGATCAAGGTCAGCTTGAACTACATGATGAGATCCTGCTCAAAAAACCAGTAGCTCACTGGTAGAATATTTGCCTAGCATGAGTAAAGCCTTCAGTTCAAACCCCAGCAAAGAAGAAAATAACCAAAATCTTTGAGACGAAAAACAAAATTAGCAAAATATATCACATGCATTCTCTTTCAAATCATCAGTAACTAAAGTTTCCAGTTAGAGGAGCGTGATTGCATTTTTTGATGTATATCAAGCGACGTAAGCAAATTATAATTAGTAAGTTCAAGTGTCTTATAATCACATGGGTCTGGCTAAATTTATTCTTGCTTACATCGGATCTTAGCAAGATTATCAGATGACATAATGATAGTAATATCTTGCAATCTGGTCAGGTCCAGGTATAAGGAATTTTTAAAACATTTTTATCAGCATATATTTCGTTGTGATATATTAATATATGAATATAATTAACCCTAAAAAATTATCCCCTTTACCACTCTTCTATATTTCCTGATGTCTTGTTAAAGAAATCAACAGGTTTCATTACTCCATTTTCATACATGTATATGAGGTATTTCAATCATATTCACCCTCATTCAACCTCTACATTTTTCTTGCTCCTTACAAGTACCCATCTTCCAACAGAATGATATTCCTGTCATTCATTATTTTTAGTGTATATCAATTGTATAAAGAGGTATCACCATATTTTCCACATGAACAGAATATATTTCAATCAGATCAACTCCTTCTATTTCTTTCTATTTCTCTGTTCTCTGCACTATAGTTTCCACACCCTAGTTTTCAGTTAGTGTCCTTATACCATCTTGATGCATAAACATAATATATATGTTAATATTATCAACACTCCCTTTTATCTTTCACTTTTTTCTTTCTCCCTTGTTCCTCCAAAGAGTCTCAGAATTATAATCATATCCTCTTTCTATGTGTATTTATAAAATCTGTGTATATGCATATTTTCAGGTATATATTCCATATATGAGTAAAAACCTGTGACCTTTGTCTTTCTGAACCTAGATTACTTTGCTTAAAAGGATATACTCCAATTCCACCCATTTTCCTGCAAATAATATATTTCATTCTCTATGTCTGGATAATACTTCAAAGTGTATTTATACACCACAATTTCTTTATCCATTCATCAGTTTCAGGAATTTTAATGAGCCAGGTATGTAAGAATAAGGATATCAGATGGAGGGAATTTGACATAGAGAATTTGACATGTTAGAGATACTAACATTAGAGGGAGAATATTCTGCAAGCCTGATGCCCAAGGGTGGCAGAACTGTAGCTCTGGGTTAGGATCCACATTAGAATCCTGGGAAGAATATTTAAACGAGTAGTGAGGATTGATACCTGGTTTCCTCTATGTGAGTTTAAAGTAGAGGCTTGTTCCCAAACATGAAATAGAAGCTGGTGTGTTAGGTAAATTCTGATTAGATGCCTTTGGATAACAGCCTAATTTGATATCTTTGAAGTTAGCTTCATATCTTTTCATAATAAAGGTAAGAATTGATCCTAGACCTAGAAAGGCTAGACCAGGGCTTGTGAGGAAGAATATGAATACAGATGTTCTCCATGTATGATTATGGTGAAACACCGAGTATCTTCACTCTAAGCTGACCAAGTGTGTTAGTTTAACTACTGCTTGTGTACAGCATAGTGATGAAAGGCGGAGGCTGTAGTAATTGACAGATGCCCTTAGTTGCTTTGGAGACCTATATGATGCTATTCTTAAAACTTCTGTCTCCTTATCTATAAAATGCAAATACGAAGATGCTTATACCATGTTATTGCTAGGGTTGGTACAGAACACATGCCATTCTCCTTGGCATTTTGTTCATCATAATTTCTGTTTTACTTGTATTTCTAAGTAGTTAGCAGGTAAGAAGAGATGACCAGAGGCTTGCCTGAAGGATTGATGGTCAGCTCCCCAGGGACACGCAGCTTCCCATCATCTGACTGTGCATCAGCAGGCTTCCCCTTCTGCTTCCTTCACTCTACCTGTCAGCCTGGCTGGATTGTGTGACAGTCCTATTATAAGTATCAATAAAACCCTGTAATAATGGCATGCCAAGAAATGCAGTATCTGAAGTCCTATCTCTAGAGATCTTTTAAATATATTAATCAATTCAATCTAAGCTTTGAATATAACTTCACTCTTGACTACAATAGATTTTTCATATACAAATCTTTTGTGGAAATGTGAGCATTATGCTAAGTATAAGACTTGAGCATCCTTTTCATAATAAAAGCACTGAAGCTTAGAATTTTTCTCTTATGGTGACTGTTTGGTTTCATGTGTAATTTTATGGGAAACCATACATGATTCTGCTACAAGCTACCTTCTAATATTTTCCTTTGTGCAGAGCAAGCTCATGTCTGTCCTCCAAATTTGTATGTACCCGATGTAAACATATTTTAGAGAATGTGAATTTAAAATAATATTTTTTCTACTTACTCATCAAATTATTTCATACTTTGAAATTCCACGTAGAAAAAAAGGGTCACATTTATCAGCAATGAAATTACTTTTTACTGAATAAATGTTAATAATTGATGACAAATAATGAACCCCAGTCAAGAGGACTGATTCTGCCCTTGAATAATGAACAGTCTTAAAAATGATGATCAGAGAGTGGTCAGTAAGGCCAGCCTTTCAGCTGACACAGGGTTAATGGAGAATGAGAAGGAAACGAAGGAGGCTGGTGCTTTTAATGCTGCTTGTACTTAATGTCTACATCAAAGTCACTAACAATTCTAAACCATAGCAGCTTTACAACCCTCAGCACTCAGTGACTAGATTGTCAAAGTAATCTCCATTTGTTTAATGTCTAGCAAAGCAGGAAAAAGCAGCTAGGAGCCATCACCATTTTCAAAGGACAGAATGACAGTGCTAATGGACGTGGAATTTTCTGCATTCCTCATCAACTATCACACTTCATTGGATATTGTTTGCTACATATTGCAATGCTTGATAAGAAATGTACTCATTATCTTGCCCATGTAATTGCAACCCCTCTGTACAGTATGTTCACAAAAAAATAAAAATAAAAATTAAAAAAAATAAATAAATAAAAAAAAGAAAAAAAAAGGTACTCAAAGCATTTGTGTAGTGCTTTTCAGATAAAAGAAATTCTTTGCAACATCCGTGTGAGGAAGGACCTATACATGTTATGTGATTTTCTCAATAACCTACAAAGCTGGCCTTGGCTCTACATCCTCATATACAAACATACATTGAAAAACAAATTATTGATTCACTAGACTTGTGAAGCACTCTCCCAAGCACTGCTACTCTTTTTTGGGGGGGGGGGAGGGTCCAGTCGTGGGGCCTGAACTCTGGGCCTGGGTGCTGTCCCTCAGCTCTTCAGCTCAAGGCTAGCGCTCTACCAATTGAGCCACAGGGCCACTTCCGGCTTTTTTCTTATGTGGTGCTGAGGAATTGAACCCAGAGCCTCAGGCATGCAAGGCAAGCGCTCTACCACTGAGCCACCTTCCCAGCCCAGCACTGATACTCTTGTGAAACAGTCTCCTGGGTTTCTCTAGACCTCTTATGGCAGAAGGAAGATGGCTGTATAAACATTCCAGGTAGAAAATACTGGGCTCCAGATAGGTGACAAAGGGAAGTGAGATGCCATGACAAGCAGGAAAGGGAGTGTTGTACAGAAGAAAGGGATTTCTGCCTAGTGCTTGTGGGATAAGTATATCCTGAAGGGGAAGACTGACTGATAGCACAAGTAGCAAGTTGGAACCTGAGACTTACCACCTACGTAAGAGGCAGAAATAAAAGATGACTAGAAATTTTAGGATCGGTGTTCTCAAGATCCAGACAAAAAAGTCTGAACTGTGTGAGGTGAGGTACACTGACAGATTTCACAGATTAGAGTGATCTAAAAAAAAAAAATCAAGATAGTAGAGATGGATGTGTACATTACAATGTGTGAGATTAGTGGCAAGAAGTCATTTTTAATGATCAATTTAAAACATCATCTTTTAAAATTAACCATGCTCTGTAATGCAATTACTATAAAAATCTTAACAGATGTTTCTTAATTATGTGGTTGAACTATGCAAATGATATTTTAAAATATTTGAGATAATTAAGACTTAAAAGTAATTAAGATTTTAACATAAAAGAAACCTTTTGATTTCATATATAGGATGAGCAGTTTTCCTATTTGGTTACTAAGATAGCTTTTATACTGTCTAAGACCTAGACAGTAGTCTACTTACATGTGCTAGGATCCACAAGGTAGTCTATAAATAAAGCTAGAGACTTAAAAATTCTGTTTATTTTTCTTCTGTAATTTATACAAGGACATTGTCTCTAAATCCGTTTTCTTCGGTTTGCACTCTAATATTTATTGCTTTATTTTTTAAGAACTGTCCAAATAATTGAAAAATTAAGTTGGGAATGGGATGAACTTTTCAGAACTTAAACAAGAACATAGATGAAAAGCTTTACTACAAAATTCTAGTCAAGGTTTTTAAATAAAAATAAGTAATTCCAGAGCATCAGTTCTTTTTTTAATTGCAAACATTTCTTTGATATTTAATACAGCCAATCTTAATAGAAATTCAATGAACTAAAGCATTATCCCTAAAAATGATCTCTTTTAGAATCATAAACTTCTCATGAAGATAATATCACATGATAGAAAAATACATATGTTTATTCAAATTGTTAAATATTAATAAAACACACACAGTTGTATTACATAATACATACATACACACATATAAAATTTGTTTTTAAATTAGAAAAATTAAAAGGAGTTTATTTTATTAATTTTTGTGTGAGTATGAGTGCCTGGCCATGTTGTTTTTTAATATAATTAATAATCTCAGTTTCCTAAATATGTGATCTCAAAAAAGCTATTGACTAATAAATTATAGACTTGTTGATATAATACATATACATATAGAATTATTAACATGAAAACATTTAGAAAATACCCAAGTGAGAATAATTTGCCACAGTGTTATGATGTGCTATTTATTATCTAAAGTTGTTGAACACTAATCTTTACGTATACTCTGTGCTATTATTTTCACCTCAGAAATGTAATATCTGAGAGGCAGAAGTGCCATCTTGATTTTTCCCCTTGTCATAACCTCTTTTTCTTTAAATATGAACATTTTTATTGTAATGATACTGTACAGAGGGGTTACAGTTACATGAGTAAAGTAATGAGTACATTTCTATCCAACATTGTTACCCCTCCTTTGTTTTTCCCCTACCACCTTTTTCCTCCCCACCTCCCCAACTCTTCCCTTCCCCGTCCCCTCCACCCTGGCAAAATTGTAAAATTTGTTTTCAACATAGTGTCTTGTACATCTCATTGTTACAATAGGTCATCCTGTATCCTTATTTCAGCATTTTGTCATTTCCCTTCCCCTCCTTTAATTAGAAAAATGTATATACAAGGTGCAAGACACTGAAATCAAATGCAGTGACAACAGGGGTTATACCACGGGGGGAAGAACATACAAAGAAACAAAACAAAATAATATAGGACATTATAAATACATTAAAAACAACAACAAGAAAGATAAAACCTCTTGTATCCCTATCTTGGGGTTCATTTCCCTTAGCATCAGGTTATATGGTCATAGGTACATAGCTTTTAAGGAGTGGAAATCTGTATTCTTTTTTTTAAAAAATTTTTTTATTGTAAAAATACCGTACAGAGCGGTTACAATTACATGGGCAAGGTAATGAGTACATTTCTTATCAAGCATTGTTGCCTCCTCCTTTGTTTTCCCTTCCCAGCCCTTCCCATCCCCTCCCCCCCCACCAAAGTTGTAAAGTTCGTTTTTGTTTTATTTTTTTTTTTAATTTTATTTTATATTATTTGAGAACATACTGTACAGAGGGGTTACAATTACATGGGCAGGATAATGCATACATTTCTTACCAAGCATTGCAGCCTCCTCCTTTGTTTACCCTTCACCTCCCTTCCCCCCTCCCCCTCCCCCCCACTCAATCAAACCCCCCCTCCCCCCCTCCCCACTCCGACATTGTAAAGCTGGTTTTGACATGACATTTTGTACTTCTCATTGTTGCAACAGGTCCACCTGAATCCTTAAACGACTTGTTTGTCCCCGTCTCCTCCACATGTTATACTGACATCAAATATAGTGAAAGCAGGGGTTACACTGTGGGGGAGGGACATACAAAGCAACAAAGAAATAATCTTATAAATGCGTTAGAAACACATGCATGAAAGAAACAAAAACATTAAAATACATATTTGAGGGTTCGTTTCCCTAACATCACATTATCTGACTTTTTCCGCTTGACTCATACCTATACTAGATATTGCAAATAAGGGAAACCATGGGACCTATGTTTCTTTGGGCCTGGCTTACTTTAAAGTTCGTTTTTGGACATAATGACTTGTACATCTCATTGTTGCAATGGGTCCACCTGTAACCTATTTAAATGGTTTGTTTTTGCCCTTCCCCTCCCCAAATTATAACAACACCGAATACAATGAAAGCGGGGGTTATACCATGGGGGAGGGACATACAAAGCAACAAAGAAATCATCTTACAAATATGTTAGAAACAATGCAAGAAAGAAAAAAAAAACATTTGAATACTTATCTTGGGGTTCATTTCACCTAACATCGACTTATCTGACCTTTTCTGCTTGTCTCAGACATATACTAGTTATTGCAAATAAGGGAAACCATGGGACCTATGTTTCTTTGGGCCTGGCTTACTTCACTTAATATAATTTTTTCCAAGTCTTTCCATTTCCTAACAAATGGGGCAATGTCATTCTTTCTGATGGAGGCACAGAATTCCATTGTGTATATATATACCACATTTTCTTGATCCATTCATCTACTGAGGGGCATCTGGGTTGGTTCCATAGCTTACCTATGGTAAATAATGCTGCAATAAACATAGTTGTGCTGGTGGTTTTAGTATGGTCTTGTTTGTGATCATTTGGGTAAATGCCCAAAAGTGAGATTGCTGGGTCATAGGGGAGCTCTATGTGGAGTCTTTTGAGGAACCTCCATGCTGCTTTCCAAAGTGGTTGAACAAGTTTACACTCCCACCAACAATGCAGTAAGGTTCCTTTCTGTCCACATCCCCTCCAGCATCTGTTGTTCTTAGAGTTCTTGATTATAGCCATTTTAACTGGGGTGAGGTGGTATCTCAATGTTGTTTTGATTTGCATTTCTTTTATGGCTAAAGAAGTTGAGCATTTCTTCATGTGTCTATTGGCCATCCTTCTTTCCTCTTCAGAGAAGTTTCTCTTTAAGCCTTTAGCCCACTTATTTATTGGGCTGTTGTTTCGTTGAGGATTTGTTGTTTGGGGATTTAATTTTTTGAGCTCCAGGTAAATTTTAGGTATGAGACCCTTGTCAGTTGTATGGCTAGTGAAGATCTTTTTCCAATCCGTGGGCTTTCTATTGATCTTGCTAGCTATGTCGTTTGCCATGCAGAAACTCTGCAACTTCATGCAATCCCATTTGTCCAATCTTTCTTTGATTTGTTGTGTTTCTGGGTCTCTATTAAGAAAATTTTGGCCTGTGCCAAGGAGACCCAGGGTTTCTCCTATTCCATCCTGTAATGTTTTCAGAGTGTCTGCTTTGACTCCGAGGTCTTTGATCCATTTGGAGTTGATTCTGGTGCAGGGTGATATAAAAGGATCTAGCTTTAGTTTTCTACAAGTGATTAACCATTTTTGCCAGCACCATTTATTGAAGAGGCTGTCTTTCTTCCATTCTATTTTTTTTAGCTCCCTTATCAAAGATTAGATGGCTATATGTCTGTAGGTTGATTTCTAGGTTTTCTTTTTTTTTTTTTTTTGGTCAGTCGTGGGGCTTGAACTCTGGGCCTGGGCGCTGTCCTTGTGCTCTTCAGCTCAAGGCGACCGCTCTACCGCTTGAGCTACAGCACCACTTCCGGTTTTCGAGTGATGAGAGGTCCATGGACTTTCCTGCCGGGGATGGCTTTGAACCGTGATCCTCAGATCTCAGCCTCCTGAGTAGCTAGGATTACAGGCGTGAGCCACCGGCTCCCTGCTGTAGGTTTTCAATTCTATTCCATTGGTCCTGAGGTCTGTTCTTGTGCCAGTACCAAGCTGTTTTGATTACTATGGCTTTGTAGTAGAGTTTGAAATTTGGTATTGATATTCCTTCAGTACTGTTCTTTCTTAACAGGATCGTTTTTTGCTGTTCGGGGTCTTTTATTGTTCCATATGAATTTTTGGATTGCCTCTTCTATGGAAGTCTTTATTGTGACGTAACCTCTTGTCTCCCATTAGCAACCTATTGCCTGAATCCAGACAGAAGTCATCTGATGGAAGCCTGGAAAGAGGTATATTCAAAATTTAACAAAGCAGAGAAATGATAAAGAGTGGCACCCCTGGGTAAACAGACCCAGAACTAATAGGTAACTGCTAGGTAGTGGGCACAGGTTTGTGTTATTTGCTTTTGATCTTTTCAAGGCTTTATATGAAATTTGCTTGATCATTCATTTATTTAAATATATTAAGCACTTGCTATGTGAATGTGAAGATAGACAACCAGGTTAGTTGGGAAAGGAATAAAAGATCATAAGTAAGTTCTGGAAGATATAATACCTTAAGGTAAATATGTAAAAGGTATTATAGAAAAATAGGTGAACTGAGATTTAATTTTCTTGGAGGAAAGAGAAGTCTGCAATGGTTATGGAGAAAGAATGTGATGTCAGCTGGGTTTTGGGGTAGATTAGTGGCACCCTGTTTGGCACAGGATAATCATAAATTAAAACATAAAAGATGAAATGGAACTTGTGGATCTAGTACAACGACTAAATCTGTACTGTTGTTTGTCATAACAAAGTCTATAGAAAAGTGTGGAAAGAAAAGTGTCCATTGCAATTTAGTTCATAATCATTTATACATTTGAAGAATCTAAAGTTCTGACTATGTTAAATGAAGATTAGTTTTCTCTGTTGCCTTTCTCTTAGCATTTCTTTATCTATCATAGATTTATGTTGCATTTTTCTTTGGTCTTCATTTTTCTTTGGTCTTGTATTATGTAAGAAATGGAATTGTAAGGAAAAATGTAGCTGGCTTGCCTTCCCCAAAAGACTTGTGTTCTCAGCTTCCCAAAATGTTTGCAATTTGCACAATCACTGTAACACATTTAAAGGTGGTGTCAATGTGTCTGACTCTTTACTCTCTGTGCCTTTGTGGTGTGGGGATAGATTTGAAGTCTGGCCAGTGAAGAAGCCATCTTGACAATTGTTCAAGCTGTACTGATTCAGCTTCCTCTTTAGTACCAGATCAGAAGCAGGCTTCTGCTGTGTGGCCACTGTGAACACCTGCTAGTCCTTTACTCAGACTTTGCAGGAAATTGAATCATGTCAGCCTGAATAGGTGACTACCAAAGCAAGGTAAGACTTTTGCAGTAACAAAATATGTCCCTTACAATGCTGGTCATTCTGTCTGCTTCTGCAAACCATTCTCTGTTCTTCTTTGCACAGGGGTCTTGCTTGAAGGAACTCTAATTGTGGTCTAAATGTTTGCTCCTACTTCTCCCTAATTCACCTCAAGATTCTAATCTCCAAGCTGATAGAATTAAGATGTGGGAATCTTTGGTTGATGATTAGATCATAATGCCTTACAGATAAGACTAGTACCATTGTAAAAGAGACCCTAGAGAGCCATCATCCTTTCACACATCTACCACATCATCTCTTCCTGTGGTAAACACTGAGAAAGCAGTTTATTGAGCCAGGATGTGGGTCCACATCAGACAACTAAGCGATTTATTTCTTAATTTTGTATAGCTCAGTCTCTAGAACTATGAAGAATATATTTATATGGTCTAAATGTCACAAAGTCTATGGTATTTTGTTACAACAGCCCAGAAATTCTAAGACAAAGCTCCTTATCTTTGGATTCCAGTTGATTTTGGCCTTGTGGAGACAATAGAAGAAGGCAAAGAGAATAAGAGGACCAACTTTAATGAGAACTGGAGTCAGTTCAAGAACACTGTGCTTCTTTCCTTGCCCTTTAGGCCTAAGAGTAATAACAATTTCCTAATGTTGTTAGTTTATGGGTTCAGTTTCCTTAACTCTGGACATCCCTCTATAAAGTCAGCCTTCATTTGGTGCTCTTAGATTCAATTACATTCTTTGTTTGTCTTGGATGCTATGTTATATCATGCAGATCCCCTTTTCAGAACTGAAAAACAACCCAGCTGTTAGAAATTGTCCCGAGGCAAATTGCCCTCACTGAAGTCCTGTGCACTTCCTAGGGGCAGCCTGTATCCAATGATTAAGCAATGAAAAGTTCTGAAGACTGATTGATTGGACTCAACATAGTATAACCCTAAGATTGAGACCCTTGATTGTAAAACAACAAAGTTTTGAATCTTCTGCCTGCCATACCACCTTCCCTGTGCTCATTTCTACAAATGTGGGCCCTGAGAATGCTCTCCAATAATAAGTTTCCAAGGTGCTGCTTTCACTGTCTGAATTATGGATGAAGCAACTTAAAACATGATTTCTTAAAAGTATGTATGCTGGTTAATTTGTGAAGACTGTCTTCACTTAGCCCACCAATAGGAACTACGACAGGCATGTAACTTTGTAGTAACTTTACAAGGGTATGAAAGTACTTCCCTTTTCCTGGGTTCCTTTATGATCTTACACTTATTTTAGTCTGTGCTTTTGAAAAATGATCCACAAATACTAGCAACAACTTAAATAATCAGTTTATGCCTGTTATGTTAGCAAGCATTTAAAATATATTAGCCTGCAGTATTAGTGAAGTTGTTAGGGCCAAGATGTACTTATGCAGTGCCTGGTGATTGTAAAACAAAACAACTCTTGAGAAGAATAGCAAACCATTGTAGCAAGCCATCATGTGTCATTATACTACTTGAAATAATGAGCACTTTCATGAGATTTATTCTTAAGCAATTAAAATGAAGAACAAATCTACATGTACAAATTATCCTCTTTCATAAAAAAGAGACCACCACTCAATAACTGAATTTTCCCTCACACACAGTTTATTTCTTTTTGAAGCAAAAGGGAACCTTCTTGTGAGACAGTGTACTTGTGACAAAAGCCTGAAGCTGATTTTATGTGGAATTTTGGGAAGGGTGATATCCAGGAATTTTAAGGTCTTCTGAAGTAGGTCTGTTTAGTGATAGGTTGACCCTTACTTTTAGTGGTGTATTTGCCAATATGTGTCTATTGCTGATTGCCTGACTGTAAAAGTATGGTTTCCGAAGTGAAGCTGTTTCCCATGGACTGAATTTCAGAATCCTGAGCTGTCTCCATTGACTAGCTGGCTTGTAGAATGGAGGCTACTGAAAATGTGTTACCCTTGACCAATTATATATGTTTAAACACATTTGAAAAGTTATTTATTACCATGGCTATTGAGAAATTGGATTTTTCCTAGAAATGTAGAACATTTTTACTCTCAACAGTATATTCTCTAATAGAAACCTGGACATTATCTGTATGTCTATTAATATGCAAATGGTTAATGAAATTATGATAAAGACAATGTGCTGCTATACCGTTAATTACAGTTATTAATATTAGATGCGTGCATAGTTAAAAATTTATAAAAGTAGTTAAAGGGCTTGTTTTTTAAATTTAAGTTATCTTTAAATAGGAGTTGCCATACAACAAAGCAGTTTATAAGCAACGTAAATCTTTTTTTTTATAATTATCTTTAAGTAGTTGTTCAAAGCAGTTGTCATTTACAAAGCAGCTTATCAATACAATGCATCTTGATCAATGTAACCCCTTTTAATGTCCCCCATCCCTTGCTTTTTTATGCTTTGTAGTATATACCTTGAATTCTCCACTGCCTTCTCCCCTTCCCCCACCTCTTCATTTACCTCTCTTGCTTTGATCCTCCCCTGCCCCTTTCAAGTACTTGTTTCATGGGGTTTATTTTGTTGAGCTTTGACTTTGCCTTTCTAAGGAATTACACTATTAGACTTCTCTCTTGAATCTACCATAATTCAGTAAATACATTTATATATACTCTTGTACCACCCAAAATATTTACTTATATGTTTATAAGCAAATTCTAGCTTCTACATATAAGAGAAAATATGTGACCTTTGTTTCTTTGGGCCTGACATCTCATTTAACATATTTTTTTCAGATCTTTCATTTCTTTATAAATTATATAATTCTTTCTAATGGATGAGTAAAATTCCATTGTGTGATACACAGCACATTTTCTTGATCCATTTATCCATTGAGGGGTATCTTAGCAGATCAAGTTTTCTTGATGATGAAAGGTGTTTTCAATGTTTTCTGTTATGTATACATGTATGGCACACATACACTGTGCTTTTCAACACAGATTTTGAAAGAAGAAACAATTGAAGTAGAGTTTGCAGCTTAATACGTGCTATGGTTTTTATATGGTTTGTTTGCTCAGAAACTCATCTGAAATTCAGTTGTCATTGTGACAGTGTTGGGAGGTTCTAGTGTGAGTTCGTGGCTTACAGGAGGACAACCTTTAAGAATAGATTCATGGGCTGGGAATGTGGCTTAGTGGTAGAGTGCTTGTATAGCATTCATGAAGCCTTGGGTTTGACTCCTCAGTATCACATAAACAGAAAAAGCCAGAAGTGGTGCTGTGGCTCAAGTGGTAAAGTGCTAGCATTGAGCAAAAGAAGCTAAGGGACATTGCCCAGGCCCTGAGTCCAAACCCAAGGACAAGAAGAAGAAGAAGAAGAAGAGGAGGAGGAGGAGGAGGAGGAGGAAAGTCAGAGAAGGAGGGGGGAGGGGGGAGGGGGGAGAGGGAGGGGGAGGGGGAGGGGGAGGGGGGGAGGAGGAGGAAGAGGAGGAAGTCTAAGTAGGAAAAAGAGGCCTGAATTTCAAGCCCCCATACCAGCATCAAATAAACAAAGGAAACATAGCTTCAATATATGATAAAGTTCCTCTCCTTAAATGAAAATTGGCAGTATTTTCCCTTCTTTCTATACTGTCTCTTCTATACTGAGTTGTAATTTTTTTAAATTTTGTTGCTTATGGAGCTAGAACTCAAGGCCTGGGCACTGTCCCTGAGCTTCTTTGCTCAAGGTTAGCACTCTGCCATTTTAATCACAGCACCACTTATGGTGTTCTGGTATTTAACTGGAGATAAGAGTCTTACAGATTTTCCTGCCTGGGCTGGCTTCAAAGAGTAATCCTCAGATCTCAGCTTCCTGAGTAGTTAGGATCACAGACATAAGCCGCCAGTGCCCAGTTTTGAAAATCATTTTTTAAGTTAGTGTAGACAAAAGTCATATAGCAATGTGGAATCCTCCTTTCCTGTCAATGGCCATTCAGATATTTATAACACCATTGGCAGGCCTACATAGTTATCAGCACAGGCAGACGGCACAGAGCAGTTCACAAGAACCATACAAGGGGCAGATGTGTGTGTCCCATCATGTCCCAGGTAAATTTTGTGGCCTCGTTTGGCTACCAGGCTAGAGATTCCCCCACCCCTGGTGCTGAAAGTGCACTGGGGATAAATTGGAGGGTCAGATCTTCCTTTCATTTTCAAAGACCCCAGACACACAGTGTCAACTTAAATGTTTTCTTTCTTGAGAGGAAAACAAACCAACAAAATTGATTATTGTGTTGAGTAAGCATACACAAAATTTCTTTGTTCTTTTCCCCAAAGCATGAATACCACATTATTACAAACTTCCTCTAGGGGAGAACATATGAAGAATTTTCTTAGTGTATCAGATGAATTAATTGCATTATATTTACTACTTTAGCTAAATGAATTGGATAGTAACCCTGGCAATCATTACTCCCTACTTAAAAGCTGATACTCAATTCTGGGCCAACATTCTAGTCTAGTCATACTTAAAAATAATCAAGGAATTCAGAGCCATGTAGACGTTATGATCTCAATCTCAAAAGTGTAAACTAATGTAATAACAATAGAATGATATGTAGTATTGTTTTGCTAAGTCACAAAGGAGTATACAAAAATAATGAATGATTTTTAGGAATCTTTTTACTCACAATTATTAACTCCACGTTTATTTTAAGAAGCAAAATTAGGCTTTGCCCTCAGAATGAATGAGTTCACCCATGAATTTGACAAGTATCTAATACAGTTGGTATTTAGAAAATGCAGAAAAGCAATTTTTCAGAAACAAGAGGTTCAGCAGCCATAGTATCAGTTTTTATTGATTTATATTCTAGAATTCTACATATGATTTTACTGAAGAGGTTCTGCTACTTAAAATAAAACTTGAAAATCACCACAGTATTGCCAATAATACACTCCGATAAAATGTCAAAAGTGATATCCAGGCTCTACTTGAAAATATCACATGTGATTTTTACCATAAATTATTCCTCCAAAAGTCATAACTGTAAAAGTTAACTTATCATTCACTTAGTTAAGCTATTAATAGTTCTGTAATTGCAGCCACAGCAGAGTACACTCACATTTTATTTGATACAAGATCCTGGTTGACTTAAACAATGTTAGTCTAAAGTAGTGACTCAATTCAGGCAGCCTGTATTAAGTCATACTATTGCTATTAGGGGGCACCCAGTTGGAAGGTACTTGGAAACAAACAAAAAAAGAAAACAGTTCCAATCTGGATTCCTGCCCCTCCCATACCAAGTCTTAAATAAGTATGATAATTCAGCAAGCCTGTTTCCCCACCAGGTCTATATATAGCTTTGTCACATTTTAAAAGGCACAGACGTAAACTCAGGGGGACTACTATTATGAAAGTTTTTCATTGATCAGGGCACAAATAGATGAAACTAAAACAAAATATGCACAGATGAGATTAAAGGGCAGCTTTACCTCAGACAAGGATATTTAAGGGGATTATCAGGTCCCAAAGGTCTGACATCATAGGTCATTCAAGCAGTTCTCAATTCAGTTAATGACTTCTAGAACAAATGCTTGACCTCTAAACGATATTGAATTCATTTTCGACAATGAGAACTAAAACTCCTATCCTTTTAATATTAATCAAAATCCATCACAATTTACATATTGTCAGCTATTATTAGTTTATTGCACCTTGGCAATCAGCTATAGTTTTCATTACATAAGAAAGCATCTCAGCATTGCATGTAGTAAAACACTGAGATTAACTAAGATCAGTCACATCAATATAAATCTATTCAGTATTTTTCTTGTAACAGAGACTTCTTTCACTGAACTAAGAAAAGCATATTTTGTAATACTGACTTTGACATGCGTGATAAGCTACTTCCTCTACTCATAGAACACAAAGATGAGTCACCAAATGAGAACATAGCATGGTTATTATAAAAGCTATCTACTAAGAATTAATTGAATTGCCCAAAACATGTAAGTGGCTAACACTGAGGACAGTATGGATTTCCATCAACTGATAATTACTAACTTTAATTCAACAAGCTTGAATTATGTAACTCATGTGAACACCAATACCTTTTCCTAAATTATCTCATTTTAAACAATTGACCTAATAAAGCATGGATGCTTAATGAATTAACTAATTAAAACAAATGACATTTCTATAGCAATAACCTTGATATTATGTGATATGATATATTTTATATGTAAACCATATGATAAGGTATACAGTCAAAAAACACTTTCCTATAGGTATTTCATCCAATTTTCTTAAACTTATGGCATTTGAAATTATTT
This sequence comes from Dipodomys spectabilis, assembly GCF_019054845.1. Lineage (NCBI taxonomy): Eukaryota > Metazoa > Chordata > Mammalia > Rodentia > Heteromyidae > Dipodomys > Dipodomys spectabilis. The sequence goes on along the minus strand of NW_024870679.1, from coordinate 37,337,291 downwards.
GCCCCATTTAAAGGTAAGTAAAGCTTTGAAAATGGTTTGCCAAGCAACATGACAAAGAGAAGACTCCAATTAAGAATCAGTTCTGTGGTTAGTGCTTTTTCCACTTTTGTAGACCAAATGGAGATGAATTAATTTATTAATTTATTAATTAACTAGCCTTAGTTTCCTTAGTCAAATTTCTTTACTAGAATACCTGAGACTTGGTAATTTACAAAAGCAAGAGGTACACTTTGTCTTAAAATTCTGGAGGCTGAGATATCAGGTGACTACCTTGTATAGCTTCAAGTCATGGCAGAAATCATATGCAAGCAGATGCATGTAAAAGAAACAAAACACAAAGGGTGGACTCGCTTTGTTACAACTCACTTTCAGGGTAACTAATCCAATCCACAAAAGCAAAAATATACTCATGTAAGGAAGGCATGAATCTCTTCTTCTTCTTCTTCTTCTCCTTCTCCTCCTCCTCCTCCTCCTCCTCCTCCTCCTCCTCCTCCTCCTCCTCCTCCTCCTCCTCCTCCTCCTCCTCCTCCTCCTCCTCCTCCTCCTCCTCCTCCTCCTCCTCCTCCTCCTCCTCCTCCTCCTCCTCGTCCTCCTCCTTCTTCCTCCTCCTCTTCCTCCTCCTCCTCCTTCTTCCTCCTCCTCCTCTTCCTCCTCCTCCTCCTCCTCCTCCTCCTCCTCCTCCTTCTCCTTCTTCTTCCTCCTCCTCCTCTTCCTCTCCTTCTTCTTCCTCCTCCTCCTCTTCCTCTTCTTCTTCCTCTCCTTCTTCTTCCTCTCCTTCTTCTTCCTCTCCTCCTCCTCCTCCTCCTTCTTCTTTTCTTCTTTGTTTATTTGATGCTGGTATGGGGGCTTGAAATTCAGGCCTCTTTTTCCTACTTAGACTTTTTCCTTGAGGCTAGTGCTCAGCCACTTGAGCTATGGTTCTACTTCTGACTTTTTGCTGGTTAATTAGAATTAAAAGTCTCTCAGGTGTATCTGTAATGCTGGCATCAAACTTCAGATCTCAGCCTCTGACTAAGTTAGGAGTGCAGGCATGAGCCACTAGCATGTTTTTAAAGCTATGTTTAGATGTACAACGTTGTACATATAACCCTAACTTTTCTAATTTAATGCAACTTCCTCTTAGTGAAAACTTCAGAGCCTTCTTTTTTTGTTTTGTCATTAAAACAGTCTGGTTTCTTTCTTCTTCTGAAATCTCATTTTTATTCCCAGTCATTATTTATATCTTGGCTCATATATGCTGCTTGTTCTCTGATAAATGCTGCTGCTTCTGCTTCAAAGATGAAGCAGAGGATGATGATTGGTTTCTTTTTTTCTTTTCTTTTTTTTGGGGGTCTGGTTGTGTGACCGGTCTGGGCCTGGGCGCTGTCCCTCAGCTCTTCAGCTCAAGGCTAGCGCTCTACCACTTGAGCCACAGCGCCACTTCCAACTTTTTTCTTCTTGCTTATGTGGTGCTGAGGAATCAAACCCAGGGCCTCAGGCATGCAAGGCAAGCGCTTTACCACTGAGCCAACTTCCTAGCCCGATGATTGGTTTCTTAAACTCTGTAGGTTTACACAGATGTGCATAGATAATACACATGTAATTCTGTGCACAGATGTGCATGTACCTGTATATACACATATATGTATATGTGCATATATACATGTATGTGTTTGTAGATGGGCACTCAGCATAAGGAAAACCCATCAAACGTGATTTGAAAAAGTGGGGGAAGGGAAAGAGGGGAATGAAAATATAAAAGTGGGATAAACTTCTTCAAGGTACACTGTAAAGATATACAGAATGGTCACAAGGAATCCCTCTCAGGTTATTAATGTCTGCTAATTATACAAGGAGAAAATAGGGCTAGCCAGGCAAAATTGAAAATGCATTTCAGTGTACAAAAGTTTTTAGATAAGTAAAGTATGCTTGATCAACTCTAAATCCAGTTTGACTACGGTTAAGTGAATTAAAAGGGTAGGTTCAGGAAACCAGAGGGAGTCAGGGCAGGAAATGAAGCTGCAAAGATAAATAGGGACCAGGTCTGCAGGAGCCTCTATTAGTCATCATAATAGAGGTTTTACATTTTGCTTGAAATGACAGGAAATCGTTATGAATGCAAAAAAGATGAAGAATATAAGAAATAGCTCTTGAGCACTCTAAGAATTAAATGGGGAGCTTGACTGGGGGCTTGTTTCTTTGTTCTTTAGCTACAGTGCATGTAAGGGGACTGTAGCTTTCTCATCCAAGCTGCCCTTGGATATTTTCTGTCCACAGAGGTAGCCTTCACTCATCCATCCACCTAATGAACCTATTGTGTATTCCTGTCATAGCCCTTCTCACGCTGAACTGTGAGCCAGACTCCTGCCAAGGACACATTCAGTATTATAGAATGAATAATCATTGATTCTTGTAGACAGTGGGCTTTTTAAGGTCAAGGACTATATTATATTCATCTTTGTATGACTCACCATATCTAGCATGCCTCAGCTACTTGTTGGATATTCAATTACTTTTCATTGAGGAACTAACAAAAAGAAGTAGACAGTATTCATGGTGTGTTAAAATAGGGGTATTGGGACCATGAATGTAATTCAGTTTTTTATACTTCCACTCAAGGTTGGTAAGATTAGTTGGGATCTAAGAGCAGTTGTTGTAGGATTATAAACTTTTCTAAATAGTTCTGACAGTAGCATTAGAAGATCTAAATTTAATAGAACATCTAGAGGTAGGGGTGAGAAAGATGTGGGAGAATGATGAAGTTGATATTGATCAAGTTGCATTTGTACTTAACCACCTGACATACTTAATTGAAATCCCTTATACGACTACTTAAGGAAAATGAAAAAATTAAACTCAGTCATGAAAAAAAGAACTAAATTTGAGCATGAACTGTTACTTATCTGCTACGTATTAAGTATACTGACGGAAATATGTTACAGCTTTCATTTGTTTGTGTAACTTCTGTGGATCATTTTAGGAGCCAGTAAAAAATCCTGAATCTCTCATTAATCACATTAATCACATGTTGAAAAAGCTTGAAAATTATTAATCTATTACTGATTTGAATAGAGATGTGATAGTCTGCACCAGCAATAACCCTCAAAGACCTCTATGTTGAAGACTTGGTCTCTAGTTCATGCTACTCTTTGGTGGTAGAACCTCTAAAAGATAGGACCCTTGCATAGAGTGGAAGTTAGGTCAGTGAGAGTGTGTTCTTGAAGGGGGTATTGGGATGTCAGACCCTCCTGCCCTGTCTTTTGCTTCCTGTCCACTATGAGGTGAACAGATACCCCGACGATGTGCTCCTCACATGAAGTATTGTGTAACAACAGGCCCAAAGCAACGTGGTGAAGTGATCATGAATTGAAACAACTATGATGTAACATAAACCTTTCCTCTTCATAAATCATTAAGCTTGGGTATTCTGTCAGTGATTGAAATGGAACCACATATGACAGGAAAAAAACAATGTATATCATGATATGATCCTTTAATACACAGATTAATTAATGTACCAGCTATTTTTTTCTTTTCTAGTAACCAAAGGAAGAACTCAATTCCTTAAAACTTTCCCATTTAGTATTTACCACAGAGAAATCCACTAAAAATGCATTAAAGTGCAATTTACAAAAGGAGAAATGTGGGATTAATCTGTCACTGATATGTTATTGTTAGAAATTAACATTCATCTGATAAATTGTATGCTCAGTATTCTTTTTGTCAACATGGGTATAGATTTCAATTTTGTACTCTATTAGTAATTTACAAGAACAGCTTTTATAGTAGAATGTACTTCTAAGAGGTCGTCTGGAGACATGTTTTACACAGAATAGCATTTAGTGCAGCTACTTTGCTTTCTGAAGACTGTTAAAAGATTGTCATTATCTTTGCTACTTATCATTTTCTTAGCCTAAGTTAATGGTTTAAGTTCATATTAATACCTTGTACTTTTCAATTTTGTTATCAAAATTCTTAGATGCTTATTATCTTGTGAAACAATCTGGTTTTTCTTTCCAAGAAGTACTTACATTTAAAAATGTTGATGTAATCTTAAACTGCTTTACATGGAACATGACTTTTCTTATTTCTTATAAAATTTTCTTAGGTTTGTTTACTCTCCATTATTTGAATCATCGCCTCAAACCCTTTTTGGTATGAAGTACATTTGTGTATCCTGTTTATCCCCACTGCTATTCTGACATGAAGGTAGCAATTATCAAATGCAGTAGATCTGAGCTCTAGCAAGCATAATGAGACCTGTAGAAGTGAACTCAGAGGGAGAATTTAATAATATATTTGTTGAAATCTGGAAATATTTATTTGATTGTTGAGTCTTGGGGTTTGCTTTTTATTTATTTCTAATGGTTTCTTGAAATTTTACCAGACCCAAGGAGTTCATAATAATTATAATCTATTTCTTTCATCTTGACAATTGAGGGAAATAAAATTCTAGAACTTAGAAAATGATTACAACGAGGAGGACTATGAGTAGAGATGGGTTTTTGGCTTCCTTTGTGGTCATTATTTCTTCCCTCAATTCGTACTACTTTAAATGCTAGCTCAATCTAGAACATCCTCAGTTTCTTGAAATTGGCTTTAAAAAAGTATTGAAAAGGGTCAAGACCCACTGGTCTAGTGTCAACAGATCTCCACAAAATTAAAAGCCTGATATAGACTTGTCAACTTTTAGTTTTCTTTGTTAAAGTCAGGCTTTTCCATATCTGAAAATTTGATGAGTAGGGAATTTCCTGATATGCTAGGTAGGACAGCTGTAACTGAATTATAGTTGGAAAAAACCACCAAAGAACTTCACATCCTTTAAGGTACACCATGTGCAAATAGAGTCAGGCATCTTCCGCTGTGCCCACTCGATTGTTTATTAACAAACATTAAGTTGTTCAGGGTATACGATTTCAATGTGACATTTTTACATGCCTATGGTATATTTTGTTCATATTTTCTCCTTCTGTTATGCTTCCATATCCCTGAACCCAACAAGTTCTGATGTGGATCATCATCCTGGCTATTTCTGAACTCTAATATAAATACACTGAGTATGGACATGAGGAAATGCAAATAGATGTTGGAGAAGGATGATATTGGCCTACTGAAAATGAAGGACCACTTCTAGAGGTGGGAGGACTATCTTCAACAAAGGGAAGTTTAGTTAGTATCTGTAACCCTTATCATTCCAGCCAGGAAAACCAAAGTCTGATAGTGCCAGGGAAGCAGTGATACATGAAAAAATATCTTTTTAAATTGTTCCTTTTTGTTCTTATCCTATTAAGAGTATGATTCATGAAAACTGATCTACTTAATTTGTATTTCCAACATTAGAACAAATGAAAAACTAAAATTATTTTTTTTCGCTCCTACCTAGAAAAGCTGTTAATAAGACTCAATCAGTTGTATGACAAGGTAAAGGTATGCTTATAGCTTAGTTATACAAAATAATAGGTTTCTTTATGACTTATTCATACACACATATAATGTACTTTGGTTATATTCACCCCTTATTAATTCCCCCGATTCCTTTCCTTTTCCTCAATATTATTCCTTCTGCTTTCATGTCATATGAGAGGAAACATGCTTATGTTGCAGTATGTAGCTTTGGCATGTTCCACTATCACCCCCAAACTTGATTTCCTCACATGGCAAGAAAATCTAGGCTACCTCATTGGGTTGATTGCTGTTATGTGCCTAACGAGGCCCAAAGGTTTCATTCAATATGTACAGCCCATGAGAAAAAGGCAGACAGTAACCATCAGCAGTAACAGGCCACATGTAATCCCTGTTCTTTTTTTTTTAAATCTCTTGTTTCAGTTTCCTGAAGTTTATTTAGATAAATATTATTTTGTATGGTCAGATGCACAGAGGCATGATGCCTTTGTGTTCCTCTCCTAAATGTATTTTCTTTTGGTTTCACTGTGTGGATGCCTAGAGTCCTGTATAATTTATCTTGTCCTGGTGCATTTTCAATCTAGCTTCTGCATATGAGAGAACACATGTGCCATTTGTTTGTCTGAGCTTGGCTTACTTCACTTAACACAATTTGTTTTCAGTCCACCCATGTCCCTGCAAATGACATAATATTCTTTCTAGTGGCTGTGTAAAATTCCATTGTGTATAGGTACCATTTTTAAAAAATCAACTCATCCATTGTAGGGCATCTGGGCTGTTTCCATAACTTGGATATTGTGAATAGTGCAGCAATGAACATGGACATACAAATGTCTTTATGGTATCCTGGTTTGTGGTATTCTGGATAGATGCCTAGAAGTGGTATGGCTAAGCTGTAGGGAAGACCTATGTTTAGTTTTTTTGAGGACCCTCTGGACTGCTGTCCAGAGTTATTGTACTAGTTTCCGTTCCAACCAATGGTGCAGTAGGGTTTCTTTGCCCTCACATCTGCGCCAGCATTCTTTTTTGTTAGAATTCATGATGTTGGCCAATGTAACTGAGGTGAGATGGAATCTCAGAGTTGTTTTGATTTATATTTCCTTTATGGCTCAGAATGTTGAGCATTTCCTCATATTTTTTTTTGCCATTCTTACCTCTTCTAAGAAGTCTCTCCTTAGCTCCTTTGTTTACTTAGTGATTGGTTGACTAGCTTTGGGAGGGGTTGGTTTCTTGAACTCCTTGTATATTTTGGATATTAGACTCTTGTCAAATGTATTTCAGGTAAAGCTCATCTCCCAGTCTATTGACTATCTTTCTAGTTTGCTTTGCAGAGACTTTTAATTTTTATGTATCCCATTTGTCAATCTCTCCTATCTGATGTACCCCTGGGACTCTTTCCAAAAATTTTTGCCTATGCTGATAATTTTTAGTGTTCTCTTACTCTCTCTTACAGTAATTTCAGATTCAGGTCTGTCAGGGAAGTGTTTGATCCACTTGGAGCTGATATTAGTAATGGAGACTTTTAGTTTTCTGCATATGAATGCCCAATTTCCCCAACACCAATTATTGAAGAAGTTATCTTTTTGTCCATTGCTTATCTTTGACTCCTTTATCAAGTATTAGATAGCAATAAACATATGATTTTATTTCTAGGTCCTCTATTCTGTTCCATTGATCTTCAGGTTTATTTTTATGCCAGTACCAAGTTGCTTTTGTTACTATAGCTCTGGAGTAGAGTTTGAGGTCTGAGATTGTGATACCACCAGCATTGCTTTTTTTTTGCTTAGAGTTGCTTAGGCTATTTGAGGTTTTTATATTATTCCACATGGATTTTTGGATTTTTTTTCTCTATCTCAATAGAGAACACCATTGGAATTTTGATGGGGATTGCGTAAAATTTGTAGCAATCACTGCTCTTGATGTTTCTCAGAATTCCCAGAGTCAAAATTGCCACCCATAATTGAAGATGTAAAACTGTTTCTGCCCCCCTGAAACCAGCTTGAGATATTGCCCATTAACTTTTTCTCAAAGTCCTAAAACCATTTTATAACTCCAACTAGAATTTGCTCATGTATTCTTTGAAGAATTATTTATGGAGACAATAATTTTGTCAGTCAGTGTACTAGGCACTGAGATGGGACATTTTTAAATTGCCTTCTAGATTTGGAAAGATTAGAGAGTAAGTAAATCTCTGACTTTCAGGGCCCTAGTAGGAAACAAATGGCAATTCCAAAGGAACGAAAGGAAATATCCTTGATAAATGGTGTAGGCCAGGGCTGAGAATGGCCATAATGAACGATGCCTCTCCAATGAAACAACAGTGAGAAGCTGCTACTAGTTAGATCTACCTAAAGAAGAAGGTAGGTTTGCAGCAACTGCATTCTAGAATGCAGGACTTGGGCTGGTGTTGCTCCATGGAACAGAGAGGTACTTCTCTTTCTTCTTTGTTTTCCACTGTCCTGACATATTCTCTGATTGGCTGAGTCTACCCAGGTGTCTACCCAGGACACAATACCTGCAGACCAGCCTCCTAGGTGGGAACACAGCATGATTGAGAAATGTGAGAGGGCATATCTTTGGAGGGGCAATAAAAACCATCCAGAAAAGAATCTGTCTTTTCTACATTCTTGGTTCTTGACTCTAAATGGATGTTGGCTTAAAAAAAAAAACGGACTATAAAAGTGATATATTTTTATTGGAGAACATTTGGAAAACTGCCTGAATCTTGCAATTCTGCTTTTGCCTGGTCAGGATAAGTTACTGGATGAAGTCACGGAGTTTGTCCAGTAAACTCTGACATCCAAAGAATCATAAACTAGAAAATTTATTTCTATAACCATGACTTCACAGAAGCATTCTTGCTTTTCAGAAAGATGTACTGACATTACCTTGTAATGTTTTAGTGATCATAACTTTCCTTAGCATGTATCTTCCTATATGGGCTGCACTTGGTATATTACATTCCTTTCAATACTTTTGAGTGTAATATTCTTCTATACTATTTGCACTGAAGTCATTATACATATGATTTAATACAAAACCGTTGTATACCCTTATGAAACTTCCACTGTTCTCATTTTACATAATTTCTTTAATAGTCAATAGGCCTGTTTATTAGTTCTATAGTCTGTATTTAGAAACAAATATGAAGTGTACCTTTCAATTTTCTTTATTTGGAGGTACTAGATTTTGAACTCAGACCATCCTGCTTGTTTAAGCCTCCCTCTCCAGCCTTAAGTTTTGGGTTTGGGGTTTTTTTTTTTTTTTTTTGCTTTAGTTTTTTTCAGATAGAATCTCTATTATATTAGCAACCTCAGACCATGGTCTGCTTATCTTATCTTTTACTCCCAACTATGGCTATAGGCATGACCTACCACTCGACTGATACTTGCTTTTTTTTTTTTTTTTAAAAAAAAAAAATGTCTTAGTAATATAAGCTTCTTTTTTCCAGGTCAGCCTTATAGGGACACAGATTGAATTAAACTGGGATGAAATAACTATTGCTTATCTACTTTTGCTTGAATTCAAGCAGATTTACTGTGAGAGCTTTACAGTTTCATTTGCCACTGTCTGGCCAGCATGAGAGGAACATAGTATTTGTACTCACTCCCTGGTGTATACTGAGAGAATGCTTTATTTGGCACATTGAATCAGATGCCTGACAAGCGTATGGGGCTCACTACAAAGGCAAAGGCAGAGAGAGTTCTCGCTCCCCCACTCACTTAGCTACCTTGTCAGGGTTCACTGCAGTCTTCTGCATAATATAGTCAAATTATGTGTTAGAAATTTAACCCTGGTTTCCTGGGTGATGGTACGATGCCACTGCTTAGTATTCCTATTCACACATCACATAGCTACAATTCTATTGCTCAGTCACTCTATCTATATCTATTTATCTATCTATCATCTATCTGTTTCTTCATAGTAGAGAAGTAGACTTTTCAAATCTGTATATTAAGAATTCAAATATGCAGTAAAAGGAACATATAGGACATTAACATTTTGCAGGTTTGGGTATTGGTGTTTGTGTTTGCTAGGCAAGTGCACTAATATTTGAGCCATACTTCCAGCCTATTTATTTATTTATTTGTTAATTGCTTTTCAAATAGAGTTTCATGTTTTTGCTTGCATCTGGCCTTGGATGCAGTCTTCCTATCTATGGCCCCCATATATCTAGGACTACAGATTTGTCTCACAAGCCCAGCTTGTTTTGTTGAAGTAGGTTTTGCTAACTCTGTTGCCTGGGTTAACAGTCAGCCACTATCCTTCCATTCTCTCCACCAACTCTGCCTCCTGAGTGGCAAGGATTACAGGCAGGAACCATAGCCATAACATTTGGCCTCGATGCTCTTGAGCTCAGCAACAACCCAGGTCACTTTTATGAAAACATTATATGGGCTAGCGGTTTCTAGACTTGATATTTCTTTTCTTTTTATTTTTTATTGTGAAAATACCATATAGAGGAGTTACAATTAGATGGGCAAGATATCGAGTACATTTCTTATCAAGCATTGTTGCCTCCTCTTTGTTTCCCCTTCCCACCCCTTCCCATACTCCCTCCACCTCCACACACCCGATCCTCCCCTCCCACCAAAGTTGTAAAGTTCGTTTTTACATCTCATTGTTGCAATGGGTCCACCTGTATCCCCAGTTAAACGATTTATTTTTCCCCTTCCCCTCCACAAATTATACCAACATCAAATACAGTGAAAGTAGGGGTCATACCGTGGGGGAGGGTCATACAAAGCAATATTTCTTTAGTATGTTTCCAGTTAAATTTTCAGAATCCTTTGTATTCTCTTGTCATCTACCATATGGGTGGATTTTACACTGGGTCCTATGTTAATAGCCCGTGTCTTCATAAAACAGTGACTAATTTGCCTCTGAAGCTTATAGAATCAAGGCATGGCTTGATGTTTTAGTGGTGCTGCTGAAGTTCTCCTAACAAACCATATAAAGCAAAACTGTACTGTCTTGACTTCAAATTGGCTAGATTTGTGATTGAAACCAGGAGATTATGGCTCATTGTTGATACTGGTTGCTGAAGTTATTTTTGTTGACTACTTGTCTATGCAAGAGGTTAAAACTTACATATATAGACATTGAACTTATAGGCACAGGCAGGAACTTCCTGAACAGAGTCCCAGGGTCACAACAAATTGGAAAGAGACTTGATAAATGGGACTACCTTAAAATAAAAAAGTTTCTGCACAGCTAAAGAAATAGCAACAACCAACTAGAAAGACAGCCAATTAACTGGGAAAAATATTTACCAGCAATGTATCAGACAAGGGCCTAATATACATTATACACAGGGAACTCAAGAAACTAACACCTCCCAAATCTAACAAACCAATCATTAAATGGGCAAGGGTGGGCTGGGAATGTCTCTTAGTAGTAGAGTGCTTGCCTTGCCTGCATGAAGCCCTGGGTTTGATTCCTCAGTACCACATACACACAAAAAGCTGGAACTGGCACTGTGGCTCAAGTAATGGAGTACTAGCCTTGAGCAAAAGAAGCTCAGGGACAGTGGACAGGTCCTGAGTCCAAGCCCCAGGACTTGCCAAAAAAAAAAAAAAAAAAAGGCAATGGAGGTAAACAGAAACTTCTCAGAAGAAGAGATCAAAATAGCAAAGAAACACATGGGAAAATGTTCATCATCCCTGGCTGTAAGGGAAATGCAAATAAAAATAATACTGAGATACCACTTTACCTCAGTTGGAATGGCCTACATCCTAAATTTGGCCAACGACAATTACTGGAGGGTATGCAGAGAAAGAGGAACCCTACTGCATTGCTGGTAGGAATGTACACTAATGCAACCACTTTGCAAAGCAGTCTGGAGGTACCTCAGAAAGCTAAATATAGACCTCCCCTCTGACCCAGCCATACTACTCCTAGGCATCTACCCTGAGCAACAGGAACCAGTATACAAAGACACATACACCTCCATGTTCATTGCAGCACTATTCACAATAACCAAGATATGAAAACACTCAGATGCCCCACTGCAGATGAATGGATCCAAAAATTGTGGTACCTATATACAATGGGATATTATACAGTCATTAGAAAGGACAAAATAATGGCATTCGTATGCGACTTTAAATATCACTACTCAACAATATTGTGAAATATGTGAAATTTATCTAATCACCTAATCTCAATAAAAATTATTTAAAATGAAAAACTTACATATGTGAGTGCTTTAAACTGGAGATAAGAATTGAGATGAGGGTTTTCTCTCTTATGTTATTTTTTATTGGTTTACTTTTACTTTCTTTTTTATTTTTACCATATCAATGAGCCATTTATTTTAATTCTGAATCTGATACCTTTTAATGCCTTAGGCAAATAATTTTTCTGACCCCTTTCTCTCATTAGGAAGAAAAACTCGAAAACAATGTTATAATACATAATTGTAATTGTAGCAGAATTTGGAGGGATAAGGGGAGGGAATAAAGGGAAAAGGAAGAAGAAGGATGTAGGGTAAATAATATTAAACTGCACTGCATCTATGTATGAAGATGGCATAAAGAAACTCACTGAAAGCTCTTGAATAATCAAGAGTTATTAGAGGGAGGCAGCAACAGAGAGATGCAATCTAATTAAAATATAATGCATGATCGTGTGAGCAACCATGCTGAAAATCTTTGCACGATTAATATACCCTAAAAATGAATGAGTAATGGAAAATATGTTTGTTTTGGATTAGGTATCAGTGGAAGAGGGAAGGTAAATTAGAGAGCGAAGGATGAATATGCTTAAAGTAGTGTGTGTGTGTGTGTGTGTGTGTGTGTGTGTGTGTCCGTGTGTCTGTGTGTCCATGTATCTGGGAATCGAACAATGAAAACTGTTGAAATTGTTCTGATGGGGGATGGGAGGAATGATGGGATAAATTTGACCTGGGCATAATTTATACACATATAGATATCACAATGAAACCCCCTGTGCTACTCATATATGCTAATAAAAATGGGAAAAAATCTTACAGATATCAAGGGGTTCAATAAAGTATTTTATTGGGAAGTACAATTAAGTATAAATGCTCATTATTTTCATATTCCATGGTCAATGATCATTTGGAAGCCTAATTATTAACCACCATGTTTTCTCAATAGCTTTGTACTGATTTCTTGTATGGTATGAACTTCTTAGCATGTCAAACATAACTGGCTTGGTAAATCATTATATTTGTTTAACACACACAATGTACACATTTCAAATGTTAAAGAATTTACCATATGTTTTTCTTTAACTAAGGATACAAAGCTATGCCATTTTGTGTATGTTTTTCTCCTGTAGGTCTTAATAACAGTCAGCAAAACTGCATTGAACAGCAGCCATTGTAAGAGGTGATATTTCCCACCTCTATAATGAAGAAAAGCAGGAGTGTGATGACAGTGACAGCAGATGATGTAAGTAGATGATGTAAGTAGAGCTGATGTATTCTTATTGCACTTACTTCAATAAAGAAGTCATACAGTAATTACATTCAAAGGCAGACAAGGTCTGTAACTAGATGACTGAGTGACATGGACACAATCAGAATCCAGCATTTTGTGAACTGGCTAATAGAAACAATTCCCTTTCGGCATTCTGTAGATTCGTTGAGTTTCATCTTTGTAGTTTTCATTCATGAAACCAGCACTCTCCAATCTGTGATCACATCCTAACTCTTAGCTAATTTGTTTGTCTATATTGCTTTGTTTAACATTCTTTGATGAGTTCCTTCCACACTTTGCCCATGTGTGGCTAACACTTGAACAGAACAGATCTTTGATGACTCCTAAGCTACTTGTGATAAGCACAATGTAATGTAATATTACACAGTGTAGTATTAGCCTTACCTGGGTGCATATTAGGAAGGGAGATTGTCAGACATTGCTCATATTTACAAATCAGACTATTTTTTTGTTTTTAATTTTTATTTTTTATTGTGAAAATACATACAGAGGGGTTACAATTAGATGGGCAAGATAATGAGTACATTTCTTATCAAGCATTGTAGCCTCCTCTTTTGTTTCCCCTTCGCATCCCTTCCCATCCTTCCCCCGCCCCCCACCAATCCTCCCCACCCCACCCCCACCAAAGTTGTAAATTTCGTTTTCGACATGACAACTTGTACTTCTCATAGTTGCAATGGGTTCACCTAGATCCTTATTTAAACGACTTGTTTTTCCCCTTCCCCTCCACAAATTATACCGACATCAAGTACAGTGAAAGCAGGGGTTATACTGTGGGGGAGGGACATACAAAGCAACAAAGAAATAATGATTCTAGAGTGGCTTGGTAATTACTTTCCATTTGAAAAACCCAATCGAAGTCATTTGAAGGAGTCTACAGACTCAACTATCTTCATAGCTTTGGATTTTATTCAGTTGATATTCATTTTTCTTACTTTTTTTCTATTGTGAAAATACTGTATAGAGGGGTTACAATTACATGGGCAAGATAATGAGTACATTTTTTTTTCATTTTTTATTGTGAAAATACTGTATAGATGGGGTTACAATTAGATGGGCAAGATAATGAGTACATTGCTTATTAAGCATTGTTGCCTCCTCCTTTGTTTCCCCTTCCCATCCCTTTCCAGTCCTCCCCCCCACCAAAGTTGTAAAGTTCATTTTTCGACATACTGTCTTGTACATCTCATTGTTGCAATGGGTCCACCTGTATCCCTATTTAAATGATTTGTTTTTCCCCTTCCAATCCACAAATTATACCAACATCAAATACAGTGAAAGCAGGAGTTATACCGTGAGGGGCGGGGGAACATACAAGGCAACAAAGAAATCATCTTACAAATATGTTAGAAATAATTGCATGAAAGAAAAAAAACATTTGAATACTTATCTTGGGGTTCATTTCACCTAACATTGACTTATCTGACCTTTTCTGCTTGACTCAGACATATACTAGTTATTGCAAATAAGGGAAACCATGGGGCCTATGTTTCTTTGGGCCTGGCTTACTTCACTTAATATAATTTTGCCCCATTTGTTAGGATATGGAAAGACTTGGAAAAAATTATATTAAGTCAGTTGATAATCATTTTTTCCCTGCTTTCAATTGACTGGTCCCTCACTAGTGTGCCTTTATTGTGTAATCCTTAACTATTTATCCTAAAAAGTATTTGTCAGTAATCAGATTGCACAAAGAAAGTAGAGAAAAGAGAACATTTATCCTTCTTTCTGCAGTAGTTCTTCTTACTGTTAAGCTATTTCACAGATGGGAGTGCTGGGAAGCACTTCATCTAAAATATCTCATAGGAATGTTTCATATTTCAGAATTTCATTCAGTTCTTATTCTTTTTCTTTAATTAAGTGATGCATAATCAAATTGGAACTTTGAACTTAATTACATTATTATAGAGAGGAAAAGAGGTATGTGGCACTGTCCTCGTCTTTGTCTTTTGTACTAGCTCCTATTGTTATACAGTTGAAGAATCACTCATTTCCTAGGCCTTTTGTTGTCATCTGTCTTGTTTCAGTACTGATTGGGCATGATGGCATGTATAGCAAAAAGATTATTGCTTTCCATGTGAGCAGTGCACTTTTCCAGTTATAGAGAGCTTCAACTTTCCTTCCATGCCTGAGCTCTTCACCTAACCTCTGAGTGGAACTTTAATAATTTAAAAACTCATCCCAGCCAGGTTGGGTGGCTCACACCTATAATCCCAGCTAGTCAGGAGGCTGAGATCTGAGGATCGCTGTTCAAAGCCAGATGGGCCAGGGAAGTCTATAAGACTCTTATCTCCATTAAAATACCAGAAAACCAGAAATATCTCTGTGCCTCAAGGGGTAGAGTGCTAGCCTTGAGCTGAAGAGCTCAGGGACAGCACCCAGTCGCAGAATTTAAGCCTCATGACCAACCTTAACATCAACAACAACAAACAAAAAACAAAACTAAGCCAACAGCCCAGTGTACTTGCCAGCCCTTTCTTTTGAGTGTTTTCTTCTTAGACTTCATAGTCCCTTCTTACTCTATAGCAGACAAATTGTCAGGTTGGTTTTAGGTTTAATTCACAGCCTTCAGGACTTGTGAGAATTTCTAGAACTTTAATGGTCAGAAGCAAAGACGTACATGTACTGTTTTGGCTATTTCTTCCAAAACATAATCATGCCCATTGCCTATTTGGTATTGAGAACATTTGGTATTGAGAACATTTAGTATTGAGAACATTTTTGGCAAAGGGAACAGTGAATGCAAAGGCCTTTGCTCTGTAGGGACACTTGCTTGGGCTCATGCATATACATCAATAAATGAACTATGGATTCTGCTTTATATACTTGTAGTACACAAAGATCATTAACAGGAGCTTAGTGTGATGAATGTTGTAAGAATAGCATGCATTCCATTCTTTGCATTTGAAAATTAATTTCTAGTAGTAAGAGGTAGACTAAGTAGAACACAAGTACTGAACACAAAAGCTATGTGTGTAGGTGACAGAAATAGAGATAGAAATTCGTATATGTACATATGCATGGATATGTATGCATATTATATATGTATGTGCTAGAGTTTAGAATATATGTGTACTTATATTATACATATTTGTATGTATATATATATGGTATCATTGCAAAAAAGACAAATATCCACATCTACATCCCAGTTATAGTTTTGTATTTCTAGTCACTGGCCTTAGGAGAACGTTTCAAAGAGGGGAACATAGCTACTAAGAGCAAAGAGAATTACCTCCAGGCAAAATTCTCTTGTAATTGGTGATAACTGTGATAAAAACCACATTTTTAAAAAATATGAAATTACTTTTTATAATTGTCTCATAGAACATCATGATATTTAGTCTTGCTGGGAGCCCTAAGTGTCATTTGATACATTACATAATTTTTTAAATGTGATTTCATAAAGTTTGAAAAACAGCCTCTGGTCAAGATTTAATGTGACCCTAAGCACACTACCGGTTCTGGGAAATACATCTTATTCTATTTCATAATATCCCAAAATACAACTGGAAGAATTGTAAAGAATTAAGAACCAAGAAAACCTTTTGCATATAATATTTCTTACTGGGAAGGGTGCAAGGAATATGGGTACAAGGAATGAAATTAATTGGAGTGCAATGTGTAGAGATATAACAATGAAACATGAACCCCTTATGTAACTGACACAATCAATGAAAAAGAAACATATAAAATAAAAAATAAAAATTAGGAACACATCAAAAATAGCTTAAAATAAGACATGTTTCTTTTTTATGGCTAGAGAGGTTGAGCATTTCTTCATGTGTCTATTGGCCATCCTTCTTTCCTCTTCAAAGAAGTTTCTCTGTAAGTCTTTAGCCCGCTTATTTATTAGGGAGTTGTTTCTTTGAGGATTTGTTGTTGGGGGATTTATTTTTTTGAGTTCCAGGTATATTTTAGATATGAGACCCTAACACTGAGATACAATCTCACCCCAGTTAGAATGGCTATAGTCAAGAACTCTAATAACAGATGCTGGAGGGGATGTGGAGAGAAGGGAACCTTACTGCATTGTTGGTAGGATTGTAAACTTGTTCAACCACTTTGGAAAGTAATATGGAGGTTCCTCAAAAAACTCCACATAGAGCTCCCCTGTGACCCAACAATCCCACTTTTGGGGATTTATCCTAATGATCACAAACAAGACACCATATTAAAGGTACCAGCACAACTATGTTTATTGCAGCATTATTGACCATAGCTAAGATATGGAACCAATCCAGATACCCCTCAGTAGATGAATGGATCAAGAAAATGTGGTGTATATACACAATGGAATTCTATGCCTCCATCAGAAGAATGACATTGCCCCATTTGTAGGAAATGGAAAGACTTGGAAAAAGTTATATTAAGTGAAGTGAAAAAGTTATATTAAGGCCCAAAGAAACATAGGTCCCATTGTTTCCCTTATTTGCAATAACTAGTATATGTCTGAGACAAGCAGAAACAGTCTAAGTTGATATTAGGTGAAATGAACCCCAAGATAAGGACTCAAATGGTTTTTCTTTCTTGATATTGTTTCTAACATATTTATAAGGTGAATTTTGTTTCTCTGTATGTCCCTTCCCCACAGTATAACCCCTGTTTTCACTGTATTTGGTGTTGGTATAATTTGGGGAGGGGAAGGGAAAAAAACAAATGGTTTAAATAGGATACAGTTGGGCCCATTGCAACAATGAGTTATACAAGATGTTATGTTGAAAAACGAACTTTATAACTTTGGCAAGGGGGGAGGGAGAGGGGAGGGCAGGGATGTTAAGGGGAAACAGGAGGAGGCAACAATGCTTGATAAGAAATGTACTCATTACCTTGCTCATGTAATTGTGACCCCTCTGTATGGTATTTTCACATTAAAAAACTTATTAATAAAAACAAAGCAAAACAAAAAAAAACATGTTCAGCAACAGAATAAGATCTTGACAACTTAGGCACCAATATATTGTATTTGGACATATGTCTTAATTTTTAATATGATGATGAATGAAGATCAGCCCCTTTGTTGTCTCTTTGCCTTCCTGTAGTATAATGGCAACAACACTGATTTCTAAAGAAATAATTGTTTAAAAAACATGAAGATAATAAAAAGGAACTAGCTTGTTTCTTTTTTAAAATAATTACTGTACTGAGGGGTTAGAGGTACATGAGTAAGGTAATGAGTACACTTTCTATCAAGCATTGTTACCTCCTCCTTTGTTTTTCCTCTACCATCCCTTCCCTCCCCACCTCCACAACTTCTCCCTTTGCCCCCCCAAAGTTGTAAAGTTCATTTCAACTAGTGTCTTGTACATCTGATTGCTACAATGGGTCAACCTCTATCCTTATTTCAGCATTTTGTTATTTCCTTTCCCTTCCCCAAATTAGAAAAATGTATATACGAGATGCAGGGCACCAGAATCAAATACAGTGAAAACAGGGATTATGTCATGGGGGAAGAACATAAAAAAGAAACAAAAAAATCACATGGTACATTATAAATATATAAAAAATAGTAGCAAGAGATAAAAACCACTTGTGTCCCTATCTTGGGGATTATTTTGCTTAGCATCATCTTTTTTTCTTCTTCTTTGTTAATTGTGAAAATACCATATAGAGGGGTTACAATTACGTGAGCAAGATAATGAGTACATTTCTTATCAAGCATTGTTGCCTCCTCCTTTGTTTCCCCTTACCATCCCTTCCAACCTCCCCCCCCACCCCCTAATCCCTCCCCAGCCCCCCACTCTGCCAAAGTTGTAAAGTTCATTTTTCGACTTAATGTCTTCTCATTGTTGCAATGGGTCCACCTGTATCCCTATTTAAACCATTTGTTTTTTCCCTTCCCCTCCCCAAATTATACCAACATCAAATACAGTGAAAATAGGGGTTATACCGTGGGGGAGGGACATACAAAGTAACAAAGAAATCATCTTATAAATATGTTAGAAACAATATCAAGAAAGAAAAACCATTTGAGTCCTTATCTTGGGGTTCATTTCACCTAACATCAACTTACCTGACTGTTTCTGCTTGTTTCAGACATATACTAGCTATTGCAAATAAGGGAAACCATAGGACCTATGTTTCTTTGAGCCTGGCTTACTTCATTTAATATAATTTTTTCCAAGTCTTTCCACTTCCTACAAATGGGCAATGTCATTCTTTCTGATGGAAGCATAGAATTCCATTGTGTATATATACCACATTTTCTTGATCCATTCATCTTCTGAGAGTCATCTGGGTTGGTTCCATATTTAGCTATGGTAAATAATGCTGCAGTAAACATAGTTGTGCTGGTAGCTTTAGTATGGTTTTGTTTGTGATCATTTGGGTAATACCCAAAAGTGGGATTGCTGGGTCATAGGGGAGCTCTATGTGGAGTCTTTTGAGGAACCTCCATACTACTTTCCAAAGTGGTTGAACAAGTTTACACTCCCACCAACAATGCAGTAGGGTTCCCTTCTGTCCACATCCCCTCCAGCATCTGTTGTTATTAGAGTTCTTGATTATAGCCATTTTAACTGGGGTGAGGTGGTATCTCAATGTTGTTTTGATTTGCCTTTTTTTTTTTTTTTGGTCGGTCTTGGAGCTTGAACTCTGGGCCTGGGTGCTGTCCCTCAGCTCTTCAGCTCAAGGCTAGCGCTCTACCACTTGAGCCACAGCGCCACTGATTTGCTTTTCTTTTATGGCTAGGGAGGTTAAGCATTTCTTCATGTGTCTATTGGCCATCCTTCTTTCCTCTTCAGAGAAGTTACTCTGTAAGTTTTTAGCCCACTTATTAATCAGGCAGTTGTTTCTTTGAGGATTTGTTGTTGGGGGATTTAATTTTTTGAGTTCTAAGTATATTTTAGATATGAGACCCTTGTCCGTTGTATGGCTAGTGAAGATCTCCCAATCCATGGGCTTTCTATTGATCTTGCTAGCTATGCAGAAGCTCTGCAATTTCATGCAATCCAATTTGTCCAACCTTTCTTAGATTTGTTGTGTTTCTGGGTTTTTATATGGTCATATGTACATAGCTTTTGACCTTTTGCTTATCCTATATACTAGTTATTGCACATAAGGGAAACCATGGGACCTATGTTTCTTTGGACCTGGCTTACTTCACTTAATATAATTTTTTCCAAGTCTTTGCATTTCCTAACAAATTGGGGCAATGCCATTCTTTCTGATGGAGGCATAGAATTTCATTATATATATGCATATATATATATATATTCATATATCACATTTTCTTGATCCATTCATCTACTGAGGGGCATTTGGGGTGGTTTCATATCTTAGCTATGGTAAATAATGCTGCAATAAACATAGTTGTGCTGGTTGCTTTAGTATAGTGTTGTTTTAAGGATTATTCAGGCATATGGTGAAGTTTAGAAAGTATGGTGCATGATGTTCCAATTAATGTTCCTATCCCCTAAACACTGATTTGCTGTGTAGCTTACAGTTAATTATAACCATAATAGTCAAAATAAGAAACTATGGTGAAGATAAGATCACAAATTTAGTTACTGAAATAACCACTTAGATTTTGCCTTTGAGGCAGTTAATAATTTGAGGGAGTAATATGAATTATGAGTATGAGCTTTGCAGAGTGTGGTAATTATGAATAACTCTACATGTATTAATGGGTGTATTTTAAAATAATGTTAATGTCTTCAGTAGTTAATTGAATTTCTGGAAAGTTATTCCATTATGTTTTTCTTTTGTGGCAATACATGTTGCATTAACTAAGGTTTTCTGAAACAAATGCTTTTGTCAAAGATATGCTTCAAATCTGCAAACTCAAGCTTGTTGTTGGCAAGTTAGTGTGAAAACTATTTTGTGGTAGATGGGATTCTGTTAGTTGTCAAGTCCCAAGTATAAAACAAAGATCCCTTTCATTCATTTATTGTAATTAAACCTGGTATGTTTAAAAGAAAAATAACTAATAGCTTTACTGGCAGTCCCAGTGACTGGCAGTTTTGCTCAAGAGTTTCTTTACTTATGCTTTTTAGGATAATGTTTCTTGTATAAAATATAAAAAGACATTGCTTTCCAGGTAACTATGACTTTTTTACAAGCATATTTAAAGCCAGATTAATTAGTTATTACTATGATTTCTGATGTTTAATTTATTCTTAAGTTTCTTCAGGAACATTTTGTTTACTCTTGCTCCTCAACTAGTTTGAAACTTTTTTTAGGAAGGACACACACACACACACACACACACACACACACACACACACACACACATCCCTTCAGTCTCTAATTTCTAACAAATACATACCTACTAACAGACATACATACTCACCCTCACCAACTCATACCAGCATTCAGTAAGTGCTAAATCTAACCATTTGCTTAGAATATTTCTAGAATATTTCAACCTCTGAAAAAATCTTAGATTGTTTTATTATCTTCCTGTTATCAAATTGTGGTTCTATTTAAATTTAAATAAGGGCTATTTCTAAACAATAAGTCAAGCATACGAAAATATAGTAACATCCCATTTCCAGAGAAGGAAAATGGGATTCGTGAAAATACTTAAACCTTGTCTTGTCCAACTTTCTGTCATATGAATGTCATCTTGTCAGTATATTGGAAATGAACTTTACAACTTTGGGCGGGGAGGGGGGAGGAGTGCGGGAGGTGAGGGAGGGCAAGGATAATGGGAGAACAACAAGGAAAGGGGTAACAATGATCAACAAGAAATGTGCTCATTACCTTACTCATGTAACTGTAACCCCTCTGTACAGCATCTTTACAATAAAAAATTTAAAAAATAAAATAAAACTGTTTAGGAAAGCAAAAATAAACAACAACAACAACAACAACAAAAAGATTGTTGTCTTGTGTGGGTCATATAAGTGCAAGAGGTTTCATCAGAAGAGATACTATGCTTCTTTTTGCTGTTGTATCATTGTGAAGTAACAGTACAAAATTATAATAGTTTTACACCAAATATTTGTTGAGTGAATAAAAACCTTGAGACTCCAGAACATTGAATGTGAGTTACAGGTTCCTCATTGAATAGAAAAGATGAAGATAGAGAACTTTTGTTAGTTTAAACCCCAGAAAATCAACCTCAAGTTGATGGGCTGGCAGGAAATACTTGTGATTTTAGTACCATAGATTTTTAGGTGAGCAACCTTGATTTGATGGTAGGACTTCCATAACTCTCTGTTAATGTAAGTGGAGAGGATCAGGTATATGGTGCAAACCAATAATCCCAGTACTCCACAGCCTAAGGCAGAGGAATTGTGAATTTCAGACCAGTGTGGGCTACGTATGGAGTTGGAAGTCAATCAGGTCAACATAGTCAGATCTTGTCCAAAAAAAAAAAAAAAGGAAGTGGAAGTCATGGGTTTTAAATGCCAAGTTGCTCTAGGTGGTCATTGTATTGTCATAGCATTTCCTGTCTTTGATCTGGGGAATCTCACTCCTAGCAGTGCCAGGAACCATAGTCACCCCAGAGATATGGGAAAGATGAATAGCTCTTATCATGCTTCCAGCACAATGCTTTTGTCTTCTTACAAGTACTCAATTCATGGCAGCATTAAGGCATGGGGCTTTAGCACAGCAGTTCAAGACTGTATTGAGTACTTATTCTGTGAGCTCTGATCCTTTCTCTGAGATCTTCTATAAGTTTAATAAAATCATAACAATCATCATCTACAAGAAGGACCCCCCCCCTTTTAAAAACAGAAAGAGGAACAGTCAGTCAACCCATGTATCATCCTGCATCCTAATATATGTTTTTTTGTGTGTTTTAACATCAAAACACTTCCTAGTTTATTATAGTTTTTATATGCCACACAGTGATAACACTTATTTTCAAAATATACTTTCAACCTTGAAAATTAGAAAAAGAAGAGAAAATAGGAAGTAAAACATAAAGAGAAAGAAGAGAAAAAGCCTTCCAGTCCATTTTTGCCATTCCTGGTAAACATTATCTATGGGCATAAAGATCTCTGGAAATTTTCAGCAGATAAGTTTATTTACCTTTGCAGTCTCTTAAGCATTTGAAATCAGTGTTAGTTTCCAAATAACTTGTCAGAACTGCATAGTGGCAGATTGATGATTTATTTTCTTATTTGCTTTACCAGTTTATATATTTGAATTTCATTCTCTTTTTCTTCTCCCCCCCCCCCCTTTTTCCATGGCTCCTACAGAATGTTAAAGATTATTTTGAATGTAGCTTGAGTAAATCCTACAGCTCTTCCAGTAATACACTGGGGATTGACCTCTGGAGAGGGAGAAGGTGTTGCTCAGGAAACTTACAGTTACCACCATTGTCCCAAAGGCAGAGTGAAAGGGCAAGGACTCCTGAGGGAGATGGCATTTCCAGGCCGACCACACTACCTTTGACAACGCTTCCAAGTATTGCTATAACAACTGTTAGCCAAGAGTGGTGAGTAGCCTTGAAATAAATGTCCATGCTAAAGTTCGTTTTGTAATGACTGCAGAATACAATTCCGTGACCAAAGAGGTGAAATAATGAAGTTGCTGACATTTTGAGAATGTAGTTACCAAGATGAACCTTTTAAACAGTAGCAATATTTTCTATTTCTTGAGCTCATTTTATATAGAGTCCATTGAGGAGGGAATGAAATATATTTGCATTTGTGACCTGTTGTTCATTTAAAACAGAATTATGCAGTGAGTGTTAATATTTCCTAATTTAGAAAAGCAAAAATAGTTCCAAGTACTTTGTGTAATATATATTATATTTTTTTTGCTTTCATCTTATACTCTATATGTGTTCCTAGTATCTTTATAATTCCATTTTATAAATATTTTTAATTATCTATAAAAATGTTTATAAATCAAAAGAAGAATTAGAGGTGAGAGTCAAAAGAGCTATAAGAAATGCCTATTTTATGGTCTATATTTGTGAAGTTTTTTTTTTTTTTGTTTTGTTTCTGTTTTGTTGGTCATGGGGCTTGAACTCTGGGCCTGGGTGCTCTTCAGTTCAAGGTGAGTGCTCTACCACTTGAGCCACAGCACCACTTCTGTTTTCTGGTGATGAACTGGAGATAAGAGTATCATGGACTTTCCTGCCCAGGCTGACTTTGACCTGTGATCCTCAGATCTCAGCCTCCTGAGTAGCTAGGATTACAGGCATGAGCCACCAGTGCCCAGCTGAGAGTTTATTTTTAACCAGTGTTAAAATACTAATGAAGAATATGATATCAAGTCAGTGTGGTAGTGCACACCGAGCCCTCTTGAGGCTGAGGCAGAAGGATCTCAAGTTCTAGGACAGGTTATACCTTCTAGTCAGACTCCCTTAAAAATTTAAAGTAAATATAATTTTGTAACTGTGATTAACATTGTGCCACAACACTACTCAAAGCGGTGTTTAGCATATATTTAATTATGAGTAGTTCCTCACTTTTTCTTTTCTTGTTCCTCACATAACTTTCAAATATTTTCCAAAAATACCTTGTTTGCCTAAGTTGGAAAATTATTGTTAAACTGAAAAACAATCTATAACTTACATAATTATAAATTGCAATAATGTGGTGCTTTTTTTTTTTTTTTAACTCTGGGCTTGGGTGATGTCCCTGCGTTCTTCAGCTCAAGGCGAGTACTCTACCACGTGAGCCACAGTGCCACTTCCTTATTTAATGTTTTGGTTATACCTCATTTAGCAAATTATCTCAGTGTTTTGTTTTTTTTTTTTTTGTCAGTCGTGGGGCTTGAACTCTGGGCTTGGGCACTGTCCTTGTTCTCTTTAGCTCAAGGTGAGCGCTCTACTGCTTGAGCCACAGCACCACTTCCTAATGTGGTGCTTTTCAAATCCTGTTTTGTTTAAATCATTTATTAAGGAGGATTGAATATAGTGAATTATTGTGGGACCATCACTATAATAAATTATGTAAAGTCTATGCCTTTGATGGTGTGCTGTGTGGCCTCGGTACATGCTTAGCTGCATAGTGCTTACAAGCAAGCCCTGGGTGCTCTTTCAGATAATACCAGACATCTTCAGTCTGTGTTTATTTAATATTGTGAGAATCTAATTATGAAAACTCTGGATATCACTGCTAACAGCAGGAAGCACATCAAACAGCCTGAATATGGCAAAGCAGCACAGAAACTATTGCAGGGAGAATGCATTAATACCATATAGCTCTGCTTCCCCTCTTGTTTTGCTGAATGAGTATGGCAACCATCCTAGCCAATTATTGAGAACTAAAATGGGCAGATTGCTCCCATAGAGCTTACTTGGTCAAGTAGCTTGCATGATTAATCTTGTTCTGTTGCTGCATAATTGTAGATTTGGAGTCTTAGAGACTTCCAGATTTCTATTTTCAGCAGTTTGGTACTGGTACAGTTGAAGCTGTTGTTAAAATATTAAAATGCATTCCTGAACTTTCCAACTACCCTTGTAAAACTAACCCCTTCCTCCAAAGCCCTCATTTCCCCAAATTCAGCCATGGCAAGGTGTGTTGTTGGTAAGTGTTGTTAATGTCATTGTTTTTTCATGTTATTTGAATACCTAAAACATAGTGTACTTTAAAGTGTAAGTTCATGTCACTGAAGGACATTTTAGGATTTGTGGAATTGTCTCTCCCTTAGGAGTATCAAATCTAGACTCTGATGCTTACAACTTTCTTGTTTACTTCTCTTAGTTGACTGTTTTTTTTATCCATACAGTAAAGGTGATAATTATACATAGGCCATTGAAGTTACTCAGTATGAGGTTCTGTGCTTATGTAAGGCTATCATCAGAGGTTACCTTCCCTATTCTTAATCATTAGGCAATAAATTCTTTGGAAAATTACAAATCATGTCATTTTCAGGATCAGTAGCTTCATGCTGGTATCTATATTTTTGTATGAATTGCAGGATTTAGTTATTACCCAGAAAGATCGTATTGTATATCTAGCTAACATCCCATGTTACTAATTCATTCATATCATGCTTATTTTAGTTAACTATATACTTTTAAAGGTGTTGAAACCTTAGCTCTAGTTTTATTTCAAAGTATTACAACTAAAATCTTTTTTGTATACATCCCTGTAAAATGCTTCCATTGGGATATGGGTGATTGAAAACAACTGTGATTACTCTAGCGGAATCTGTTCCAAAGATTATTTGATTCAAGTGGATGGGGTCCTAGATGTCTTTGATGTACCAATTTGATGGAAAGGCAGCCTCAGTTGCGCATAAGAACAAATCACAGTTAACAAATAACAAGAATATTGTGTCTCTGTCAGTGAGTTCTCTGTACAATGTCAGTTAGGGAATATTCCCAGTGTTGGAAGTTGTATGGTATGTCATAATTATTCAGCACTGCTGCAGTATGGTGAAAATAGCCATAGATAAATTGTCTATGAGTGAGCCTAGTTGTGTTCAAATAAAACTTGTTTACAAAAACAGGGACTGGCTTTATTCTTCACTCCTAAACATGTTAGAACAGAACTTTTTATTTTTATAATTGCTTTGATGTTACCAAGGAGAGAAACTGACCTTGGGTCCCTGACTTGTGTGTTAAAATTCATGTAAAAAATGGGATTAGGTATGCTAGATCAAGCTATCAAAGCTAGTGAAAGGATTTGAGTGACTACTAATGAAAAGTATTGGCTTGTTGTATATAAAGGGTAGAGTACATTGATGAGGAGGGATGCCTGTCATTACAGGAGAAAGGTGTGGAATGTAAGGATACAGATTTTATTTATCATGGGGAAAGAAAGCATTAGGACATTACATGACCTTCATCACCATCCCCCTCAACACCCAAATGAATTAACAATGAAAACGATAAGGCCTACTTTTCTGGATTTGGGTGAGATGTAAAGAAAATGTTCACGATGCACATAGCACATGAACTAGTACTACTAGGATGCTGACTACTTGGATGCTATTCTTTTTGTTGTTTTACTGTCCTCTGTAGATGGAGTAGCAGACTGGAGGTTCAAGGGAACTTCACTGCCTGAATTCTCAGAACTAATGTTGAAAGCAGAAGTCAGATGGGGATAAGATGTTACCTTTATTACTGATAATAATACTGATGCTGGAATTTGTAATTTATGTCACGCCAGAACTAGGCTCCTAACACTGAGTCTCTGTGGTTAGTCTGATGTTCACATAGTAATAGGAGGTGTTAGAGTTAGGCAGGTTTTCCTCCATCCCTATATACACATGCAGAGAAACCTATTCCTATAAAATGTAAAGGCCAGGAAGATCTGGAGAAATCCTACTCTTGGGAAAGAGCTAAAGAGAAGGCTTGCATTGTTCATGGCTAGTTTATCCTTTGCCAAGAACCAAGTAAACTTAAATTGCCCCTTCTCTTTGACAAGAGAGGAAAGATGAAGAAGAAGCTGCTACTCCTGACCCTTGGAAGAGACATCAAATTGTGGTAGAATCATACTCATCCTTAAAATTCCAGAGTTTAATGTCATAACAGGAGCATAGGAATTCTTTATGGGGAGACCCTGGGAATGTACCAGGACAGTCTTACTGCCATCTTGTGAAGTTTTTCCTCACAATATCAACCACAGTCCTTTTGAATCTTCAAAGAAAGTAAAAGCTGAAATCAAAGTTTCTTGTCCTTCCCTGTAAACTAAATTACAAAGAAATTAAAGCTTCAAATTTTTCCTCCACCTTCTTAATTTACTAATTTTATTAGTGGATTCTTAAGGCTTTGTGTAGAGTGTAGGTTTCCTATACAGTGGAGCCTCTGCCATCTTTTGCAGAATAGGCTATAGTTCCTCTATTCACATGTAAATCTCATGTAAATCACATGTAAAGTCCCTGGAAGACTTTACTTTTTCAATACAGGACATTTTTGATTTGTCAAACTTATCAAAGCAATATATGGCAATCAAATTTTAAAAAGCTAATTCTGAACCTTGAAAATCTATAGCTAGTCTATAGTATTAATCTTTCTATAAGATGTAGAGCCCTTTAACTCCTCCATTCCTTCTCCTTTTATAATTTAATTTCATGTATTATAATTCTATCTATCTATCTATCTACCTTCTATCATTTTGTGTATGTCCTCCATAATACATTAGCATTAGTGTTTTTATTCGGCTTTTGGTTTAAAACTTTTTGGATATTTACCAGTATTTTTGTTTTCAGTTCTTTCTAAAGTTCTCTAGAAAAGGAAAAGACTTAGAACAATTCTTATAATAAATACTGAGGAACAAGGAGAAGCAGAAGGGGAGGAAAGACGATACAAAGTCTGAAGACAAACATACTTGATTCAAGATTAATTATATAAGGCTGAGAAGGTGGCTCAGTGGTAGAGTGCTTGCCTTGCATGCATGAGGCCCTGGGTTTGATTCCTCAGCACCACATAAGCAGAAAAAGCCAGAAGTGGCACTGTGACTCAAGTGGTAGAGCTCTAGCCTTGAGCTGAAGAGCTGAGGGACAGCGCCAGGTCCAGAGGTGAGGCCCCATGACCAACAAAAAAAAAAGACTAATTATATAAAGGAAACATGTTTTCTCTCATATATGGTGATTACACCTAAAATATTTGTAAACACACACAAGGTCATATGCATATAATCCTGATCAAAACTGACTAAAGGGTAGTATAAGTAGGAGTGAGATTCTGTGGTATAACCCCTTTTGAACAATTCAAGGCAATTCAACAATATGAATACCAGGAGCTAATGTGTCTTGACTGAAATGAGATAGTCAGGACTAAAAGTAGAAGGAAGATGATGAAATGGGGAATGGTGGATGAATACAATCACAATACTTAATATAACCCTGAAACTTGTTTAAAACATAGAACTCTGAAAAGACAGGTGGGGACAGGATGCATGAAAGGGTGAGAATAATGGAAGAGGTGATTTTGATTCACATACATAATACATGTAGGTTAATGTGTTAAACAGAAACCCCTTTCTGCAACTTTGAAGACAGTAGTGAAAAAGATTAATGATAAAGCCACAATAATCAATATTGGCAAAAAAATAGATACACCCATCAATGGAATAAAATCACCCCCAAAATTTCCTCACAAAATATATCCAACTGGTTATTGACCAAAACAACTCCCCAAACCCAAAGTTCCAATAACAAAGATAATTTATTGGAAAAAGTGTTGGGTTTTCAGCAAATGATGTTGGAACAAGTTAATCTAAACAGAAACCCTTATATTTTTCATAAAAAGTAGCTCAAAAATGGTCATAGATCGACATAATCACAAGGTGCAAACCTATAAAGCTCCTTGCAGAGAGCAGGAAAATCTTGGTTGACCTTTATCTTAGCATAGAGATTTTACACATAACACCGAAAGCACAGTTGTGGGAAAAAATAAAAGATAAATCAGACTTGATGACAATTCAGAATTTATGTCCTGTAGAAGATAATGTTAAGAGAATGAAATGAAAAATCATAGATTTGGAAAAAATATTTTCAGAACCTATCTGATAAAGGACTTACAGCCAAGAAAAGGAGAAACCAAGAAACTTGGAAACACTTAACAATAAGAAAACAATTTCAGTTTCTAGTGGCTCACTCTTGTAATCCTAGCTACTCGTTTTCAACATAGTGTCTTGTACATCTCATTGTTACAACGAGTCAATCTGTAACCCTATTTAAGCATTTTATTTTTTCTCTTCCCCTCCCCAAATTAGAAAAATGTATATACAATATGCAGGGCACTGGAATTAAATGTAGTGAAAACAGGGGTTATACCATGGGGGAGGAACATACCAAAGAAACAAAAAAAATCACATAGCATATTATAAATATGTTGAAAAATAGCAAGAAACAAAAAAAGAGTCTGAGAGCTGAGGATAATGGTTTTAAGCCATCCTGGGCAGAAAAGTCCATGAGACTTGTATCTCTAATAAACTATTTAGAAAAAGCTGGAAGTAGCCATGTGGCTCAAGTAGTAGAGCATTAGTCTTGAGCAAAAGAAGCTCAGGGACAGCACCTAGGCCCTGAGTTCAAGCTCCAGGACTGGCAAGAGAGAGAGAGAGAGAGAGAGAGAGAGAGAGAGAGAGAGAGAGAGACAGACAGACAGACAGACAGACAGACAGACAGACAGACAGACAGACAGACACAGAGACAGAGAGAGACAGAGAGACAGAGACACAGAGAAAGAGACAGAGAGAGACAAAGAAAAAGAGGAAAAAGAGAAAAAGAGCGACAGAGAGACACACAGAGACAGAGAAACACACAGAGACACAGAGAGAGACAGAGACAGAGATGAGAGACAACAATCAACTCAATTAGAAAATAGACAGATGATGTCAACAGACATTTTCCCAAAAAATGACAGATGGCAAGCAAACATTTGCAAATATGGTCAATATCATTTGCCATCGAGAATTACAAATCAAAACAATTATAGATACTACAGCACATTAATTGACAATGGGTAATATTCAGAGAATTAAGAATATTTTCCTGCATTAATAATATTTTCCTATATTTTAGTGTTCTTTTACATATTGGATGTTATTGTAAATGTAAATATGTTGGCTCACACCTATGATACTAGCTACCAAGGAGGGTGAGTTATCACAGTTCAAAGCCAGCAAGGGAAAAATGTGAGACTCCATATCAACCAAAGAAAAGCTTGGTATGTTGTTGTGTGCCTGTCATTCCTATTTGGGAATGATAGGCTATTTGGGAATCATAAGCAGTACAATGAAGGCCACAACATCCTAGAAATGAGCATGAGACCTTATTCAAAAAATAACTAGAAACAGAAATGCTTTAGTTATAGCTTAAGTGTTAGATGGTCAGCCTTAGCAAGCATAAAGTTCCAAGCTCAAACTAATTACTGCAACAAAGCAAAACAAAAAGGGTTAACAGAGAATAGAAGAACATTTTAAAACACGCATCCATTATAGTTGAGAAATAGCAATAAAATTTGCTTCATTATATTTTTGTCTGTCCCAGCTTACCACAATCTTGTTCAGCAAGATCTCTACCACTTGAGCCATGCTCATTCTCTCTGCTTCTCTCCCTCTCTCTTCCTCTTTTTTCCTCCCTCACTCCCTCCCTATCTCCCTCTCTCTCTCCTTCCCTCTATCTCATCTCTCTCTTTTTTCTCTCCCTCTCTTCTGTCCCTCTCTCTCTGTTTCTCTCTCTGTTTCTCTCTCTGTGTTTCTGTTTCTCTGTTTCTCTCTCTCTCTCTCTCTTTCTCTCTCTCTCTCTCTCTCTCACTCTCTCTCTCTCTCCCTCTCTCTCTCCCCCCCTCTCTCTGTTTTTGGCTTTAGTTATTTTTTAGAAAAGGTCTCAGTGTTTTGACTATGCTTAATTGAACTGCAATCCTTCTTCATGCAGCCTGTGTGTACCTGGGATCAAGAGATCGAGAGGTCTCATTAACGTTTTGTCAAGGGTGGCTTTGAACTTGATCCTCCCACTTATGGATGTGAGGCCCCGTGTCTGGCTCTAAAAGGCCTTTCACAGGATTATTGCTGGTGAAAGCAGAGTGAGAGCGGAAGCTGATTAGGACTTAAAAAAGTAGCAAGGAAAGTTTTCCAATGTGGAGACTTGGCCACATCAATCTTGAAGAGAAGGAACCATTTGTTGAGGAGGAGTAGTTGATGGGCAGTAGTTGATGAAGTCTGAATTAAATGATGCACAGGGGAAAAGTTGAACTTTCAATAGGATCAAATACATCTTTTAAAATGCATGCATCCAATAGAGAAAAAATGATTAAATTGGAAAAAAAAACAGGAAGAAAAATCAGGATAGGAAAGTTACATTTTCAAAGGTAGAGCACAGTAGTTATAAAATATAAGGTGTCCCACAATGTCCTCAAGTTGTAACTGTTTGCTGGACAGTGGGAAAGGAAGGGGGAAAGGATTGGGAGGGGGGAGTGGGACTGAGGTGGGAGACTTGAGGATCTGGGGGAGGATCTGAAATTGTGTGTCTCTAACAAGTTCCTAGGTGATATCTGTAGTATATACTTAGGAACCTCATTTTGGGGACTATTTAGATTTTCTCATAGGCTAGTGAGGTAATCTGTCCGCCTCCTTCCTTTCAGCTATAGGAAAGAATGGTCCAGATCACTGAAGTGTTTTAGTTGCTAAGGTCTTGCTTGGAAAGACTTTTTTATTTTTACTTTTTTGGTATGCCAAGTCAGCTGATCTGTGGTAGGATTGAAACCCCAGTTATATAACTGCTAAAGTTGGGAGGATATTCAGGTCTAAATGATAAAGCAGGGCTAAGGTCAGCCACATCTTCAGGTGAGCAGGAAAAGGCAAAGGAACAAGGAAGGCAGGGAATTTAGTTTCAAGGTTTTCCTGAAGAACAGTTCTGATTTTTCTCTTATTGCGCCCACAAAGCAAATATAAATCTTAAGTTTTTCTCCTGCCTCAAGGTGCCTGAAGACTGTGCTTTGCTTCTCTAATAATTCAGCTGTGAACGGATTGGGCATCTATTAACTTAGTTGTAATGTACTTAGTGTTTGCTGCCCCAACTTCCACCTCCACTGGGCAGTCACACTGTTGCTGCTGCTGCCTGGCAGGCTGCAGTCCGCTTCCAGTGTTCTCATTACACTCACAGGAAACCTGGTCCTCTGGGAAGGGGGCTGTGAATTTCAGATTACTTCTTCCCTGCTCTGTTACAATTTAATAAAAAATATTTCATACTTTCATGCTGCCTTTCCACTACAGATCCTAAAGCGCTGTTTGCAAGATCAAAAGAACCCGTAGTCTCTGTGTGCAAAAGCCAGTGATTCAACAACAAGCTGGTGTGAAGAGAGGAAATTGATGACACACGTAGCTGTTCAGCTCTCACCAGACTTTGACTCCCACTGAAATCTTCTGGCTACAGAAAGCATATTTGTGATTTGTGCACCAAGTGTTGCAATTGATAACTCAGCAACTCTGAAAGTCCCCTTTCAGCTCCTTATATCAGATGTATAAAATAACTGAATGATGTATATTTAAAATCTCACATCATCTCCTCTGCAGTCATTGCTAATAACATTCTGTTATCAGCACAGGTATTTATAAAATGTACCTATTATTGATTCTGGCTTATATGATTATAATAATTACTGTAATGCTTTATAGGTAATATTCTCATTATAATCCATGAGAGTATATAATGTATAATTTCCATTCCCATCTTATTGAAGCTTAAATCCACCATGACCTTGTTAGGTGGACATTATTCCTTCAGGTAAAGCAAAAATACAAACAAAAGTATCTATAGTTAAATATATGATACCTGAGGTGAAGAATTTCACAATTAGAAAAGGCCCCATTTGTGTGTGTGTGTGTGTGTGTGTGTGTGTGCGTGTGTGTTTGATGACTAATAGATTTCAACTCTTACCTTTCTTCTTTCTCCTTTGCCTCAGATCTATAAAGAATAAGAAAATTTGTGGATGTGGGAGGGAAGGGATGGTACTGGGAAAACAAAGGAGGAGGCAACAATGCTCAATAGGAAATGTACTCATTACCTTGCTCATGTAACTGTTACCCCTCTGTACAGCATTTTTACAATAGAAAATGTACAAAAAAAAAAGAATAAGAAAATTAAGCACTCCCTCTGTTGATGATGGTGGCGAAGTTCAGACTATGCAAACCCCTCCCTCTCTAGGAACTCTCACCCAGACCCCCAGGTCCTTAACCTGTCTTCACTCTCCACTCCGCTTCCCCCCCCCCCCCCATTCATTGGCTTATTTCAAGTTAAACAAAACCTGATAATTTCACCTTAGAGAACACATGAATGGTAAACTTTATTTCTATTGTTCCTAGGGAATATTCATTCTGATTTTGGAAGTTCCTGGCCAGGTGGCTGCCCAGCTTTGGAAGGACCTGCTACGTGTTCATAGAAACAAATTTCTTAGTTTCATATAGGATAATGATACTTCATCCTGTCAAATGTTGTTGTTATAGTTGTCTCCAGGCTAAGAACTGAAAGCAGAACAAAACATGGCCCCTGCTCTTCCCTGTTATGGCTCTAACCTAATGGGTTCAGTATGAACTGAATCTACACAGCTTAATGTAGCGCTATTCACAGTAAGCAGTAGCTTTACTTTGCATGCAAGGAGGAGAGTTATAGGCACATAAAACAGTATAAAAGAATGTCATACAAGGCATGTATGAGCTACTGTGCGAATGCAGAAGGGGGAATTAAGGAATGAAGCAATAAGTATACAAAGCCATGAAAAAGGTAGCATATTGAAGAAGCTATATTTAGCTTTCCTAAGTTGGAGAACAGGGTGAATATGGTGAGGTGTAATTGGAAATGGCCTTGAAGGCTCTGCTGGAAAATTGGATTTTATCCTGAGGATACTAGACCTTTATAAGGGCTATACAGAATGAAATGAAAGAATGTTTTTATTTAGTTCATTCTGATGGCAGCCTGAATGATAGGCTGAGGGAATAGAGACAGGAAAATGGTTTAGAACAATGCATCGTTAAGGCCAAGCAAGCAGTGATAGTGACTAAATTAGGACCAGGGTAGGGAGATGATCAGAGGAAATCTAATGAGCCAGGCACTATGCTTGGAGCTGGGGGACAATATTGAAAGAGGACAGAGAAATTCCCTGTATCCATGTAGTTTATGTTCCAATGGGCTGTAGGGTAGAGCCCCATCCACTTTTCCTTCTCCAACAGCAAGAGAACTCCAGAGCTGAGGCTCAGCCTTTTTTATTGCTTCCTCTTAGTTTTGCTAGAACCTAGGAGACTAGATTGTGGCCATATGATGCCCTGGGAATGACATAGTAGCCTTCTCCTCCCCATTTCTGTTTTACTGCTGGTTGGAATGGGCATTCAGTGGTGACATGTCTGTGTTATGTGGCCAAGGGAACAGCACAGGCCTAATGGATCACCAAGCCTGAAGGCCCTGAGCTTGTGATAAATCCACCATGCCAGATTAGATTTTAATGTGAAATAAATAAAAACCTATATTGTTCTGGGTTTCTCTCTGTCAGAGAAACTTAGCCTGTATTATAGATGATATTTTTACATGATGAAGATACTTAGGTTATGAACCGTATAAAGACACTTAAAAGTATAAATTATACAAATACAGGTATTTACCTAAGTATAAACAGAAGCTGTTCAACTTAATATGCTGTTATTCAAAATAAGCAGTTGCTTTAATTTGCATGCAAGGAAGAGGGTTATTGGCTGTTCAAGCATATTCGCAGTGGTAGCTCTCCTGAGACCAGAAAGAGCCCCCGGAACTGATATTATTTTATCATGTTATCTAATGCAATTGTGAATCCTACATCTAGTAACTGATTATGGCAAGTCCATTTATTGAGGTGTAGCTGATCACAGAGTAATTACAACTTACAAGAATACGGTTGACCAAAGGAATGTGATAAGGAAATAAGCAGGGTGAAATTAAGTTGAGGAAAGGAAATGTTTCTTTACATATAGTAGTTCTGGAATTTCTCAAAGATGGGATAATATTAGATTAACACTAAAGTGATAAAAGGCAACTATTCTATGTCAACTAAGAGGCAGGGGAGAAACTTTAGACACAAAGGAAACATAAATATAAAAACCCTGAGGTGGAAAAACATAGTAGAAAGGAGGCCAGGGGCTCTGGAGTAAGAAGGAGGAAGGAAGCTGTGATTGTAGAGCCAAGAGTGAGGACATCCCCAAATTACTTAAGGAATATGGGAAAGGATTTTTTTTGTCTTGTTTTTAAGTTCAGTGGAGAGAGTAACTTTAGTGAAATGTCCCTATACAAAATGATTGCTTTCCAGGTGCCTATGGCTCATGCTTGTAAACCTATTTGGGAGGCTAAAAATAGGAGGATCACAATTTAAGGTCAATCTCAATAGAAATGCTGAGAAACTGTCTCAATAGAAGAAATTGAGCAAGACAGCATAGAGAATGGTCCAGGTGCACACCAGTAGCAGGAAGCAAGACCCTATCCCCAAAATAGTGCTAAAAGGGGCTAGAGTCATGGCTCATCTGGAGATTGTTTACCTAGTAAATGTCAGGTCCTGAGTTCACTGCTCTTAATTATTTTTTACAATCTTATTGTCAAGGTGATGTACATAGGGGTTACATAGTAAGGTAGTGAGTACATATCTTGGTGAACTTGTTCGTTTTGTATGCATAATGTTTATTGGGTATCAGACATTGTAAAACCATCATATCAGTGAATTAGTATATCCATCAACTCAAATATTTATTATTTCTTTGTGCTGATAAATCACTTATAATAATCTTTTTTTGCTATTTGGAAATACAAAAAGTTTAATATTAACTATAGTCAACATGCATTTGCTAGGATGTATTATTCCTATCCATCAGTAACTCTGCGGCCTTGAGTAATGTCTCCCCTTTCTCTGTCACCATTCCCCCAGTCCTGGCCCCTAGTAACCAACCTTTTACTCTCCACTTCCATGAGTTTAACCTTTTAGACTCACACGTAAGTAAATTCGTACAGCATTTGCTTCTCAGTGCGAGGGTATTTCACTTAGCCTAAGCCTTCTAGATTCATTCGTGTTATTGCAAATGTTAGGGTTTCCTGATTTTATAAGGGCGTATAGTCTATGTGTTGTATGTGTGTATGACATTTTAAAAAATCCAGTCATCTGTTGATGGACATTAGAGTTGCTTCTATCTCTTGGCTATTGTGAATGACACTGCAGTGAATATGGGAACAGAATCATCAGTGTTGAGGAATTTTATCATAACTGCAATGAGAAGCCATTGCAAGGTTATAGATTAGAATGTGATATAATTGGACTTAAAAATAATGTTTGCGGTATAGGCGGGATGAATTTCAGGGGCAAAGTAGAAGCAGATTACAGCAAGCAGGTGGTATGAAACAGATGGAGTGGAGAGAAGTGAAATTGTTTAGCTGAGTTTCAGAAGTGTGTTGAGAGGGCTTGCTACTTACTAGATGGTGACTACTGGGAAAGGAAACCACCAAAGACCTACCGTGCTGTTTGTTCAGATAGCTGGGCTGGTAGTGGTACCATTTGTTGACAATGAAGGCACCTAGGAAAATAATTCTGAAAGTAAAAAACAAATGATACACAAGTATAATGGTACCAGTGAGTTGTAGACACACCGTTATGTGAGTCTAAACTTCAGAGAAGAGGGAGAAATTGGATAAGTGACCATAATAAATGTGGTACTTTAAAACACATTTACAAAGTATTGAAAATAAAATAGAGAGAACAATTTAATAGACATCATCTATTGATGTGTCCCATCAAATGTTGACTTTCATAATTCATACTTCTTTTGGTATGTATGCTGGTCCTGAATGCTGTCCCTGGACATTTTTTGCTCAAGGTTAACACTCTACCACTTGAAACACACTCCACTTCCACCTTTTTTTTTGCTTGTTAATAGACATAAAAGGCTCACATACTTCCCTTCCTGTACTGCATTCAAACATGATCCTTAGATATCAGCCTTCTGAGTAGCTAGGATTACATGTGTGAGCCATTAGTACCCAGTTAAATTCATACATTTTAAAACTGTGATGTCAGGATAAGACTAAAGTAGTGAGGGCATGATTGAGGATGTGGAGGAGATAGTGGCTTGGGTGCATCTTAGTTCTCATCCATTCCCAAATCTACCTCTTTTATGAGTAGACTGCTTCTGAAATCTTAGGATCTGTCAGTTCTGTCAAACAGTATCAGCAGGAATTTCTCTTCGTTATAAATTGGAGAGCTTGGAGGCTGGCACTGAAGAGTCACAGGATGATTAGAATGCTGGGATGCTGGGACTGTGCATTCCTCAGAGACACAGTCTTCCACAAATCCATGTCTGTATTAATGTACCTAACATTCTTTTGTGCATTCTTAAACACCAAGGAACAACCTAATGGGCAGGCTAGAGACTTCCTACCTCTTAGATTGTGAGAGCATAAAAAGGCCAAAACAAAATCAAAGACTTTCCTTCTGATGCCTTGACATGGTACCAATAAAATGCTCACTTGGGCACTACCGAATGTTAAGAGCAGAATGTTGTAAGACACTTATAGAATCCCATTATCTGTGAGCAGCCCACGGAATATCGATGATATTGCTGAGGGTGTTAAATTGTGAGAGAAATGAAGAGGAAGGTAGGAAAAGAGAATATGTGTCTTTTAAAAAAATTTTTTTTATTTTATTAATAACTTTTTTAATTGTGAAAATAGCATACAGAGGGGTTACAGTTACACAAGCAAGGTAATGAGTACATTTCTTATCAAGCATTGTTGCCTCTTTCTTTGTTTCCCCTTCCCATCCCTGCCCTCCCAGCTCCCCCACTACCCCCTCACCGCCCCCCCGCCACCGAAGTTGTAAAGTTTATTTTTCAACATAACACCTTGTACATCTCATTGTTGCAATGGGTCCACCTGTATCCCTATTTAAACATTTTGAAATATAATTACTTGAAGACACTGTCTTAGAGCAAAAATACAATGTATGTAAGGGGATTCCAGTACAGGACAAAAATGATGTCTAGATGAAGCAGAATTAAAGCTGCATAATACTATGAACAGCGCATACATAAACACATCACTTACACAAAGACAAGCTAATGTTCTGGAAGGTCATGCAGGGGAACTATCTCTAATGGAGAGAGAGAGAGAGAGAGAGAGAGAGAGAGCGCACCCTACTGGGAGGCTAAATCAATAAGCCTTAGCAATACTGTTCTGGGAGAGGGCAATGAAATAGAAGCTAGCCAATAATCAAATGAATGTCAATCAAACATTTCCCAGAGCTTGAGGAAGTCCTAGTTTGCAGACTGAAAATGGTTCTAACTCCATGCAAATTTACTAAGAACAGACTCATACTAAACACATCCTAGCAGAGTATCTGAATTTCAAATATACAAATATATACACATAAATGTATACAAATTTACATTTTCAGTAGAATAGTGCAATTTATTAACAAGAAGAAAAATTACAAAATAGGAGTTGACTATTAATCTTTTTTTTGTCTGTATGTATGAGTGCCAGTCCTAAGGCTTGAGCTCAGGGCCTGGTACTGTCCCTAAGCTTTTGTTCTCTATGCCAGAACTCCACTTTCAGCTTTTGACTATTCATCTTTAGCATAAGAAACTAAGTAAAAGATAGGTATCATCTATATTTTACTAAGGGATAAAGAGTACAGCCCATTAACCCTGTACTTAGCACATTGTCATTGACAGCTGTATTAAAACAATGGAAGCCATTAATTTTAAGGACTTGCCATGGAGAATTTATTCTGGAAATATCCAAGTGGGTTCTATCTAATAACATGCATACTTAAATATAGAGAACATTTCCCAGCTGCAAAGTGGCCATGTGAGAAGGACTTGGCTTGCTGTTTCTAGCTTTGATAGTGAAGAAAATGGCCATAAGCCAAGGAAGGAGGGTGGTATCTAATATTTCAGAAAGTCAAGGAACAGATTCTCCAGAGCCACTAGGAAAGAAGTCAGGCCCCTGTACACAGTTTTAGTCCAGTGGGACCTGAAATGAATTTCTGACCTACAGGACAGTGATCCAGCAAAACTTGGTGGTTAAAAGCCACTAAATTGGTCATAATTAGCTGTGAGAAGAGTAGAAACTAGTAACAATTCATCTTGACAAACAAGTTTTTTGTAGCACTAGAATGATTCTTAGAATTTATCTGTATGCCCAGTCTGAGAGAAGTTCTTAATAAAGAACAGGCAATTCCAGATAGTAATTTAAAAACCATGATTAGAAATAAATACCCTCCTCCCCAAATAAAGAGAAATGGACATTGTAATATATAGACTTTAAATTAAGAAGGCAAATGTTCATGTAATTGTTTCTAACATATTTATAAGATGATTTCTATATTGCTTTGTATGTCCCTCCCCCATGGTATAACCCCTGCTTTCACTGTATTTGATGTTGGTATAATTTGTGGAGGGGAAGGGCAAAAACAAATCATTTAACTAGGAATACAGGTGGACCCATTGCAACAATGAGATGTACAAGTTGTTATGTCGAAAAACGAACTTTACAACTTTGGTGGGGGTGGGGGGAGGATTGGGTGTGTGGAGGTGGGGGGAGTATGGGAAGGGATGGGAAGGGAAAACAAAGAGGAGGCAATAATGCTTGATAAGAAATGAACTCGTTATCTTGCCCATGTAATTGTGACTCCTCTGCATGGTATTTTCACAATAAAAAAAAAAAGACACAGTTTGTTGAATAACCAGAAAAAAGAAGGCAATTATGGACTATTGGGGAATACATTAGGAATAAATAAGAAATGTGAAATAAAAGGGCATGAAGAAATAACTCATAATAATCTGATAATAAATATGGTGAATCTTTCAGCACAGGCAAGGAATTGGGAATGCATATAAACGCCTTTCAAAGCTCTCTTCTGAATAGTTTGGGAAAGGGGTCTTCCAAGGATAAAATGTAAAAAGTCCAACCACATTTGGAGGGCAAAAAACATTATGGTAAATGATATATTTCAAATTGTGTTGTCATGGAATATTGAGAATTTGATTTGATTACAAACACTGGAAAAGGTAAAGCCATTATTAATGGAATATAAAAATAGAGCAGTCTTTCCAAATTAAAGTAGGGAGAAATAAATGTAAATTTAATCAAATCAGAAGAAAAGAAAGGAAGATGGAATTCTCAAAGACTTTCTAGAATGCGCAAGGTCATTTGAAAGAGCAAGATAAGACAATGGGGAATGAATGTCCCTGGCAGTATAGGGATTAAGGACATCAGTGTCAGCAAACTAAAGGAAATTCCATTTTCCATACTGTGGAGAAGCCAAGTAAAATGAGGGCAGAAGCTAGAATTTGAGTCGGGCAATATGAAGACTGTTTAAATTTATATTTACTAACTTTAGGCTGTATATGAATCTAGTTTCAGCTCTGTGTCATGTGTTTCTCATTTTAGATACTTCGTTCTGGGCACATTCACTGGGAAATGGCCTTTGGTATTTCAAGGGCTTCTTCTCCAGTGGTGGGCATGACCATACATGTCGCAATTTTCACTCTGTGCCCACTTCTGTAGATCCCTCTGCATGGGTCTTACTCGCAGCTTCTCAGTCCAGTCTTCCAATTCTGCTCACTCCAAGACCCTAAGCAGTCAATCTTTAGTCCACACATCCCAATTTCAGGCCACTTTTCTTCTTCTAATGACTACTTATCAGGGGTACTCTGAAATGCATTGACAATTTATTTCTTGTTCTATTTATATTTTGATTTGCTTCATCTATGAACTAGTCCTGAGCTTTTTCTTCCTTCATCAGCTCAAAATAGAAAACTTTCCTTGAGTACATAGGTATGAAATAATGAGAAATAATTTTGCAATAGTGGCAGATTGCCTGGGAGCATGGGTTGTACATTTCTATAGCTTTTTTATAGCCTCTGGACCTGCTTAAGTCCCATCCTGGATGTATCACACCCAGGTTATGGTATGATGGATTACTGCAGGACTCACCCGACATCATAACTTGTATCTATCATGGGATATTCATTAGTGTTGAATAATTACATCTAAAAAATACTGCTGTATGTTGCAGCTCTTGTAAAGTTCTGTGGCATAAATATTTCCACTAGGGCTTATTTCACATGCCAAGTGATTTCATAGAATGTAGAATCCAGAAGAGATATATTGGTGCTAAGTGTCTCTAGTACAACAACTTTCAGAGAGTGATGACCAGTTTGATTGGAGTCACAGGATTTGATGTTCAGTTTCTTTTGAAGCTTAATAACATTCCACAGACTGTTTGCGTATTGTTTATAACTCTGTGCTGCAGATGTCGTAGTTTTGCTCTGGAATTCAAATGCAAGTATGAAATCATGCCAAAGTGCTGGTGGCTCACACCTATAATCCTAGGTACTCAGGAAGCTGAGATGTGAGGAGTCCAGTTTGAATATAGCCTGGGCAGAAGAGCCTGTAAGACTACTATACCCAATTAACCAGCAAAAAACTAGAAGTGGAGATGTGATTCAAGTGGTAGAAAACAAGCCTCAAGAAAAAGAAACCACATGAGAGCATTCAGCTCTGAGTTCTAGCCCTACTACCAACACACACACACACACACACACACACACACACACACACACACACACACACACACACACACACACACACTGTAGATTCTACATATTTTACTACCTCAAATTCAAATTCCAGGACCATGAGTCTATACAACAATTGTGAATGTTATGCACAGTCCTTCTGAACTCTGGGCTATCATTTATTTGCCTCACCTGGCAAATGGCCCATGGCAGCACTTTGCCCTGTCCCCTGTATTACAGGATTCTTCTCAAACTCAAAGAGGTCTATCAAATATGTGGATTCTCTCCCAGTGCTGAGAGATTACTAATAAATTATTCTTTACTTTGGAGTATATATTCCAGGATGCCCAGATCTGGACACTATAGATCTCTAAAAATATCTATATGGCATTTTCTGGAGTCTCTCTGGGTTTATCTTCCTCTGGGGAAAACATACATTTTTCCAAAGCATCTAGAATACCTGCCACTTCCAGCTCATCAGGTAATTAGTCTGACATCCTTAACTGAGTGGCCTGGCATGATGTTATACAGAGTGCCCAAATGATCCAAGATTTTATCAATAATATAATATGGCAGTGAGCAAGAGCATCAGCAGAGCCCTGCTGTGATCATCCACTGTTATCTTTATGAACAGGAACTTATTTAAATGCTTCTTCCTGATGTGAATGAAACAGAAAACATTTTTTATTCAATAATGACATACCATGTCTAGATAAGACTCTATTAATCACTACTAAATAAACCACATATGGAGACACAGCTCAGTTAACGTGATATTTTGATGTAATCTTTTATGTTATTTTCATAGGGCAATGTTAGCATAGTATGTAGAAATGTTTTTTTACTATACTTTTTCTATGTTTAGCTGTGCTTAAGACATACATTCTTACTTGTATCTGTGTATTTATTGTAGGCATTGTGTCACCATACCTACAGTGTTCAAGACAATATTATACTGTGCAGATTAGTGGCTCCATGTGATTTTTTTGTTGCTTTTTATGTTCCTCCCCCATGATTTTCACTGTATTTGATGTCTGTGCCCTGCATCTTGTATATTCACTTCTCTAATTCAGGGAGGGGAAGGGAAAAAACAAAATGCTTAAATAAGAATACAGGTTGACCCATTGTAACAGGGAGATGTACAAAACACTATGTTGAAAACGAACTTTACAACTTCGGCAGAGGGGGAGTAGTTGTGGAGGTGAGAGGGAAGGGATGGTAGGGGGAAAACAAAGGAGGAGGCAACAATGCTCAATAGGAAATGTGCTCATTACCTTGCTCATGTAACTGTAACCCCTCTGTACAGTATTTTTACAATAAAAAAGTACAAAATTAAAAATAAAAAAAATAAAAAGAGCAATAGGCTATTTCATATGGCCGAAGTGATAGCAGGCTATTCTGTTTAGATTTATAATGTGAGGCTACATTTAAAAAGCAATACTTTTATTGGCTGCCCATCTATCTTGCTTCCAAAGATAAAAACTTCTATGGGCTATTTGCATAAATTCTGTGTGCTGGGAATTGCTGACTCTCTTTAAACTTGCTACAGATTATAGTAATTCTGTTCACTTCCCTTCTAATGGCTGTGTGCTGCTAGCTGGGCCCTGCTATTCTCAGCTGCTAACATCTTCATTGTTATTGTCTCCTTTCTACTAGTATTCCCAGCCTTTTGAGTGATACAAATGTCCCTCCAACCTTACTGCCTTGATAATGGAGCGTTTTCTGAGATTCCTTAAGGAATATGGGCAGTTACAGGGCTTTATGTTTTATACCATGGACTCCATTCCTGGCAAGTATGCTTTGCTGAGCCTTTGAAGCCCTTACTTCTTCATTTGCTACAGCTATTCGGGCATGTCTCTATGTAGACCTTTCCTTTCTGTCAAGCTTTCAAAGACCATTCCAACTATCACTTGCCAGACGGTTGAATCCCCTGTCTCCGGAAAGTATCACCGCGTTGCCGAACTTTCTCTAACACAGCTTTATATTCTGCCCATCTTAGCCTAATTCTCCTTAGCCACTACATCCAATTTCTCATGGTAACAGGTAATCTAAGTCCTGATGTTTTATAGGCATATCATTCCTCTTTTGTCTTATCTAAACAAGCATTTGCTGAATCTGATTACACAGATATTTCACTCTGCTTATGAGCCAAGAGAAGATGTTGAAGAAATCCTAGTTACAAGAGATGTCATCTAAGCCACCTGCCTCATTTGAGGCCTTTGTATGAACTCTGTGTATGTGTGTGTGTGTGTGTGTGCGCGCGCGCACGCGCATGAGTGTGTGCACATACTTGCGTTTCTAACTCAATCTTCCAATAAGAGAAATGTAGCCACTTCTTTGGGCACATGGGA
The DNA here is from genome assembly GCF_019054845.1 of Dipodomys spectabilis. Lineage (NCBI taxonomy): Eukaryota > Metazoa > Chordata > Mammalia > Rodentia > Heteromyidae > Dipodomys > Dipodomys spectabilis. The sequence goes on along the minus strand of NW_024870679.1, from coordinate 37,293,209 downwards.
TTCAGGATAACCTCCAGAGTTTAGGTTCTTAATGGTGTCTACAAAGAAACCCTATTCCTTCTCTTTTAGAGCCCTGAGTCTAGGTAAGAGACCTGCCTATGCTGAGATTCAGCTCCTTTGAAAATCTGCTAGTAAATGAGTGCTAGCTCTGTCCCTCGGCTGTGGCTGCTATCCAGCTGTAGCAGGGAAGTTCTATTTAAATGATGACAAGGAGGCTCTCTCATTCTCACACTTTGCTTTAATTTGTTGATTAATAGCTTGAGTCTGTCGTGTTTTTTATTTCATGCCAATCAATAGTGCTAAGCAACAGCCAACCAAACCTTGAGTTCTTATAGTTATTATTGACCAACCCTTCTAAAATACCTAGGATATTTTTTTCCAGCAATGGCATCCTCTTGCATTTGCATCTGACCTCAAGTCACCATGGGTGAAAAGCAACAAAATGTATCAGCCTTCCAAGGACTGTTAGTATTCTTCCTGTCACCAGTGGAAAGCGCTCAGTGTGAACAAGCTAGAAAACGATCAAACTTCACAATCTCCATCTTTAAAATCTGCTTCCTAGCAACACATTCTAGTATCAATTATTCTCATTTGACTCCTCTAGAGCAGAACCTGAGATAAGAATCCTTGTTTAGAATATTTGTTGAAGATGTGCCCCCCCCCCAAAAAAAAGAGTGTGAGAAGAGAATAGGCGGAGGGAAGATGACAGAAGATGTGGCTTCATATCTTCATTCTGATCCCACAAGACACTTGGAAGGACAAATTGTATGACAGAGCTAGTTCTAAATTGGAACAAAGAGACTAGTCTTATAGCTACCATACCAGCAGGTTATTATCCAATTTGAACCTGATGTGGCCTTGAGGCAAAGAGACTCCCATATGATATAAGGCAAACATACTGTAGACATGCCATTATCTCCATCACTCACCGCAAATAGGAAGAAGGTGGGTGCCTGCAAGAGGAGTCTGAGTGGACAACAGCATCATCTACTGCAATGCACAGGATGATTAGGAAGTGGAATGATCATTATTCTTAGACAAAGGGCCTAATCTCTAGGCGTGGGTAGAAATGTTATGTTTTAATGGATTTTCTCTCAATCCCACTGGCCAAAAAAGCCACATGAGCCCTCACACTATCTCTTTAATCAGTTTATTTTCTTCATTAAATTTAAGTAGTTGTACAAAGGGGTTTTGATTCAACATGGCAGTTTTCGAATACGGTGCATCTTAATAAATGTCGCCCTTTCATCCATCCCTTCATCACAGCATCTTTGGTTCAAGAGGCCCTGCAAATGGGATTTCCCCTTCGGTTCTTCTGTCAACTGAGTTCACAGATTGAAAACATCATTTCTCACTCTGACCTCAGGCTAGTTTAATCTTTTTCTTTCTCCTTGTCCTTGTTCTTTTCTTATAATTGAAATATGTATTTGTAACAAGAGTTTTAATTCCTACCTCTTACAGTAATGAGCCTATGATTCCATTATTTACATAGTCTTTAACATTACTTAGTTTTATAAAAGAACAGGAAGAGAAAGTGGGGAAGGATTTTCTTTGAACAAAATATTTTCAAGAAACAATGGGGAATACTTCACCGGAGGAAGACGAAATGAATGGAAACAGAAAGAAACTAGGAGCTGTTAACCTTGTCACTGTTTCTATGACATCCATGGATTAAATGTCAATCTCTTTTCTTAAGGAGAGATGACTAACATATTCCACATAAAATGATATTTATTATCCCACTGATAAACTCTATATCATTTAATTAGCCTTTCAAAATTCTATACTTACAAGAACAAATTGTGAAATGGTGTTTGGTATCATCAAATTGATGGAATTCTAAGGACTTATTGTTATGACTACTATACATAACATGGAGGAAATTTGGGGATATTATTGCAACATGAGATTGACAATGAAATAATTGTTTCTCTTTGTTATTTTCCCAGAATTATATAAATGATGTGATCTAGCTACCTCTTGTGTCTTAAGAAATTATATCATGGATGATATCAGAGTGCTATAACATTGAATTTCTTCAGGTTGAGGTCTAGATATTTTGTGTTTTTATACCCAAGAATTTATGGAGTTGGACATTACAATGGTTTTAGGCATGTACTATACATTTTATAGTTATAAGACATATTTATACTGTTGAAATAACAAAACTAAATCATTGAAGCTTAGGCTATAATTTTTCTTTTATAAGTTATTTATTGTTATTGTAAAGGTGATGTACAGAGAGGGTATGGTTATGTAAGTCAGATAAAGAGTATGATATCATTTACCATGATTTGGTTTCAAACCCCTGATAAAAAGAAATCACATAAGCAAAGCAGGTAACATCTGTACTACACACACTGTAAGTCTTTACATGGCAAAGACAAAGTTAGTCTTACCTGTATTCTTATTCTGTTGCTTGAGTGACAGATTATAAGACCATCTTTTACATGTATTATCCAATTTGGACAAAAAATGTTTTATGCTTTTGCTTTCCATGTGTAGGTGAAAACATCTCTAGTCTAATATGTTCTGTCTCTGAAAAGGGGACAGTTAGAAAGAAATCTATAAATGGTTGAGAGATGTTGATTTTCTATATTTGCATCCTGAATTCATGAGTTTGTATTATTTTAATTCAGCAAAAAGGATAAAACACAGCTCAGGTTTTCAGTGTGCTGGAAGGGTCAGGATCTAAGTCATTGTGTCCTGTATTGATTTCAGGGAGCTTACAATAAAAACTATCATGTCCCTTTTTATTCCTTCAAAGCCTGAGCACATTGCTGAGTGACTATTCTCTGAAGTAGTTGAAAAATAGTGATACATGCCAAAATGCTTTGAAGACTGCAAAAATAAAGCCACAAATCACTCCCTCATTTCTAATACACAACTACTTTGCCTGCTCCTCCCCAAAGTCAGCACTGAAGTTGTATTTCACTTTATATTCAATTTCCTCCATCAATAACCGCCCCTTCTCGGCCTTAAGGTTCTTTCATTCACTTTTAAAAGAATATAAATTTCACTTTCTCCTTTCTAGCATTGAAATTTCACCTTAAATCTATGTGTGGTTTAAATCTCACTGGGAGGAAGCAAGCCTTAGAACATTAAGGAATTGCAATGGAGGAATATGATAATGAAAATCTACCTGTGAGGCAAATGATAATGAAAATCTACCTGTAAAGAAAATGATAATGAAAACTTCACTTAGGCCCACTAAGATTCTCTTTTCTCAAAGGAACCACCTTTCAACAGGATGTTGTTCTTCAAGTATAGTCTCCAGGCAGAGTATGTGAAGAAGATTTCTGGAAGTTCCCACTACAGAAATTCTTAAAAATAAAAATTACTGGTACTATCATAATAATGAAAGAAATTATTATGCTTTTTATTAAGCCACTTTTACTTGTTGCAATATGGAAATGAAAGGTATAATATTAAGGAACATAAGCCAGACACAGAATGATAGCTATTGCAATGCTATCTTATGTAGAAACTAAATAAATTAGTGATGAGTAGAGACTGGAATGATTACAAAGGCTATGGGGAGATTAAAGAAGTTTTGTTAGAGGGAATCTCTTTTCAATCATACTTGGTATCTCCTCATGTTGGCCTGAATAAGTACTCACCAATGAAACACTCCAATCAAATCAAATCTTAACTTTCATAGTACATTTAGAGTACTCACACTAACTTTCTTAATGGCTTGTCCATAATAGAAGGGAAATTTATTCCTTGTATATAATGAGCTATAATGATTCATAAGATCTAGAACAGCGTTACAGTGGTTAAAAGCACCATAATTTTAGTCAAATAAATTAAACTTTGATTCCAGCTAGTCACTTAATCATGTTCATGTTAAGGCTCTGAGGGTGTGAAATGATGATAATAACACATACATCTGTAAGACTGTTCAGGAAGTTGAGATCTTGAAAGCAAAGCACTTAGCAAAGCGCTTGATTTATGGAAGGTGTTCATTAAGTTATATTTAGTCATCATTAGTTTATAGTTTCCTACTGCAGTGGGTCTCAGTGACAACCTCCTGGCCACCTCTACAGGAAATGGAGCAATTTGCACTCTAGAAATCCCATGCAGCCCATATTTCAAACTCTACTACAAAGCCATAGTAATCAAAACAGCTTGGTACTGGCACAAGAACAGACCTCAGAACCAATGGAATAGGATGGAAACCCAGAAATGAACCCCAGACCTATAGCCATCTAATCTTCAATAAAGGAGCTAAAAAAATAGAATGGAAGAAAGACAGCCTCTTCAGTAAACGGTGCTGGCAAAATTGGTTAATCACTCGCAGAAAACTAAAACTAGATCCTTATATATCATCCTGCACCAGAATCAACTCCAAATGGATCAAAGACCTTGAAGTCAAAGCAGACACCCTGAAAATATTACAGGAAGGAATAGAGAAACCCTAGGTCTCCTTGGCACAGCCCAAAATTTTCTTAATAGAGACCCAGAAACACAACAAATCAAAGAAAGGTTGAACAAATTGGATTGCATGAAATTGCAGAGCTTCTGCATGGCAAAGGACATAGCTAGCAAGATCAATAGAAAGCCCATGGATTGGGAGAAGATCTTCACTAGCCATACAATTGACAAGGGTCTGATCTAAAATATACCTGGAACTCAAAAAATTAAATCCCCCAACAACAAATCCTCAAAGAAACAACTGCCCAATAAATAAGTGGGCTAAAGACTTAAAGAGCAACTTCTCTGAAGAGGAAAGAAAGATGGCCAATAGACACATGAAGAAATGCTCAACCTCTCTAGCCATAAAAGAAATGCAAATCAAGACAACATTGAGATACCACCTCACCCCAGTTAGAATGGCTATAATCAAGAATTCTAATAACAGATGCTGAAGGGGATGTGGACAGAAGGGAACTCTATTGCATTGTTGGTGGGAATGTAAACTTGTTCAACCACTTTGGAAAGTAATATGGAGTTTTCTTAAAAGACTCCACATAGAGCTCCTCTATGACCCAGCAATCCCACTTTTGGGCATTTACCCGGATGATCACAAACAAGACCATACTAAAGCTACCAGAACAACTATGTTTATTGCAGCATTATTTACCATAGCTAAGGTATGGAACCAACCCAGATGACCCTCAGTAGATGAATGGAACAAGAAAATGTGGAAATGGAATTCTATGCCTCCATCAGAAAGAATGACATTGTCCCATTTGTTAGGAAATGGAAAGACTTGGAAAAAATTATATTAAGTGAAGTAAGTCAGGTGCAAAGAAACATAGGTCCCATGGTTTCCCTATTTACAATAACTAGTATATGTCTGAGACAAGCAGAAATTGTCAGATAAGTTGATGTTAGGTGAAATGAACTCCAAGATAAGGAGTCAAATGGTTTTTCTTTCTTGCTATTGTTTCTAACATTGTTTCTTTGTGTGTCCCTCCCCCACAGTATAACCCCTGTTTTCACTGTATTTGATGCTGGTATAATTTGGGGAGGAGAAGGGAAAAAACAAATTGTTTAAATAGGGATACAGGTGGACCCATTGCAACAATGAGATGTACAAGACATTATGTCGAAAAACAAACTTTACAACTTTGGCAGGGGAGGGGGGAGCTGGGAGAGCAGGGATGCTAAGGGGAAATTAAGGAGGAAGCAACACTGCTTGATAAGAAATATACTCATTACCTTGCTCATGTAATGGTAACCCCTCTGTACAGTATTTTCACAATATAAAATTATCAATTAAAAAAAAAGAAATTCCATGGATCCTCAAGCATATATTGAGTCCTTGGAACCTAGGTTAAGATAGCAGCAGGAATTCTTTCTTTCATGTTCAACTCCAACAGTTCAAATTCAAATTTACTTGTCTCAACAAGAAACCCTAAGTTTTCTGGGACACTTTAGGGGTCCTCCCAACAATTATAGTACCAGGGTCATAGAAATTGGAGTAGTAGAATTGGAGCATCTATTTATATTTATAATGTGCAGAGCACATTAAAAACGTGTTAATCTCTATGAAGTCTGGAAAAAACAACCCTACCATCCCTCGATTACATGAATGTGTGATTTTATGATTAGTGGACATGACAGCTGTCAGTAAGTTAAGGAGCTGAGATGAGAGGGTCAGCTGCATGATTTAGCCTAGAAGGTTCTTACAAGGGGGAGGCAGGGGTGGGAGGTTCCAAGAAGATGTGACTGAAGAACCGAAGTTTGGTGGTGATAGCTTCTAGAAGCTCTAAGAAGGCAGAAGGGTGGATTCTGGCCTGAGGCCTCCAAAAGGTATGCAGCAATGCTGGCCCACTTTAAATTACTAACCTTCAGAATAGTCACATAATACATTTACATTGTTTTTATACCAAGTCTGTGGTGGTTTATTATTGCAGTAATAAGAAATTAATAACCCTCCTATCTTCAGAGCACTGAAAATAAATACATAAATACAAATATGTTTTAGAACTCAGAGTAGAAACAATAGCAGCGACAATTGGCTTTAGTGATTATTTTGCATTGCAGAAGTCTTTGAATGGTCTAAAAATAGTTGAATGAATGTTTAAAAATGTAATTTATTATTTTAAATGTAGAACACATATATTTCTTGCACGTATTTCAACACAATTATGAATTACATTGTTGAGAACTTCTTAAAAATAGAAATATCTGTCTTCAGCTATTTTATTTCTTGGATAATTTCTTAAATTGATTCATTTTAGGTAAGTGGTTCTACTGATACAAGAATAGCTGAATTATTATTAAAATTCATAGAATACTTAGATTAAGAAATAAAACATAGGTTTATATATTTACATATTTCAAATTGATCATATATGTGATCTCTAAAAAATTAACAAGTTTAACTGAATAGATTATTGTTGCTATACATTGTAACTTTCAACAACTTTAAAATTAAGGGTTTTTCCCCTATAAAAATCTCCTCATTTTTACAATAACAGATTATTTTTTGTATGTTTTTATTGTAAAAATGCTGCACAGAGGGGTTACAATTACATGAGCAAGGTAACGAGTACATTTTCTATTGATCATTGTTGCCTCCTCCTTTGTTTTTCCCCTACCATCCCTTCCCTCCCACCTCCAAAACTACCCCCTTCCCCACCCCTGCCAAGGTTGTAAAGTTCATTTTCAACATAGTGTTTTGTACATCTCTTTGTTACAATGGTCAACATATATCCTTATTTAAGCATTTTGTTTTTTCCCTTCCCCTCCCCGAATTAGAGAAGTATATATACAAGATGCAGGGCATCGACATCAAATACAGTGAAAACAGGAGTTTACCATGGGGGAGGAACATACAAAGCAACAAAAAACAATCACATGGTACATTATAAATACATTAGAAACAATTGCAAGAAAGAAAAAAAGATATTTGTGTCCCTATCTTGGGGTTCATTTCGCTTAATATCATCTTATATGGTCATACATACATATTTTTAAAAATTGAAAATATAAGTCTTATGCTTGATTTGTTCACCCTTCTGACTTCATTTGAAGCTGTAGTTAGAGCTAGAATGCCACAATGTTGAAGCACATTTATTTATACATAAAACTTCTCCTTCATGCTCTTGCAAATTACTTTTGATTTCTTCTTTCTACTTAATTTATATTTTATTTGAATGTAACTTTGTTGTTATTTCACATACATTATTGAATTCAACTTGGGAGACCATTTACAAACATTTTTTTTTTCTAAACAAAATGGCCAAACCAATGTTTGATTTGTTTTGTATGCTTTTGCTAAGTTATTAATGGTAAGGCAATTTGCACTGTAATAGTTTGTCAGTGCTTCAAGAACCATGAACAGAAACATAAGAGATGTAGGAAAATGAAATTTTGCACTACTGGACAAAGTGATACATTATAATACAAGAATCCATTGCATCTGTTCTATCTGAGAGGATATAAATGAGCAATTCATCTTCTCTTCTAACTCGGTTCTCTCCTGTGTCATGTCTGTCTCAGATGTCATTTTAGGCACAGCTCGTAAACCTTCAGGCATTGACACGCAATGACCTTTTTTTCTTTTTTTCTGGGACAGAAGCTGGAGGTGGGTGTTTTCCCAGCAGTTTATGACATACTATCCAATTTAAAGCAGGATTCTGGAGCTTAATCTACTCTTTCAGGGAATAGGGCAGTCAAAGAAATGCCTATTACCTTCTCCCATCCAAATGACCATATAACACAATGAGAAAAGTGGTCCATTGTGCACTGCCATGGGATTGCACATACCAATGTAGAATTTAGATAATTATCCAAACTTCCAGTAGTAACAATCAGAGCTGAGATTCAAGACTCGGTTTGTCTCCAAGGGACAGATAGAAGACTGGAAGTGCTCTGTTTTGATTCTGTGAATAAAAAGAATCTGGTATCAAAGAAGTGACTGTGTTTTGGAAAGAGAAAGAGAGGAAGAACATTGGAAATCACAATATAGGCGGCAAGACAACAACAAAACTCTGTACAGAGAAACAGACGCAACATGGAAAAGCAGGAAACAGTTCCCTATCCCCTTCCTAGCTTTCTGGGAGAGGGAGAAGCTACAGACACAATCACAAAGTAAGTGAGATGACCCTGGCGATAGATGGGCAATTCTGGCGACAAGAAAAGTCTCCAGGCACCTTAAACTCAGTGCAGGAATTTGACACACAGCCTGCCCGCTCCAGTGTTATGAATAAAGCCCCTGTGAAGGAAGACATTCTGTCACAGCTCTCTCAGAGGGCTCTTGCAGAGCACTGTCTTGAGAGAGAGTGCTATTGGAGCTGAGCTACGCTGGGGGCTTGTGAGTAAGGCACAATCCTGGCTCAAGGAGTCTAACAACGCGCCGCCATAACGTGGGTGGGAGACAGCTATGAGAAGCGGTTGGGAAGAAGAGGGTCTCACAGGCAGCCCATTGACAGTTAAGCAGTGGGGAGTTCCAATAGTAGAGGATGTGATGGGCAAAGTGCCACTCTCCCCACTAAGGAAAGAGGCCCAGTCCCTGAGGGCCACAAACTGAGCTGTGGCTGCGGCTGATGTACTGTGACTTCCTGGTCCTGCTTTCTGATGGTGTGCTCTGGCTGTTGTCAGGTGGGGCCGAGGAAATGAAAAGTACGGAAAAAAATCAGCCACACAGAACCAACCAAAAGGGTGCTGGAGGCATGGGTTCAGGTGGCAGAGCGTAAACATCAGCTCTTAAGTTCAAGTCTCAGTCCTGGCAGAAAAAATATGCAAAACAAACAAAAACAGACAAAGCCCACTGTATACAGTAACAATTGTGGTACTCATGGTCGCAATTCTATGAGCAGAAGACACAGACTGATGGCTTATATTTAAAAACGAAAACAGAAACAAGATCCAAGCATGTGTTATTTAAAGCAAAAGCACCTCAGTAACTAAGGCAGAGATTGAAAGTAAAAGAGTAGGAAAATATTTCCAAGCAAATGAAGGCCAAGCAAGCAACAGTTTTTATATCTGGCAAAGCAGGCTTCAAGCTAAGATTATCCAGAAGAGACAAATAAGGCCCTTCCTTATGATAAAATGAGTGTGTTCAACTTCAGAAATCAAACACTACTGCACTTAAAAAGCACAGGTAGACACCCAACACACCAATAGTGGGTGATTTTAATATCTTACTAAAGCAATATACATAATTTAGTAATGTTTCTATATGTCAACAATGAGCAGGGCAAGAAGAAAGAACCAGTAAAGAGTTCTATCCACAGTGGCTTCAAATAAACACCTAGGAATAAACCTAAAAAAGCCTTAAAGAAGGAATGAAAGACCTTAGAAGAGGGAAAGATATCCCATGCTCATGAATTGGTAGAATTTATATTGTAAATTTGGTCATTCTACTAATAGCAGTCTACAGATTCATTGCAATCCCCATTTAATTTTCAATATTTTTATAGACATAGAAAAAAATCCTCAAATTTATGTGGGGTGACAAAATAGCCTGAATAGATAAAACAATCCTGGGTTAAAGCAAATTACTGGATGAATCACATTACTTAACTTCAAAGTTATAGCACAGAACTATAGTCACACAAAGAGCATGGTACTGGAACAGAATTTGGTATATAAGCCAGTGGAATATGATAGATAATCCAGTGATAAATACAGCTATAACCAAATGATTTACAACCAAGGCATGAAAAACATACATTAGAGAAAAGATAGACTCTCTAAAAAATGATGATAGAAAAACTGGATATTTACATGTACGACATTGAAATTCGATTTCTGTATCTTATCATATATAAAAATTAATGTGGATGAAAGTTCTAAATGCAAGATGTGAAACTTTGAAACCAGTAGAAGAAAACAGGGAAAACCCTCGACATTAGTAAAGTCTTTGGTAATGTCTTTGAAACATTACTCCAATTGCTCAGGAAAGAAAGCACAATAATTGATAAATGTGTACTGCGAAACAGCAACAATAACAACAAACACCGAATTACTAGAATCAGGAGACAATCTACAGAATGTGTGAAAAGCTTTGCCAGCTATTCACTGGAGGATAGCCGACATACACAATACATAAAAAGCTCCAAAAATTAAATACCAAAAGAACAATGATCTAACTAATAAGTAGGAAGATGAATTGAAATGATACTTCTCCAAGACTAATTATAAGTGGTCAAAAACAACATCATTAATCATAAAGGAAATGCAAATCAAAACATTGAGATTCTATCTCACTCCAGTCAGAACATAAACAACAAGTGCTTTCAAGAAGGTAGGGAACAAAAGAAGTCTCACACATTAATGATAGGAACTTAAATTAATAAAACCACAATCAATGTGGAAGTTCTTACAAAAAACCCCTAAAAGTAGAACAGTAATATGAGCCTGCTATACCACCTTGGGGCAGATAGCCAAAGAATATGTTGGCATAAAATAGAGATCTTACCTGCACATTCCACACTATTCACATTAGCTTGGGATCAACTTTGCTTTCTATCAACTGACGAATGGAGTAAATAAAATGTGGTGTAGATACACAATGGAATGTAGTTAGCCATAAAGATGAATGGAATTGTAGCTTTTTGCCTGAAAATGGATGGAACTGGAGATGATGATAGTGATATAAACCAGATTGAGAAAGACAAAAATGACATGTTCACACTCATAGGCAGAAATAAATGATACAAAGCTAAGTAAGGACCTTTTGGGGATAGAAACCAGACAGGTAGAAAGGCAAAAGGAAAAAGTGAAGGAGAGTGAATTTGATACAGATACTTCATTTGCACACATGAAAATAGAACAAGGAATACTGATAAATAGAATAATAATAGAATAATGTTGTAAAAGGGGGGAAAGGAGAATAAAGAGGATGTAATTAACGGGTGAATTTCACCAAAGTATAGTTTATATGTATCACATACCACTATATTAATTTTTCAAATACATTTATACACTCAAAAAAGTTTTCAAAACACAGATTTGCTTTACATGGGTTTTTATTCTGGTACAGCAGGTATTTCCCCCCAGAGTAGGATTTTATCCTGGTTTTTCTTAATTTAATGACCTAGTATCTTAACTATATGTGTCACTCCAAACTGGCTCCTATTCAACTTGTTAACCATCTTTGAGCTCCTGATTGTCTCTTGAACTTAGTATTCATAACTCAGGACTTCAAGTAATATGTGAATCAATGCATTTATTGGATCGAATGATAGTTTTAGGGAGGGGAAAATAGAGTATTGGGAATGTATTAAGACCCAAATATGGTATTAAGTTTAAAATGAAATAAGCTCTTGATTAAAAACAAGAAATTTAGTATCATAACTTGCAAATATAGAGCCAAGCAACTTAAGGGCATGTCATTCTGAAGTCACTCAAAAGTCCCAGACCACTCAGAAGTCATTTAAATATCCCAGACCACTGAGAAGTCGTTTAAATGTCCCAGACCACTGAGAAGTCACTCAAATGTCTGCTGGGATATTTTAAGAAGAGTGTTGAGAAGATTTCACAGTTTTCCTCAATAATTTATTCAAACAGGAGCCATTGTAGGGTGTCAGCAAATTCTTTCTGATATTTAACTTGCAGTGGAACCCTATAAATGATACACCAAGGTCATAAGAGAAGGCTGTAATTGCCAGAGATTTATTCTTACTACTAAGGTTTAGGGAAGTCTTAACTCAGCACAATGTAAATGCCAATATTTTTAGATCCTTGAGAACAGGGTCTTATTTTAATTCAGGAAAGAAAAGGTGTTAGTTTGATAACTAATACCTAACTGTTAGCTAATAGGTCGATAGTACCTTCAATTGTTTTCAAAGTCTGTGAATCTATTCCACTGTCATTCTCTCAAAATCAATATGCTTGCCATCTTTTTGTAAATTGTATTTTTTGTTGTCAAGGTGAGGTACAGAGGGGTTACATTTACAGAAGTAAGGTAGTGAGTACATTTCTTGTCAAACATTTTACCCCTTCCTTCGTTTTTCTCTTACTTTCCCTGCCCCACCCCACCCCTCAAGTTGTACAGATGATCATTTCCAACATATTGTCTTGTGTATATCGCTCTTGCATTGGTTCTTTGTTGTTCCCCTTCCCTTTCCTAATTCAAATAAATGTATATATAATACTAGGATACCAAAATCAAATACAGTTACAACAGGGGACAAATGTAGTGAGAAAAACATACAAAAGAAACCAAAAAAAATCACATAGTACATTAAAAAAAAACAACAAACACACTTCTAGTGTTCATGTCCTGGAGTTCATTTCACTTAGCCTCATCTTCTATGGGCATACATTCATAGCTATGGAGCCATCTTGTTTAAACTGCTTTATTTGAAACACACATCCATGCCTATAGGTTTGTATACTCCTCCCCCACATATAATTATAATACTACCATTATACTGTATTTTAGGTAGTATGCTTCAGTTTTTGAGGATTTTCTCTTCATGTCTTTTCAGTGACTAGCAAATTTCCAGGAAATGCTTAGAAATTATTTGAAGAATGAATGAGAAAAAGTGAAATGAGCTAATATTTTTGTGAATATCATGTGCACATGTCTTTTAGAATGTATGCACAAAGTTTTTCTCTAAGAGATGTGTCTTTATGTTTGGCATTTACTGTAATGTGTATGCCTTCAATCTGACCAAGAAACAAAAGTTATTTTTCAGAGTAAATGAAAATTTACACTATACTAGCAGTGCTTGAAAGTTTGGATTCCTTGGTTTACTCTCTGGCCCTTGGTAATCTCATTTGCTTGTCCCCCGCCCCAATCTAGTCAGTTTGGAGTGATATTTCATTGCCGTTTCAATTTGAGTTTGCATAATTATGAATTTAACTTTTAAATAACTTTTAAATCTATAATAGCATTTTATTTATAATTTCTTAAGTTTAAAATTCCTTTGTGTTTTTTTATTGTCAAGGTGATGTACAGAGGGGTTACAATTACATAAGTGAGGTAATAAGTACATTTCTTGTCAAACTTGTTAGCTCTTCCCTCATTTTTCTCCTACTTTCCCTTCCCAACCCCTGCCAAATTGTACAAATCATTTCCAACATATTGTCTGGTGTATGTCGCTGTTGCATTGGTCCCCCTTGTCCTTCTCACTCCTTTGTGTTTTGCATGTGTGAATTTTCTGCAAATATTAACAACTTACCTTTCTCTAATTGCAGTAGCTGTCCAGTATACTATTAGACAGAAATGGTGAGGTCTTATTTTTTGTTGTAAAGGGGACCACCATCAATATTAAAATGATGCTTACTTAGCATCTTTTTTATCAAGTTGTGGAAATTTCCTTGCATTCTTGATTTTATAAGGTATTTTTGTTGCTTATATTATGCTTGGGCTAGACTTTTTAAAACTATAGCGTTTATTCATTCATTGAGGTGTTCTCGTGTAGTGAGAGAGAGTATGTATTTTCTAATATAAACTACCTTTTGATTCCCACATTCAAACCAACTGGGTGAAGATAAATTATCTTTAAACGTGAACATTGGAAATACTTTGCATTGAATTTTATTTTAAAAATTTGTACCTACTTTCACAGTGAAGATGATCTACATTTGTCTAAATATTTGTGATATTGTGTTAAGGGTTTACTAGCCCTAAAACTGGGCTGAGTAATAAACCATCTTTTTCTTTTGGGGGGAATAACATAAAAAATTGTTATGAAAATGTGATGGAATTTAACTACATAATATTAGGACCTGGTATTTTCCCAGTGAAAAGAATTTTAAAACCATAATAAAGATTTTGATTGGTTTCAAGCTTGCAATTTAGTTTTAATATCTTCACCCAGTTCATTTTATTAGTTTAAATAAACAGTATATTTTTGAGATTGTGCTCATTTGCCCTATTTTTTTAATTTGACACAAATTTCACTCTACTAACAAGAAATAATCTCTCCATTTTGAGTTTTGGTGGCCCCTGCTGAATATCATTCTTTTACCCTTTCTCTCTGTCCTTCTGAGAATCTAGTAGCTAAATATTCTATTCCATTCTTCCGTTAAGACTGACTTATTAATTTCTAAAGTAAGTGAGAACTTGTGATATTTGTCTTTCAGTTTCTCCTTATTTTACTCCTCGCAATTGCTTAGTTTACATTCACACTTCTGCAAATGACAGGATTTTTTAAATGGCTACACAGTATTCCATCATGTATAGGTAACAGATTTTTTTTTTAAATCCATTCATCCATCGAAGGGTATCTAGATTGATCCCATAGTTTGGTTATTTATTCTATTTTGTTTTGTCAGTCATGGGTCCTGAACTCTGGGCCTGGGCGCTGTCCCTCAGCTCTTCAGCTCAAGGCTAGTGCTCTACCACTTGAACCACAGCGCCACTTCTGGCTTTTTCTGCTTACGTAGTGCTGAGGAATCAAACCCAGGGCCTCAGGCATGCAAGGCAAGCACTCTACCACTGAGCCACCTTCCCAGCCCCATAGGTTATTTGTGAATTGTGCTGCAATAAGTATGGTAGTGCAAGTATCTATTCGTTGTAATGATCTCCCTTGGAAAGATACCCAGTAGCAGAATTGGTAGACCAGGAGCTAGGAAGAAGCAGAGGAAGATTTTACCCAGAATTTCAAGGGATGTGGTTGATATTTTTTTTTTGTTTCAGACTTTTATCTTCCAGTCCTAGGAGAGAATACATTTTTAGTATTAGCTCTCTAATTAACACCACTTTGTTAGAGCAGCCATAGAAATCAAAAGCACTTACATATTTCATTCAACCAGTATTCTACTTTTGTTTTTAGTTTTTCTTCTTGGTGGTTGTCAGAAGTTAACATTGCCTTCAGAGCCAACAGAGAAGACACATAGGTGAAACATAGAACTACCTTATGATCCAATGATACCATTCTTTGCCACCAACCCAGAATTTTGCAAGTCAAGATAGAGTAAAGATATTTGAACATCCATATTCATTGCTGAACTAATTGTGATAACCAAGTTATGGAAACAGTTTAGGCTCCATCCAACAGATGAATGGATGAAGGAAAGGTTGTACATATACATAATGTAACTTTACTCATCTATCAGAAAGAATAATATGCAATTTACAGGGAAGTGGGTGGACCCAAAAAGTAATGCCAAGTGAAGTAAGTCAGGCTTAGAGAGAAAAACAGCACGTTTTCTCACGTGTGAAAATTAGATCTAACTTACAAACATGTGATAACATATACATGGTTATAGACATATACACACAAACCAACTGAATGAAGAATAGCCTACTTAAGGGAGGAAACCAAGGATACAAATCCCCTGAACAGCCAATAAAAAATTTAACAAAATTAATATAAGGAAGTTGGACCATTCTGGCAGGAAGGAAAGGAAAGGTAGGAAGGGACCCAAAAGGAGGGAGGAAATGTGATGAAATACAGTCATTATAGTCAATGCACATTATATATATATATATATATATATATATGAAGTGACATAATTTGGGGTAGGAACAGGAAGGGGAAAGATGAGGAGAACAATGCATTCTTACAATCTGACATCTAGAATTTAAACCTATTTGTACAATTAACAAGGAAATAATAAAAGACACATAGGTATAAAGATCTACGAGCTTCTAGTTATCTAGTCTAAAAGATCATCTTCAAAGGAGACTTAGAGAAGGTATAGAATTCATGCCAAAGTGCCCTCTGATCTCTCTCTGACCCTTAGGTGTAATCACCAGCACACAAAATGTACATATGGCATATGGGAGGTGATTTCACGCTGTGCCATGCCAAATAACCCCAGGATGTTTGCCTTACTTGTGGAGCTAGCTGTACAAAAGATAGTAGTAGAGCCATGTGGCAGTTGGCACGAAAGAGACACTTCTGACTACGAACATGTTCTTTTTAGGACTTCTTTTTGAAAAAAACGTTAAATTTGTAACTATGCACCAGAAGAGTAGTGTGGAATATGTTAAGATAATCACTGATTTAAGTGTGCTTTCAAATGTATGAGTATTTGCATCTGTTTTCATTTTTCAACACAAGGGGGCACCATTGCTGCACCGTTCATTACTTGCAGACTTACCATTGCATGACTGTAGGTGTGAATACACACTGCATCTTTTTCAAATTGATAAATCGTTTAAAAATTATATACACATAGTCTTGGTTATTTATCATGTAGGAGACATTCATGTTAATATCAGTTTTGAACACTGTACCTGTTTTATACACGTATATTTATAGACATGCTAGATTTGCTTCATTCTTCCTAATTATGTAACCATCAACGAATTTGAAAACACCTAGGCACTGCTGTGTTCCATAGAGTGTGTATCTGATAATTTTCTACAAACATGAACTCCTTTAAATTGGCTTTTTAATCATGTTGTTGGGAAATAGATAGGGTACCAGAAGATAGACCTATTTGACATCAAAGATTAGTAATCTGCGAAGATAAATTTCCTGTTGGATGTGACAATATATCAGTAAGAAACAAAGTACAATTTAATCCAGATACTGTTGGAACACACTTGTGATCTTAGCTACTCAAGACACAGATCTGAGTATCATGGTTGGAGGCTAGTCTAGACAGAAAAGTCTCTGAGACCCTTCCCCTACAGAAGCGGCCTAGATGTGGTAGCACATGGCTGTTACTCCAGCAATGTCAGGGGGCCTGCAGCAAGCAGATTAAATAGTTCAGATTAAATACTGCACTTGGGCAGGAAGAAAGGCTGTATCTCAAAATCACCTGTGATAAGTAGGACTGGAGCTGGGGCTCAGTGGCAAAACACTTGCCTAGTAAACGTAATAGAGGCCCTGAATATAAAACGCCAGTACCATAAAAAAAAAATAAGTACATAACATTTTTTAAAAGAAAATACAGTTTAAGTCAACAAATTTTCAGGTTCATACAAATATGTTTTTTTGGGTAGGAGTACATATCAGTAGTGATGATACTATTAAATGTTTTGTTATTACCTTACTTTTGTCTACTTGATCTGTGTGTGTGTGGGGGGGTGGGTGGGTGAGAGAGAGAGAGAGAGAAAGAGGGGAGAGAGAGAGATATGAGGGGAAAGAGAGATTGAATATGAAGACTTGAACTCAGGATCTGGACTCTAGCCTTTAACTTTTTCATGCAAGGCTGATATTATACCGCTAAAAACCACATCTCTACTTCTATTTGAAGGCCAATTGGAGATAAGAGTCTCTCTGGCTTTTCTTCTGAAATGTCTTCAAACCAGGACCCTTGGATCTTAGCCTCTTGAGTAGCTAGGATTACAGGTATGAGCCACCAGTGCCTGGCAGATGTAATCCTGTGTTTGTGACCCTCTTGCTTCATTTTCCTTGTTGGTTATCAATGTGAACCTCTATGCCCAACCAGATTATATCTTATATTCTTTATTTGTTTTATTTAGATTTTTAAACTAAGAGAATCTGGGGCTGGGAATGTGGCTTCGTGGTAGAGTGTTTGTCTAGCATGCATGAAGCCCAGAGTTTGATTCCTCTGTACCACATAAACATAAAAAGCTGGAAGTGGCACTGTGGTTCAAGTGGTAGAGTGCTAGTCTTGAGCAAAAGAAGCTCAGGGATAGTGCCGAGGCCCCAAGTTCAAGCTCTAGGACTGGCAAAAAATAGTAAAGAAGAAAAGCCAGCAAAATAGGTGTCCTAACTCCCATTTTTTTTCAGCAAAGTAAGTGGAAGCTTGGTTTGGTCGAATCACCCCTTCTTCATGAAGTTCAAAGGTCGCGGCACCTACACACGGACTCTACATTGCCACTCAACCAGTACTTACAGAGGCCCATTAAATGGCTCAACAAAAGTAAATTTATTTGCTATTCATATTTAATCATTGACCACATCTACTTTGTATATTTGACTTAGTCTAGGTTATCCTAAGCAAAATACAAAATGCCCTATTACTCTTCATTTTATTAGTTTATTCATTACTTTTAGTGCCTTCTATTTGGAGAGTTATTCAATAACTTATATATGAAGAACTTGATCTCCAAAGAATGGGAGGAAGGTTCCAGGAAACCCCAGTACCTTTAAGAGTTCTTGTTTCAGGATACCAGTGACTTAATGACTAAGAAGAGGTGTTCATTTTTATACAGGCAGCAGAGTAGATTCACATAACACAAGGAGGGACTAACGATAGCATATCATCATCTGCATTATCTGCCAGCGGCTGATTTGGTTTTTGGCCCATGAGGGTCATGCATCTTTTATAAAATGCATTTTACTGCTATTACAAAGGTGATATACAGAGGGGTTACAGTTCTAGAAGTCAGATAAAGAGTACATTTGCTTTTGTATAATGTCACCCTTTCCTTCTCTCCCAGTTTTTCCCTCTTGTCCCCACCCACAAATTGTACAGTTTGTTTTCAACTAGTGAGTGCATCGCTGTATCGATTTTCCCTTTGTTCCACCATTTCTGTGCCTCCCTTACCCTCCCAAAGACAGATAAATGAACAAACAAGACAAGAGGAAAAGAAAACCAAAACAGGAATAAAGGAAAAAAGACCCTCTGTTTCCATTTCCTGGAGTACATGTCAATGATCAGATGCACATAGCTATTGTGCCTTTGTGGTCCTCTCCTAAGAATATCCTTCTTTGATCTCACTGTGTGTGAATGCCTAGAGACCTGTATAATTTATCATGTTCCAGTGTATTATATTTTTTTACCATCCAGAGTGTGGAAAGACTTGAAAAAATTATATTAAGCAAAGTAAGCTAGACCCAGAGAAACATAACTTGCATGGTTTCCCTCACTTTTGGTAGCTAGAATGGTAGCCTATAAATCTACATGGTTTTTTTTAAAAGGTAGGATTCCATCTTTTGAGAAAAAATTGAAGCAAGGCTCCATTGCTGATATAAATTCTCAATTATATGAGAATTTGAAATATGAAAGAAATAAAGAAGAGTAGAAAATATTACAAAATATAGACATAAAAATTATTTAAAATCCACCATTAATCTTTTTTTTTTTGCCAGACCTGGAGTTTGAACTCAGGGCCTGGGTGCTGTCCCTGAGCTTTTGTGTTCAAGGCTAGTACTCTACCACTTAAGCTACATTTTTACTTCCTGTTTAAAAAAATTCTCAGTTATTACTAATATTTGAAGTTCTTGAGCTAGCCTTCCCTCCTCCACCTTGGTGCTAACAGTGCTTGAACTCTGGTCCTTATGCTACCTATGCAGGTGCATCATAGGCAAGTCCCTGGGTTCACTGACTATTTTTGAGATAGGGTATTGCTTTCTACCTAAGTGCATGCCTGGACCATTATCTCTTATTTTAGGCTCCCCAATATTGCTGGGATGACAGACATATGCTACTGCATCCAGATTGTCTCCCTTGAGATGGAGACTTGTGGACTTTTCCCTTGGTTCCAGGCTAGCCAGGAATCAGAACTAGGATTCCCTGAACCTTAGCCTCCTGAAGAGCTTAAGATGAGAGGCACACATCACTGTGATGAACTATGGGTTAAGAAATGACTTTGCAGACTTTTCTACCTATGCTGTCTTCCAACCCCAATCCTATTACATGTATAACATTATTACATGTAGGAACCATAGGGCCTCACTGAGCTAGCACCTCTTATTCCTGCCCCAGGGCTGTGCATTTTAAGTTTTCCATCACTTGGAGTAAGATATGCTTGAATTTCATTCTCAGCTCTGTCTTTTTCTAGCTCTTTGGCCTTGGAAAAAAACTCTCTGAGCTTCACAACCTTCAGCTATGAAAGGGCACAAATACCAGTTTTTAGACAGCAAAACAGAAATTTACACACATATGTAAACATGTGTGTAAATATATGTATTTATAGTATATATATTAATATTTGGATTGTATATATATTATATTATATGCATACATATATGCAGTATACACACACAATCTACACCTGCAAGAACACTAAGCATGTTTTGTGAATCTACCCAGATTTGTGACAAGGGTTTGAATCTCTCATGCAAAGCATGTTCAGTGCAGTATCCATTGAGGCCATTAGGTGTCTCTAGAAAGCTTAAAGGGGAGGAGAAAAGTTGCTGATGAACAAGCTTTTAAGCTGTGATGTGAAAAATGAAATTATTTTTCTCTGAATTCAACTTCCAATGCCTGTGAATTTATACTAATCTATTTAATTCACCTCAACAAACATTTAATAAACACTACAGAATCATTCACTGATTTAAAAATATTCATTAAAGATCTATAAGGTACATTGTTCCAAGTACTAGACTTTGAACAAGGAAACAAGACTTTCCCCACTGGGGAATATGTAGAATTTTTGGTGACAACATATAAAAAATGGAACATTTAGAGTAAGAGGGCTGTTGGGGCTGGGAATGTGGCTTAGTGGTAGAGTGCTTGCCTAGCATGCTTGAAGCCCTAGGTTTGATTCCTCAGTACTGCAATAACAGAAAATGCTGGAAGTAGCACTCTGTCTCAAGTGGTAGAGCTAGCCTTGAGTAAAAAGTAGCTCAGGGACAATGCCCAGACCCTGAGTTCAAGTCTCAGGACTGGCAAGAAAGAAAGAAAGGAAAGAAAAAGAAAGAAAGAACACAGTAAGAAGTTTGTGAAGACTGCTATTCTAGATAGAATTATCTAAAAAGCCTTCCTTGAATAGATAAAAACTGAGGAAAGAGATGAAGGAAGTCAGAAATGAGCCACACAGACACCTCAGAAAAGAGAATTCTTAGAAAAAAGAACAGAAATCCCAAGGTCTTGAAATAAAAGAAGTGTGCCTGGCATGTTGCAAAATATGGAGACCAAGGAAAGGCACATTGATGAGTTTCTATTGTAGTTCATTGTCTCTGAGCGGTAATATTATGATTTATAGTTCCTCCTTTATAAGTGTTCAGAGTGGTAATAATTAATACTTCTTGAGTCCTTGCTATGTGCTAGCTTAGTCCTCACAACCTTTCAAAATAAATATAATTATCTGCTATTATTTGAAGAATCCGAATAGCTTTCCTATAGTAACATATCCAGTAAGTCAGTGAGATCATACATTATTTTGTTTCCAAGTGCAGACCACAGAGCTACCTAAGGGCAGGACAGAGGAGTGAAATTCATCTGTGTGGAGGGGTTGTGGAGAGGTAGGAGAGCAGTTCATGTGACTTAAGCCAGGGAGGAAGAGGTCGAGTTCATGAAGGAAGGAGCATGTGGTGATAATAGATTGGGAATCCCCTTGTAGAAACAAAAGCATGAAAGCTTGAAGACTACAGCATATGCACCCATGAGGTAAGAAAGAGAAAATGATGGGTGAAGAGTCTGTAACATTCATTTGCCTATCCTGCAGGCAGGGTCAGCTGCTGTAATGTAAGACACCTCCCAGCCATGGCTGATTGGGCAGAGGTGGAATTTCAGCTTCTCCACAAATGTAGCAGGACCTGTTCTTTTCCTCGGGATATCTGATTTGTGTAACTTGCCACAACTCTCTGAATCAACTTATCAAGATGGGTGCTGAGAACAGTATCTTTCCTCTAGTCTGTGGAAGGACCAAGAATATGGAAGCTGTCCAAATTTGGAGGCTCTAGAAATCATGTGAGCATATCTGAAATCTAATTAGGAAGCTGTCTGGGCAAAGAAAAATGGAGCATGCTCAGAGAAGAACAAAGATAGAACCCTAGGTCTCCAAGAAAAAAGAAGGAGGGGTGGTGCTGGCATCACAAGGACCTCAGTTTCTGTATCATTTTTAGTTCCCACTTCCTTAGTTCTCGTGAACTGAGTTGGTCTCTTGTCCTAAATCCCAACAATCTCTAGATCCTCTAATTCAGGTGACAATGAATTTCTAACCCAACCTGGCACACTTTTAGATGCTATTAATAATCATAAATATTATACTGGGAAAGTTCTGAGGAACTTGGGGTCTGTGCTGGGGGTCTTGGGACATAAGAATAGCTGGCCAACAGACAACAGCAGAAACAGCATCCACAGTAAACCACAAATGGCTTGGCAGTATGGGCCAATTTCCGTGTTGTAAATACTGCACCATGGTTCCTGATGATCAGTGTGCTGTCCACTGCCTTGAAATCTTTCTGAAATTTCGTATCAAATTTCTCAAGCTATGGCAGATTGGCTATAGCACACCACAGCATGCACGCTTCCCACTGTGATGGCCTCCCTTTATTTTTACTTGGGTCTTTTGAGTATATGTGCTCTTTGAAACTGTAATATTGCATTTGGACCTGCAACAGGACAGTGGGAAGCCTGCTGCCAAGCTCTGTGCAGGAAGAGACTGAGTCATATTTCCTCTTCATTCCTCATCATGGCCAGCACAGCGAGGAATGGTAGCTGTAGGTACGTAGTTGCTGAGCTAAAGCTTCAGGTTCCACTTCTTGCACCCCTAGGGAGGTTATCCAGCTGTGATTTACAATTTCCCTCCCAGCAGTGGGAGAGTAACTTGAGACAGCAGTTAAGCCAGCTTCTCAAGGGACTTTGAGACCAGGACTCTGACAATCCACCCAGATTTGATTGTTGTCAACCATTCTCAGTCAAACTCACCAATAGAAAATGAAATTTCTTAATTCAAGAATGTGTTTGTCGCTGGGAAGGTGGCTCAGTGGTAGAGCGCTTGCCTTGCATGCATGAGGCCCTGGGTTCGATTCCTCAGCACCACATAAGCAAAAAAAAAAAAAAGCCGGAAGTGGCGCTGTGGCTCAAGTGGTAGAGTGCTAGCCTTGAGCTGAAGAGCTGAGGGACAGCGCCCAGGCCCAGAGTTCAGGCCCCATGACCGGACCTAAAAAAAAAAAAAAAAAAATGTTTTCAAGTCGTTTAAGGATTCAGGTGGACCTGTTGCAACAATGAGAAGTACAAAATGTCATGTCAAAACCAGCTTTACAATGTCGGTGGGGGCGGGGAGAGGGGGGTATGATTGGGTGGGGGGGAGGGGGGAGGCTGGGAAGGGAGGTGAAGGGTAAACAAAGGAGGAGGTTGCAATGCTTGGTAAGAAATGTATGCATTTTTCTGCCCATGTAATTGTAACCCCTCTGTACAGTATGTTCTCAAATAAAATAAAATAAAATTAAAAAAAAAAAAGAATGTGTTTGTCTTCTGTAGTGACACAAGGATCAGCTGACTAATCAATGCTTCTTAGTTTATTCACATTGTACCAAGTCAAAAACTGTCATGGCCATTCTTCATTTGTTGAGTGACAGAATTTTGGCCTTCCAAAACCCCAAATCTTCTTCTATTCTGTTTTTTTTAATCAGTTATACCAGCTTATTAGATGAACGTAGGTTTTATAATTTGATTTTTGCTTAAAATCTAAAATTTTCCTTTTCATTCCAGTTTCCATTGTTTATATATAACAAGGCTTGTATATTTTCAAAGATTTATGAAATATCAAAGCACTCAGTTTCAACCAGATATTCTAAAAATGAGTATTTTACTTTTCTGGGAAGTGATAAAATGGAAGACATTCCCTTTGAATATCTTAAATATCTTAAATAATTAACATAGTACCTGTGCTGCGATAAAACTTCAAGTCAGCCATGTATATGTGCTCACATGTGCACACATGCATGCGTGTACAGACACACACATCACAACCCTTCTCTAGTACTGCTCAGATGAAATAGAATCAAGTGAAATTCTATACTTTTGTCTTTTAAAATAAATTGCTAGATAACAGTTTATTCATAAAAGTCTTCTCCAGTTATATGCCACGCAATAAAAATGGCTAAATGATTAATGTTTCCAATTCAAGTTATACCAAAATATTGAAATCACATGTGAAACTAGAGACTATAGGCCCAAGTACACAATAGACACATATTAATATCAAGTAGTTTAACATTCACTGTTTCTGGTGCTTTTGATTACAGGAAGAGAAATGAACTTTTAAACCACAGAATGAAAATCAGTCCACCACACGATATATTGTTATTCAATGTATCTATAAATATCCTTTAGGGTCAATAATAGAAGCTCATTTAGTACTACATACATATGTATTTGCTGGAGAATTCTTTAAAATTCTGAGAAAAAATACTAGAAACTCTCCATCTCAAACAAGTATGATTTAATTGCAGGTAGATAATGGATTGCTGTCAACCATTTAAAGCCATTAAAAGAGGACTATTTGCTACTGTGCAAAGATATTAAGAATATAGAGCCAAAAAATTTATGACAGCACTTTTTAATGTAATGTATGTGTATGTTTTATAGATATAAGACTGGAGAAAATAGGATTTGCTAATAGTTGTTATACCCAGTGGTTATTCCTGAATAGAGTGCTAAACTCCAATTGCATTGTTTCCATTTTCCATTGTGTTCTGTGATTCTTCTTATGAGCTTACCGAATTTTGAAGGAACAGAGCTTATTCTAATAGTGACAGAGTTTACCATAATAGAATAAGGGACACAGTTTACTATAATATGAGGTATATTTAAACTAATTTATGGAGCAGGGATATGTAAGTCATTGAACCACTGTCATTTTACATAGGCACAGATTTTAGGAAGGTGAGCTGGGGTAACTCAGAGGAATGAGAATACCTTGGGCAGTAGAAACCAATGCCTAGTTAAAGAGTTAAGGCATCTTATCCCTTTCTGGAGCAAAGAGAACAAAGCCTTTACTGTACTATTAATTAGAATTCAGCTTTGCATAGTCTGGTTACAGACTTCAGTGAAACTGGTACAGGATCCTATTTTCACAGGGTTACAAAGCCCATATTGTCAAAGTAAATCCAACACAGAAAGATGGCATCATTGGAATAAAAATTAAATATATTTGATATGGAGAGTAAAACACATTGGCCACTTTCATACTTTTAAATATAAAACAATAGTGAACGGTTCCAGTGATCTTGTCAGTTTTTTACTGAAAAATTAATGCCCTTGTTTCCTGGAAATCTAAGTCTTCTCTTTTTTGAAAATAGTTTATCTGAGAGAAAAAATAATCTAACAAAATATTGCCACAGTGATTTCTAATTCATGGATCAAAGTTATTATTAATTCATTCCCATAAAGCACAATTTATGTTAGTCACCTTTAACTTTCAATTCTTAGAATAGTACACACATGTAATAGGTACTCAATGACATTGTGCAAATTTTATGGAACTAGAAAGTATGCTTACCTGGAGGTCTTTAGTCAGTGTTTGCTATTGAACAGAACGAACTGATGGGAAAAATAATGGAAGGAGACACCAGTGACTTGTGGTCTAACAATGTCTCGATTTAAATTAAATCTATAACCTACTGGATGGCTCCTCCTCTTTGTGGCTTCATTTATCCAATTATTTAAAAGGGGGTTGGACTACACTAACTTCAATGGCATCATTTTTTTTTGTATCTAAGTACTTACTATTCTAAAGGATCCCTGGGCATCTTTTCTTCCCTTCCTAGTGCCAGAGCTCCTACATTCATTAATGTATTCTGCAGATGTGCACTGAATATCTTCTGTGTGTGTCAGGCATTGCAATTTGGAATAGGCCTGAAAACAAGGCATACACAGTTTTGGTCTTAGCATCCCTTCCTCCAGCAAGAGAGTTGTTTTCACTTGCACTATATTTTACCTATTATTTGACATGAGATGATGGAGAGGTGGGAGGTTATTCTTACTGAGGAAATGGCTGGTCACCAGGTAATGCTCTTTGACAAAAAAGAGAAATTTTAAAAATTTAAATGTGTAGCTTGCCTTTGCTAATGAATTATTTATATGGACCAAAATGATGACAACCTTGAATTTTTCCATCTTTTTAGTGGCATTGTGGCCATATTTCTCCTTACATTGTATACACATGCTTAAAATGCAGCTTATAGAATATACTTTACAAATTGCCATATTTTAGTCTACCAAAGTTTGATCAATTAAGAAGAGATTTGAATAACATATAGTGAGTCAAATTGTCATACAATTACTGCTCAAGCTATATTTTCTTTTACTGTAAGATATTTCTTTTTTTGTAAGAGATTTCTTAACTCAAAGCATCTCCAAATTTTAATACAATGGAAATAATTATAATGAAATATTTATAGTCACATTTTAGCATTCACATTGCTCTTTTCATTGCTCTGGACAAGAGAGAATGTACTAAACTATCTTATCTATGGTTATCAGAGAGGTACTCTACTTTTTAAGTAAGTCATGTGAATCAGGACACTTGGTTATAATGCTTAAAAAACAACTTGAAAAGCTCCAAGATGGACTTTTCTTCATCCTCACACTACACATTAATCTTGGGCATAGATTCACTATAATAATAATGTTCACTCTGGAACTGGAAATGACATTACTGTCGCTGCTATCTCAAATGTTTTTGTGTAAGTACAAGAAGGCAAAAGGTGCTTTAGAGAGAGTCCCTGGCAGAGAATTCCTTGCTTACATCCAGTGACAAATCATTGGTCAGAATTGTTCCCATGCTCCGGATGCTCACCATGGCCAGGAAATACCATCTGGCCATCTGCTTCAGAGGAAGACAGCTGGGATACATGATAAATAACCCTGATTACTTTCTTATCACACACATGGTGTGAAAGAATTGTTTTCAGGCTCTTTTAATTTGGTATGGAATCAAGTTACTGTTGGCTATTGAGTTGGCAATATGTTTCTTTGAGAAACTATTACTTTAAAAACTATATCAAAGTCTTAACTTTCCCTAAATGACCTAATGCTTAAAATGAAACATTAGAAACATTACTTGAATTGTATATCTTCAGGAATTAAATTTATATTGTGTAGTTTTACATTGTGTGTGTGTGTGTGTGTGTGTGTGTGTGTGTGTGTGTGTGTGTGTGTGTGTGTATGTGTATGCCAGTCCTGGGGCTTGAACTCAGGGCCTGAGTGATGACCCTGAGCTTTTGTGCTCAAGGCTAGTGCTCTACCACTTAGTCACAGCTCCAGTTCCTACTGTTTTGATAGTTCAGTGGACAGTTAGAATCTTACAGACTTTCTTGCTCAGGCTAGCTTTGAACTGCAATCCTCAAATCTCTGAATAGCTAGGATTATAGGCTGTGAGCTATCTGTGACCAACTTGTTTTTACACTTTATTGATGAATATTAAACATTTTAATTCCAAAAGTATCAGAAAAAGCAAGAAAAGTTAGTTTGTGGTAGAGGTTTTACTTTTTTAATTATTTATCCTTTTGTGTCTTTGTAAAATTTGGAGCCACACACTGGTGGCTCCACCTGGATCTGAACACAGAGAACTCATAACTGACAACTGAAGCTTGATTTTGCAGTAATTAGAATCTAGGTAACTGGAATAGTTGAACAATGCTTGTACTTTACAATATTTTGACTCTGTACTAAAGAATGGCAGCTGGTCCTTCAATAACTCAACTGCTATTTCTACATAAAACATTTCCATTAAATTTCCCTTGAAGTAGCAGTGCACTTGTTAGAAAGCAACAGAATTGTTAATAGCTATTGCCTCTTATAGCTGTGAAAATCTATGCAGTATGGACTACTTCTTATGCCGTTCTCTTAAGAGATAGTAATGGGTATGTTGGGGAGATTTCTAAGGATTCATTTCCTGAGGAACCTTATGTGATTTAAATCCAAGAACTCTTTAGCAAGTGAAGACATATGTCCCATATGTAACTATTAGCATAGTTTGAAAACTGATAGGGAACTGAAGTGAAATTACTGAGTTGGATTTTTATTCTACCAAATTCAAAACTGGTGTTTTAAAAATCTATAATAAAAATGAAGCAGAATTACAAGTGTCAAACTTGATTAACTCTAAATACTATCTCTATAATAATTAGGTAGGTATATTGGTATTCTTTACAACTATCACGGTACCCAATGCAAGATATTTCAGAAACAAGAATTGTTATAAATTTGAAACAAAAGTAAGTCATACTTTCTTCTTTTTGGATTTTTAAATTCCATGTATTATATCTTAGGAATGTAAGCCATTGTCTGGGCTCTAAGAAATGCCCATCTCTGTTAATGCTCTTTGATATGAAATCATAACTGTTTTTACAGTTAGAATGGATATAGACTCTGGTACAAAAAAACCCTTTGGATTACATATTATGACTGTGCACTTATGGGATTTTCTGTTTCTTTTAAATAGACATATTTGATTTTTAAGTTTCTAGATATGGTTAAATATATCAATAAGCTATATATACATTTTATATCTATTCATATCTATTTATATATTCATATATATTCTATATACATAACATATGCACATATATATACCCATATAGGTGTATATACACCCATATAAGTCTATATATGCATATATCTCATAGATGTATTTATATGCATATATCTCATATATGTATACATATATATATATTGTGTGTATATATACATATGTTTTGTTTAAGATCACCATTTGGATAGCTGGTCCCAAAATTTCCAGGAGATTACTTCATCAAATTGTATGCTGGACATATTTATATAAGTCTCTAGCTTGCTGTATCCATGAACATTATTTGGGCTATATATCTACCTTTCAGAAATACATACATTTCTGAGTATATGGAGTCATAGAGCCATGTTTTTCTTACAACATTTCATGGGTCTAGATTATTTGAGAAAAGATATGCTAAATCTAAATATTTCTCTGAAGAGAAGATTATTTGTAAACTTTTTGTTCAGACTTTGTGGAATGGAAAGTACTTTAGCCATAGGTAATTCTTCTATTGGTAAATGTAGCATTAGATGAGAGACAAAATCAATCTAAGGCTCCATGCTATTTACTAGGAAGTAGACTAACAATAAAGAAAAAGCTCTACCAGGAGTTATATTCTATTTGATATATTTGACTTAGTGTTTCTGCATAGCTAGTGTATCAACTTTTCCCTTACTTAGAAACAGTTGTATGATGCATAGTCTTCTTACAAAAAAGTGTTTCCAATAAGAGACTAAAAACAAAACCCAAGGGTTGTTTCGGACATCTATAGGACAAAACATTTATTAAATGCTCACTTTATATCAAAAATAAAATTTAATATGACAATTGTTGCTTTGGAAAAGTTGTAGATAATCACTATTTTGTCCGGAATAGTTTTGTGATTGTGTTTAAGTGAAGCTCTAGCAGCAACATGTTCTGTTTTTGGAAGGACAACTCAAGACTAACCAGCTGTTTGCATTAGGTAACTGACAATAGTGGGAAAAAATACCATCTTCAGAAACAAGTCATTTCTCTATTAATCAGAATTACACTCACAAATATACTTAAATGTAGTCCCAATTCACAGATGAATTAGTAACATAGAAATGCTTTCATTCATACATAATTATGAATGAATGTAGCCTTACTGTCAGCTATTCAAACTCAGTGGCAATTTTTACTTTATTTTTATTTTATTCCCTGTTTAATAAAGCAATTGAGGTTTAGAGAAGATACATTAGGTGGAGAAAGAATTTGAAAGTAGCAGAGCTGGATTTGAGTAATGTCTCTCACTCTTATTAGTTTTGGGGTTTGAATCTCGGATCATGAGATTTAAGTGTACAACGGGAGATGAAAATATATGTATTACAAAATTATTATTAATGATGTAAAACAGCTAGAATAAAGTAGATACCCATGAATCTAGCTCTTTTTTTGTTAATTTTTTTTTTTTTTTTGTTAGTCGTTGGGCTTGAACTCTGGGCCTGAGCGCTGTCCCTGAGCTATTCAGTTCAAGGCTAGTACTCTACCACTTCAGCCACAGTGCCACTTCCATGTTAATTTCTTTATATGAGTATTTGAGTGCTATTATAAGCAAAAGACTGCAGGAAATTATTGCAGAATGATACTGAAGACAAAGATTGTAAGATATTTATCTGTAGTAGAGAATTTGGTTATATAGATAGACATACTCACAGATTGAGCAAATGTGAAATATATTCTGTTGTAAAACACATAAAAAATGCAATATTGTTGCTTAATATTTAGGCCACCAATCTGAATATTCTAGACCATTAGTCTTTTCTGTTTCATCTCTTTTTACAGATCTTCCTAGTATCATAGATACCAAAATACTCTTACTAAACTTGAAGGTGTTCTTATCAATACATGCATGTTCTTATTAATTCATGTGCTTGCAACCACAATCAGAATTTGCTTGTGAATATGATAAGATTTCTTCAACTCAATTTCATATTAACATCTCATTGTGATTTCCAACAAATCATCAATCTCTAAAATGCTATCTTTAAAATAGTATCTTTAAGCCGGGCGCTGGTGGCTCACGCCTGTAATCCTAGCTACTCAGGAGGCTGAGATCTGAGGATCGCGGTTCAAAGCCAGCCTGGGCAGGAAAGACCGTGAGACTCCTATCTCCAATAAACCACCAGAAAACCGGAAGTGGCACTGTAGCTCAAGTGGTAGAGCACTTGCCTTGAGCTGAAGAGCTGAGGGACAGTGCCCAGGCCCAGAGTTCAAGCCCCACGACTGACAAAAAAAAAAAAAAAAAGTATCTTTAAAGTTGGTTTATTGCATAGAAAATAATTAGATGGTAAAATTACAAGTGCTCACAATTGACCATATTGCTTGGGTGCTGCCAATTGCTTTTCCTTCTCCCGTGGAGGATATTGATTATGGTACTCCATTGCAATGAGTGCAGCCTCACAAACCTCTTACCTTTGTGTTTCAACCAGTCTCAGCTAAGTATTTATTTGACACCTAAGATAATGACTATTTTTCATCCTGACAGTAAGCATTTTTGTGTTTGAGAAAGTCCATGCGAATCATTATAACTAAAGATACCTTCAGATTCCCTTCCCCCCCAATTTACATTCCAGAAATGTGAACAACAAGCTTTAATACCATTATTATTATTCTTTTTGGTCTCAGCATATGGTGAAATTCCATAGTATCAATTCTGAACATAGGAAGGAATGTATTGGTTGGTCAGAATCACACACAGAAATTGTGTCAAAAGCACAAATTTCCATGTCTTACCACTAGACATTCTGACACAAAAGGTGAAAAGCTTTAAGAATGTCAGAATACTGAGGAAGATAAAATTCTAAGTGATAACAATGGTAAAAATCATGGAATCACATTTAGAAAGCCATATGTATAAAGAAAAGAGCTAAGAATGACAGATAAAAGCTTTTAAGTATAATTTCTTAACTATAAATTGTTCAAACCTCAAATTTTCTCTATAAAATTTCCTTATAGTTAAGATAGTAGACTGGGAATATGTTACCAATAACCTGAGAGTACACTTCAGACATTTAGTAAGAATAATCTTTCAGCAAATATTTCCCCCATATTGTATTTTTTGTGATTTAATAAAAATATAATATTGTTCTGGATACTTGACAGTGATTTATTGTTCTTGTTCTTTAAAAAGTATCACATTTTCTAATTTTTGGAAACCCACTGTGTTTTATTCTAAAAATCATACCATGTTTGTCCTTTATTCTGAAAATCTTCTTAGTCTTGAGAAGAAATCTTTTACTAAATTTGGGAAAATGGAGAAATGGTAATCCAGGAAATAACTGATTATAAAGGCTAGATCTATTATTCCATATGAATTTTTATATTGCTTTCTCTATCACTTTGAAAATATTGGGATTTTGATGAGTATTGCATTGAATTTGTACATTGCTTTGGGAAGTATTGCCATTTTCACAATGTTAATCCTTTCAATACAGGATAGCAAAAACAATACTTAGCAAAAACAGTGTTGGAGAACTATCAATTCCAAACTTCAACCTCTTTTATACAAAGCCATGGTAAAACAACAACAACAACAACAACAACAACAAAACCCAGCTTGGTACTGGCATAAGAATAGGCCTGAAGATAATGGAACAGACAAAAAGACCCAGAAATTAACCCACAGATACACATCTACCTAATATTTGACAAAGGAGCCAAAAACAAATGTTGGAAGATAGCCTCTTCAACAAATGATGTCAGCAAAATTAACTGTCCAGCTGCTGAAAAATGAAGTTAGATCCTTATATATCACCCTGCACCAGATCTAGTTCCAAATGGATGAAAGACCTTAATATAAGGCCAAACAGATACCATGAAAATATTACAGGAAGGGGTAGGGTAAACACTAGGGCTCTTAGGAATGGATTGAAACTAGGTAAAACAACAAATCAAAGAAAGACTGAATAAATGGGATTGCATCAAACTGATGAGTTTCTGCACTGCAAAGGACATAGCTAACAACATAAATAGAAAGCCCATAGAATGAGAGAGGATTTTTACTAGCTATGTATCAGACAAGGGTCTCACATCTAAAATATACTTAGAACTCAAAAATTAACACCTCCCCAAAAGTAAACCCTCAAAGAAACAACCCAATGAATAAATGGCTAAAGACTGAAAGATACACTTCTCAGAAGAAGTAAGAATGGACAATAGACACATGAAGAAATGTTCATCATCTCTGGTCATAAAAGAAATGCAAATCAAAACAACATTGTGGATTCCACCTTATCCCAGTTAGAATGGCCATTATTGCTAACAGATGCTGGTGGGAATGTGGCCAAAAGGAACACTATGCTGTTGGTGGA
The DNA here is from genome assembly GCF_019054845.1 of Dipodomys spectabilis. Classification (NCBI taxonomy): domain Eukaryota; kingdom Metazoa; phylum Chordata; class Mammalia; order Rodentia; family Heteromyidae; genus Dipodomys; species Dipodomys spectabilis. The sequence goes on along the minus strand of NW_024870679.1, from coordinate 37,260,404 downwards.
AATGTGAACTTGTTTAACCACTCTGGAATGCAGTGTGGAGGTTCCTCAAAACACTAAACATAGAACTTCCCTATGACCCAGCAATTCCATTCCTGTGCATTTATCCAATAGAGCAAAAACAAGGCCACACTAAGGCTACCAGCACAACCATGTTCAGTGCAGCATTGTTTACCATAGCCAAGATGACTGGATTAAAAAAATGTGGTATATATACACAATGGATTTCTACTCTTGCATCACAAAGAATGATATTGTACCTTTTGTAAGGAAATGGGAAGAGTTGAAAAAAAATCATATTAAGCAAGGTAAGCCAGGCCCAAAGAAATAGAGGTTGCATGTTTCTCTCATTTGTAGTAACTAGAATGCCCCTATATATCCACAAGTAAACACACTGGAAGGTAAAAGACAAACACAAAAAATACCCTGGGACATGATAAACTATATAGGTCTCTAGACATTCACAAAGAGAGATCAAAGAAAGATATACACTAGGAGAGGATCATAAAAGCTCAAAAACTGTGTGCATATGATCACATAAAATAATATTTTTGAAATGAACTCCTAAGAAATAGAAATGAAAGGGATTTTTTTTCTTTGTTGCTGTTTTTGTTTTCTTTATCTTTGTATTGTTTGTTAGTTTCCCTATCTTTGGGAGGGTAAGTGGGGCACAGCAGAGTGGAACAAAGGGTAAACAAATGTAGCAGTGGTACTCACTAGGCACTTTGTTGAAATGAATTATTCAGCTTGTGGGTTGGGGAAGAAGGGACAAACTGGGAGAGAGAGAAAGAAGGGTGACATTGTTCAAAAAGAAATGTACTCATTTGACTTATGTAACTGTAACTCCTCTGTACATCACCTTTACAATAGCAATCACAATAACTAGATCTTTGTTGAGGCTGGAATTTCTGTCATTACTATTACTCCTTAAAACTAAATGAGATTAGGACTGGAATCATGGCTTAAGTGGTACAGATTCTGCCAAGTAAACATGAAGACCTGTGTTCAGGCTGCAGTAATTCCAAAAAAACAAGAATGTGATCATGCCTATGACACTTTTTAAATCTTGCAAGATTCTAAATTTACATTGCAAATGTAGTATGATTTAAATTTTAAATTGTAATTTGTTTATTTATATGAATCACCTTGCAGAATACTTGGTTCAAACACTTATATCTATGGATGAGAAATTGAAAATCAGATGGCTTTCAGGAATTGCCCAAGGATGATGGAGAAGGTAGCTTAGGTTTGATCTAAAAGCACAAACTATAAATAATTCACTCATTTAGGCCATTCTACTTGATTGCTCTTCGATTTAAATTGTTTCTGCATACGTATTTTATATGCAGATTCTTCACAGGCTGCTTTATTTTTGTCTTTAGCAATCGTAATAAGACACATCAGAAGTACTCCTTAAGAAATACAATGTTATCTATTGCAAAATAGTTCTTAATTATAATGCTGTGTTTGGGGACAATATAAATGGTACCTCAGGATTAAGAAGAGAATTACTACACTTCACATAAATCTCCTTAACAACAAGCTCAGTATTTCAAATATTGAATCAGTTGGAATTTTATGCAGATGTACAGGTTTCTCACCTTGGCATCTTATTCATTTTTCTTCATCTATTATGCAGTATTGCTCACTACAATTGTTTGGCATTCTATGTCTGTTGCATTTGGCTTTTTAATCTAATTTTTGCTATCATCATCATCATCTCCTTCCTCCAACATTTATTGAATTGTGAAAAATCTAAATTAAATGACTTTTTGTGAAAACTAAATTCAAATAACATTTTGATTGATTTACTGAAATGAAGGCTCTTATCAGACGTCTCTTTTAAAAAGGAGTGATAAGGATTCAGGGGTCCTTGGTCTTCTACCTAAAGAACATATGACATTAGGGCAGTAAACCATCTTCCAAACTGCTTTGCTTCCCATTTTAGAATCCAAAGAAATTCCTCTCAGCATATAGTACTCTGTACAGATTGCCTTCCTGCACTTGGCTGAGCTCCTGCTTCTCCTGTGAATCATTTCTCAGAACACAGTGTTACCATTGTGTTATCTGAAACAGCCAATCCTGCTGGGTGGTGGTGCAGCTACTCCACTGGGAAGGTCACAAGTTCACCTCTGCTTTGCCGTCTGTCTAGCAAGAAGTGTTCTCCCTATGGAATGGAGAATCACAATATGTCTTGGTGTATGGACAGTCAATCTTTCAATGGAACTCCAGCAGTGGTGGCTAAAAGGCCATTAGTAATGGTGAATTTAAGACAAGGCCTAGCCTGGCCTATAGTCTACCATTCTGAGTATGTGTTTCAGCATCTCTCTTTGGTGGCTATAGAAATGAAAACACCTATGAAGTTGGTTGACAGGGCTGAGAATGAGGCAGATGGTGCCAAATGGGAGCTCAGAGAGCATGCTCCTGCAGTTTAATTACAAGAGCTGTCTTTATTAAACAGATACTTATTGAATATCTACCATATGCCAGGCATTGTTATAGGTGCTGAAATTAGTGTGGTGTATAAAATGTCAAAGACTGCTGCTCTCATGGGTTTTTTATTTTACTGGGGAGTGTCAGACAGTAGCAATGCACAAGAGTGAGACAAGCTGGTGGAAAAGCAAAGCAGTAAGGTGGGAAGGACAAAAGGTCATTAGGGACAGATTCCCTGAGGGGAAGACATATGAACAGAAAAGATAGAGGAAGGAAAAAGGAGGGAGACATAGAAAGATACTGAGAAAGTGCTTTCCAGGAAAGGGTAAAGCAAATAGTCCCTGAGCAGTCCCTGTACTTGGCCACAGGAAGGAACCACATGTAAAGTTAACAGTTGTCTTCAAAATGAGAATGCACTGATAATGGCTACTATACATCTATATAAAATATGTTTGAAAATATTTATCAATTAAAAAGAACAGAGGTTGTAATGAAGGCATAAAACCATAGTTTTACATATCTTTCTCCCTGTGAACATCATAGGGTTAAAACAATAGAACTCATATATAATGTACTGTAACTGCTTTTTAAACAACTGAAAATGTACAGAAAATGGTGTTTTGACTGTCTATCTTTAGTCTTCAGCTGTTGCTGTCACGATTCAGAAGTTTGGATCTGTGCCTTGGGAGGCACATTTTCTTAGCTGTAAAAAATCTGATGGAATTTACAACTGTAATCAGAGGCTCTGATTTTAGAATATAAATCACTTGTTATGAAGAAGGGGGGTGTTGGTGTTTCTTTTTTCTTCATTTGCATCTCATTTGTGTTCTCAGTATGAATTAGTTTGAATTCTTTCACATTTTGACTGCAACATGTAGCATGCAGTGCCCGTTTATTTGAATAGATAGTATACCAAGAAATCCCAATATGTGTCAGAAAATGCAGACATGAAACCCAGAAATGGTGCTAGGCAGAGACAGAAGGAGGAATCAGAAAACCTCTGTGTTACTTTGATAGTTGGTGTGAAGTGGCACCTTAATGTATCTTTAGAAATTTTCATCTGCATGTAAACAATGTGGAAAAATTTAAAGAGATTAAACAAAGGTAGAATTAATAATCATTTAGTCATTTGCCTCTGCAATTTTTAAATTACCAAAAACAAAGTGAAATTATTGATTGTAGCTAATGGATCACAAATTAAAAATTTTCAAATTTCAGCAGAGTTGACTAAATCAGTGAGAAATCTTACCAAAACATTGGTCTAATAATGATAGTAAAGAGAATTAAGTATTGAACTCTTAATCAGTCCCACAACATCAGGAGTTTCTTTAGAAGGTAAAAGAGGTTAGACATAGAATCATAGGACAGCATTCTATCTTGAATATTTAAGATAAGAAAATAAAAATGATACATAAGGGGCTGGGAAGGTGGCTCAGAGGTAGAGCGCTTGCCTTGCATGCATGAGACCCTGGGTTCGATTCCTCAGCACCACATAAGCAAAAAAGAAAAAAAACGAAAGTGGCACTGTGGCTCAAGTGGTAGAGCGCTAGCCTTGAGCTGAAGAGCTGAGGGACAGTGCCCAGGACCAGTGTTCAAGCCCCACAACCGGACCCCCCCCCCAAAAAAAAATAAAAATAAATGATACATAAGAAAAATTTCTAGATTTTTAACAACACATGAAGGCCAAATAAATTCTAATTTTGAATTGCAAATGAATCAACATCCCAAGGCACATTGAGCCAATAATTCTCTTCCAAATTGGCTTAAGATTGATAAAAGGGAATTTAGATAAATTTATTTTTAAATACCTCATTAATAAAATTAGTTTACTGCCTGTGAAAACTCAATTTTTGTCACATATTCAAATTCCTTGGCGTAGCTCTGAAATATTACATATATGGAGATGCATGGAGGATTCTAGTCTCAGGATAGGACATAATTAGGATTGACAGGTGTTTGTAGAAACAAACAACATTCTTATTTAGGGCATATCTATGCTTCTTTTTTATTTAAATCATTTGAATATAAATAATTAAATCATATTTTGTTTTAAATGATTTAAACATAATCATAAATGTTAAGTTTTGAATTTTATGGCTTTTGACTCTAATTTTTATTAACAGCATGAGCATGGGTAATTCATTCTATCTTCCTGTAACTCATTTTTCATCTTTAAAGGATACATTGTATCATTTAAAAACATATTATTAAGATTAAATGTGGGGTTGGGAAGGTGGCTCAGTGGTAGAGCGCTTACCTTGCATGCCTGAGGCCCTGGGTTCGATTCCTCAGCACCACATAAGCAAAAAGAAAAAAGCCGGAAGTGGCGCTGTGACACAAGTGGTAGAGTGCTAGCCTTGAGCTGAAGAGCTGAGGGACAGTGCCCAGGCCCAGAGTTCAGGCCCCAGGATCAGACCCCCCCCCAAAAAAAAAACAAAAGATTAAATGTGATAGTCATGTGGCTAAAAATGCTTATACACACTAACCTCTTATTCTTCAAAGCATTCCTCTCCTTCCACACTTCTTTTTTTTTTTTTTGTCAGTCATGGAGCTTGAACTCTGGGCCTGGGTGCTGTCCCTGAGTTCTTCAGCTTGAGGCTAGAGCTCCACCACCTGAGCCACAGTGCCACTTCTGGTTTTCTGGCAATTAATTGGAGATAAGAGTAATCACAGACTTTCCTGCCCTGGCTGGCTTTGAACTGTGATCCTCAGATCTCAGCCTCCTGAGTAGTTAGGATTACAGGTATAAGCCACTGGTGCCCAGCTTCATTCTTCCCTCTTGCTGCTCAGAAAGGCCTGGAATCCAACCTTCATTCATGTCCTCAGGGGGGAATAAGATCTCAATCCTGATGAGTTTTTGTTTTTAGATTTCTAGCCTCTAGAAATGTGAGACAATAAATCTCTATTGTTTAAGCCAATCAGTTTGTAGTACTACCAAGAAGGAGTAGAATTCTATTGTAAAAAATATTTTACATGTGGAAAAACCTTTGGAATCTCACTAAAATAGACTTGAAGTATTTGATAGAATAACAATAAAAAAACCCACTTTATTTCCTTGAGGAGACTATTGGGGAAAATACAAATTAGAGGTGTTTCAGATAAAGTCATAGATGGAAATATTTTATTGGAAAATTAAAGAAAAGGTGATCGTCATTATAACAGAGAAGCTGAGACGCTGGCATAATTAGGCTCCTTTTCTGAAATGTAGATTTGCAAGTGATGAATTTGGTATTTTAGCTGAGGAGACATCTAAGAAGTTTTGCAAGCACCCTGCTTTCATCTTTTGTCTATGGTAAAATGGGAAAGAGAGAGATCAATTGAAGCAGGAATTGTTAGGCAAAAATAATCAGAACCTGAAGATTTGAAGAAAAATTCAGCGTAGATATATTTAAACAAATGAATGTACATGTTTTAGAAAGAACATAAAAACTGTGACTGGACAACTACTTATTAAAATTGAAATTATATAAAGTCATTTTTATCTTTTAAAATATGAATTAATGCTGTACCTGAGTTCAAGGGACAGCATTTAGGCCTTTAATTCAAGCCCCAGGACCAGCACCATAAACCATAATAATAAGATATTAAACATTAGCTCTTGCCCTAAATTGGAGAGAAAGTTTATTCCATTTTTGACTGATGTATTCCATTTTTTGTTTATTCCATGTGTTTGTTTACTGTCTTTCACTTTCTAGTGCTGGGGAGATCAGCTATTTACTCATTCAACTATTATTTATTTTAAACCTTACTATGCAAACGCTTACCTAGATTGAGATTATAGAAATAAAAAAGGTAAAGTCCTTCCCTTCAACTTAAATTTGGAAAGGACAAGATAGATAGTTCATAGGTAATTAAGTACTATTTATTGTATTTAATGCTGAATTTTCTATAGAAAAAAGTAAAGTACTATGGGAGGTTGCAGTTTTAAGCAGGTACAATTTCATCAGGCAAGGGCTGCTGGGGCAAATGATGGAAGGCCATGAGGAAGCATGCTTACCTTGGAGAAAAGGAAACTTGCAGGACATATTCAGTTAATGAGGAGGCAAAGTGTGATGGACGAAGAATGAGCCTGTGGGAAAGGGAAGGAGGGAAGGTTAGTGAGGGACAGCTGGCCATGGAGGGCTCATGTCAGGCCATGGAGGATATCTTGTGACCACTGAGTTTTGAGAAGGCATTGAGAAATTTACAGGGATAATTCTTTTTTGATTTCTAAGAGTTACATGCTTCACAATTCAATAGCAGAATATGAATAAAAGTGAAATAGCAGTGCTGTGGCAGTGCTGTGAACACTGCTGTACTATAATGAAATGGATGCAATGGATAGAATGGGAAGGGTGTTAGATTATTGAATTCACTCTTTGATAGCTATGCAAATTTCTATCTTCATGCTCTTATCTGAAAGATGGGCAAAATAATACACATTTACGCAAATGAGGGTCTACTATTAGTCTCACATATGGTATTATAGAACAGTATCTTAGAGTTAATGTCAAACAAGAAACTTGAATGGTGTAGGAAGATAAATTTAAAATATTTGATAAAAATTCTTTCTACCATATTTGGAGGTTATAAAATCTGAAATAATGTGTGATACCTTGGTAGTGTTTGTTTTGTTTTGTTTTGCTTTTGTGATTGATAGCAAACTGAAGGTCTTGAGCATATCAGGCAAGGCCTCTACCACTTAATATATTCCCCAACCCTTATAAGATTTTTATTTTCCAATTTGATTCTACAGATCCTAGGGCTTGAACTCAGGGCATGGGTATTGTCCCTAAGCTTTTTACTCAAGACTAGAGCTCTATCATGTGAGTCATACCTCCACTTCCACCTTTGTTGGTGGTTAATTGGGGATAAGAGTCTCTAGGTCTTTCCTTCATGGGATAGCTTTGAATCCAGATCTCAGCCTTCTGAGCAGCTAGGATTACATGTGTGAGCCACTGGAGTCTGGCAAACTTTTTATTCTTAAGAGTTATTAGTTAAGGGCTTAACGTTACATGTCAAAATGAATCTAATTGATGCTAATAAAAAAAGTAGAGGCAAATGAGATGTTAATTAGTGGGTTTTTTTTCAAAATTGATAGAGAACTATTTTTATTCAGTTTATATTCTTTTTCTAAAAATCATTTTAGAAAAGTTTTCTGGCTACATTTCTTTTTTCTTTTTCTTCGTTTACAGTCCTGGGGCTTGAAGTCAGGGCCTGGGCACTGTCCCTGAGCTTCTTTTGTTCAAGGCCACAGTGCCACTTCTGGCCTTTTCTGTTTATGTGGTACTGAGGAATCGAACTTAGGGCTTCATGCATGCTAGATAAGCGCTCTACCACTAAGCCACATTCCCAGCCCCTGGCTGTATTTCTTTAAACTACAATGGAACATTGGAGAAGTTACAATTTGTGGTGATACAGTTGCATGTAACTTTGTGTCTATTGTTTTACATGGTTAGATGAGGCTATGTATGTTTGTAGCTTGCTTTTGTGTTCTCACTGTCTACCTGTGAATTTATGTGTCTTTCATTGAATAGCAATAACAGCAATGCTCAGAAAGCATATTGTCTTAGCAGAAAAGACCTAAGAAATGAAAGAAGACATACTTAATAATTTAACAATTACATTATTATTCTTAAAGAGGAGTCTTTAAAAAAAACCTTTGAGAATGTTGAAAGGGGTGACACTGATCATAATGTGTTATAGTCATCAACCACTTTGTTAAATTACAACTCCTTTGTACATCTACTTAAATGTAATTTAAAAATTGAAAAAAGGGTGTAAAAAAACCCCCCAAAGTATGAAGTAATTCTTTGCAAATATCCAGTTGCTTTTGTTTTTGTTTTAACAGAAAATTTGAACATTTTTATTTGAGTTTAGTATTACAGGAGATACAAGATTGCTGTACACACACACCACAGTTAGTTTATTGTCTTTAAAATACTTTTGTTTTGCAAGGTGCTGATGGCTCACACTTGTAATCCTAGCTTCTCAGGAGGCTGAGATCTTAAGATCACAAACAACAACAACAACAAAAGCTCAAGCACAGTGCCCACATCTGAGTTCAAGCTCTAGGATGGGCACACACACACACACACACTAAAAAAGAATAAAAAAGACTTTGGTTTTATAATAGTGAATTACAAAACTTGTCTCTATGAGAAAATGTACTCCATGACAACTTTTAGAGTTCTAACAACATTAAATAGATAAAGAATGTAATAATTTTCATCTAAAATTTTATTAGTAGGCTATTGACTTTTAAAAACATTTAAAACAGTATCACTGCAGTTGTAAATTTATAATTTTGGTTGTAATTAATTGGCTTCCCTTTTCAATTTAGCAAACACTAAAATATGTTTAGTTTTTCATAGTATTTATAAATAATACATAATTTGACTATAGTTACTATATAATTTTATTTTTTATTATTATGTTTTTGGCAGATTGTAGATACTAGGAGTTTCATTATTTGATAAAGAAAACATTTAGTTGGAATTCTCAAGTAATTCTCAAAGGAAATATTGGTATACTGATAAATTGAGAAGTACCCACTATTCCTTCTGAAGTGCCATGGGCTAAACATTATATTTGGACAGGCATGTTTCATTTTATTCAATAGCTCCTTCTTAGTTACTAAACAGGATATTATATTTTGAGTCTTAAATGGCCTCCATCAGATTAGCCACCAGGCTTTGATTTTATTGGGACCTGGTGAAACCTTTGGGAGGTATAGCCTAATGGAAGCAAGTTAGGTCATTGCACAGTGTCTTTTTTTTTTTTTTTAAATTTTATTTTATTTTATTTGAGAACATACTGTACAGAGGAGTTACAATTACATGGGCAGGATAATGCATACATTTCTTACCAAGCATTGCAGCCTCCTCCTTTGTTTACCCTTCACCTCCCTTCCCCCCCTCCCCCCTCCCCCCCACCCAATCAAACTCCCCCTCCCCCCCCCCCATTCCGACATTGTAAAGCTGGTTTTGACATGACATTTTGTACTTCTCATTGTTGCAATAGGTCCACCTGAATCCTTAAACGACTTGTTTGTCCCCGTCTCCTCCACATGTTATACTGACATCAAATATAGTGAAAGCGGGGGTTACACTGTGGGGGAGGGACATACAAAGCAACAAAGAAATAATCTTTTTTTTTTTTTCTTTTTTAAAAAGTGTTTTATTGTTACTATTAGGCTGTTGTACAAAAAGGTTATCATTTCGTAAGTCAAGTAATAAGTACTTTTTTTTTGGACAATGTCACTCTTCCCTTTCCTTCCCCTCCCCCCTTATCTCTGCCTTATAAAGAAATAATCTTATAAATGCGTTAGAAACACATGCATGAAAGAAACAAAAACATTAAAATACATATTTGAGGGTTCGTTTTCCTAACATCACATTATCTGACTTTTTCCGCTTGACTCATACCTATACTAGATATTGCAAATAAGGGAAACCATGGGACCTATGTTTCTTTGGGCCTGGCTTACTTCACTTAATATAATTTTTTCCAAGCCTTTCCATTTCCTAACAAATGGGGCAATGTCATTCTTTCTGATGGAGGCATAGAATTCCATTGTGTATATATACCACATTTTCTTGATCCATTCATCTACTGAGGGGCATCTGGGTTGGTTCCATATCTTAGCTATGGTAAATAATGCTGCAATAAACATAGTTGTGCTGGTAGCTTTAGTGTGGTCTTTTTTGTAAACATTAGGGTAAATGCCCAAAAGTGGGATTGCTGGGTCATAGGGGAGTTCTATGTGAAGTCTTTTGAGGAACCTCCATACTGCTTTCCAAAGTGGTTGAACAAGTTTACATTCCCACCAACAATGAAGTAAGGTTCCTTTCTGTCCACATCCCCTCCAGCATCTGTTGTTGTTAGAGTTCTTGATTTTTGCTGTTCTAACTGGAGTGAGGTGATATCTCAATGTTGTTTTGATTTGCATTTCTTTTATGGCTAGGGATGTTGAACATTTCTTCATGTGTCTATTGGCTATCCTTCTTTCTTCTTCAGAGAAGCTTCTCTTTAAGTCTTTCGCCCACTTACTTATTGGGCAGTTGTTTCTTTGAGGATTTGTTGTTGGGTGGTTTAATTTTTTGAGTTCCAAGTATATTTTAGATATGAGACCCTTGTCCGTTGTATGGCTAGTAAAGATCTTCTCCCAATCCGTGGGCTTTCTATTGATCTTGCTAGCTATGTCATTTGCCCTGCAGAAGCTCTGCAACCTTATGCAATCCCATTTGTCCAACCTTTCTTTGATTTGTTGCATTGCACAGTGTCTTAAGACCCTCTGTGCTTTTTGCTTTTTGGCCTATGAGGTTAAAAGAGCTCTTCACCCATTTTTTTTGTTGTTGTTGGTTTTTTTGGGGGGTGGGGGTTCACCATAAGACACTGGCTTGCCACAGGCCCAAAGACAATAAGTACAACCTCTATACTGTGAGTCACAATAGGCCCTTCCTCCTTTTAAGTTGGTTATAGAAGGCATTTTGTCACTGTGATTGAAAGCTAACTAACACATAGTACACATAAATTCTATTTTCTCTCCCATAAGATACTATACTTTGCTGAAACAGATCAGGCTATTTTCATTCACTAGCTTTTGTGCACTTTTTCTTAGCATTGTTTGTTATCTGTCTTCCAGATTCATTTTTTTTTTTTTGAACTATAACACAGGGCCTCAAATTCAAGTTCTCTACCACCTGACTCAGTTCCAGATTTACCTTTGATTTCAATATTTGGCCTAGTATCTTTTTTTGGTGTGTGAGGGATAGTTAATGCTAAAAAAAGCCCAAACAAACAAAATCAGAATTTTTGGATTTTTCTCTAAACATGCATACTCTTGTTATCTAGGTGATAAGGAACTTGGGCCTTCAAAGCGTTTTCTTTTCTTTTGAATTTCATATTTTAATCAACTCTCTCTGGCATTCCTGAACTTTAGCTAATGTAGATGGAATTAATAGGCTTTACATATTTGTGAGAACTTTTCAAAGCTTCTTTAGCTGAGACACTGAGATAAATAAAGCAAAAACAGTAATGAGGAATGCCATATAAAACCCATTGAATTGGCAATGAAGAGTCAGAAAATAATTTTAATTGCATTATTGTGCTGCTTTAGTTAAATTTATATCAGTATTTCCTGATTCAAACCCCAGTTTACATACAGCTAAATCTGAGTTATGAAGTCTGTCATAGTATTTTTTGGAAGAGATTTCTAAAGTGCTTATTGTATTTTGTTAGCTTTGAAAATTAGGTGTGATAAATACCTTTCTTCCAATTGCTATTTTATTTTTTGCTGAGAAGGCACATTGAATCACTGTAGAAGTAAGAGCATAATTTCATATTATTAGTGTGGAAAGTCTCAGATTTCATTTCATAATACAGCAAATAATAAAAATCATTAATCTTATTTTCTCCTACAGTATTACTAACAATCTGTCCCTTCAAATAGGGTAATCAAAATGTCTTTAGGTATTAAAACACATGTACAAGGGCCTAATTGGACAGAAGCGTGTGTTTGTAATTGAATTAAAGGGACACTCCTTTGGGAATCAGGAAATAGGCTTTAAGTTAAGGATAACATCCATTGCCAATATGACTTTGTACTACCCAATTCAGTTTTCTAGCTGGATTTCCTGATCTTTGGAATAAGCTGCTAAACAAATCTCTACTAGGGCTTTATGTAAATCTAAAATTCCATGATTGTGCTTTTGTTCCTAATGTATGTCATTTAAATATTGATAAGAGTTCTTATCAATATTTACGTAGTATTTGTAAATCAGTAATCTAAATGCCTCCTAGTATGCTTGAATCAGTTCCCAAAGGGCTGCTATAGGATCTACTTGCTCCCACATGTAGGCAATAGTCTGCTCTTATTTAGCCTTTAGCTATTTAGCACATTTTAGCTGGCATGTATGACATGTATGAATGATTTTCTAAGGCTGGAAGACCTCACACATTAGGAGAAAAAGAATCTCTTCCCTGTTCACTGACATCCTGCTACCAATCGTTCTTTTTCTTTCATTATTCCAACTAGACCTGTTTCTGCTTTATCAAATTAGTTTGAGATCTGGTTGACAATCATTTACTGATAGAGAATTTTCACTGCATCCAGAAACTTCAAACACTATGATATTCCTTCTACTTTCATCTTCTTTTTAAAAACTGTAAGTTGTATTATTATGCTAAATAAAAATATCAGATTATACTGATCTTACTTTTGGACTGAGACTTTCCTACCCATATGTCTAACTTGGAATTCTTGTGAATAAAACTGATACCCTAGGAAGTACATATATCTACACACAATCATACAGCATACAACATGCTTGTCTGTACCTACTGCACACACACACACACACACACACACACACACACACAAACACACACACATGTACATTTGGTACTTAACCTTTGACTAGATTTTAAGTGGGAACACTCATTTTTTCTTAGTTGTCTGGGGATGATTTTTGTTCTCAAAATGCTTTGCTTCTAACATCAAGTAGCTGCTGAGAGAAACTCAGCAACAGAGCCTAAACAGAAGAATGAGGGTAGTATTTGTTGAAATAAAAAATTAGATTTTCAATTCCTTGGGGGAATCAACCAAATTCAATATTTTCCTGCTCACTGACATTTTCTTATATTGATGCTTTTTTGGATCTTCTGGAGAAAGGAGGATTAAAAAAAAGAAAACCTTCAGCAAATCAGCTTTTAGATTCAGAAATGGAATTTGGAAGACTGTTTTAGCTAGGCTTTCTGACAATCTCTGATTTAATCAGCTTGAACTGTCTTGAAGACAGTAGCCTCACAAATTCAGTGAAAATATGAGCCGTGGAGAGTGTTTAGAAAAGGAAACAGAGTGCAGTGGTTTAAATAATCCTGGGCCAATAGCATTTGGTAGGTGGAGTTATCATTTGCATTACAGAACTAGATAATTCTGAATGAAGACTTTATACATTGCACATGCTGGATGGATTCCGGTTCTGCTCTTTGTGCAAACAAAACTAGTGACTAGGTAAGTAGGTTTTACTTACCATCTATTAGTGAATGCAGCTTGTTCAATAGGATTTTTGAAAATATATACATGTAAAGGATTTATCAGGAGCCCTCATGAATATTCATGAGTTGATATATTCAGCTGAATGAATTCAGTGAGTGTCAGTGTGTAGCTTGCAGACAAACCTCATCCACAAGGAGGCTACTGACATAGGAATCACTTTGGCGTGTTTTCAGAGGCAAAGCCAGCCTGATAAAGCTCCTTGTGACAGCCTGACTTGCTATTCTTTCAGTATGCTGCCTTTGCTCTGAGCAGCTCCAATATTGAAGCCCCGAGCTTCCCCAATGAAACTGGAGTTTGGAGATTGATCAGCTTTTTAACCAGCCGCACTGGCTGTTATGTGTGTGGTTTTTGTTTTGAATGGTGAAAGCTAGCACTCCATACAAGACATGACAGCAAAAAATTCTTCAAAGGAACTTCTTGCTTCTGAATCTGAGGTTTGCATCAAGACTTTCAAAGAGCAAATGCACTTAGAACTTGAGCTTCCGAGAATCCCGGGAAACCGACCTACATCTCCCAAAATTTCTCCACGCAGTTCGCCAAGGAACTCACCATGCTTTTTCAGAAAGTTGCTGGTGAATAGAAGCATTCGTCAGCGCCGTCGCTTCACTGTGGCACATACGTGGTAAGATGGGACTTGGAGGTGTATACGGTATTGGCAGCAGTGATTTAGAAGTATAGGAAATGGAACATCTTAATTTTGTTCCAAACACATACCACAAGTGTGACAGGAATGGAGAGAGGGCAGCTGAAGGTACACACATGCCCTGTGTGCTAATTTTTCATTGTACTTGCTGTTTGCAGAAAAACGAGAGACTTCAAAATTACGATTTAGCCAATTACATAGCTCATTCTAGATAATGGGGTAGTAAAAGAGTCTTTAAAAGCCAGATTTTTGTTTAGTTTCTGTTGAGGTGGTAGGTGACTTTTTTGTTGTTGTTGTTGTTTATTTTGAGGTAGTTGCTTTTTAATGTATTTTTTGGTACAAGAAACTGTTTTTAGTTTGGTTCTAATTTATTTTATGGCATCATCAGGTTTATAGCCTGCGAACCAGTGAGCTTTTGATATATTGACTTTCATCTTTGCACTAGGAAAAGAAAAGGAAACTAAGTTTCTACTTCTGAAATAGTACAGTTAATTACTCTTATCTTTAAGAGCCTTCTGTTTGAGATAAGTTAATTTAAATTTATAGATAGAGAAATTTATGTCTGTTAGTCCAAGACCCCTTTGTAAAAATTGCACCGATTCTGTCACCTTTGATATATATATATATATATATATATATATATACACACACACACATATACATATTGCAAGGAATGTAAATAGATGAGGTGTCCTCCTTAAACCAATGTATTAATGAAATAAAATTTAAAGGCACAGTAAAATTAAGTCATATTGGCTTGCAAGATTTAGGCAACCCACATTTCTTTAAAGATTATACCTTCTCCCAGATTAAGGTGCCCTTCACAATTGGGTTTCTGTATTTCTACTTTGTTTCATTGAGACCATAACAAAAAGGGAATGAGTAGCTCTTAAAAATTAATTTTAGCAGTAATTATTTTGTGGCTCTAGGCTAGATTGCCAATCAAAATTATAAGCTGAGGACAAAAATTAATATTCTGGGGGATTTTTTCTACTCATCTGTAATATTTGTTTCCTAATGCAATGCATGAAGTGTTAGGAAAATGAAGTTAACCATCAGAGGATGTAGCTTGCTTTTGATGGGTACCATATATTTAGCCAACATATCCTGTACCTGACTAGATATGATATGATTATTCTTTTTTTTCTGACTGTGCACTACTATATGTATCTACTAACTTTATTGGAGAATGTTTGGTGCATGATTTAAACCTTATTATTAATTGGTATCTATTACTCATAGAATATATGTGATTTGCTTTAAAAAAAACCTACCAATTGTTTTAGCATTTTTAGAAAGGCAGGGTTTATAGAAAAGTATGCTTTAAGTTGAGGAAGTCCTGTCTCTCATGCTTTATCCAATCTCTGACATATGCATATTTTCACAGAGTTTGCTGAATGGTATAATTAAACAGAAGAAGATAACTCTATTGTTAATTAGTTCTCCTAAAAGGAGCACATGTACAAAATATACAAATAATTAATAAATGGACAGATGGGTCTTATTATTTAAGTCAGTAATAAACTATTTTTGTCCTCAAAGGATTTAATTTAATAAAGTATTTTATAAAAGATTCCTCTTAAGACCTTGGTAATATCTTCCTCAATATAGGGGGATTTTTTTTCCCCTCTGCATGTAATAACGTGACCTTTCTTTTTCTTAGAATAGATTTTTGATGTGCTAGGAACATAGAACTATAAATACTGGTGTTATTTTTTTCTTTTCAAATAACTCAAATTTTAGAATGATTAAAGAGCCAGTTTTACTCATGCATTATACAGATATTTCTTGCAGTAAGTTGCAAAAAGAACAATTTAATGATATTTGAGGTTACTTATGCTAATAAGATAATCCACTTTCAGATGAGTTAAAAAAATTACCAAAAAGAACATGTATGACTTTAGTATAATGGTAACATAGTATAGACTTAGAGCTCATTAATCATCTGATGTATAAAATAACTTCAGTTATGACTATGATTCATTTTCTTCCATTTTCCTCCCAACTCATACACTCCCATGCTTATATTTCTTAGTATAGCTGTTTCTTCAACTCTTGATTACATCTGCATTTATTCCTATGTTTTTGTCTGACTATGTGCTTAACATTTCTCAAATGTATTTTCATTAAACATACAATGGAAATGTCACTTTGGGGAAAATAGACATGTATCTTCTGTATTTCAATGACTTTTCCCCAAATCTTAAAAACTTTATGTTGTTTCTTTTGCATAGCATAGGAAACAGTTACATAAGGAAATAGAGACATAAGAGCATTAATTTTGACTCTATTGTAATACAATTGAACCAGCCTTTCATGATCAATGATTGGTGTTTTCTAAAGCATACATTTAAGTTAGAAATAAGTCCAAGATATGCACTTAAAAGTCTCTAAAAACATGTTATTACTTTGCAGTAGACAGTAAACTTCTTTTAAGAAGATTGGATGGTTTGGATTCCAAATTAAAGTAATTTTCATGATGAAACTAAACAATGCAGAAGATGCAGTTTATATCTGTAAACCAAATAGTTTGCTTTTTAAATTTTTAGTTATTTGTAGATTTGGTCAGATGAATGTGCTGTTCTGGTTTTGAAAACCCAAGTTGTGAAGTACAGGCTAATGACAGAAGATTTAGGAAACATGAAATTCTAACTCTGGTATTGTTTTTAAAAAATATCTGAAGGAAAGTAAATACCCAATATGATGTCACTAATCAGAATATTTCATACCTAATATGGATGGAATTGGCATGATTATCTTGTCTTTTTAACCTTGGGCAGAACTTCAGTTACTCCATCTTTGACATATGGGAATCTGTCCTACTTTTGTGATGGAGAGCAATCTTCCTACACCCTTGATCGGTACAATAGTATTACTGCTTTGTAGCCCAGATATTGGAAAATCCATTGTCATAATCAACTCATATAATTTTTATGCAGTATGCCCCCCAGTAGATATTTAAAAATCCTGTAGTGATCCACATGAATCTTTAGTTCATTATCAATGCGTCCCAAGGTTTTTTTTTTTTTTAATTCACTCATCATATATAATAGGTATTAGCAAGAAATGAAAAACATTCAGAGTTGGAATACACACAGTAGGTGTACTCCAACAACTTCTACATTTTAAGTCCTTCACTAGAATGTTCACCTATATTATCTTATTTCAGTTTTCTATTTTCATTCTCAGTATTATGTTTTGCAGATGTATAAATTCTTTCAATTGCTTTAGCTTCTTTAAAAATTTTCAATTTCTTTATTCATTACTTAAACTTGGAGCCACCACTCCAGATTTCCAAATTCTCCTTGCATTAGGAATCCTCAAAGTGAACACGAGCTCCATTGTTTGGTGATATAAAAATGTAGAGTAAAAACATATCATATACAGCAATATGTTGAGGAAATGTTCAGTAGGAAGATTACTACCAGAATTCTCAGAAAAGCTTATTGCATATTCACTAACTCCAAATCTGAGACAACTTCTGAGACACAATGTCATCCCAACTATCTTTGTGGCCTACCTATTATGGACTGGCACTTGCCACACAGTCTCTGTAACTTTTTCAAACACATCTCCTATGCTAGTGTTCTAACCTTATTAATCCATTCTCCTGCTACTGGTGCTCTTAAATACATCTGGAGCCTACTATGCACCATCCACAATGGCTCTCTTGTTGAAGAACAAATGTGCTATTAAGAATCAACCTCTGTAATTATATGCTTACATACAGAAATAGCATGCATTTATTTAGCAGGTATTATGACAAATGTTCAGGTTCTTCCTTTTCCCTAATTTAGTTTTAACTATTTCTTGAAAGTCTTCTTCATTTTAACAAATATTTGGGAAGCATTTACTTTTATGGCTAATAATTTAATGTAAAAGTACTAAAGGCCATATTTTATACTCTAGAGAGAAAAAATATTATTCAGTCATAAAGAAGAATTCAAGTTTGTGCTTTGTAAGGAATGAATGGAGGTGGTTATCTTAATACTAACCAATGCAAGCCTGATTCAGAAGGCCAAAGGCAAAGACAAACATCTTTGTGAATATACACATGATTTTATGCATCTATGTACACATATAGATGTATAGATATACATTTATTTGTGTGTATGATTACTTTGCAATCACAGGAATCATTGAGGAAATTAGCAGGATGGGGAATATGAGACTCTTAGAGGATTAGAAATACTGAAATTCATTGCATCTAGGAATAAAGATGGACAGATGAAGCTCATTGAAAGCTGGGTACAGAAATGAGGGAAGCAAGAGTAGGCAAGGGGAGGTAATCTGATTGAAGTACTGTATGTGCATGTTTGAGATACCAAAATGAAGCTGCTTTGGACAACTAACATGCACATTAATAAAATGAATATTAAGAAGGTGAAATGTGTCCTGTCTTGGATGTTGTAGGAGCAGGAACCTGAACAATGAAGATAAAAAAGAGTGTGAATATAGTCCAAACATTGTTTTGAAAGTGTGAAAATAGAACAATGAGGATCACTAAGTTTGGTTTGAGAAGAGAGGAGAGGGGATAAAGAGAAAAACAGAAGGAAGAATTTGATTAAAGTATGTTGCATTTATATATGGACATGTCAAAATGAAACCCCATAACTAACTCATGCTAATAAAAAATGGAAAAAAGACATACTTAACAAGATAATATTGGATAACTGGAAAAGAATAAAAACAAATAATAAATATGGTTTATGCTTACCATTTTAGCATATTTAGTTAGAGCAAAAAATATAATGTAGTTCTAGTTTGTTAGCTAAATCTAATGAATCTTTGTTGGTTATTATTTTGAAATTTTTTTGTATTATACAATTTTGAGAGCTGTCCATATTTTTACATGTTTACCTATTGAAGAAAAATATTTATTCAAAGCATCTTATGCCCCAGGCCATATTAGAAGGAAATTAGAAGGAACTCAGCCCTCAAAGAGCTCATATCCTAGCTCTGGAAGACAAACTTGTGTATTAATAATTAATCAGTTAAGTGTGAATAATACTATTAAAGTGTGATACTCAGTATGTCATATCACTAAAGAATAAGACAATGTGTTTGAGAAGGTGTAGAGAAGAGATGTCACTTGAGTTTGGTATTGAAAAATGAATGAGTCTCCAGGAGAAAGGACAGAAAGGACATCTTTCTAGCCCCAAACAACAATATTAAACAAACAAAGGAAATGGAAAGACTTGGAAAACATTATACTAAGTGAAGTAAGCCAGACCTGAAGAAACATAGGCTTCATGGTTTGCCTCATTTGTAATAATGAGAATGCGCCTATAAATCTACAAGTAAACCCCTGGGATATTAAGAGACAAATCATTACACCTGGACACCATTAATTACACAGTAGTCTAAGCATCCGCACAGTGAGAACAAAGAAGGATATTCTTAGGAGAGGATTGCAAGGGCTTAATAGCTATGTGCATATATATGGTTATATAAAATAATGCCTATGAAAATGAACTCCAAGAAATTGAATGTTTTTGTTTCTTCTTTCCTTCTGTCTTTGGTTAATTCTGTTCTGTTTCTGTTTCTGACTTCTGTAGCCTTTGTCTTGTATATAAGTTTATCTCATTTGGGAAGGGGAAGGGGAAGTACAGAAAAGGTGAGACGAATGGTGAACCAACTCAGCAGTGAAACCCACTAGACACTATGTTGGTAATGAACTATATAACTTGGAGGGTGGGGAGGGTGGAAGGAAGCTGGGAAGGGTAAATCTGGGAGAGATTGAAGGAGGGGGTGCATTGTTCAAAAGGAAGGAAATGTACTCATTACCTGACTTAGGTAACTGTAATCCCTCTGTACATCACATTTATAATAAAAATTTAAAAATCTAAAAAACAAAGAAACAAAAATACTCTCATTTATTCAGTACTAACACTGTATTTAGTACTGTTTTAAGTGAATTTACTGATTTAATCTGAAAGCAAACCCCATAAGTTATGTTCTAAAGAATGAGTGTTTCTTGTTAAAATATTTAAGATCAAAAGTCTTTCAGATGGTTTTATTTTCAATTTTGCAACATTTGCATAATACAATGAGATATCTTGAGGTTGAACCCAAGGCAACACATGAGACTCTTCTGTCTTTCACATTCATCTTATATATATCCTTTGAAATTAATCCAACATTTCAAAGTTACTTTGTATATGAAACAAAGTTTCACAGTGTGACATTTTCTTCTTAAGATACCATATTAGTGCTCAAAAAGTTTCAGATTTTGGAGCACTTCGTATTTTTTTAAATTTTGAATTAGGAAGGCTTAGCCTGTATTATTATTTCCATTTTATTGGCCAGGGAATGAAGGCTATGTCATAATAATGAAGGCTAGAGAAAAATTACAGATCCTCTGTTTGGGTTGGGATTACACTGTGAGCCTGGGTAAAGTAAGTCTGGTTCTCTGGAATTGATGTAAAGCTGTACGTTGGATAAATAGAAAGTAAAGCTGTGGTGGTTGATTGGCGTTACACCACGTAGTGCCATATCTTAGCTATGGTAAATAATGCTGCAATAAACATGGTTGTGCTGGTAGCTTTGGTATGACTTTGTTTGTGATCATTTGGGTAAATGCCCAAAAGTGGAATTGCTGGGTCAGAGGGGAGCTCTATGTGGAGTCTTTTGAGGAACCTCCATACTGCTTTAAAAGTAGTTGAACAAGTTTACACTCCCACCAACAATGTAGTAGGGTTCCCTTCTGTCCACATTCCCTCCAGTATTTGTTGTTATTAGAGTTCTTGATTATAGCCATTCTTACTGGGGTGAGGTGTTACCTCAATGTTGTCTTGATTTGCATTTCTTTTATAGCTAGAGAAGTTGAGTATTTCTTCATGTGTCTATTTGGCCATTCTTATTTCAGAGAAGTATCTCTTTACGTCTTTAGCCCACTTATTAATTGGGCAGTTGTTTCCTTGAGGATTTGATGTTGGGAGATTTAATTTTTTGATTTCTAAGTATATTTTAGATATGAGACTATTGTCCATTGTATGGCTAGTGAAGATCTCCCAGTCCATGGGCTTTCTATTGATCTTGCTAGCTATGTCCTTTGCCTTGCAGAAGCTCTGCAGTTTCATGCAATCCCATTTGTCCAACCTTTCTTTAATTTGTTGTGTTTCTGGGTCTCTACTAAGAAAATTTCAGCCTGTGCCAAAGAGCCCTAGAGTTTCTTCTATTCCTTCCTGTAATGTTTTCAGAGAGTCTGCTTTTATTTTGAAGTCTTTGATCTGTTTGGAGTTGATTCTGTTGCAGGGTGATATATACAGATCTAGCTTTAGTTTTCTACAAGTGTTTAACCAATTTTGCCAGCACCATTTACTGAAAAGGCTGTCTTTCTTCCATTCTATTTCTTTTGCTTGAGAAGAGGGTTTTGTGTAGGTTTTCTATATAGGTTTTATTTGGAGAGGTAATTTCAAGGCTCTTTGAAGAATGGATTAGGGAATGATGTGATTGGGCATTTGACAGATAATGACTTATAATTACATTGTAGATCCTATAACATTGAAAACTGTACTTGAATACTTGGCATCCCTTTATCACCTACAACAGATGCTCGGCACAGTGGTAGCTTGCACACTACCACCACATGCATCGCACGATCATAGTGGAAATTGCTTGGAAAGATGGGTGCATCTATGAAAACACTATTAACTCAGTCCCTATTTACCAAAAGTGTCTTGAGTTGTGTTTTAAGCACAGAATAATAATTATCTTATTATTTGAATCAAATAACAGTGGAAATCTGTGCCTTCTATCCTGAGTGTATTACTTTAATCAGAGCGAGTATTTTTATCAGTAAGTCCAGAAATAGTGTTTAACTAGCCTTTTGCTGTTCTCAGGCCTTCCATTTATTGGACTTTTAAAAAAAGATCCTTATTGTAAAAAAGGCTTTGTAAAGTAATGGTGTAAACTCTCAGGACAAATGCTTGTAGGTGAACTGGGAAGCTTTCCTGCTGTCTGACTTAAAGTTTTAGCATTCTTTGCATAATCCCATTTGCTCTCTGTTCCCATTTCTTCCTCTTTTACTATCTCCCAGTTTTGCTTGAATTTAACAGTGTTCCCTTCTTTTTACAACACTGTCAAGTCTTAGCCACATTATTCTTGGGGCATTGAAATGATTCTTAGACACAGATCTGAAAGGCTAAGCATGGTTTATAAGCTCTACATTGTCTGGCCTTGCGCTAACTCTGACCTCATCTCCTGTGCTGTAGCCTTGTAAGCCTTCTGGTCTCCAGTAAACCAAATCTTCCACCTTTGTTCTTGTTTTCTTCTGCTTAGAATATTAGTACCATAGATGCCATTCAGGCTTCCATTTAGGCTTTAGCTCAAGTATCAGTCTAGAGAGATCTTGAGTAGCCTACCCCAGTTAAAAACAAGACTGACACCCTTCCATGCTCTAGTTTTTTACTCTGCTTTATTTTTTTAATTGGCACTCCTCATTACCTGAATAAACATTATAGACATGCTTTCTCATTATATTAGTTTATTCCTCCCATTCATTGTGTGTGCCCTTGCTAAACTGGATTGGGTCTTGTTTTCTTTTTCCCAGGAACTCACAAAAAAGGCTGATACCTGAGACATATTTGTCTAACAAAGTTAAAGAAAGCATGAATATTGTTCCTTTCCTGCTCATTAGTCACAGATCATGCTTCCTTTAGCCTAATATGAAAGAGGAGTAAAGGAAGCTTAGTTCATAATACTTGTTCAGAAAGCATCTTTTTTCTATCCATTTCTTAATAGTTCCTCTCTTTACATCAGCCAGCTACTCTAACATGCTTCCTATTTTGTGTTCTATGATGTTGGAAATGCAGGGTTCATTACTGTATCTCACTAGAGGCTAAGCATTTTACACAGTATCCTATTTAATTAAGCCACCATATTCAAATCATAACCTCTAACCTGTAGTGCTGTAAAGTCAATATTCGTCTATAGCACTGAACATTTATTTCTTTTGTTATTCTTCATGCAACAGACTGTGCGGCTGGTGCTTCAGCTCAGGAGAGCTCTACATATCTCTCATTAACTGAGTGGAAAGAGATGCAATCTATTTGTTACTTAGCTTCAAAATGTTTGCATATTCTATATTAGAATGTTTAATTATCAAAGTATTGCACTGATGCAATATTTATAATACTAACATTAGCAGTAGCTATAACAAGTTGAGCTCTTTATTGGATTTCTACAGGGAACATGGAAGTAAGAGTTCACAACTTACTGAGCAAGAAAAGCACAAATTAAACAATCTTTGCTTTCTATGCTTTACCAGGCATAGAACTTTTTGCTTAGTTCTATCTGTATTTCTCTGAACAGAAATGTTCAAGATCTCTGTCATTCATATAATCTTATTTGACACAGGTATGTTTGAATACCAGTGTGTGAATTTAAATAAGATGCTTTTATTATACCTTAAGTATTTTCTATCTGAGAAACACTAGGGATGGCTGTATCTCAGGGATGTCTGATTCTGGGTTTGAACAAGTCAATACAAATAACTATGGGCTTGAGCAGTTTTGGGAGATTTGCATACAGATTTCATAGTGTGTGTGTGTGTGTGTGAAAATACCGTACAGAGGGGTTACAATTAATGAGTACATTTCATATCAAGCATTGTTGCGTCCTCCTTTGTTTCCCATTCCACCCCTTCCCATCCCCCTTCTCCCCCCCAGAGGTACCATGTTTTCCCTTATTTGCAATAACTAATATATGTCTGAGACAAGCAGAAACAGTCAGATAAGTTGATGTTAGGTGAAATGAACCCCAATAAGGACTCAAATGTTTTTTCTTTCTTGCTATTATTTCTAACATATTTATAAGATATTTCTTTGTTGCTTTGTATGTCCCTCCCCCATAGTATAACCCTTGTTTTCACTGTATTTCATGTTGGTATAATGATTCCATAACTTCTGAGTACTTACAAACCAATTTAAGAGATTGATGAATGGAGAGAAGAGTGATATGTAGCTGTGCTTGACAAAGTTATTGACATTTCTAGGTAATTTATACCATATAAATCATGTGCATCTAATATGGCAGCTGGATACATGAGGAAGATGAAAGTATCTATGGGTCAAAAAGAGGCCATTGGTAGCAAAAAATTAAAATAAACAGTTAAATGGTTCAATGAGTGTTTTTATGTACATGTTTATGTTATACTACATGTTTATGTTATGTTTATAACATTAATATTGTGAAACACAATATGTTTCCTCATCACTCCACATATGAGATCATTTGTACATTTTCTTTTAGTAGAGGAGAGAAGATAGAGAACAAAGGCTGATAAACATTTGGTATGCACTGATACCCGTTCTGTTAGCAAATTCTCATATCCAATTTCCGAGTTTAGTTTTCAGCAAATTTATTCAGCAATTTATTCAGTTATGAATAAATGTGTGGCCCTGTGCTTTAAAAGTGAACTTCTAGTTCGAAGCATCTACAATAGGTTGTTACTTGATACATTGTTGGGTTTTGGTACTTGAAGTGGTTTCTAAGAGCATGTGTGTGTTAAGCTTTTCTTCAAGAGGGATGAGAGTTATTTTTCTAGAACTATAAAACTTCTGTCATTGTAATCAATATTTTATAATCTTATACCACACTTGGATTCTATCATTGTCTAATTTTGATGGTACTGTGATTTTAAGTTTTACTATGAATCTTTCTTGTATGCTACTTTATCTAGAGTCTAGGAAACTAGACTACTGGTTGTCAAATGTTTTCTCTGGATTTACTGCTGAAATTTTAGATTAACCTATTAGTTGTCTTAAACTATAATTTCTTCATTTATAATATTCATACAAGAGACTTGTGTTTAAATATTTGCAAATGTCACTTTAGTTAAAACACCCACTTATCTAACTGGATACCATGTATGTCTTGAGACAAAGTATTAAAGTATGTAGGTCTTTGTTTCATGTATGATAGCTATGCATAAATATTGCTATCTAACTGAATCTAAACATATATAAATACACACATTATTGTCAGGCTTAATTGTTAAAACAGAAGTTAATTTTTGTTTTTGAAAAGCAAGTCTGCTTTGGAATGGGCCTATTTGTAAGACTCAAAGCACACATGGGTTTGTAATGAAATAAATTCACAATGCCCACACTTAAAACATGTACTATACTATAAAAACAAAATGTGATTCATTTATTATCATCTAACAATAAAATCCTAATGAACCAAGGTAATCTATGCTAAAATGCAATAATTTTCAGGAGACCCAGTAGGAACTCAGTGTCTTAGAAGAAATGTCTAATTTTCTAGTGGTGTTTGGATATCATCAATATATTTCAAGAAGCCATTTAAAAAGCCAGTGTCAGTCACTGTGTAGAAGAGATTAAAAGGAACCATTATGAAATCATTCCATCCTCTTGCACCAATAAGCTTGAAAGTCAAGAAGAAAAAAAAAACCCAAACAAACGTAAGAGTTGCTTCATCTATTTCAGGATCCTGCATATAAAAGCCAATATAAGATTCAGTGAACAAATGCCTGGGAAGAATTCCAGTGCCATCTAAAACTCATTTATCTCAAGATGTCTCCTAGCTTTCTTTTCCAGAATTAACAAGCTCAGACTGTGGGGGATCCCAGAGTGCTTCCATGCCTCACTGAGCTGATTATCTCAGCTGTTTATACAGGAAACCTTATCAAAACTGTTTATACTCTCTACAGAAAGATCAGGGAAGACAGAACAACAACAACAAAACCCCAAGGTATCAGTCTCTCTCTTGGTGTCTTCACTGTCCAGTACTATCAATGAAGATTTTTTTCCAATGAATTCCATATATACATTTTTATTTCATAGGGGGTAACATCGGCTTCTGACTTAACCTATGAGACTCCTTAACTCGGTTTAAGCTCACCTATAAAACACAGTTGTGTCCCTAACATGCTCATGTTTAGCAAAACAACATGGAAACTTGAGGGATGGGGGATGGGGTGGGGAAAAAGCAAGTGGTCTGGTTTAAAGAGCAGTGAATTTGAATTCTTTTTTCAAGTATCTTATTTATTTTTTGTATTTATGTGGCACCAAGGAATTGAACCCAGGGCCTCATGCATGCTAGGCAAGCACTCTACCAAGCCACATTCCTTACATGTGAGTTTGAATTCCAACTGTACCTTTTACTCCTCCCTGGGTTTGGAAAAAACATCCAATATCCCCAGGTTCCTTTTTCTGCATCTGCAAAATTACAAAAGTAAACATGCTGTGTTTTACCTCACGTTCACGAAGATTAATTGAAGTAATATAAGTAAACTGTTTAGTATAATCCCTGGCCAATGTGATGAAATTATTAAACACTTTACTCATGTATCCAGAGCTCATAATTTCTTATAACAACTTACATAACATATCATATTAATTACTTTAATATTTTATGCTATAGCTTACTTGAATAGGTTTTTATTGAATAACTGCAATATAACTTCAATGGCTATTTTCTGACTACTTGGATTTTAATTTTATGGGAGATTACTTTATCTTGAACTTCATGTTAAGTGTCTTTATTCCAATAAAATATTTTTACAATTTTAAAAAGTCATTGTGCTATGGGATATAATCATACTCATTCTTCAGAAATAACTGGCCATAAAATAATATTTCTAGTTTAAAAGAGTAAAATACTCTTTGAATGTGGTACTTTTCTCTATTAATGGAATCAGATAACTATGAAATATTTTAAATTTATACTAAGGCAATACATTTCAACTAACTTTTTTCTTTAAATAAGTTTTTTATTGAAAAAATACTGTACATAGGGGTTACAATCACATAAGCAAGTTAATGAGTACATTTCTTATCAAGCATTGTTGCCTCCTTCTCTGTTTTTCCCCTACCATCCCTTCCCTCCCATCTCCACAAGTACATCCCCCCCCCCCAACCCCCGCCTACCCTGCCTAAATTGTAAAGTTTGTTTTTCAACATACCGTCTTGTACAGCTCATTGTTGCAATGGGTCTACCTGTCTCCCTACTTAAACAATTTGTTTTTTCCCTTCCGCTCCCCAAATCATACCAACATCAAATACAATGAAAACAGGGGTTATACCACGGGGGAGGGACATACAGAGCAACAAAAAAATCATGTGGGCCGGGCGCTGGTGGCTCACGCCTGTAATCCTAGCTACTCAGGAGGCTGAGATCTGAGGAAATCCGTTCAAAGCCAGCCTGGGCAGGAAAGACTGTGAAACTCCTATCTCCAATAAACCACCAGAAAACCGGAAGTGGCGTTGTAGCTCAAGTGGTAGAGCGCTCTCCTTGAGCTGAAGAGCTGAGGGACAGCACTCAGGCCCAGAGTTTAAGCCCCACGACTGACAAAAAAAAAAAAAAAATCACGTGATACCTTATAAATAAGTTAGAAACAATAGCAAGAAAGAAAAAACCACTTGTGTCCTGATCTTGGGGTTCATTTCACTTAACATTATCTTATCTGACCTTTTCTGCTTGTCTCAGATATATATTAGTTATTGCAAATAAGGGAAACCATGGGACCTCTGTTTCCATTTCCTAACAAATGGGGTAGTGTCATTCTTTCTGATGGAGGCATAGACTTCCATTGTGTATATATACCACATTTTCTTGATCCATTTATCTACTGAGGGGCATCTGGGTTGGTTCCATATCTTAGCTATGGTAAACAGTGCTGCAATGAATATAGTTGTGCTGGTAGCTTTAGTATGGTCTTGTTTGTGATCATTTGGGTAAATGCCCAAAAGTGGGATTGCTGGGTCATAGGGGAGCTCTGTGTCGAGTCTTTTGAGGAACTTCCATACTACTTTCCAAAGTGGTTGAACAAGTTTATACTCCCACCAACAATGTAGTAGGGTTCCCTTCTGTCCACATTCTCTCCAGCATTGATTGTTATTGGAGTTCTTGATTATAGCCATTGGAACTGGGGTTGTTTTGATTTGCATTTCTTTTATGGCTATAGAGGTTGAGCATTTCTTCATGTGTCTATTGGCCATTCTTATTTCCTCTACAGAGAAGTTTCTCTGTAAGTCTTTAGCCCATTTATTTATTGGGCAGTTTTTTCTTTGAGGATTTGTTGTTAGGAGATTTAATTTTTTGAGTTCCAAGTATATTTTAGATATGAGACCCTTGTCCATTGTATGGCTAGTGAAGATCTCCCAATCTGTGGGCTTTCTACTGATCTTGATAGCTATGTCCTTTGCCATGCAGAAGCTCTGCAGTTTCATGCAATCCCATTTGTCCAACCTTACTTTGATTTGTTCTGTTTCTGGGTCTCTATTAAGAACATTTCATCCTGTGCCATGGAGACCTAGGGTTTCTTCTATTCCTTCCTTTAAAGTTTGCAGGGTGTTTGCTTTGACTCCGAGGTCTTTGATCCACTTGGAGTTGATTCTGGTGCAGGATGATATAGAAAGATTTAGCTTTAGTTTTCTACAAGTGATTAACCAATTTAGCCAGCACCATTTACTGAAGAGGTTGTCTTCCTTTCATTCTATTTTTTTTAGCTCCTTTATCGAAGATTAGATGGCTCTAGGTCTGGGGTTCATTTCTGGGTTTTCAATCCTATTCCACTGGTCCTGAGGTCTGTTCTTGTGCCAGTACCAAGCTGTTTTGTTTACTATGGCTTTGTAATAGAGTTTGAAATTTGCTATTGATATTCCTTCAGCATTGTTCTTTCTGTTAAGGATCATTTTTGCTATTCAGGGACTTTTATTGTTCCATATGAATTTTTGGATTGCCTCTTCTATTTCCTTAAGGAATGAGGTTGGAATATTGATAGGTATTACATTGAATTTGTAGATAGCCTTGGGAAGTATTGCCATTTTCAGGATGTTGATCCTTCTAATCCAGGAGCATGAGAGGTTTTTATACTTCCTAAGTTCTGTTTTGATTTCCTTTTTCAGGTTTTTAAAGTTTTCATCATAGAGGTCCTTCACTTCTTTGGTTAAGTTAATTCCTAGGTATTTTATTTTTTGTGGGGCTATTACAAATGGAGTTGCTTTCCTAATTTCAGCCACACTTTTCTCGTTGTTGGCATACAGAAAAGTCATTGATTTTTGAGGGTTAATTTTATACCCTGCTACTTTGCAAAAGTTTTGAATCAGCTTGAGTAATTTGGGAATGGAGTCCGTGGGATTCTTTAAATACAAGATCATGTCATCTGCAAAGAGGGAGAGTTTTACTTCATCTTTCCCTATTTGGATCCCCTTTATGTTTGCGTCTTGTCTTATTGCTGTAGCTAATACTAAATTGAAGAGAAGTGGAGAGAGTGTACATCCTTGTCTCATTCCTGAGTTTAGAGGAAATGGCTTTAATTTTTCACCATTAAATATAATGCTGGCTGTAGGTTTGTCATATACAGCCTTTATTGTATTGAGGAATGTTCCATGGATTCTTAGTTTTTCCAGAGCCTTCATCATAAAGGGGTGGTAGATCTTTTAAAATGCTTTTTCTGTATCTATTGAGATAAACATGTGGTTCTTATCCTTGCTCTTGTTGATGTGATGAATTATATTAATTGATTTGCATATATTGAACTGGCTTTGCATCCCTGAAATGGATCCTGTTTGATCGTGATGTATGATTTTTTAGATGAATTGTTGAAATCGATTGGCCAAAATTTTGTTGAGAAGTTTTGCATCGATGTTCACCAAAGAAATGGTTCTATAGTTCTCTTTAGTCTCTGCCTGGTTTTGGGATGAGTGTTATGATGGCTTCATAGAAAGAGTTCAGTAGTGAACTTTCTCCTTCAATTTCATTGAAGAGTTGAAAGAGTATTGGTGTGAGTTCTGTGTTGAAGTCCTTGTAGAATTCTGCTGTAATTCCATCTGGTTCTGGGCTTTTCTTAGATGGAAGGTCTCTTATTGCTGTTTCTATTTCAATGCTTGAGATGGGCCTGTTAAGTTGGTTTAAATTATCTTGGATTAGTTTTGGCATGCCGATATTTGCTAGGAAATCGTCCATTTCTTCCAGGTTCTCAAATTTATTAGCATAAAGGTTTGAGAAGTATTTCCTTATAATGTTCTGGATCTTGGTTGTTTCTGTGGTGATGTTTCCATTCTCATCTCTGAGATTGTTTATTTAGGTGTGTTCTCTTCTTTTTCTGATAAGATTTGCTAAGGGTCTGTCATTTTGTTAAATTTTGAGGAATCAACTCTTTGTTTTGTTGATTCTTTCTATGGTTTTTTTGGATTCTAATTCATTTAATTTTAATTATTTCTTTCCCTCTACTGGATTGGGGTTTAGCTTGCTACTCTTGTTCAAGGAGTTCAGATGTCTCATTAAATTGTTGGTTTCAGATTTCTTCAATTTGTTGAAGTAGGAACTCAAAGCTATAAACTTGCCTCTGAGTACTGCTTTTGCTGTGTCCCAAAGGGGCTGGTAATTTGTGTATTCATTTTTGTTGAATATCATGAACATTTGAATTTCCTTTCTAATCTCTTCCATGACCCACTGGTGATTCAACAGTGTGTTGTTCAGTCTCCATGTGTTACAGGGCTTTCTTTGGTAGCTTTTGGTTTTGAATTCAATTTTATTTCCTTGTGGTCTGAGAGAATGCAGGGCATAATTTCAATGTTTCTGAATTTGGACAAGTTTGCTTTGTGACCTAAAATGTGGTCTATTTTGGAAAATGTTCCATGTGCTGCTGACAAAAATGTGTATTCTGATGCTGCTGGGTGAAATATTCGGTAGATGTTTGTTAGATCTAGTTGATCTATGTAGTTGTTTAGATCTGTGGTTTCTCTGTTGAGTTTTTGCTGAGTTAATCTATCAAGTGGGGATAGTGGTGTGTTAAAATCCCCAACAATTAATATCTTTGGATCTGTGTGAGATTTGAGGGAAAGTAGTTTTTCTTGGATAAATTTGGGTGCTCCATTGTTTGGCAAATTGATATTTAGAATTGTAATATCCCCCTGGAGGAGAGATCCCCTAATTAGTATGTAGCGACCTTCTTTTTTTTTGGGGGGGGGGTCTGGTTGTGGAGCCTGAACTCTGGGCCTGGGCACTGTCCCTCAGCTCTTCAGCTCAAGGTTAGCACTCTACCACTTGAGCCACAGCGCCACTTCCGGCTTTTTTCTTTTTACTTATGTGGTGCTGAGGAATCTAACCCAGGGCCTCAGGCATGCAATGCAAGCGCTCTACCACTGAGCCACCTTCCCAGCCCCTGTAGTAACCTTCTTTAGCTCTCCTCACTAATTTTAATTTGAAATCTATTTTATCTGATATTAGGATTGCAACTCCCGCCTTTTTATGGGGGCCATTTGCTTGGTAGACTTTATTCCAGCTTTTTACTTTCAGAATAGAAAGATCTTGCTTTTTAATACAACTAAACAGTCTGTTGCTTAATTGGAGAGTTTAGTCCATTAATGTTGAGAGTTAGGACTGAGAGGTGTTTGGTAGTTCCTGCCATGTTATTCACCCTCTTGGGGGCTGCGACATGAGTTCTTCCTATGGTTCTTGGATTCTCAGTTTGGGTACTGTTTCTTGGCCTTTATTATGCTCTTGTTGGTTTTTATGTGTAGAACATCTTTAAGTATCTTTTTGTAGGGCTGGTTTGGTGGAGATATATTGTTTCAGTTTTTCTTTACTATGGAAGGTTATTATTTGGCCTTCCATTATGAAGGAGAGTTTAGCGGGGTATATTGTTCTTAGTTGATAGTTGTTTGTCTTTAGTGGGTGGCATACATCATTCCAGACTCTTCTTGCTTTAATTGTCTCTGCTGAGAAATCTGAGGTGATTCTAATTGGTTTTCCTTTATAGGTGATTGATCTTTTCTCATTGACAGCTTTAAGGATCTTTTCCTTGGTCTGAATTGATCCTGTATGGATTCTGATGTGACGGTGGGATGTCCTGTTCTGGTCTGGTCTA
This sequence comes from Dipodomys spectabilis, assembly GCF_019054845.1. NCBI lineage: Eukaryota > Metazoa > Chordata > Mammalia > Rodentia > Heteromyidae > Dipodomys > Dipodomys spectabilis. Next base: position 37,228,448 of record NW_024870679.1, on the reverse strand, counting down.
TTTGGGGTTCTAAAAGCTTCTTGTATCTGAATAGGCCTATCTTTTTGCATGTTTGGGAAGTTCTCTGCTAGGATCCTGTTAAATGAAGTTTCTAGATCATTAGCTTTTGTTTCTAGGTGCTCCTCTACACCCATTATCCTCAGATTAGGCCTTCTGATGGTGTCTTCCAAATGTTGACTAGATCTATCATATTTCTTGGATTTGTCTTGGATAGTTGTATGTTCTTTCTCATAATATCTAGGCTGTCTTCAGTACCTGAGATTCGATCTTCTGTATGGTCTAACCTACTGTCAAGACTTTCTACTTCGTTTATTATTTCCTTTCCTCCTATTTGGTCTGCATTGATGGCTTCAAATTCTTCGTTGGAGCTTTGTTTTAGATCTTGTATGAATTTCTTTAATTCCTTAATTTGGTGTTCAGTGTTTACTGTCAAATCACTTAGTTGATTAGTTATGGTTTCCTTGGACTCCCTTTCATTCTGACAAGCTTCATTTCAGCATTCCCTTTGTGGTCTCTCTCTATTCCTTCAGCAGTCTGTTTATGGATTCCATGAATCCTCTATTGATCTTTGTCTAGTCTCATCCTGCTCACACAATTCCTGTATTACTCTTTGATTAACTTCTTCATGCTCATGCAATTCCTGTCTTTCTGTTTGACTGTTCTCAGCCTGCTCACACAATTCCTCTGTTTCTCTTTGACTGTTCTCATCCTGCTCATGCAAATCCTGTATTACTCTTTATTCTTATCCTGGTCACATAATCCCTGGTCACAAAATCAAAGATAATCTTTGATTATCTTTCTCACGCTCATGAGATTCCTGCAGTAATTTTTGGTTAGCCTCAATATGCTTGTGAAGTTCCTGTGTTAATCTTTGGTTTGCTCCCTATCATGCTCGCACTGAGTCCTTTGCAGGTTTTCAATCTTTTTATTCACCATGTTCACTAGTAGTGTTTGTAGAGCTTTTTGGGAACTCTCCTCTGGATTATTCATTAACTGTTCTGTCACCTGATTATTCTGAGTGGGAGCTGAGATACCTGGACTTGTAATTTTTCTTTTGTTTCTCTGGCTTGTTCTGCCCATTTGGTATGTAAGTAACCCCAATTTTGTGCTAGAACAAAATATTAAGGCAAGCATCAACCAGGGTACTGTAGTTGCACAGTCAAAATGGCTGCAGATACAATCTAGTTCAAGAGATATAATCAAACAACTATGGATTAATGGGCTAAGAACATTCAAGAGGATTTCAGCAAACCAGAAATTATTAGGTTTATGGAGAATTGTGGGAAAAAATAGGATTAGACGGATATGGAGAAGTAAAAGGAGAGTGAATTTAACTAAGTTCTAATTCTCAGAGAGGGAAATGGATGGGACAGAATGATAGGAGAGAGAAAAAAAACAAGAAAAAAATGGAAAAGCAAAAATTTAAATTTAGAAAATGAAACACTTAAAAATTGTGTAAGTATAAAGAACTGATATTGAGAAAATAAAAGGATAGGATGAGAGTTGGGGAAAGATAAGAATGAAAAATGAAAAACAAAAATTCTTAAAATTGAAATACTTGAAAGTTATATAGGTATAAAGAAATAATACTACTATTAAAGAAGTTAAGCCTAAGAGGTTGTGAATTGAGAAATAAGTTTCTGGATTATGTATGTACACAATGGGTGATAAGGTCTAATAATCAACAATGGGTATATATCTGGGGATGAGCAGAACAGCAATTAAGTCACTCAAAAAAAAAAAAAAAGAGATAAGAAAAAAGAAAAAGAAAAAAAGACCAAAAGGCCAAAAGATTAAAAAAAAAGCACACACACTCCTAAAATAAAAATTATTAATAAAAAAAGAAAAAATAATAATAGAAAACAATTAAAAATTTTAAAAAAGGTAGAAAAAAGGGTTCATAGATTTTTTTTTTTGGGGTGGGGAAGAAGATCTTGTATCTCCCCTGTGCCTGTAACCAGTCTCTTGGTGAAATATCTGGTCTGCTTGTGGTGTTGGGTTTTCCTGTGGCTTGATTGGTTTCTTATGTCAGTTTGTTTGAGCAGGCAAACAGCTCTGCCTTACCCAGAACTTTGTGATCCTCCTCCCAGGCTAGTTCAGCAGGAGGGAGATCTGCTTTGAAGATCACAAAAAGGGAGATTGGCTGTTTCCTCTAGTTTGGAGATGCCTTGATGAGGCTAGGTTTTGGGTAGGGTTGAGGGCTTTCAGCAAACAGTAGCTTTTCCCTGAGAGGCTACCTCCTGAGACACTCACAGAGCCAAGCCTGGAGCCATTCTCAGGGTTTATGTTTACTGAGTTTCAATTGTTTGGCTAGGCTGCTGTGAGGAGGGGCAGCCTCTTGCTGTGTTTACCAGTGAAGAAAGTTACTCCTCCGTGGGCAGCGCTTTCTTTGCTAGGCAGGGTAACTTTCCCCTGTTTGGAGCTGAGCCTGGCAGGTCAGGCCAGGTTCCTGTGACCTGCTAATGGCTCCAATTATGTCCTTCCAAGGCCTGGGTTGGAGCTAGGTGCTCCGCCCGGCCTTTGTCAGCATCAAAGATGGAGATCTTCTCTGGTGGTGGGGGAGGACCTGCCTTCCCACCAGGGCTCCCTCAGAAGAAGGATGTCAGGTTTCTACTCATGCTGTACTCTTGGTTCCTGGGCTGTCCCTGGTCTGTGATCAGCAGGATGAAGATTTATGCTCCTTGTCAGTTCTTGCTGGTAGTGACTAGAATCCACTTGCATGCCGCATCTGGCACCTTTGTACCGGCCTTTTTTCTGTTGGTATGGCAGCTGTAGCTACCACTGCTGTGGTTACCAGCAAGTGCTCAGATCTGTCTCCTTGACCAAGCTGCCTGGATTTTCCCTCTCTGGCTAAACTCTCTGTACTATGATGGCACACTTGGTGTGATTCTCTAGCTTAGGACTGTTCACTGGAACACTAAAACTGCTTTCTGTGTGAGAGCTTGTTTAGCCTCCAGCTTCTCCTCTACCATCTTTCTCCAATCCCTTCAACTAACTTTTTAAGAGGAGTTATTTTCAAAGTCTTAGAATATCTCTCAGGATGTTTTCTCTAGTTAGTAACCTTCCTCATGACCTGACTGCAAAACAAAGTATAAAAGAGCCTTGAATTCTGAGTCAAAGACCTAGATATATAGCCTGGTGCTGCTTCTCAAAAAACTTTTTTGCTGGGTGCTGGTGGCTCACACTTGTAATTCTAGCTGCTCAGGAAGCTGAGATCTAAGGATTGCAGTTCTAAGCCAGCCTGGGCAGAAAAGTCCCCTGTGAGACACTTATCTCCAATTAACCACTCAAAAACCAGAAGTAGCACTGTGACTCAAGTGTTAGAGTGCTAGCCTTGAGCACAAAGAGGCTCAGGGATAGCACCCAGACCCTGAGTTCAAGCCTCACAACCGACCCAAAACAAAAAATACAAAAATCAAATAAACAAAAACAACAACCCAAACTGTTACTAATTGGTTGATTATTAGGGGGAAGAGAGTAATTTAATTTTTAGGAGCCTCAACTTTCTAGTTGGCAAAGTAGATATTATTTCCCTAATTACATATGATATTTGGAAATATTAATCAGTATTGTTGAAAATGGGAACAGAAAGGTAAGTTTACTGGACAGAAAACTTACAAATATATAAAAAGCAATGCTCTTGACTTCAGTGATGCAGGTTTATTTGGTTGTTTAAGAAGAGTAGCTTGTCCATTAGCATTATTAACAATCTTAAACATTTACTTCTCATTTTTTTCATGAGAAAGGAGGGAGGTCCAGTTAGGTTAGAGACTGAGTAAGTAAAGATTAGGAATAAATGGTGCCTTTGGATCTTATCTTCCTGCATGGTCATTTTCATGCTTCCTGTGGAAAGATAATAACAAGCTCATATGACTAATATATAGTGTAGTGAATGTTGTATTTAACCTTTATCTGGATGACTTTACAGCATTTAAATCAAATTACTCTCTATTTCTTGGTTATTTCCAAGAGTACTTCTGGATTAAAGCAAAATTAAAGGTTATTACTGCTTTTTTTCGACAACGGCCTCCTTCTCACATTATCTTTGGTCAACTTGATTCTGTCTCCTGGCAATTTAAAGGTAGGTAAAGGTTAAAACAAATATTTCCAAATTTCTCTTTAAATGAACTGGTGTATCATTGGAAAATGGCTGCTAAAATAAGCTCAAATCTTCTAACAGTGAGAAGGGAGAATGATGGAAGAGGTGACATTGATCAGGACGCACTGTACTAATAACTTGACATGTTGAGCTGAAACCTCTTCATACTACTGTTTAAAAATTATAAAACATTAAAACAAAACAAAACACTAAAATTCTTTGGAGCTTCATAGCATATCTTCCAGTTTCTGTTTAAATTGGTGAAGGTAGAATTTTTGGGAAATTGTGGATTAAACAGCTGCATTATCTGAACGCAGCTTTGCAGCTCCTACTATTTTGGAGGAGCTGTCTTCTTAAACACAGTACTTTCCTGGGATTCAAGGGATTTGAGCTTTATGTCTTGTCAAACCCCCAAAGTCTAGGAAGTACAAAGCTTTTTTGTTTGTCATTTGGGACAAATAATTACCTGCTTTTACAGCTCTACCTTATGCCTTATGATAGGAATATGATAAAGTATGATAGGAAGAGAGTCATGTAGTGTTCTGCAAAGTCATTTGATAGAAACATTCACAAGAAAAGGAAAGATTTCTCATGTACATCAATTTTTAAAATATATCTTAGTGTTAAATACATTAATTAAATTTATATTTCATATGAATCTTAAAGATTGCCCCACCTAGTGTTTGATATTCTGTAAATTTGTATATTTATGTCCTTGATTTCTTCTAGCATTCTTGCACTATTTCTTTTGCACATTGCATGATGCCTAGCAAGAAGCTGTTGAACTAAGGTTCTTAATTATTTTGTAAGATATCTGTACTTTTGTTCCATTTAGGACACTTAATTTTGGTTCTTATTTTGCCACTGGGATATTGTCAGTCAAGAGGGGGTCTAATAATATAACAAGTGAAATTATACATTAGAAGGGAACCCACACACATTATCTGTTGAACAATTAGGATATTTCTAAAATGCGAACAGATGTATAATAGAAATTAGCAGAATGAAAAACAACCAAATTTTAAAAATATATTTGATGTAGACATAGTGAATTTATATATACTTTTGTAGTTTTATGCTAGTTAATATCACTTCATTCCAGGGCTTTCAGGTTTAAAAAAATTCATTGTTATTGAGATCTAAAACTTACCATTGTTTTCTTTTTTGTAAGAAGAATGAGCAAACGTCAAGAGTCATATCATCATGTTTTTCCCTAGGTCCAAATACTGATTTTGAACTTCTTTGCCAGCTATTTTTGGCCAAGATTTTGCCAGTGGGTAACTTTTAAAGGTTGTTTAGATTTCAGTGAAAAGTAACCTCTTGCAGAGTTGATGTCCTAAACATTTTCTGAGTTTGCAGTAGCATGCATTTGATATAGTCATTGGTTTGAATTGGGATCTTCATTTTTAACATGTTCTCAAATTCTCTGAGCATTTAATGTTTCCATCTGGTCCTCGTAAAGGATTTTACATTTGCAATGCTGCTCAGGCTCCTGGTCAGAGTGCATCATTATCATTCCAGCCATGGCTCCTGTTTCATAGGGCAGAGACTTTGCAAACTTTGGATTTGTTTTGTTTTGTGTGGGTTTTTATTTTTGCTTTTCTTTTGCCTCTTTCTTAATCCTAGGACTAAAACTTAATTTAAATGGTACTTTCTCTCCAAAATAATCATATTGTGTGCACATGACAATAGGCTTGCTCCCCACTTGTTTCTGTGATGTTGAAAACTGCTACCATAGATGTCACCCTCCTGAGCCCAGTCCCAGGAAACTTAGCAGTGGTCATAGTTTCTCTTCACTTAACAACCTGTTTTCTGTCATCACAGATGATGGAGCTGAAGTTCAAAGCTTCCAAGAAGGTTTTGCCTATGTAGTTCAAAGTACAGAACAAGTTTGTGAATACACATATGTGGATTCTTGTATACTCTCATGGCCCTTCCTATATGCTAGACTGTGCTCTAACAGTTTCACTAATATTAGCTTCTTAAATATTTTTAATAACTTTCATGGTTGCTCTTGGCATTTGCATTTAAGAATGAGGAAACTGAGACAAAAAGGCAAAAACAAGCAAAAAACACAAAAATTTCAGGCAAAGCCAGAATTCAAACTCCATGGTCTTCACTATTCAACTGTGATATACTACAGAGTTCTAAGAATCTATTCTTATTTTCCAAGAATTAAATAACAAGTTCTAGTTAACAATCCACAATATCATGCTTGCTCATATTTATCACTCAATGAATATTTATTTTAGAGTTCAATCAAAGACTTTAAAAAAAATAATTGGAAATAAGCAAAAATCAAAGGAAAATAATAGCAGTAACCACTGGAGAGGCTATTCTTCCAGAAGGCCAATGGGATTTGTTTGGGGTGGAATTTGTTTGAGGATTCATGGAAAACTCATGCCTATGTCCTAATGCTCCCAGAATAATGCTTTGACTTTTGTATTTTCAAATATGGGGAAACACAGTTTTTAAATCAAACTAATTGTTCTTTACTAACACCTGTTTTTTTTTTTTTAAAAAAAAAACTGTAAAAATGTTAAACACAAATAACATGAACTTCATCATCTTAAGTATTTCTAAGTGAGTAAGGTTTAGTAGTGTTAACTACATTCACCTTCTTGTTAACCAGCCTCCAGTACTCTTTTCAACTTTCAGAGCTGAAATGTTCTATCTATTACACGGCTTCCCACTTTCCTTCTCCTCAAATTTCTGCAACCACCACATTTTGCTTATTCTTCCATCTGTCTATGGATGTTGGGATTGCTTTCATCTTTTGGAGATTATGAATACTACTGTTGTGAATGGGAGGCACAAATATCTTTTTGACACCAACTTTTGTTTATTTTGGGTATATACTTGGAAGATGAAGTGCTGGATCATATCATGAGTCTATTTTAAATTATTTTTGAGGAAATGACATGCTTTTTCCCTAGCTGCAACATTTGACAACACACTATATCACCAAGACTCCACCTTTGTTTTGTTCTCACCAATATTATCACTTTCTCTTTTACTGAGAGTAGTCACCTCATGGTATGAGTTGGCAAATCAATATAGATTTGATTTATATTTCTTAATGAGTAGTAATGGTAATGATCTTTACATATGATTGTTAACTGTGTTACATCTGTTCTTTAAAGAAATGTCTATTCAAGTCTGCCTCATATTTTAAACCAGTTTGGGTTTAGATTTTTGTTTTTATTGTTATTCAGTTACAGTCATTCAGTTCTTTATAGATTTTTAGCCTAATTTTCTTATGTTTCTTTTTGTTGCTTATGAGTTTTCACTTTATATCCAAGAAATGTCCTGAAATTTTCCTTGTGAATTTCCTTATAAATTTTCAAAAATAATTTGTGCTCTTATGTCTAGGTATTTGATAAAATTTGAAGGTTTTTTTTCCTATAGGCTATAAAATAAAAAGGTGATACAAGTTTATTGTTGATTTGAGGAAACTAAAAAAACATAGATATAGACCTGTAGCTCGCAACTGAGAGCAATTTTATTCCCCAATGAAGATTTGACAGTATCTGCAGATATTTGGACTCTTACATTCTAGGTGGCAGGACGGGTGGTTGCTACTGGTTGACAGTGGGTAGAGGTCAAGATGCTGCTAAACATCCTATTATATAGCAAGTAAATTCCTTTTATTATCTGTCACCTTTGGGTTTGAGAAAACCTGGCCAAAATACAATGAGTAAGGAACCAGAATATTAGAGAATTCTCTGTTTCTTCCCTTCTTCCCTCCCTCCTTTCTTTCCTACCTTTCTTCTTTCCTTCTTTCTTTTTATTTGAAATTTGGTTTAATTATATGACTAGGTAGTTTTAAAACAGACTTGAATTGTATAAACATTGATCAAACAACAGAATCATAGTTTGCGTTTTTTTTTTTGCTTTCAGTATTGCAACACACATAGAACAAAAGGGACACAAGGTAAATTTGAGAGCTGTTAGGTACTTATATTACATGGGTCATGATAATGGTATTACACATGTTTATATTTCAAAACTCATCAGATTGTACACATTAAATATGTATAATTAATATTTCAATTATACATGGATAAAACTGTTAAATTTATTTTTTAAAACAGACTATCTTTTCTTACTTTAACTCGCTATGACTTTGCTCATTTATATCTTCATTTTCTGTTTTCAATCAGGAAGTATATAGCTAATGGAAATGTTGGCCAAAGGATTTGGGTCCTACAAGAATGCTTACAGAGTGCTTATTCAGCTATTACTTCTATTTCCAAGCTTCTCAGGAGAAAATTGCCCAAAGGACAAATATAAACAGGAAATATGTTATTTTACAGTAATACGTGGATTTATAATAGCTGGGCTATTACAGCCCAGCTATTGAACCAAGTTAGCTATTATATCCAGCTATTGAACCAAGCAGGAACAGGTAGTAATTTTATATTGGATGGTAATGGTCACGGAAACCTTATTGAGGTGGTAATCACTGAACTGACTGACTAAAATCTTTAGTCCTGAGAAAGTTTGGAACAAGAGTATTTCTACCAGAAAGTTATGAAATTATAAGTACACAGGTCTTAATCTTGGCATGTTCAAGAAATAGAAATGAGCAAGGAAGGCTGATGACATAAGTTAGTGAGGATAGCAGTGGTATGATGTAACAGGTACTAAATTAATGTTTCTTTCTCTGGAGGAAAACAACATCAAAGAAAAGAATTTCTTGTGGAAAAGGGAGAATATTTGAGAGAGCCTTGGAAATCATTAGTTGGCAGTTGTGTTAGTCAGCTTTCCATTAAAGTACCATATATATATATATATATATATATATATATATATATATATGTATACATATATATATAAAACTAACAAATCATCTTATAAAAACAGAAGCTTTATTTTGGCTCAGTTTTATTCTATTGCTTTGGGTCTGTAGTAACACATTACATCAAGGCAAGAGGTATAGCAGAAGGCTGTTTACTTCCATCAGACTCTTTATTTATTTATTTTTGTTTACTTCCTACTGGAAAGTGTACAATCAAAAAGATGCCTCCAAACTGAAGTATGGATAAGTAAAATATTATATATATGAAAACATAACACATATATACTAAGTATATATTATTGTAAAAATACTATGGACCATTGCTCAGCTATTTAAAAAGATGATATTAAGTAATTTTCACAAAAAGGAATGTATCTCAAGGTCATGTTGAATGAGATAATTCAAACACACACAATATATATTGCTCATTTGTGGAATAAGATCTATAAGAGAATGGCAGTAATAGTAATATTTGTTAGGAAATGGAAAGACTTGGAGAAAATTATATTAAGTGAAGTAAGCCAGGCCCAAAGAAACATATGTTCCATGGTTCCCCTTATTTGGAATAACTAGTGTATGTCTGGGACAAGCAGGAAATCTCAGATAAGATGATGTTAAGCAAAATGAACCCCAAGATAGGGACACAAGTGGTTTTTTCTTCCTTGCTATTGTTTTTAACATATTTATAAGGTACCATGTGATTTTTTTTGTTGCTTTGCACGTCCCTCCCCCATGGTATAACCCCTGTTTTCACTGTATTGGATGTTGGTATAATTTAGAGGGGAAGGAAAAAAAACAAAATGTTTAAATAGGGATACAGATTGACCCATTGCAACAATGAGATGTACAAGATGCTATGTCAAAAAGTGAACTTTACAATTTAGGCAGGGGCGTAGTTGAGGAGGTGGGAGGGATGGGATGGTAGGGGAAAAACAAAGGCAGAGAACAATCCTGGATAAGAAATGTACTCATTACCTTGCTCATGTAACTGTAACCCTCTGTATAGTATTTTCACAATAAAAAACTTATTAAAAACCTAGCAAGACTTTCTAAGAGGGGATCAGTGGGAGGGAGAAGAAAAAGAGAGGATACTGATGATTGAAGAGGATTGAAGGATGTGATGTGTGCGTAACGTATCTGTAGTATGATATTTATTATATATAATATATTCTGTGAATACAAAATAATAAAACCCACCAAGCACTGTTTGAAAAGTGTAGGAGAAACAAAGGAGGAGGCTACAATGCTTGATAAGATATGTACTCATTATCTTGCCCATGCAATTTTAACCCCTCTGTACAGTATTTTCACAATAAAAAATAAATAAAAATTAAAAAAAGAAAAGTGTAGGAGAGGAGGGAAGGCAAGAAAGGGAATGTGATGATGGACTGGGTGAATACACTGTGTCCTTGTTTGGAAATAGTACAATAAAATCTCATGAAGTGTGTGAACTTAAAATGTAAACAGAGAAGGGAAGAGAAAGAGAGAAGTCCTACATTTCCCTTGAAGAACATGCTCCAATAACCTAAGGCCTCCCATTAAGGCTCACTTCTGAAGTTTCTACCATTCCCTATTAGCTTCATGCTGGGGAGCAAGTCTCTTAAGAGACATTCCAAGTCCAAACTACAGAAGGACTTATATAAGGAATTGGTTTGTTTTTCAAGATTGGGTCATATCATTAATCATTAATGATTGTCAAGCATTTATTTATTTATTTTTAAATATCCCATGAAATTTCTTCCATATTTTAAATACTTTCCTGGGGCATTGGAAAAGACTGAAATGAGTAAGATGAAATTCTTATATCAAGGAGCTCATGATGGTTGTTTATGAATGCATAGTTTAATAGAAATATCCAGGTTATTGGCTATGTGACCCAAAGCAGGTTACTTAAATTCCCTGTGTATGAATGTTTCTGTCTATAAAAGGAAGATTTTACTGCAACTATCCCATGAGATGTAAGGATTAAGTGAGTGAAGTACTTTGAAATAGTACATGGAAATATAACAATAACTAACTGCTAGCTCTTATTGTGGTAATTGTTTTATAGAACAGAAACAGACCATTTATTCCAGTCCCAAACTTTGGAAAAGAAGAATCGCAATTTAAAGTCATCTATTCATTATCTATTTATTTAATAAATATATTCCAAGTGCCTATTTTGCTCTAAATGATACTTTCCTACTTTTTCACACACTCCCTTTTACTTCCTAGATTATTTCCAACACTACATCTGTCAAATTTTAATACCTGCATCGTCCTCCTCAATGTAACTTCCTTAAGTGCTGGAAGTACTTAAGTATATATGCATACATACATACATACATACATATATACAAATATATATTCAAAAATATAAAATTATACATTTACAATCATGAATAATTGTGAATGATAGCATGTAAACTCCGGTCCAGTGAGAGTCAAAAATGCAAACATCTATAAAGAATGAAAGATAGATTTCTTTAACCAAGAGATGCAATATAGAAGAGATAAGAAGCACAGGATGTCACAAGAAAAAAACAGAATTATCAATAACTTCATAGACTTTTTAACCTTTCCATACTTCATATATTATCTTCTAATATTCTAGCAGCAACATGCAGACTTTATGCTTATTTTGGTATGGCCATAAATGAATAAGTTGAGGACAATTGTCCTATACTTTCAACCCTAAGTTGGACTTGAGTTGGGGAGAAGTTAAGAGATGGACTATTCTAAATGTGTAGGGTACCTTCTGAAATAAGGAAATGTGAGCCCTTTGTGTATTTCTGCAGAGACAAATACAAACAGTTGGGGGGTGGGGGAAAATCAGGCTAGAATAAGGTTTTGTGGTTCAAGCAGGGAAGGAGGAGGGTAAATCTTTGGAATGAGATTGTACCTATGTGAATGATTTTTTCCATTTTTGGTAGGTATATGTAATATAGATATATAGACTTTTTATTATTCTCTCTTAAACTGCTGATTATTAGAGCGAAATTTTGAGAGCTGAGAATTTATTTTCATTGTATAACTCCAATCACTTTGTGATTATATGGGCAGATATATGTGTATTTGTGTGCATGTGAATGACATATTTTAATGAATATTTACTGAATTATTAGATGAAGTAATAAAACAAGTTTGAGAGAATTTATATCCGGTAAGTATAGCCTAGTATATTTGTTCAATATTGATGCATTTAAATTTTTTCACAAAGGTTCCTTACTCCTCTTCTTGGGTTTAGAAATTCAGTTGAGAGTAATTATTGGCTACCTTTAGCTGGGGGGGGGGTGCACAAATATGAAAGATAACCCAGTATTCATGGCCTTTTATAATTATTATTCAGGAATATTCTCTAAGGGCAGTTTACATATCACCCAGTTATATACAAAGACCATGTACAACATTTAACTGGCATCATTTACTATAGTTACATACTAAAACAACATACTTACTGACTCCTTGGTAGTTTACTGTGTTTTCTATAGCTCTGCATAGATCATAGTCTTAGAGAAACAGTTCTTCAATCGCTTTTTCTGCTCACATGCATTTGCCATTTTCTGTGAAGGAAAACAAACATTTTCATTTTAAGTGTATGTGGGTCTGACTTTTATAATAGAGTAGATTCTTAGATTAAATATTTTAAGATTGTTCCATTTTTCCTTTCCTTGTAAATGCACAATAAAATATCACAGAATGTTTATAATAGGTAGTTAATGACTTACTATCTCATTTCAAAAGCATCTGAGCACCAAGAATCTATCAGTATCAGTCAATAGCTTAGATGATCTTTAAAATAACTCATCTGAATGGGAGGTATTGGGAAGCATATTATCATACTGAAAATATCATTTCATGAAAGTATTTAAGGATGATAATCTTAAATTAGTGGAACGTATAGCCAAGATGCTAACCAATATCAATTGAGGTCTTGCTGTAGGTTGAAGCATATAACACAATGTATATTGTCATAATTTAAGGTTGAGATATATTTGTGATTTGAAAATAAAATTCTATTGGGTGTAATTACCATAATTTCACATGTTGTAATGATTAAAAACTATAAAACTAAAACCACCATTTTATGTTTTTGCTGCATTGGGAACAAGTTTTATACTTAAATTGATGATGGGAATTCTTGCAGATTTTCTTTTAAATGAATCTGTATGATGACATATAGCTTTGATGATGTTGTTAGTACTGATGAAAATTTTTAGTGCCATTGCCTAGTCTATTTCAATATCATTGCTATAATAACTAAATGTATTAGTTGTTTTCCTAAACTACAAACAATTCATTTAGAAACTAAAGCCTAATTAATTTAAAATCCTTTTAGAATATTTTATAGCTTCCATAAAGTAATTTAAATCTTCTATGCTGTTCTGTAGTATCAAATATTTTTCTAAAATTATTTTCAACAGCATATGTCTTTTTTTCATTTGCCAGTTCTAGGGCTTGAACTCAGGTCCTGAGCACTGATTCTGAGCTAGTGTTTTACCACTCGAACTACAGCTCCACTTCAAGCTTTTTGGTGGTTAGTTTGAGATAAAAGTCTCATAGATTTTCCTATCAGGATGTCTTTGAACCACAATCCTCATCTGTTGGCTTCTTCAATACCTAGGTGTACAGGCGTGACCCACTGGTGCCTAATGAATATATCCTTTTGACAGGCATTGCAAACCAATATGACAGGGTGTTCCTTTTTATCCAGGAACACAGAAAACTGGATATTTATATCTCTAACTACAGATTTATATATCTAACTATCTAACTATCTAATGTTCTCTGTTGGATCCCTTGTGTAGGTTTCCATGCTAAAGTATGTCTAGATTCATTTGTGGGGACTAGTTAAGTGATGAGGGATGCAGAAGTCAAGTGTTAAGATATAGTAGCTAAGTGCTAGGGTTTGGATTCTTTGGTTCATAGCATTCACTCAATAGGAGTTCACTGAGGGATTGGTCACTCATGATTTACTTGCACTATGCTGTAAAAATAAATTAATCAGTATCAGCAAGTATTTATTAATACACAGAGCTACAATTTCTCTTTGAAGAGATTACATTACATGTTGAAGATCAGTTTGAAATCTGGTTAGGAAATTTTGTTGCTGGTCAACAGTGTACTGGGTCAGATGAAAGAACATGTCAGGTACATTGGGATGCTGTTAAGTCAGGTGTCAGGCATAATACTAGTAAAATCAGGAAAGTAGGATTCCAATATAGTATCATTTCAAGATATAGTATCATTTCAAGAACACTTAGCAATACTCTTACATTGGTGGTACTTTGGAAAGTTATCAATAGCCTCTAACTTTGACATGAAATCCTACTGAGGCTCTTTATCCTCCTAGCCCTATGCCTACTTGATTCTTTTAATTCTGGTAATTATAGCTCTACTAAAAATTTCTGATTAGACTGTATGATACTGGACTTCACTTTAATGCTATCTTTATAGACTGTCTGCACTGAGGAAGACAAATAGGCTTCTGAGGACTTCACAGTATTGGCATACTTTCTCTCTTAGGGAAGGAACAATTTCTGGCTGCAATAGAAGAAGCATTGCCAAGGAGAAGGTGGCATATGTTCAGTTCCAATTAGTGCAATTAGTGGCAGAAACAATAAACACTATGAGAGTTTAGAGAAGGAAGTTGTTGCTGAGGGCTATAGAATTAATGGAAGATTCCATGCAACAAATGGCCCCACAGTGATGGAGGTGCTAGGACAATTTAAGAGATGAGAGAAGAATTCCAGGTGGAGAAAATGGTTAACATCCAAATTTCCTTGATTTCATGGGAAGAAAATTACAAGAAAAGGTCTTCGTCTTTAAATAGCCTATAATCTACTTAATGGAGAAAAGAAGCATACAAGCATGAACCAACATTAGAACAATTACCAGTTGCATAGTAAAAAGAGTAAGGAGGTATAGCATAAACCTAATGAAGTTTTAGAAATAAAGGATCAGCGTTGGATATTTAGGATTAGGGCACTTTGGTGGAGCCTGTCTCCAGGTCTAATTTATAATGTTCTTTTTCTTACGTTAATACTTCACAATTATTTTGTGTGTGCTGACAAGTTGAACCCACACAGAAAGGAAAGAAAAGAAAGTAAATAAGAAAAATCCTCTTGGGCTGGGAAGGTGGCTCAGGGGTAGAGCGCTTGCTTTGCATGCCTGAGGCCCTGGGTTCGATTCCTCAGCACCATATAAGCAAAAAGAAAAAAGCCAGAAGTGGTGCTGTGGCTCAAGTGGTAGAGCGCTAGTCTTGAGCTGAAGAGCTGAGGGACAGCACCCAGGCCCAGAGTTCAGGCCCCACGACCAGACCCCAAAAAAAAAAAAAAAAAAAAAGAAAAATCCTCTTGTATATGAAACAATTTTTGTTATACATAATCATTTATATATAATATATTTATACATATTCATTTATATAATATATTCATAAACAATATATATTTATATATTTATTATACGTATATTATCATTTCAGATTGAGCTTATTTTTAACTCTTTGGCTGCCTTTCCTCTCCTGCCTTACTCTTTTTTTTTTTTGTGAAAATACCATACAGAGGGGTTATAATTGCATGGGCAAGGTAATGAGTGCATTTCTTATCAGGCATTGTTGCCTCCTCTTTTGTTTCCCCTTACCCTCCCTTCTCATTCCTCCCCTCTCCCTGCCTCCCCCCTGCCCCCCCCTTACTCTTCACTTTTGGATGCTCTACTCTGAGGCTCTTGTTGTAAGCATCTTCCATGAATGTGGAGGGAAGTTGAATAGAGTTGCAAGGATAGTAAAATAAATAAAAAATTACTGCAAATCATATTTAATTAAAAATCATTTCAATAGTATTTAATTTGGCCTTTGTAATGAATTTTCAGAATGTGCCTAAGAAATTAAATTTGGAATGAGTCTTTGCCAGAGCTGAAATTTTTTCAGAGGTCATCTCATTGATGCTGTAACTAATCAGATGGCCATCCAACTTGCGCCAATCTGACAATTCGTCACCCAGCTCTTTGTAAACATTGTAAACATTTAGCCTCTTTACTGTTGAGTAACACTTAGAATGGTCTTATGTTAATCTAGAAACTGTCTCTATTACTTTAAATTTATGACTTCAAGTTTTTTTCAGAAAAGATGTACAAGTGGGTGATTTTGTAAATTTATCCTACAAACTTATCAGCCAAACAATTTACACAAGAAATTTTGGAGTCCTACAAATTATTAAATTATGAATAAGGATATGATGTTTTCTCTCAGTAGAAGATATACTCTTAAAGTTCTTTTGCATCAGTAGACTGATGGATAAATAACTAAGTTATAATTTGTGTTCTTTCTATCATTATATATGGGTAAAATTTATACATTGGTTAATTTGACATCTATTTGATGTGTTTGATATATTTTTCTGTTGGTTGTGGGGCCTGAACTCTGGGCCTGGGCGCTGTCCCTCAGCTCTTTGGCTCAAGGCTAGTGCTCTATCACTTGAGTCACAGTGCCACTTCCAGCTTTTTCTGCTTATGTGGTGCTGAAGAATCAAACTCAGGGACTCATGCATGTAAGGCAAACATCTACCACTGAGCCACCTTCCCAGCCCTGATATGTTTTTCATAAGTAAAAATGTAAACTGGAGCATTGTCATATCCTAATGTTTCTTAAATTTAGCATATACTATTTATTACATATTATATTAGTGTAAAAGCCTCAGGAAAATCTAATATATGCATTTATTTAAGAATTATAAATATGAATTAGTATATATCAATTAGTCAATAGATACAATCATGTTTATATTCCAATCCAACGAAGTCCCTTCTACACTCTATTTTGCAAACTAGAGAGTAGGTGAAATTTATGTCTTTGTTAGCTGTTCAAATATATAGACCCTCTTGAAAACCAGCATTTTAAATTGACCATTATAACTTTTTTTCTAGTTGGCATCAAGTGATAACAATATGGTAGCATTTAAGATTTGGCTCAAAAACATGTTAGAGCTCACCACTTTTAACAAATGGCTTTGAGACAATATTGAAACACTTAGAGTACTTCAAGGAAGGACATAAGTAATGTCTGAACAAAACAGCTTATAAGAAAGCTGTGTACTTTTAAAATAGTGCCACAGGGAAAAAAAATCCCACTAAATTAGCACAAAGAAAGGAGTAGAAGTATGAAATAGTGCCAAATAAATTTAAAACAGTGGTCTCTTTAGATGCCTAATCACTTAGTACACATACTCCAAAGAATTCCTGGATTTTATTAAAAATAAATATTTTCAAAGAACACAATGTAAGGTACAGAAAGACAACAATGCCGTTTACCTTTCATCCTTCCTGTTTGCTCTGCCAGTTTAGATTGCCAGACTGTAAAGCTAACAAGCTTGAAACTGGCTCATAATTCTCCTAAGACTGATGCTTTCCATATGAGTTTCCTATGTCTGTTTATTGTATTGCTGTCTTCTAAGTCTTCCAGGCTCTGACCCTGGACTGGAGGGACTTTGCTTAGGATAAACTCTTAAGTCTTCTACCAACCATATAGGATCATGATTTTAGGTCAGTTATTTGCTCTGGAAAAATTCATAGTATTAAGTTTCAAAGTTAATAAATTTGAGTTTTGTTTTTAGTTTTATTTTAGAGGAATTTATGATATATATAAATATGTGTATCTCAGACAACATACAAATGATTAACAATATACTTTCTTTGTCCATTCATTCAACTAAATGATTTACGTTTGCTCTTCCTTTTAGCTTACAACTCTGAAAAAGAATTTTAAATATCCATAACATTTTTTTTACTTATGCAAGCTTAAGAAATTACCTTGAGTTTTAATGACAGTATTTCTTCAAGAATCTGATATCATATTACCATTGAGGGACCATCCTTGGAATTCAGACCTAGACTTCCTGCCTTGTCTGAATGTGGGTTCGAACTTTGTGTTTATTTTAGGAAGAGTTTAGTCTTGATAATGTCAACAGTCTTCTTCTACATCTCTCTGACTCTGTTCCTCAGGTTATCTGGGCATGAAACACAGATTGAGCTCTCAGAGTCAGATGATCTGTATATACATCCTGGTTTTACTATGATTACAGGGACATAGTGTTCAATTTCTTTATGATTTTTGTTTCCTGGACTGTAAAATTGGGTTAATAATAGCACTTAGTCCATAGGATTATCATGAACATCCCATTGGTCAACACAGTAAGAAGTAATTAGGACCACAACTAGTACACACTAACTCCTATGTGGTTGCCATTACTGATATTCATACAAAGCATTTAGTGTAGTGCCTGACAGACAGTGTGTGATCCCTAAGCATTAGCTGATATTATTACTGCCAGGAACCTTACTCTGATTTCTGTAAGCCTTATTTCGGACTTTGGTTACAAAACAAAACAAATGGAAGCATATCTTCTTAAAACAAATCCATGTGCTCTTTGCTTCAGTGAACAAACCAACAAAACAGATTTGGGCAAATAGTCCCCTGAGGAAGAGTGTATGCTCACCCTGTGAAGTCCACATATTTGCCTGCAAAGGACTATGTGCAGTGCAAGTATAGAAATTTGCTTTTCCCTTTTCAAAGCTGTGAGCCAAGATTTCCTTCAGGTAATCCTATTAGCTTAAGCTCAGTGTTATTGTTAGCTTTAATGCACTTCATTTTATTGTATTGTAGTTCAGTAAAATTAAAAACTATGTGGTCAGATAGAAAGCATGTTTGAATTCGGTAGCAGGAAATTTGATCCAAGAGGTCAGAATAGAAATATTTTGAGATAAATAAGAGTTACATCACCAGTATTTGATAGAAAATTGTTTCTCATTCGCCTTTGTTTTACCAAGTGTAAATTCCTAGGATCTAAAGTTTATTGACTTTCTTTTTTAGCCTAGACACCTCAATATTGATTCAGACAACAATATTTTTGAACATTAACCTTACATTTTGGTATGAAATACAAACCATGTATCTATAATTAGCACTACTGATGAAATTATTTACTTAAATAACAAACACAATGAAATAATTTCCTTATAACCAGATTTCAAATTGTGGAAAGCTTTGAATATTTAGCTTAGAATAGACTTTAATATAATATTCAATTGGAAATTACCTATTTCAAATTCCTTCTCCACTGATTTAATGATACATGATACTTCCTTAACCTAGGAAGTACTTTCCAGCAATTGCCTTATTGTTTCTCATCAGAAATTATTATCCCTAATTGCAAAAGACTTCAAACTTTAGGTAATATAATCAAGTGCAATGACACAATTTATATTCAGACCTGAACTTCTGATTTCAAACAATACATTCAGAAATATTTAAGGTAAATGTACTTAAATTTTGATTAGAAAATTGTAGGTGAGAATCTAACAGTCTTTCTCATGCATTAATAAAAAAGGAATTAAGATTCCCTTTCTAAAGTGTTATTTAATATTCGTTTGTAGAGAAGGACAATGGAGAGGTGAGAGGACCGGGAGGAAGGAAGTGACCAAGAATTGTCATAGTTTTTCTGGGAAGAAAACTAGGTAGATCTTATTGGTGAGCATTTGGTGCCCAATACCCAAAATAAAGTCAAATTCATATTATAAAATTCATGCATTTTTTTGGATTAGGAACCTACAGAGAAATTGAAGTACTTCAATGATCCATGCATTTATTTTTATGTATGTGGGTGTTTTCCCCCCTTTATTCTAGAAATGGATTGTAGCCTGCAAGTAAATTAGAGAGCACTTCTTGTTTTCATTTTTAGTTATTAATTAGCTGCCTGTAAGGTTCATTTTTTATTAATGCGGAGGAAGAATTGTATTTTTCCATTGCTCTTTAGCTCTTGATGTACTCCATATGGTTTTGGTACTCACAGCTCTTCAATTATTCAAACCTATCATAGAAAACAAAATTCACCAAGTTTCACAAATCTAGACTGCTAAGTGCATCACACGGTTATTTTTTCATCATTATCATCATCATCGTCATCATCATCATCATCATCATTATCATCATCATCAATAGGAACATTTCTTTCTAGTTAAATTATAGAATTTTAAATTGTGTGTAGGCAGAGTTGCTTGCTTTGCATTGAAGTAGGAATATTTCTTCACCACCCATGGACTTGTTCAACTTTCCATCCCTTGCTGATGCCCTCAGAGATAAGGGTCATCCCTAAAATCCTGTGGTACTCATTGAATTAACGCTGATGAACACTAGTGTGGAAGATAAAATGACCATTTAGAAAGATTTTAGATCAGACATAAGCTGAAATAGAGCAATTTGTGTTTAAGTCATTATCTTACCATCGGCCAGCCCTGCTACATTCAATAAGTACTCCAGTCTGACTGTTTCCTCTTCCGTAGGAAAGGGGATACAGTAATGTCCATCTCATAGA
The DNA here is from genome assembly GCF_019054845.1 of Dipodomys spectabilis. NCBI lineage: Eukaryota > Metazoa > Chordata > Mammalia > Rodentia > Heteromyidae > Dipodomys > Dipodomys spectabilis. Next base: position 37,208,203 of record NW_024870679.1, on the reverse strand, counting down.
TACAGGGTACTCATAAACTGTTTGGGTAAATGGCAACACTTTTGTACAACTACTTAAAGATAATAATAATAATAACAACAATAAATAACTGATTTGAGGACTGATGTAATACATTTCAAATGTATGGTTATTATCATTATTAATATCAGTAGTTAATAATGTTTTCTAAGAAAGACATAATGTGGTACTCATGGTACTTATGGGTTTCTTGATGGAAGACAAAGTATTTTGAATTGAGCTCATAAAATACATAATTCATACCTTCTTCAACTCTAAAATTTGTGTAAAGACATATAAAATATATTCACTTTCAGTAATGTTACAAATTATCTCCCAACATACTGCCCTGGTGAAAATCCTTAGGATACTATATAATTTTCTTTGACAGCATGTACAAACATTTCTGGTAATTTTATAAGAGCAGGATGGCAAATCTCATTTTTCCTCATGCAAGTAGATTCCATTCTATTCTATCAGAGTCCCTTAATAAGAACCTATTTTTCTTCCTTTTTCTTTCCTTCTCTCCAGCCCTTTCTTCTCTCTTTCATTTGCTTCTACTTGATGCCAAATACTGTTTTATGTATGATATAAAAAAGTGACCGCCACAATCTCTAAGGTAGTGGTTTGCAACTAGATTCTGTGCCATCTACAACTAGATAGTGCTTTTATCTCCATGCTGAAGAACTACACTTTTCAGTAGACATTCAGGTGAGAAAACTAGGGAAAGTCTTTTGACTAGACCATATAAGCAAAGTGGGTCAGAACACACACTACTGCCTTCCGTTCTGTATCCACCCACCCTTCTTTGTTTTCATGGATTCTTTGCCACATATTGCCTGGCCCAGACTCGGCTTCCTTTTCCTTCCACACTGCTCTGGCTCCTTAGAATAGTGCACTAAGCTTGAAGAAAATCATGACTTACTTGCTCCAACTCTGAGACCTGGTGCATATATATGATGTTTCAATTTACTAAATACATTACAAGGCTACTTCTCAAAACAGTTATGGGCTGTCGGGAAGTAGTATACTTGAGGATGCACTTTAGTTCTGTTTAGAACATTAGTTGGGATGTAGTGGCAGCCAGCAGGAAAGAGGCCAGAGATGACAACCAAGAGATTTCAAGAGCACCAAACTGAAAACAAGGAGGGAACAGAAGAGGCCTTCAGGTCTCTTTGTCTTGCCTGCCCCCCCACACCCTGAGTGTTTAAATTTTGCCTTAAGTTCTCTACTCAAATCATCTTGTGCATCTTGGACTAGTTTTAATACTAGGCTTTTGGATAAGTAGCATTTTTAGGGAGGGAGAAATGTTATGTAGTGATTCTGTGAGTCACCCACTCCACTAAATGATATCTTGACTAACCTAGTGACACCCCAACCCTGCTCCTGACTTCCCAGCATCCTTTCCCTTCATCTTAAACAACATGTGTTTCTCTCATTTAATTTTATATGTTTTCTTTTGGCTCAATGTCTTCTAGTTTCCTTACCTTTCCTCCTGTCTTTCTTGTCCTATATTTTTCTTTCTCCTTGTTTGTGAGGTAGCTTTCTCTCTTTCTTCTTGTTTGTGAGGTAGCTTTCTCTCTCTCTCTCTCTTTCTCTCTCTCTCTCCTCTCTCTCTCAAACATTGTGCAAATCTTTAGCTATTTACTACATATACCATTGATTTTGAATGCCATGTTTAAAATCTTAACTGCAGTTATTTCATAAAGATTTATAACCATAGTTCTTGCTTAAATAGATAGTAAGTTAAAGTAAGCTAGTAATTTAGATTTCATGCTTCAAAAGAGAAAAAAGCCTTTACTGATGGTTGTTGTTTATTCATTTAAAATGTAATTTAATTCTCCTTTCAACTCTGAATCACAATATCTCAGCAGAAAAATAACCATCAGTTCTAATTTAAGCTGTTTTTTAATGTTATTAATCAATGCATTTTGCTTATAATACTCCCATAAAATATTGCTGGGTTGCCTGGCCTTGAACTTTATGTAACAAAAGTTTCGTGAACTTACCTAACTACAGAAACCATTATTTAAAACATATACTGGATGATAAAGGAGACAAAAAAATGGGACAAAGCATCCAGATACTGAAGAATTCTGCACCAGCCTCCACCTACAAATCCACTGAGCTCATGTCTTTGTTCTCTTCCCCTTCTAAGCTTTTGTGTTCAGATTCCTGATGTATCATTGCATTGTGAAATCTGGGAAGTGGCCCTAATGCCTCCCTTTTCTTTTCTTTTTTTTTTTTTATTCCATGGAAATTTTATTCCAAAGAGACTGTAGGAGAATAACTGAGAACATGAAAAAACAAACCAGATACAGTTACACTCATATTTTTATACTTTTCACCAAGAAAAGTCTTACTGCATCTTTCCAAGTCCAACAAAATACATTTCCCATATCATTGAATTATATCTATCACATGAACAAATAATTTTGATTGTTTTCTCTGTTGGACTCTTTCTTTCTTTCTTTTTTTTATTGTGAAAATACCGTTCAGAGGGGTTACAATTACATGGGCAAGGTAATGAGTGCATTTCTTATCAAGCATTGTTGCCTCCTCCTTTGTTTTCCCTTCCCATCCCTTCCCATCTCCCCATCCACCCCTTCCTCCCCCCCCCCCCCCCCGCATGTGCCAAAGTTGTAAAGTAATGCCTCTCTTTTCTACCTCTGTTCAGCTCCAGCTGGTCATAAAGTTTTGAACTGTTACATTTTCTCCTAGGAGGTTCCTGCATTGGACCAGCATTGCTATTGTTATCTGCTAAAGCATACCTTTCCCCTTGATGGAATGGAAGGAGGGAGGTTCTTAAGCCTTTTTACTTATATCTTGACTCTTTCCTTTCCAGTATGAGTCATCTCTGCTAGAGAGCATCTGCCCAGTCTACTTGGATCTTTTAGGGTATCTGGACCTGTCTTCCAATACTTCTCTGCATTGTACTCTTGCATAGTTTGGGTTATTCTTTCCTGTTAGTTGCAAAAATTAGCCAAATAATGATATTTTAGTTGAATAAAAGATTTGTAGAATTTGTAATGATACACACGCACACACACACAGTCAGTCATGGGGCTTGAACTCTGCATTGTCACTGCACTCTTCAGCTCAAGGCGAGTACTCTACCACTTGAGCCACAGTGCCACTTCTGGCTTTGGATGGTTAATTGGAGATAAGAGTCTCACAGACTTTACTGCCTGGTCTGGCTTTGAACCGAATTCCTCAGATCTCAGCCTCCTGAGTAGCTAGGATTGTAGGTGTGAGCCACCTGTACCTGGCTAGATAAAAATATTTTTTAGGAAGTGGTGCTATGGCTCATGGAATAGCACAAGCCCTGAGCTGAAGAGTGCAGGGACAGTACCCAAGCCCAGAGTTCAAACCCCACAACTGAAAATATATATAGTCTTTATATATCTCTATATAAGTATATAGATATATATGTTAAACTTTGAGTTTCAGTAAAAATTGGTTTTACTATTGAAAGAAAAATTATGGATCAGAAAAAGTGGGTGACATATCTAAATTGTGGGGTAAATCAGAAAGAAAAGATAGCTAATAAAAGACTTTGTAGATCTCTAGAAATTTTGGGTGACTTCCATGATTTGAATTGGAAAAAATTGGAGCATCCAAATAGCTCAAAGTGGTAGGGTAAAAGGGTATTAAGGTAGTAAAATACAATTGGTATGCATTGATATCTGTTGATTTGTAGCAGTTCAAATTCACTGTGTAAGTGGGTCAGTCAGTCACGTATTTAAAGAAACTACCTAGTTTTTCCTACCTTGTGCCAGTCACTGCACTAGGTGTTGGAATTACTGTGGTGAAGAAGATCAGATAAAAGTATGTTCCTATACAGACATTAAAGAGTATAACTAATATAACCTTCCTTTAGATGTGTTCAAGCCAAAGTAAAATAGACAATGATCATATTCAAAGTACATACTTGGTTCAAGCTCATAATCTTAGCTACTCAGGCTGCTGAGATCTGAGGATCTTGGTTCATAGGCATGCAGACAAGTCCTTGAAACTCTTATCTCCAGTTAATCAGCAACTAAAAGCTGATACAGGAGGCATATCTCAGGTGGCAGATCACCAACCATGAGCAGAAACAGCTGAATAAGAACACGAGGGCCTAAATTCAAGTCCCAGAACAGGCACACAAGAAAAGTATTCACCACAATATTTAAACTATAGAAATGATTATAATTTATCAGAATAATAAAAGTATATAATTTGCAAAAAAGAATCATCACATCCAAATTTAATGACACATCATGATACATTGTATTTTATAAGAAAAGAACTTTAAGTCATTTAAGTATGGCTGAGGCTTGATATCTGGAATGTGGAATCAGGAGGAGTTTCCATGATAAAATAATACTGACATAAAATTTAAAGTGGCAGTGAAGAGCTGAGCCCATATTGTGGTACACATGAGCACATGGGATGCTGAGGTGGGAGAATCTCTAGTTTCAAGCCTGGTATAGCAAACACTGAATGGAAAAAAAGAGCAAACAACCATTCTTTGTAGTTTTAAGATTGGCAAACATTTGGCATCTTCTTGAAGTTTAAATAAAAATATTCAGTACCCAGAGAACAGTTGAAATGAAGAGTAAAGGGCAGGTAGGGGAGGTGATCACAGGTGGTAGAAATAAAAAAAAATGATGTAGGATTTTAAGTGAGATGATATTTGGTGGTACTTTCAAAATCGGAAAAAGTAGTTGTGATTCTTTTATAAATAAGCTTCTTGAGCAGGGAGTAAGCTGGTAAAAGGTAGCTTTGGATTGTTCAATAATTATATTAGAAAGAATGCAGGACCAGGGCAGGTGGCAAATTGGCACATATGAACTCTCAGAATAATAAGGAAATGAATCAATATAACTTAATGTCCATGTGAAAATTTTTGAGTGGATTTTGATTTTTGACACTTTCTCACTTTTACTTCACCTCCTCCTCCAAAAACAAACACCCCAACTATTTTACTTTTTGAGAATAACTCATTTCCACCAGGAAGATTTATTACTCCTCCTCCTACAGGATCCCACAGAATTCTATTTCTACCTCTGTTAGCACACATCTATAAAATATTAATTATTTATGTCCTTGCTCCCTGAATAGAACTGTTGACTTCTCACAGGCCAGGAGAGTTGTTATTTATTTTATACAAGACACCAAGAGAAGAATTTGAACAATAATGGACACACATAGACACAGTTACTTGCACATTATTATTGGTTGATGGATGATGTACCTAAATTAATAGAAACAGAACTTGCTTTTGTGTTGATTTTATTCCACATATGCTCTGTCCCATTACTTTGCTTCTCAATGTACCTTCAAATAAAATAATTCCTAATTTAGAAAAAGCCAGTATTTATCTTATTGGACTCAGTTGTATGTCTAAAGAACAAAGATTGGTAGCTTTCCAAGATATAAATTAATAACTGAGTTTTCTAACAGCCATCTTATTTATTTTTCAGTTAGATGAATAATAAAACATTCTTTTTATTTTTAGTGTCTGGTTCTCAATGAAAGATTTCTCTTCTCTTCTCTTCTCCTCTCTCTTTCCTCCATTGATCTACAATTCTATGCACACACAAAAATGTACCCTTATGCCAGAATATACAAGTTCAAATCTTGTTGGGTTCAATTAGCTCTGACCCAGATATGTTGTATAGTCACCAAACTTCAGCTTTCATATTCGGAAATGGTGATATATTTTCCTCATCTTGCAAACTTTATAAGAGGATCAAACATAATATATATGAGGCATGTACTAATTCATATGCAATCTATAGAGACTATTCTTGGGGATGTTATTTGGTAGCTTTGCTATGCTGCTTTCCTAATGCAATGAATATTTTTGTTCAATTTTGGTAGAATCAATCAATCTTGGGAGAATGTTTTGAATTTAAGACTATCCCCTTGAGATGGGAGAGTTGTGAAGAAGTGGCTGTGATTTTTGCTACCCTCCACGCTCCCTCTCCGCCTCCCCCCCAGGATCTACATTGAAGCTTTCAGAATGGAGATACAATGAATTCTGTTGTTAGGGAGGTAGTTGTGCTGTTGCACCTTTTATTGTTCTAGTCTGTACCTCCATCTTTCAGCCTTTGCTTGTAGTTGTGGGAGAGGATTGTTTTTTGATATGGTTTTGTGACTATGCCAAACTTATAATATGTAAGCCTTTTAAGGGTCAAGGACACTCAGGCACTGACTTATTGAATGAAACTTCAATACTACTGAGGAACTTTTGGGTCTCTAACAGCAATGTTCAATTCTTTCCCTTTCCTTAACCAGCAGAAAAAAGGGGGATGGAGGAACAAATGCATGCTGCTTCCCACTCCCAAAGAGAGAGACTGGAGAGGGAGTAGGTTGGATGTAACAACTGGTTGCTGCATTAAGAAATTGAAATGACAGGTGACACTTTTTCCTTTTATAAACCAGGCATCCAGGGGGAACAAAGTTGCTTGCTTTTGTTTCTTTTTAATAAGCAGAATTTGCTGAGGTACAGGGTGGGTAGACACAAATGAAAGTCTAGGCATATGCAGTTTTATTTCTAGTACAGTATCAAAAATACATAATCCTCTAGTATTTAAGAGTTTTGGGGATGCAATATCCGAGAAGCAGCTTTACAAAGGAAATGAAAGGATTTTTTTTAAGGAGATGCCAGTTACAGAGGAATTTGGAGTATAGGTCTATTAAAGAGGGCTTCACGTGGTGATGTATGAATCTCATCAGGTAGTCAGTTTCGAACCCAAAGTCTGGGGGAAGCAGAGGGAGCAGAAAACTTAATTAAACAAAATAAAGAAATAGAAAAGCCAAAAAAGTCTGCTTGTTTCCCACTTGATGGCTTTAAGATCTTACATGTCTGATGTTGGCTTACTCCTCTCCTTTTCTTCTAAACCTTTCATCTCATCTTTTCTCAAATTAGAAAATGTAGGAAATGCACAGGAGCGATGTGTGTCTTCACGTGATTTCTTGCTGAATTCCTTCTTTAGAACTGATCCATCGTAATACACCAGGCGTGGGTGCTGGTAGCTAGTTATTTATTGAGTAAATATCTAGGCAAGTATTTATATACTGCTTCATTACTACATGCATAATGGAAATAATTATGTTTCTCAAATAAATTTTCAAATGAAAGATATACTGGATTTGAGAACAGAACAATAAATTACAGTACCTGATTAGGTAGATAACTGAAGCAAATAACTGAGTCAAACCAACTTGAATTCAAATACTGATTTAATTTGCTTCGATTAATAAATTACTTAATCTTTCTGAACTCCTTTGCCCCATCATGTTCAAGCTGATAATGTTAACTAGTTCAAGTTGTTTGAAGAGTCAAAGTGGGGAAATCACTATGACCTCTTCCCAGCATACAATAGGTGCCAGGTGAAGCATCATTGATTGAAAGATATGCTTTTTATGGTTCTTTATTTTCCCTTTGAGACTACTGAGGTTTGAACTCAGGGTCAGCTTGCTAGACAATGCCCTACAGAGATGCTGTAGGGAACTCTGGAGCTGAGCTGTAAGACCTGGAATGGGTTAAGCCATTGGAACTCCTTCTTAAATAGCTGAGGAGCTGGGCCCTGAAAAGATCCAACAGCCAAGGCAAAGCAGAGGTCCAAGTTGCTACCATAGGTGTGAGCTTCTTTGGCTCCAAAAATCTGAGACCTTGTAGATAAGATGAAAGTCTATGTTAATGTTGGAGTGTTTACTGCTTTCCTCCACTTCCTAGGAAGAGGAAGTCAATTATCACTTGTATGCAAACTATGTCTCATGTTGATTGTAACTTGGAAAATAGATTCATACCCTAGTTTCTGCTTGTACCTGTAGACACCTGCCCTGTACTGAACTAAATAAAAAGACTTGTTAATGATATCTTGGAATTCAGAAACCCATGATGAGCTCTGGGTCCACCCCAATCCCCAAGCCCAGGGGTTGGGGGATGGGCTTTTCTTATTTTCTTTCCTTTCTCAGTTCTTCCACCCAGTATCATGTTGTTTCTGGTCTCCTTTAGCAGATTAGCGACACATGCCACAGCTCCACTCTTTTGAGAAAGGGTCTCACTTTCTATTCAGGAATGTGCCTATGTACAACATTACTATTTAAGGTTTTCCACTACAACTGGAAGGATAATGTGTACCCTATGCCCAGCTTCTTCCATTGAGGTGGCATCATGCAGCCTTTTCTGCCTGAGCTGGCCTATAACAGAGATCCTCCTCATTTCAGCCACTCACATAGCTGGGATGATAAGAATTGGTTGAGAAGGGATCTTGTGTATATTCCTGGTCTGGTCCCCAACCATTATCCTCATTATTTCAGCCTACCAAGTGGCAAGAATTATAGGTGTGAGCTATCAAGCCCAGAAAAGGTAGAGTTCTAAAAGCAGAGTATTTCAATGGTTTTTAAGTCAGTCTGGATTTAATAAGACATTTCTCTGGCATAGAAAAGATTTTGATCTGTCAAAGGGTAGAATATTTTATTGAAAGACTAATCATTATTTTAGAATAGCAAAAAGTAGATATCAATATTGTCAATATAAAAATAGATTAGGTGTATTACTTAAAAATCTTTGGCTAGGGGGCTGGGAAAGTGGCTCAGTGGTAGAGCACTTGCCTTGCATGCATGAGGCCCTGGGTTTGATTCCTCAGCACAGCATAAGCAAAAAGAAAAAAACCCGGAAGTGGCGCTGTGGCTCAAGTGGTAGAGTGCTAGCCTTGAGCTGAAGAGCTGAGGGACAGTGCCCAGGCCCAGGCCCCATGACCGGACCCCCTCCCCGCAAAAATCTTTGGCTATCCAATACCTTTCCAATTTATAACCAGTAGAATGAACCCAACAGACATTGAATCTTGGCACTCTACTCAACAATAGCACTGTTCTGCACAGTGTAAGCTATTATATTCACTATTCTCTTACTGTGTGAAATTCACATTTTTCCCATGAGCCTGAGAATATAAAATGATGCATTTTGTGGGGTTAGAGCTATCAACCAACTTTAACAAGATCTCATAGCCAGGCGTGGGTGGCTTCACACCTTTAATCCTACTCAGGAGGCTGAGTTCTAAGGATCATGGTTCAAATCCAGATTGGGTAGAAAAGTCCATGAGTCTCTTACCTACAACAAACAACCAGAAAACCAGAAGTGGCACTGTGGCTCAAAATGGTAGAACACTATCCTTGAGCAAAAGAGCTCAGAGACAGCACCCAGGCCCTGAGTTCAAGACCCGTGACTGACCCAAAAAAAAAAAATCTCATAAAGAACAAAGGTATACAGGAGGATTGATGTGCCTACTGTGTTGTTGCCTACTAAGTGCTTTTGTGGTATGTTGGGGTAAAGGGGGAAACAATAGCTCTTTGAAGCCTTTCAAAATAGAAGAGGAAATTAAAGAACACTTCTCTGCCTTTTTTTTTTTTTTGGCCAGTTATTAAATAAGATAAGGTGAAATGTCGAAGTCAGCTGTTGGATTTGTTTTTATTAGTTCAATCAATCTGTGTTAAATCTTTGAGTAAAAACTGGTTGAACAGCTTACATGACAGTTATTCAAATAAATGGAAATTTCCCAAACTCATGCTGGGTAAGAAACAGAGGCCCTTTTTAAAACAGCGCAGAAGTCAGCAGTTTGGGTTTCATTGAATTGGTTTAGTGGTTTCAACGTCCATATGGAAACTTAAGGGCAATGTAAAAACGAAACCTTTTATTGCATCCACCTGAGAGTAGCAGCTAGTTCAGAGATCTCTGTAAAGTTGCCCAGAACCCTTGAGATATTTTTTCCTGAAGAATTGGATTTCTTTCTAAACACCAACAAAACCTTGAAAGTCAAACTTACAGAAACTAATTTCTAATGTGTTTGAGTAGGGCAGAATCAGAGCACACAAGTATCAGAATTGGGGGCTGTAGTAAAACATGGATAATCTAATTTTAAATAAACCCAGAAATTAAAAAAGACTCCCATAAACCTTGGCTGTGAATCATTGAAGGTCTATCAAATATTATACTGATTTTAATATGTATTTTCTCATTTAACTTTCTGACCATCTTTATGGTGGTAAGAATTTTTTTTTTTTTTTTTTTTTTTTTTACTGGGAGTTGAACTCAGGAACTTGCAGCTTGCTAGGTAAATTCTCTACCACTTAAGCCATATACATCTCCAACTGCTTTATCTAGTGATTATTTTTTATGTTAAGGACTTGTTTTAAAAAATGATAATTTTCATCCAAAAACTGATTATTTGGGGTAATCGGTAATCTTCCTACTTGTGTTTCCCTGTGTTGCTGGAGTCAGCCAGTGGTTGAGATGGAGTATGGCAAACATTTATTCCCAAACTATCCTTGAACTACAATTCCTGCATCTCTGCCTCCCAGGTGGCTCGGTGCAGACTTGAGCCACTATGCCTGACTTGGTAGGAATTACTTTAGACCTGCTTTAGTTGCTAATGAAACTGATGAAAAGAGGCATAGTGTCTTGCTACAAGTCAAATAATTAAAATCTAAATCAAATCCTAGGCATGTTTCTACCTATTTTTAGCATCTTAAACTATATTTTGAGGTATGTATAATTCATATCCTAGTGGTTATGAATTTACAGATTACAAAGGTAGGTTGAGCCATCCTTAAAATATTGACAGCTTTTCCCCAACAAATTATTATAAAACCTGTTCATGCCAAAACATTTGCTATTCCTTTGACCAAACTTACACATAATTAGATGTCTGTTGTGAGATACTAAAGCTTATCTTTTAAGGGAAAAAAGATACTAGTTTTGAAGATTGTCCAATGCATCTGATTTTTTTTGTGACTTGAAAAGCTTGCTGTTTAAATGACTGTGGCAAATTTATCATAAACTTGGCATTTTTAGGTAAACATTTGAATCATTGGCTATGGTTTTAATTAGGTAAACATTTCTGGATTCATAATGAGCACAACAGTTTTAAAAAATCATGATAATAAAAACTTAGTTGCCTAACACAGTTGCATTAATTTATTTTATACATTATGAAATATAAATGAAACACAACTAACACCAAACTCATAGGGAAAGATTTTATTTTTTGAATTTTGGATAAAGTCCTCTTCTTAAAAAAAGATATACATGTTCCGCTTTATGTATGATGTACTTTTTCTGGAACTTGGGGACATTATTACATACACTAGTTATTGAATTACTCTTTTAACTGATGATGATGATGATGATGATGATGATGATGTGTGTGTGTGTGTGTGTGTGTGTGTGTGTGTGTGTGTGTGCGTGCACGATAGTGCTCTGCCATGATTACATCTCCACTCTCAACCTTTTTGGTGGTTAAAGAAAGTACAGAAAGATGAGAGAGAGAGAGAGAGAGAGAGAGAGAGAGAGAGAGATACAGAGACAGAGACAGAGACAGAGAGAGAAAGAGAGAGAGAGGCCTACAGACATCTGCAGAATGAGAATGGAATAATCAATCAGGCTCTGCAAAGAAACTAGTCTTGATTCTGTCTGGGATTGGGTGCTTCTGCAGTATGTGATGTTAATTAAGTTATTCTCTAACAATGTAACAAAAGAAACATTTGAAAGGGACATCACTAGAAGCAGGGAAAAAAGTTTGGGAGTGACTGTCATCTAACTGGATATGCAGAAGATTTAGCTTAAGAATAGAATAGAAGACCATTCAGAGGAATATTCAGTAAATCACCTATGACATGAGAATGTTTACAGAGAGCAAGAACAAATCCAGGTTTTGTGAAGCCTAAAATATAATAAAATTAAGAAAAAGAAAGTGAACAAAATGTCACTAGGTCATATACTTTAAAAAATATATCAAAAGCCATACACTTCATAACCATCCAAGAAAAGAAATGGATCCCATTTAGCATAAACTAAATGCTCATTATCTCTTTCTCAAACTGTTCATATGGTATGACATGAAGAATGTGACAGATATTCAGATGACATCAGAGTTCAATGAGAATGAGGAGAATGCAACAATGCAGAACCTTTTGTTCTGGGTAATAAATCAAGCAATTATGTCTAGTGGATATTGAGTACAGATGTAATGTTTTTTCTTATTTATTTAAAATATTTTCAATTTTTTCAGGTAGATACTAGATTAGAGGGCATTACATGGTTTGGATCACAGAATAGAACAATGACTATAATTACTAATTACAAAAATGAAGGAGGGTATTCAATGAGGAAATGTAACCTTGCTTTACCTTTACACAGGACTACATTTTTCTCTGTGTTGTTTCTGTCCCTTGCAGAATGAACTACCCAAAATACTCACATAGAGAAGGTTTGGTAAGAACCCAAAATGTAAAACCCATAAGAATCATTGCAGAAAAATTTTTGTGAACTTCAATTAGACTATTTCTTTTCTTCTGGTTCTGTAGCTCAAACTCAGGGCCTGGGTGCTGTACCAGTCTCATTTGTTCACAGTTAGCACTCTAACACTTATGCCACACTGCCACTTCTGTCTTTTTCTGAGTAGTTTATTGAACATAAGAGTCTTCAGGACTTTTTTTGTCCCAGGCTGGCTTAGAATGACAGTCCTCAGATCTCAGCCTAATCATTAGCCAGGATTACAGGCTTGAGCCAACATACCTGGCTTTTACCTAATTTGAGGCATATGCACAGAAACAAGATCATAAATCTAAGAATAAACAGGATTTTGAAAATTGTTATACAGAACAGCAAATAATGCCCCCATATTTTTTCTGTGATTTTGTTTACATAGCTCATACAACCAGTATTTCTAGTGATAGTTTCTAGGTTTGGTGAAATAGGGCATTTATGAATCTCTCCTTTAAAGGATGGTATAGCACAGGAGTCAAGTGCAGTGACTGGAGATTGATGAGTGAGTTGGACTTGAGGCTTTGCTACTTGCTGGTTGTACTTACCCTTGTGATGCATCAGTTATCTGTTAAACAGCAATGATAATGCTTATCTTGCAAAAGTGATGAGTGCATGCTAGGTATCAAAGTACAGAAAGATTTAGCTAGGCACCAGTGGCCCATGCCTGTAATCCTTGCTACTCAGGAGGCTGAGATCTGAGATTATGGTTCAAAGCCAGCCTGGGCAGGAAAGCCTGTGAGACCCTTATCTCCAATAACCACCAGAAACCTGGAAGTGGTGCTGTAGCTTAAGCCATACAGTGCTAGCCTTGACTGAAGAGCTGAGGGACAGCACCCAGGCCCAGAGTTCAAGACCCATGACTGACAAAAGAATAACAAGTACAGAAAGATTATAGAAATCTTTAACAATTTAAGTAGAGTAATATATAAGTGCTCTTTGTTGTTGTTACTCAAAGAAAGGAGGCAGTTTTTCTTAGAAGTTTCTGTACAACTGTGCCAGTCTTATTTTTCAATGTTATTCGTAGTTACTCTGCCAAGTATGCTGAGCTCAAACCCAGTGTTCCGCAAACTGTTTTTGACATGGGTATTTCGAGATGTTCTTGAGCTATTCATTGAATGTCGAACTGAATTAAATGTTTTAGAGGTGACAGAAATGTCTAGATAATTTTGCATACTTTATATCCATAACTGTTTCTCTAGGAAGGGCTTCTGAAGATGGTTGAGGAATAATTATAACACCAAAGGCATATTGTTAAGTTGGACCTTCACTAAAATTGGCTAGAATCATCGAAGCTAAGATTTTGACCTCTCTTATTTTTTTTTACGTGGTGCAATATCAAAATCCTTCACTAAATGCATTCCACACCAACATTAACTGATCAGTCCTGCTACAGAAAATATTGCTTGTTTATTTAGCAGTTGTGATCTTGTTAGTACTGGTGATGGCCACCTGTGGATGGGAACAGGACTGTTGCCTGCTCACTGACAGATGTATCATCTCCACAGGGTGTGCACATAAATTCTGCTCTTTGCATTGTGATTAGAGTTGTCCTTGGCAGACCATGGCTACTTGAAGACTTGCCTCCAGTATCCTCATGTATTTGTTGCATCTGGGCAACCTGTCACTTAGGCAGAGAGCTCACTGTCCTCTTCCTGCTGTGCCTCTTGTACAATCCTCTGAGCCTAAGGCTAAGGTGACTGCCACTATCACTTCTATTGGCTTTTGATCACTAAACTTCCACTATCCAATCATCACTTGTATTTATGAGTAAACTTTTCCTTTGGAGCCACCCCCATACTCCAAGGTTTCAAGATGAGCTGTTTCCTGACAGCTAAGGAGCAATCAATTCTGCCATCCTCCTACAGAACAGTGAATAATCTTTTCTACAGTCAATAATGCAGGCTCCCACGATCATATCCTCTTATGACTTGGGGGTGGTGGTGAAGAATCTTGACCAGGGCTTATTTGATTTGGGAGAGGAGAAAAATATTTATATGACATTCAGTGTTCTTGGTAGTAATTATCTGAAAGACATAACTTCCATGTTAGACATAATTTACGAAGTGGTTAAGGAGAAATAAACCAAGGGGCCTATGGAGAGTTAGTACTAAAAGGAGGAATGAGATTGTCTGGTATACCTCCTTTGTTTTATACTTATGTAAGCTGGGGAGGGCACCGCTAAACACACAGTCAGGTGCAGCAATGACACTGGAATAGAATTTCAATTCGAGGTCCCCTGTTCTTCACTGAAAGGTTCCACACATTTCTGGTTGAGATGCTTCTTGAGACATTTAAGTTTTCACCGAAGATGCCAGAGGGCATGCAAAGATCACTTTTCGCACATCAGTATGTCAGTGACAGATTAAGTGAAGAAGGAAGTGTGGAGTCCTCTATTATTAACTTACACTGTTGGGATGAGAGGAGAAAACTCCTAATGATTTATCTCTAAATCTTTATCTATATGTTGATTAAACACTATAGTACTCAATTGCCCAATTGAACTGCAGAGCATTTTACTAGATTCTCCATACCTTATATTTGCATTAATTTTAAAACATCCATTATTTGTGGATAGTAGAAATAGCATAAACCTACAACACGGAGAGTAAATACTACATTAAACTCTACTATGAATCTAAAGCCTGTCATGAAAAAGTCATGTCACTTTTTGCCTCTGGTATCTTTTGTGTATAATGGGGACAATGATCTAAATGACCTCATTTGAAATTCATTTCAGTTAGTCTGAAACTAAAACTACAATCCAAGTGACAAATGTCAATTCAACGATCCTCATATATTTCATTTATTTTTAGTGCCTGGGTTTTAGAGGAGGGACAGTGTAGGGTTTGGCATGTGTGTTAATAGTGTCAATCGACATACTTTAAAACAGGATTAGAGTTTTAGTTGCAAAAACACCTTTTCAGAGTGCTCCACAAAATAGTGAGTCCTGTAGATTATGAGATTGATATCTAACTCAAAAAATTAAACGCTATAGGTTTTATGTATATTCTTGCTTAACAAAGAAACTTGGAAATTTGTTTCCATAGCTCTTGTGTTCAATTGATTATATAATTCCATATTTGAAAATCTATTGTTATAAATGACTCAGCTGCCAAATGATTTATTGAACCAGTGACCAGTGGCCGGAATGAATCTCTGTGCAGTACTTTTGTCACCATGACATTAATGACATCACTTAGTGGAAATAGAAGCGAGGATTTTGGGAACAAAATCCTCGTGATTTCCGTGCATGACCCTGTGAGAACCTAGGGAATACTATGAAAGTGCAAGCGACTATGGAGATTTCCTTGTGTATATGTAGCAATGTTACACACACAAACAACTAAATATTGTATTTAGATGTTTCTACTAATATATGAGATTCATTGTGCCCTGTAGATACTGGGAAGTGTTGATTGACCATTAAATTGTGAAACTATCCTCTAGTTTTAAAGCAATAGCTTTAGATTGTACTGTAAGCATGTGGACACACAGGGCCAATATACATATGCTAATGATCTGTACTGAAACAGACCTTTGTTTAAAAAAAAAAACTTTCGGTTTTTCTTATCTCTACCTCATTAACTAGAAATGATGGAAGAGGGTATCCTGCATGGGTATGTTAGTCTGTGATGTTTCAAGATTCATGAGGGGAGCATCGCTGTTGCTATGGAAACTGGTGCTGCTCTAATCAGGGACCATAAAGGCAAACTGAAAACTAAGGACTGGAAAAGCAATAAGAGGAATAGAGCCATTCATGAGAATGTGCATGAAGCCTGCATTAGGAAAATTAAGAAGTGGTGGATATGGGAATCCAAATATTGATGTTACCAAAGGAAATGTGGACAATAGTAGCCTAACTTGGGTGATACAAAAAAATGATGACTTTCCTACTTTCAAAAGGTAAGTATTTTTCTAAATTAAGTATTTACTATTTTTGACATTAAAACTACTTTTTTATTGTGAAAATACTGTACAGAGGGGTTACAGTTACATGGGCAAGATAATGAGTACATTTCTTATCAAGCTTTGTAGCCTCCTCCTTTGTTTCCCCTTCCCATCTCTTCCCATCCTCCTCACCCTCCCCCTCCCTACCAAATCCTCCCCGCCCACCCTGCCCCCATACCAAAGATGTAAAGTTCTTTTTCGACATAACGACTTGTACATCTCATTTTTGCAATGGGTCCACCTGTATCCCTAAAACTACTTTTTTGAAGTCTTTCAAAATTAATGAGAAAACACAGTAACTATTGGCAAATGCTAGACTATGAACTTTATTCCCAAGTCTTAGTACTTGAGATAAGTTACTTGACTTGTCTTTAAAACAAGGAAAATAATATGATGGTCACAAATACTGTCTGAGTATTTAGAAGGAAAATTTAAACTCTATCTGATAAAATGAGCATTTTTATTTCAGTGAAAAGATTAAGAAATTAAATCCTGGAATATAAATAATCTTAGCATTTGGAAATGAAGAAGAGGAGGTCTCTTCCTTGGTTTCTGCCTCTGAAAAGGAGAATGTGGTTTATGTTTGAAGACTTTGGATTGAAGTAGAAAATATTTATTATACACACATAAAACTTTTAACTGAATTATAATTTACAAAATAATTGAATTAATAGTTCAAAAAAATTTTTTTGGATGGAAGGGGTGACACTGTCCAAAAGAAATATATTCTTTATGAGTTATGTAACTAACCTTCTGTATATTACCTTTAAAATAACAATAAACATTTTTTGAAAAAAGAACAAAAGTTAATTTGGCCTTCTAATAGGTTTGATATCATTTAGTCATTTGGAAATATTGACAAAGTAAAATTCATGTTAATATATTCATACTGTGAATGGCCTATAGAAGATGATGTTTCCATAAAATTTGCTATAATTTCTAGAAAAGTTTACCTGTATATAAATTATCATCAAAGAACATCATGACATGGTGATAAGCTATTTATAGACCTCTCTTACAAATCACTTCCTCAGCCTGTAGTTACTAGCAAGAGTTATGCCATCTCTCCAAGGTCATACCTTCCCTACAGTAGCTACTTTTATAGTTGGTAGAAGTGGACCTCTAAGCCATCTTGGAGCAATGACTCTGACCTCTTGTGATATTGGCCAAAGTTGTGAAAAGGCTTGTGATAAGGCTTTTATTGTAACTCAGTTTCTTCTAATGTCAATCTCAGTTTATTCTCCTCCTTTCCACGTGTTGAGCCCAAGTATACTTGGTGTGTGTGTGTGTGTGTGTGTGTGTGTGTGTGGCATACATGCTTTGTGGTTTGAACTCAGGACCTTGTACTTGCTTGGCTGATGATCTACCTCTTGAGCCACACTTAAGCCCTGCCTTTTGCTAATTATTTTAGAAGCAAAGTCTAAGGACTTTTCTTCACTGGCTGGCTTTGAATTGTGATCATATGTCTTTTAGTCTCCCAAATAGCTAAGCTTACAGATATAGCCACCAGAGCCAGCACTAATAACACTTCTTACTAAAGGTTTGTATGTCAAATTCCCTCTTAGAGTCTTGATTTCTGGAGAGCCCAAGAGCAGATACTTATTTCTATTACAAGTAAATTTCCATAGGGACAATTTGTTTTGTCCATTTGAAATATCAATGAATTAAATATCATTTTTCAAATACATGTATGCTATCAAACTACTTATAATAATTGCCTTAAGATTCACAAAGGAAAGAAGAAAAGTTTACAAAATTTTGGTTTTACAAGCAGAATCTTGATTATTAAGGAGTTTTCAGACAATGTGAAACCCTCCCAGAGAAATGATCAGCTTTGTGATATCTGTTGAGAGGTATACAAAGGGTACATACAGCTCCAGCAATTCTGCCAACTTGTACCTGTGCTACAGATTTATCAAATTAGAGGGTGATTTCTGAATCCTAGAATACTAAGCAGCTCTCCAGGATGAAGTGAGTATTAGCTAGGCTTCCTGTGAATATCTGAGTATCTGGGAGGCAGGAAAACTTCCTGTGCTTTCGGGATTACACATTTGTTCCTCCTTCCTCATGAGCACTAGAGGTGATTTCAGTATTTCTTAGGCATTGGAGTCAATAAGATGCCATTGGGTATTGTACTCTAGAAAATAATATATTATTTCTCAGGCCATTTTAGCCTTTTCAGTGTGGGAAAATAGTGTGTTCATTGCTAAATGTGTGGCCTGGCTTTATTCTGCATTCCTTTCCTATCTAAGTAGATATAGAAGTAGTTGACATTTGTTTATCTTTCCTCTCATACTCCTTAGCATATATAGCTACTTTTGTGTAAATATATTAAATGCTTCTTGAAAGTTTGTACCAGACATGCTTTTATATTCATTCACTAAAAAATTCATTCACTAAAATGCAGTAATCTCACTTGATTTTTTTTCCTTTTTTATTGCCACGGTGATGTACAGAGGGGTTACAGTTACACAAGTAAGGTAATAAGTACATTTCTTGTCGATCTTGTTACCTCTTCCCTCATTAATCTCACTTTATTTAACCCTTCTAATTACGCTGTGAAGTAGATATCATCTTGATTTTCAGATAGGAAACATTAGGCAAGTCAGTGTAGATTTATGGCATGTTTCATTCCCTCTTCTCCCATAAGCCACTCTTGAACAACATTTTCTCATGTGCATATTACTTTATCTTCACTTTCCCACCTGAGACTAAAATACATGATATAAATACTGAGTATACACAGGTTCTTCTCAGCTGCCTTTTCTGACATGGCTCCCCTTAAAGACCCCCTTTCTCTAGATGTGACTGTTTTCCTTCTTCCTTCCCTTACAGTGCCTTAAGTCACTTTTACTCTATCTCACTATTATATAGTACGGGTCACAATGGCTTAGGATTTGAGAGACTAGGAACCCATTAGACCAGTGCTATGCTATGGATGCCTATGTAAAAGTGATATTCACTAAGCTTAGTTGATTTAACTGAGCACCAAGTAATATCAAAGTTTTAATTTTATTTGAAAGGATATTATGGTCTGGAAACTTGAGGGAAATTAAATTGTGTTTTTGACTTTTTATTTTATTTTATTTATTTTTATTTTTTTGGTCGTGGGGCTTGAACTCTGGGCCTGGGCGCTGTCCCTCAGCTCTTCAGCTCAAGGCGAGCGCTCTACCACTTGAGCTACAGCGCCACTTCCGGTTTTCTGGTGGTTTATTGGAGATAAGAGTCTCACGGTCTCTCCTGCCCGGGCTGGCTTTGAACTGCGATCCTCAGATCTCAGCCTCCTGAGTAGCTAGGATTACAGGCGTGAGCCACCAGCGCCTGGCTTTTGACTTTTTATTATTGCATGACCTCAACCATGAATAACGGAGTTTATCTGTTGGCTAACTTAACCAGTTTTTGTTTGTTTGTTTTGCCCCTCCTGACACTTGAACTCAGAGCCTGGGTGCTGTCCCTGAGCCTCTTTATGCTCAAGGCTGGTGCTCTACCACTTGAGCCACAGCACCACTTCCAGCTTTTTCTGAATACTTTATTGGGATAAGAGTCTCATGGAGTTTCCAGTCTGGGCTGGATTTTCCTGTCTGGGCTGGCTTCGAACCTCGATCCTTGGGATCTCAGCCTCCTGAGTAGTTAGGATTATAGGCATGAAGTACCAGTGCCCGGCTTAACCACTTTTTGAAGTCTTTATATTGAAGGAAGTGTTTCATAGATATGTAAAGGCTCATGGCAATTAGTTTAACTGGAGGTTTGTTTTGCACTGTAAAGATCCTATTATATAACACTTACCAGCCAACTAACTTTTGCTTAACTAGTTTTTCGTGAACTCATCTGAGGTTCAATTATATTTTGGCTAGCAATACCTGATACATAGAGTTGCTGTGAAGATAATAAATTGGTAAAGGATAAACAAAATAGCCAATTACGTTTCTGGTCCATGGTAGTTGCCATTCATGAGTCTTACCTAAAGAAGTATTATGGTATTTACTAAGGGAAACATCCTAGAAAGCAACCAATTATTTGCTTGTCCCAATACTCTACAGGATTAACATCCACGGGAATGATGAGTGTAGTTAGTCTCTAGGTCAGGAATGAGAAATTATTTTTAAACTCTTCCTACTCTTTCCCTCTATAGCAACGCCTTCTTTTTCTGGATTGGGATTTATGTGGGCGCTTGCCCTGCATGCTTTAGTACTAAGTATTTAGGAAACCAAATACTTTAACTGTTTAAATCACACATTTTTGTATAAGGTGATGCTTACTAGGCTGGTGTTCTACCAGTTCATCAATACCCACTGCCCCTCAGCCCTTTTAATTTTATTTAATTTTCAGTAAGGTTCTTATACAATTATATATATATGTATATATATATGTACATAGATGTATGTGTACATACACATGTCAGAGAGATGCATTATAGAACAGTCAAGAAGATGCAATATTGATGACTTTGAAGATGAAGGAGGGTAATCAGTTATGAGTCAGGAAATGTAGACAGCACCTAAGAGCTGCAAAAGATGAGGAAGTAGATTCTCCAGAGATGCCAGGAAGGAAAATGGAGCCCTACTAGCATTTTGATTTTTTTTGTCCAATGAAACCTATGCAAAAACTATAACCTCCAGACATGCAGGAAAATAAATGTATGTTATTTTAGTCACTAAATCTGAGTTAATTTTTTATAACAGCAGTTTTCACAGTACATGTGCTCATTTCATGATACACTAAAGGGACTATATACATTTTGTCTTTTTGTATGTATGTCTGTTCCCCTCTGCCATGAATGGTTAGCAATACATCTTTAAATGACCATCCCCTAGCCAGAGAATATTTAAGTTTTCTTCACTGTGAACTTGCATACATCTCTATCCCTCATTCAATGGTGCCTTATGGAGCACTTGGGATATAATAGGAACTCTGAGAGCCAGAAAGGCTGAAGAAAAAAGTGGTTTGCCCTTTATTACACTGTCACTGCATGAATCTTGATTAGTCTTGCCAGATTTCTTCATTTTGGGGTTGTACATTTCTTGAGGATAGAAACCCTGCTTCCCTTTGTTTCCACTCAGCACTGCTTTCACATTATTATGACATAAAGACTGATTTCTAGAAGTGAAATCCCTTTTTTGAAGCTAATATATGGATGCTCAGATGTTTTAATATCTCCACATATAATGTAGCATAAGGAAATAACTGATTTTGGGGGTGGGGTTATCACATTATTTCTAAGATTCATGTCATAGTAGAACCTTGGAGAATTTAAAAAATTGCTGGCCAAAATATTAATGATCAAGGAAAAAGTTCAAATAGAATTCCAAGTCTAGACATACATTGGGAACCCCACCCTCACTTCAGAAACAGTTTTAAAGAAGTTGTTCTAAAAATTGAATCATAAATGACGGAAGTGTCAAGATTAATTCTACAGCATAACATGCTTCATGAATGCCAACAGCCCTTATTTGATTCAGAGGGGACTGAGGCCAACAAATAGTATCTTGTGGTTTCCAGTCTGGCTTCATTTGTCACTGGATTCAGGATTAAATTTTGTAGGACAAATATCTGTAATTTTTCTCTGATGCTTTTGTCTACTGCTTCTAACTTTAAAGCATTATACACAAAGTAAGACGAAAATACAAAAGACACCCTTCTCAAGAGTTTTCAAGTTTCAGAGTTTTCAAATTTCCATAAAAATGTATGATACAGAATCTATTCTCATCTATTGCTCTAAAAAGAAACATCCAGAAAGAGGTAATACTGTCAATGTGCTTTCCAAAATGAGAGCCAACAAACGCATATGTGAATATTGAATGCTGGGAATGGGCCTAGTCTAAATTGGATATAATACATGTATAAAGAATGTACTGCATTCCAAAGACTTAGTACAAAAGAAAAAAAGGTATATCGAGTGTAAAATCAGCATAATAAATTTTATGTTGAATACATATTGCGATGGTAAATTTTAAGATATTTGGCTAAGTATACTATTAAAATTATATTATTAAAATTAATTATTAAAACTTGTATTTTTTCTTTTTATTGTTTTATTGTTTTTACTACAGATATGGCTGTTAGGTCATTCACATAATGTGCTTTGTGTTGGTGATTCACTTTATGATTTTTTGCCAGTCCAGGGGCTTGAACTCAGGGCCTTGGGGACTATCATGTAGATTTTTTTTACTCAAGGCTAGCACTCTATCACTTGAGCCACAACTCCACTTCTGGTGCTTTTGGTAGTTAATTAGAGATAAGAGTCTCACAGGCTGTCCTGCTCAGGCTGGCATTGAACCCCGATCCTCAGATCTCAGCCTCCTGAGTAGTTAGGATTATAGACATAAGCCATGGTGCCTGCCTGATTCAAACATTTTTATTGTACAAAGCTACTTTCCATAATTTATTGGGTCACTCAATCACAGGAGGATAGAGATGCTAGAAAGCTGAATATAATGTTGAGATCTCTTGCTTGGTGAGCACATGAAGCTTGATTCTTCTCCTCTACCTGAGTAGCATGCAAAAAGAGAGATTATCAAGTAAAACAGATAGGAGAGAAAGATGAGAATACCACTGGCTGCCATAAGAAATTGGAAAAATTGAGAAGGGGGAGTGATCAGCATATTATAGCTGAAATAATTAGGTTCCTTGTCCTTCTAGAAGCTGTCTCTTGAAACTGAGAAACACTATCTCTGTACTCATCAGATAAAGATTTCATGCAGTCTTTAGTAAAATATGTGAACTCAGGAGAATGAGAGAGAGAGAGAGAGAGAGATTTTGACCTTATTAAAACAGAGAAGGAGTGCTGGGTTGAATGGATTGTGACTTCACGCTGCCCTTGCATTAACTAATGACTAGAATTGTTTGAATTGTGGAATTTATCATGCTACTCTTTCTTCTCTCTCTCTCTGTCTCTCTGTCTCTCTGTCTCTCTGTCTCTCTGTCTCTCTCTCTCTCTCTGTCTCTCTCTCTGTCTCTCTCTCTCTCTCTATTTGTTCTGGAACTTGAACTCGGGGCCTGGGCACTGTCTCTAAGCTTTTTTTATTTGTTCAAGGCTAGTACTCTACCACTTGAGCCACAGCTCCACTTCCACATTTTGGTGACTAATTGGTGTCTCACAGATTTTCCTGCCTGAGCTGGCTTTGAACCTTGATCATGAGATCTCAGTCTCTTGAGTAGCTAGTATTACAGACATGAACTGCTGACTATTTATGTTATGCTTAGGGCATGGGGGAAGTGGCTACCCAAGAGCTATACTTTCTAAAGAAATAAACAATGTCCCATGTCTCCAGGACTTGCCTTCAGACTATCCTCCCAATAAGAGCAAAAATATCTTAGTTTCACTGAGAACAGACATAGGAAGACTATGTACAGTCTATACTATGGATATACCTAGAAGGAACAGAACCACACAATTTTCAAGCCTTTTCCAAACATAAAACTTTTTCTTTTGATTTTAAGTTTTGTTTGAAGTACTATGATGGTAATCATCATGTGGAACTGATGAAAGTTAATATTGCCATCTGATCTGCTGAATCTTACTATTTTATTTAGCTGATACAACAAAGGAAACCATGAGCTCTGTGTTAGCAAAAAGGCAGAGATTTTCAATATCCTTTTATGGCTTCTGAGCATCTGTTTTAGGAGTTCTTAATATCTCCAGGGAGAGAGGGACAAAGCTGTAAAGTTCATACAGAAGCAATTTAAAAGTGATCATACTTAGTTGCCTAAGTAGGTCTTTGTTTTAGGAACAGAAGTGATGGGCAGCATATTCATTTAATTTCTCAAAACATTGAACAGTTTAGCTATCTTCTATATTCTGAGATATCCAAACAGAAATAATCTTGTCTAAGCAAGCAAACATAAGGAATATAATATCATCATTAAAATAAAAAGCAGGAGATACCTTGGATTCCCTTCAACCAAAATGAAGTTTGCTTCTTTACAAATAAACTCCTGGGTATAATCATGGAAAATCTGGGAGCTATAATTCTTAAATAATAATGGCACTCTATGCTCTGGTGCTGTGAAATCCTCCGTGGAGGGATTACACACATATACTGAGGAGATGGGGGTTCTGGGTATCTCTTTTTCAAGAATTAAACATGCATCCGGGCGCTGATGGCTTATGCTTGTAATCCTCACTACTCAAGAAACTGAGATCTGAGGATAGTGGTTCAAAGCTAGCCCAGGCTGGAAAGACCATGGGACTCTTATCTCCAATAAACTATTCAAAAAAAACCAGAAGTGATGCTGTGCCTAAACTGGCAGAGCACTAGCCTTTAGCTGAAGAGCTAAGGGACAGCATCCAGGCCCAGCATTCAAGCCCCACGACTGCCCCCCCCCTCCACCCAAGCTCATTGATTGTAGAAGGAATTTGACTTGTTCTGCATATTTCATTTCAAGTGACTTAGGAGGAAGAAATGATATTAAGGAAAAAGAAATCCACTGAGTTTTACCAACCTGCCTCCTAACAGAGATAATAGCAAAACTGGTGGCACTAGGGAAGCAAGCACTAGCCTAAGGCCTGGCAGTAGTATATAATGTGTGCTAGCATGGGATTTCAGCCTTACGTGGAGACTAGATAAAGTATTCGAGTCAATTTTTTAAAAACTTTTCAACGTTAAGATTCTACGAAAATCAGAGTTTTGTTCCTCTTATCAGTTCTCTAAGAAAGAATGCTCAGTAATTGCACTGTGTTACGCATTGCAGATCTGGACAAAATGTACTTAAGTATTTAAAAGTGTTGACCATTTTTTGTTCTACACTTCATCATGATTTCTTTCACATTCATTTTCACTTCAGAGAAGAATGTGTGTTTGCTAGCATGGATCTTCAAATTCCAAAAGAGCCCTTCTGCTAAGAGATAAGCAGAGAGAAGTTGTTTCTGGAAACTTCTACCAGAGAATACAGCCCTAGAGCTAATAGTTCTGTCAGAACAGCTCACTTCTGTTCTGACCTTAATAAAACATTGATCTACTGAGACTCCATGGAGCTTATTTATTCCCAACTCTCACAGCAGACATCATTCATATTGGATCCTAGTGGTTTTCTCTAAGGAATATGTGAAATAAGTCAAATTTAAAGCAATAAAGTATTTAAAACTTTGCCTTTATTATTTTTTTACTTAATTGGAATGACAAAATATTAGAGCAAGAGAGAATGTAGACATCATTTCTTTTAGTGATTGAGAACTTTTGGTGTCCTTTGGAATTGCCTGGAGATTGAAAAAAAATGTTTACCAGTGTCTGGGATCACTACTCAGGGATTATGATGCAACTGATCTAAAGTGATGGTGAACTCTGGTATTTTTTTTACAACTTCCCAGTTAATCCTAATATGAAGACAAGGTTTAGAATCAATATTTTTTGTATTTATTTTAACTTTGTAGCTTATTTTCCAAAGCTCTAAATCTGAACAACACATGGAAGAGAAGCAGAAGATGAAGAGAGCTCTCCAGACTGCATCCTGTTTGAAAGTCAGTTCCATGACCTTCCTCACCCAACATTCCATCTCAAGGATATTTCCTTCTTATTCATCACTTGGGATACAGTAGGTGATGTCAGTCATTGTCCCCCAAATGATTAATTACTTAATCCATCTTCAGTAGTAAGAGGAAATAAAGTTCTGTAACAGAATAAACATGAAGATTTGATCTAACCAGTAAAATTAGAGAAAAGACTTTTTTAATTAAAAAAAAAAGTTTGGGCAAGATATAGCTGAGTCAAAAGTGAGAGAGCAGACATTTCTGGCAAAGGACAGTAAAGAGTTTCCTAAAAAAAAGTGCCACACAGAGAAAATAGAATTTCATAGATGGGTCCAAAATTAGCTATGTACCAAAGAATGGTTTATGTGCCTAAGGATTTCAGTTGGAATTTAACAAATACCATGAGAATAACATGACCCTTTATAAATGTGGAAATGATTTGTTGAGTGAAAATTTAGTTTTTGATTTTTATAAGCTCCTAAGGAAGAAAGGATACTTTATAGATGACTTTGGGATTTAGATGCTAAACTAGCCTTTCATGAAAGGTACATTTTATAATTGGCCTTTTGAATTTATTCATGTTTATTTATTTGTATAAGGACGATTTTCAAGGAATAGTCATTCTGGCCCAGTATTAAATTTTAAATCCAATGCTTAAATTAATTTAAATAATACAGTTTGTTTAATCCAGATGAAGTCATTTGCATATTTTACTATTCCTTTCTTGATTTCTCAAATAGGAGACAACAATTTCTCTTTTTTATGACATTAAAGACCTACTAAGGTCTAACATCTATATTTCAGCATGGTAATGTCTTCTAGAGCTTCAAGGAAGGCTGAGAGTTACAGGCCAGGCTTTTCTGTTGAAAGCATACAATAAATAACAGACCCAGATGTTGGTGTTCTTGATCTAATAGAAGGAAAATATGGAACTCATATAAGTGTAGAACATAGTAGAACTATCCTCTATACCTTAATTAAAACAAGCACACATTTTTAAAAAAATTTTTCTTTCTTATCTATTTTGACCATTATATATAATGGATAGAGAACCTCTTTATTCTAACTATTGGCTTGTTGAACCAGTATTCAATTCTTCAGAGAGTTCGAGGCAGATCTTTTTAAAAGAGATAATGGAATGAGTTCCCTTAGAAATCATTGTCATCACCTCCTCTAAAGTAGCAGGTCAGTCTCTGAGGTAACTGCTGCCCTCTTGAAGGAGGAGTGAAAGACTAACACACAGAAGACTTCCCTTTACTGATTTAAAGCCAGTGCACTCCTGTACCTTCAGACCAACTTGTTTTTACTTTGGACCATAGAATATCTATTTATTTAAAATTCAATTCCTTTGCCGTTCTCCCTGAAGTTATTCTTTTAATTTTCCAGGAAGTAATAGCTGCTCATCTCATCTGCATACTTAGTTCATTTCTCTCATGAATGACATGTTCCTTTGTACAGCTTATTTACCTTCACCTAAAATCCTTAACCCTGAACTTACATACCCTGCTTGGTTTACATTCCAGTATAGATTTTGGCATATGCTTTATGCATTAGGTTCTCAGAATGTTTATTAATAGAAGATAATTGGGTGGAGACTGGGTGAACATTAGTGAAAATGTATAAATGCTTATTTGCACGGGGATGCTCCCAGAGATTAAGCAAGTGCTAATGCCATTAGTTCTGCCTTGAGCTGTTCACTGCTAGGTACATGAAGGATATCACAGGAATCTTGCATCATTGTGGAATAAAATATCTAATATCTTTCATAACAAAAGCTGACTCTAAGTTAAGTAGAAGGTCCTCAAGAACTGACGAGGTCAGCCTGTTTCCTAGCAGTATTGTTAATGGTAGTGCATTGATGATTATGAGACTATGTCATTAATTTTCAGTGCCCAATGATGTACGCCTGAGTTATGAAAATCCAGGAGCCATGAATTTATCACCTATTACCTTTTGCTTGCCTTTTTCCTTTACATTCTTTCTTTCCTCCTTTCTTTTTCCTTCCTTCCTTCTTTTACCTTCCTTCCTCCTTCCCTTCCTTCCTTCCTCCCCTCTTCTCCCCTTCCCTCTCCTCTCCTCTCCTCCTCTCTTCTCCCCTTCCCTCCCTTCTCCTCTCCTCTTTTCTCCTCTCCTCCCCTCCCCTCTTCTCCCCTTCCCTCTCCTCCGCTTTCCTCTTCCTCTCCTCTCCTCTCCTCTCCTTTCCTTTCTCTGCCTTCATGCCTTTTTTTTTTTTAAGGGTCTTGTTATATAACCCAGTTTGAACTCATGATCTTCTTGCTTTAGCCTTCCAACTGCTGAGATTACAGGATGAGCCACCATGCCCGTGGAATATGAGTCTAGATGTTTCCTGTGAAATAGAGCCAGCCTGTTTTCTGTACAATGCTTGTAACATGTATGAGAAATCAAAATGCCTTCATATTACTTGAAGGGAAATTACCCTAGAAGACCATGTGGACAAAGCCATTTAGAGCACAGAGGTTTATTGCCAACAGAGCTGACCAGGCCAAGTTCTCACAATGGAGGAAAATGGCGCCATCTGGCGTCCAGGAGGACCCTTTTTATACAGTTGGGGCTGGAGGTGTTTCAGAAAGTGGAGATGCTCACCTGCCCCACAGGCCCTGTGGGGCGTTGGCTGATTTACACTACTTAATATCCAGATTGTCTGCCCAACTCAAAAACCTTGAGCATTGAGAAAAACTACTAAAGTCTTTGGCCAACAGACACACTCAATTACTATGTCTACACCATAAAGAAAATAAATGATTGTCATCTTGGTGCTTATTAGCAAATCTGGCCATCTCTTCAGTGCATCTCATGTGACACATGCCATTTTTTCCTTCTTGCTGGTTCTTTCCCCTCAGTACCATATCGATGCCATATATCACCCCTAAGGTCCCAGAAGCCCTCAAGCTATAGTTGTGCCTATCTAAGATAGTATTGTGGACAAATATTGTATTGATATTTTTTAATTCCTATAAAAACTTAGCTTATATTAATAATAAAGCAATTATTTTAAATTATTTAAAATACGATTGAGTAATTGTTCCTGTTGATTTGCTTATTTCTCAAAATAGGAAATTTCTGGATATGTCAAAATAAATGAACTATCAAGTCCAATATTTGAAGCAGGAACTTTTATGGAGATGTTTTTGCAAAAAAATATAAATAAATCCATAAATTTCATGCACTGTGTTTTCTCTTGGTCCTTTGTATGGGCAGATACTTTTCTATTTCATTAAAACTTCAGTACTAAACATGATAATGAAGTTTGGGAACAATCAGAATTAACAATGGACCATTGAGTTACTCCTAAGCATAATGAGATAACTTGTGAACAAAAAAAAATGAGTATAATTAAACAGAATTAGATTTTCACACCCATGATAATCCACATTTTAGATTTCACTTAAATTTCTCCCAGCTTTGTCAATAAGAGCTCCAGCAAAAACACAATTTGCCCTACAAGATTCTAATGACGAGTTGTTACTTAAGGAATTGTTTGTTCATGAATATGGCTGGGGCAAGGGACAAAGCAATGGCTGGTAGATGAGATACCAAAAACACTATTAACAGTGGGAGAGTTAGCTCTGAAGAGACAAGAAGTAGAATATTGTATAAAGGTGATGAGCTGAAGCTGAGAAGAGCCTCCTCCTGGAGCTGTGGCAATGCAGGGTCTTGACTGCTAATAAAATAAAGGAAAAATAAAAGGAAAGCATGAAAGGAAGACAAGCTGGATCTAGGTGACAGACAGTGGGACTGCCCTGGGCTGTCTCTTTTTGATCCCTCCCTTTTTCACTGGAGTTTAACAATAGTCAAGTCGAAAGGGAAGTCCAGTAGATGTTTCTTCTTACATGTTCTTATCTTCTTATTTTTTTTTCCTGGCTTGTTTTGTTTTTAGACTCCTGCTACTTATGTGGCATCATCTATTTGCAGTATGTCTTACTGATTTCTTGGACTCTGCACCCTGCTCTTCTGTTTTTATTAGAGTTTTATACCATATGTTTTAACTTGACTGCCAACTCTTAACTCTTAGCTATTAGCAGCATTTGCTAAAAAAGAATTCTGATTAAGCTTTGTCTGGGTATGTCTTGCCAAATCAGAGACTATATTCTTTTCCAGAATATTTTTGCTGTTCTTTTTCTAGAAACTATATTTTTGCTTTTTTTATTTTGAAACTATAGAACATGAATTTGGGAATGAGATAAACAATATTGTTATCTTTAAATAATATATATGAAATTTGCTATTTTTTGTTATTGATAGTTAAACCAGTTTTATCTATTTCTTTAGAATTCCGCACAGAATGTTTTCTTTCAATATTTTAAATCAGTGTTCAGCAACAACTTATAGGTAGTTTTAAAAATAGCAAAGCAGGGCTGGGAAGGTGGCTCAGTGGTAGAGTGCTTACCTTGCATGCATGAGGCTTCAGCAGTACATAAGCAGAAAAAGCTGGAAGTGGAGCTGTGGCTCACATGGTACAGTGCTAGCTTTGAGCTGAATAGCTGAGGGACAATGCCCAGGCCCAGAGTTCAGGCCCCTCAACTGCCAAAAAAAAATAGCATAGCAATAATTTTTTGACACATAAAAAGAATATTATGGTATCATCATTGATAGAAATGAAGTCAGAGATTGAAGTCAATTTGTTTCTAGTTCACATTAAACTTTATTTCCTCCATAAAATCATTTATTCTTTGAGCAAAATATGTATTCAAGTGATCAGTGTCTATTATCATATATCATTGAGCACAAGTTACCATAAATATTAATTTAACAAGTTGCCTGATTTCAGAAGCATTAAAATGTGAAATAATGTGTATATTTTGGAATTTGCAAACTAATACATGTGATGATATGGAAATAATGAACACGCATGCTATTTAGAGAAAGTGGAAAATAGTTGCTAATTGAAGGTTTATAACTAAAAGCAAGATTATTTGAGTCCTAGTTGTCATTTTTGCATTCTTTTTTAAAAGTCATTTTGTTCCTTGAATGCAGGTACTGTGTTTTACTTTTTATTTTATTTTATTTTTTACAATCTTTGCTATATGACTACAAAGAATAATCATAGAATGTTAGCGATGGAATAGACTTTAGAGCTCAGTTAGTGATACAATCCAACTTCTTTACCGAAGGGGAAATCAGAGAAGTGCTAACTTGTCCTGGTCATCTAGCTTATCAGGAACAGAGCACAGACTGAAATCCCATTCTTCAGTTCTTGATCCAGTGCTTTATCCTGTAAAGAGTGGAGTAATTAAGAAGTAGACATTAGTGAACTGTATCATGTGTCTACTATATTCTTAACAGATTAAGGTATTAACTCCGAAATGAATACTCCTGTTAGGTGCTAGGATTTTCTGTAATTTACTTTGGATAAAAAAAAAAAAAACACCTTAATGATGGAAGTGGCACTGTGGCTCAAATGGTAGAGTACTAGTCTTGAGCAAAGAAGCTCAGGGACAGCACCCAAGCCCCGAGTTCAAGCCCCAGGATCAGAAAACAAAACAAAACAAGCTTAATGATATATTTGTGTCACCTATAAGTGCTAACAATAGTTTTACCTCTTGAGAATCTTATACATTTTCTGTTTTGCTAACTGGTTCATCCTGACTTCTTTGGGTTTCTCTTGTTGTTCCTTCCAGCAACAAAAATTAGCATTAAAAAGTGTAGACATGTGGGGCTGGGAAGGTGGCTCAGTGGTAGAGTGCTTACCTTGCATGCATGACCTTGGCTTTGATTCCTTAGCACCACATAAGCAGAAAAAGCCGGAAGTGGTTCTGTGGCTCAAATGGTAGAGTGCTAGCCTTGAGCTGAAGAAGTGAGGGACAGCACCCAGGCCCAGAGTTCAGGCCCCACAACTGACCCCCAAAAAACTATAGACATGCAACAATGATACTCACAAGACGCTATGTTGGAAATGTATCTTGGGAGGGAGGGGAGAGGGAAAGTGGGAGAAAACAAGGGAGAGGGTAACAATGTTTGATAATGTTTGACTTGTACTCATTTCCTTTCTTAAGTAACCATAACTCTGCAATCACCTTTACAATTCAAAAAAGTGTAGACATTTTGGGGATGCTGGTGGCTCATGCCTGTAATTATTCAGGAGGCTGACTGAGATCTGAAGATTGAGATTTGAACTAACAGGTGCTGAAAAGTCTGTGAGACTCTTATCTCCAATTAGCCAGCGAAATACCAGTAGTGAGAGAGCACTAGCCTTGACTGAGAAGCCCTAGCAAAGGCACAGGGTGCTGAGTTCAAGCCCACAAAACCACACACACACACACAAAAAAGTGTAGACGTAATTTGTACAATTGCATAGATAATATATAGAACATGAATATGTAATTTCTCCACTGATGCATCCAACTTTTACCAAGTACTTCATTTTCAGTTTTGACAATGAGAAATCTCAGATACTTAATACTGTTGTTCTCAGTGAGGTGACAGTCCCCACCCAACTCCCATCATCTATTAGCTAAATTAACTGCACATTTCAAGTCATGTCGATACCATAGGATTCAGAAGGAAGAAATGTACTGAGCACATTGAATTATCTTTCACTTTGTCAGAACATTTTCTCCATGGTAATGTGATTTTAATCTCCTGTTTTCAAGTATATAATTGTCTAAATTTATTTTTCATGTTATGGATTGCATGAAAAGACTTGCCCTGAAGCTTTGTAGACATAGTGAGTAGTATTTATTACACAAATTTCCTAAGTGTTCAAAGGCACAATTATTTTCTTCAACATAAGTGGGGAATGATTGGCAATATTTCTGTTGAGTAAACAAAGCTGATTTGTGTTTGGATTTAACTATTGCACTTCAGCACTCACTTTGTTGAAATGCTGACATAGATGTGATATGTTAACATTTAGA
Organism: Dipodomys spectabilis; assembly: GCF_019054845.1. Classification (NCBI taxonomy): domain Eukaryota; kingdom Metazoa; phylum Chordata; class Mammalia; order Rodentia; family Heteromyidae; genus Dipodomys; species Dipodomys spectabilis. The sequence continues at coordinate 37,175,595 of NW_024870679.1, read as the reverse complement.
AGAATGTAAATAAAAGGAAGCATTCCAGGTAGATTCCTATTTCCATAAATGCTGTAGAATGTAGTTTGGCTTTTCTTTTCATTCTAGCTAAAATGTTTTTAACTTCATATCCATATTTTCAATACTTTTTATTTATTTTCTTTTTAATACTTTTTATTTACAGCTCTTCTTTGCCCTCCTCAGCTAACCTACAGTAAGCTTCATATTTAAGAATGTCGGCATTTTGAGTTTCTAAGGCAACAATATGGATGTTGGCTCCAGTTCCTAATGAATTGTATTCTTTTTTTTCTCTCTTCCTCTCTCCACCCCCTGTCCCTTTTTTTGGGTGCACCAAAGATTAAACTCAAAGCATAGTGCTAGACAGGTGTCCTACTACTTGAGCCATGCTAACAACCATTTTTCCAATAGGTTATTTTATGTCTGGGTCTTGCTTTATATCTGGGTTCACCTGGGCCTAATTATGATGTTTCCTCATTTCCCTGGGGATGTCAGGCAAGGCATGCATTCAGCCATTGAGAGATATGTAGTCTCATGAACACTATTATGCCTGACCCGGCCTAGAACTGTGTTCCTCTGATCTCTTAGCCTCCAAAGTGGCTAAGATTACAGGCATGAGCCACTGTGTTTAGATTTTTGTATGGTTTTAAGCATTGTGGTTGAATTTCAGTCTTGGTTTTCATATGTAGAGATATAGAAAATAATAGACATTTTATAAGACAATTGTGAGTATTTCACAGGAAAACAAATATGTTGTTTTGGTTCAGTACATAACATTGGATATTTTAGCTGATGTTTTCTTTTTTTTTTTTTTTTGTCGGTCATGAGACTTGAACTCTGGGCCTGGATGCTGTCCCTCAGCTCTATCAGTTCAAGGCTAGTGCTCTACCGCTTGAGCCACAGCACCACTTCTGGTTTTCTGGTGGTTTATTGGAGATAATAGTTTCACAGACTTTCCTGCCTGGGCTGGCTTTGAACCATGATCCTCAGATCTCAGCCTCCTGAGTAGCTAGGATTACAGGCGAGAGCCACCAGCACCTGGCTAGCTGATGTTTTCATTTTATGAAGTTTACATTGCGAGGGGTAGGAAATATATGGCCACTAACGGCCTTGCCTTGAGGCCCCTGCGTCTGTAATTGCTCTCGTCCCACTGAAAAGTCAGAGGCAAAAATGTAACAATAAACTCTGAGAAAAAGAACAATACGAGAGTAAAACTACAGCTCAAAACTACTGAAGCAAAGCACAGGGAGGGACACAAGGGAAGACCCAGCAAGCATTGTACAAAGCATGCCTAAGGAGAGGAGAATTCCTTGGAGATTTCTCATGTAGTTATTACATTCCTTGTTATATTAACCAATACATTTTTTTATTGTGAAAATACCGTACAGAAGGGATACAATGACATGAGCAAGGTAATGAGTACATTTCTTATCAAGCATTGTAGCCTCCTCCTTTGTTTCCCCTTCTCATCCCTTCCTATCTCCCCCAACAACCTACATTTTTCGGCATAACGTCTTGTACATCTCATTGTTGCAATGGGTCCACCTGTATCCCTAGTTAAACAATTTGTTTTTTCCCTTCCCCTCCACAAATTATACCAACATGAAATACAGTGAATGCATGGGTTATACCACGGGGGAGGGACATACAAAGCAACAAAGAAATCATCTTATAAATATGTTAGAAACAATAGCAAGAAAGAAAAACCATTTGAGTCCTTATCTTGGGGTTCATTTGCCTAACTCATCTGACCATTTTGGCTTGTCTCAGACATATACTAGTTATTGCAAATAAGGAAAACCATGGGACACATGTTTCTTTGGGCCTGGCTTACTTCACTTAATAAATTTTTTTCCAAGTCTTTCCATTTCCTAACAAATGGGGCAATGTCATTCTTTCTGATGGAGGCATAGAATTCCATTGTGTATATATATCACATTTTCTTGATCCATTCATCTACTGAGGGGCATCTGGGTTGGTTCTATATCTTAGCTATGGTAAATAATGCTGCAATGAACATAGTTGTGCTGGTAGCTTTAGTATGGTCTTGTTTGTTATCATTTGGGTAAATGCCCAAAAGTGGGATTTCTGGGTCAGAGGGGAGCTCTATGTGGACTCTTGAGGAACTTCCATACTACTTTCCAAAGTAGTTGAACAAGTTTACCAATAATGCAGTAGAGTTCTCTTCTGGCCACATCCCTTCCAGCTTCTGTTGTTATTAGAGTTCTTGATTATAACCATTCTAACTGGGGTGAGGTGGAATCTCAATGTTGTTTTGATTTGTATTTCTTTTATGGCTAAGGAGGTTGAGCATTTCTTCATGTGTCTATTGGCCATCCTTCTTTCCTCTTCAGAGAAGTTTCTCTTTAAGTCTTTAGCTCACTTATTTATTGGGCAGTTGTTTCTTTGAGGATTTGTTGTTGGGAGATTTAATTTTTTGAGTTCCAGGTATATTTTAGATATGAGACCCTTGTCCATTGTATGAACCTTGTCTGTTCTTCCAATCAGTGGGCTTTCTATTGATCTTGCTAGCTATGTCCTTTGCCATGCAGAAGCTCTGCAGTTTCATGCAATCTCATTTGTCCAACCTTTCTTTGATTTGTTGTGTTTTTGAGTCTCTATTAAAAAAAATTTTGGCCTGTGCCAAGGAGACTTAGGTTTTCTCCTATTCTGCTCTGTAATGTTTTCAGAGTGTATGCTTTGACTTAGAGGTCTTTGATCTGTTTGGAGTTGATTCTGGTGCAGGATGATATATACAGATCTAGCTTTAGTTTTCTACAAGTGATTAACCAATTTTGCCAGCACCATTTACTGAAGAAGCTGTCTTCCTTCCATTCTATTTTTTAGCTCCCTTATAGAAGATTAGATGGCTATAGGTCTGGCATTCATTTCTGGGTTTTCAATCCTATTCCATTGGTCCTGAGGTCTGTTCTTGTGCCAGTACCAAGCTGTTTTGATCACTATGGCTTTGTAGTAGAGTTCGAAATTTGGTATTGATATTCCTCCAGCACTGTTCTTTCTGTTAAGGATTGTTTTTGCTATTTAGGGGCTTTTATTGTTCCATATGAATTTTTGGATTGCCTCTGCTATCTCCTTGAAGAATAAGGTTGGAATATTGATAGGTATCACATTGAATTTGTAGATAGCCTGTGAAGTATTGCCATTTTCACAATGTTGATCCTTCCAATCCAGAGCATGGGAGTTTTTGCCACTTTCTAAGTTCTGTTTTGATTTCCTTTTTCAGGTTTTTAAAGTTTTCATCATAGAGGTCCTTTACTTCTTTGATTAAGTTAATTCCTAGGTATTTTATTTTTTGTTGGACTATTACAAATGGAGTTGCTCTCCTGATTTCAGCCACGCTTTACTCATTGTTGGCATACAGAAAAGCCATTGATTTTTGAGGGTTAATTTTATACCCTGCTACTTTGCCAAAATTTTTAATCAGCTTGAGTAATTTGGGAGTGAAGTCCGTGGGATTCTTTAAATATAAAATCATGTCATCTGCGAAGAGGGAGAGTTTTACTTCATCTTTCTCTATTTGGATCTCTTTTATGTTTGCATCTTGTCATATTGCTGTAGCTAGGCATTCTAATACTAAATTGTAGAGAAATGGAGAGAGTGGACATCCTTGTCTCATTCCTGAGTTAAGAGGAAATGGCTTCAGTTTTTCACCATTAAGTATAGTGCTGGCTGTAGGAATGTCATATACAGCCTTTATTGCCAATATATTTTTTTTAGTTGCGGATGAAAATACAGAAATCTTCTCATCTAAACACATTTCCTAGAACATAAAAGACCATAGTACATGTTTTTATATGAAGCAACTGTACTGTAATATAGACAGAAATTAGATGTAGAATATAATAAAACCTTGAAGGAGATTGAGTCACCCACGATTGTGGAAGGAGACGATACAAATGAGTTCAAGTTAGTTTTCATTGTTCAGATTAGTTCCTTTTTGCCAGAACAAGGATGCTGTTTATAGCTTGTAGAAGGTAGGTGTATATATTCAGTTCACTGTTTTCAGTTAACTAGAGGTAGACTTCATCTCAAAGTATAGCCACATCATTTTGAACTAAAATTTGTATTGCTTTCATAAAGTCTCAAATTGGAATGATTCCATTAAAAATGATGCTAGTACTAAATAAAACTTTAAATTGTGGAGAGAGGTGCCAGGGCCAGATGGATACCTTACTGATAAATGCAGTTAAGACTTGTTTGACAAAGTGTGGGTGGAACAGGCTGTAGCCATTCTAAGAATAATTTCCTGATAAGGCTGCTTCTTTTCTGTGACTGTTAACTTCTTGCTTTGTCCTTACATGATTTCTTATTGTCTGCTACAATGATGCTGTTAAAGTTCATCAGCAGAGAAGCTCTCACCCGTGGCTACAATCAATTCTCCAGCTTTATTCTCATTATTATGTCTTTGACATCCAATTAAGCATATCTTTCTCCAAGCATCATCTATGTAGTTCTTTTTTTGGGGGGTGGGGTTGGGTCATGGGGCCTGAACTCTGGGCCTGGGCGCTGTCCCTCAGCTCTTCAGCTCAAGGCTAGCGCTCTACCACTTGAGCCACAGTGCCACTTCCGGCTTTTTTCTTTTTTTTTTTTTGCTTATGTGGTGCTGGGGAATCGAACCCAGGGCCTCAGGCATGCAAGGCAAGCGCTCTACCACTGAGCCACCTTCCCAGCCCCATCTATGTAGTTCTTGTTCCCACAATGTCACTCATAATATTTCCACTGTTCAGAAATACCCTTTGTGCCTTATCACTGTGTGAGCAAATCCTAACCAAACTTCAAAACACAACTCAGATTCACTATTCATTAAAACAATTTGCCTGCTTATCACAATACTAATTTATCTTCCTGGTTCTCTTCTGGCACCTTGTTTTGTTTCTGCTTTCAGTAATTGCTAAACTTATTTTTTTGCAATACTACTTTCCTGATAGCTTTATTATTGATAGTTGTTGTTCACAGCAGAGTTCACATGTTTATAAAGCTCATATTATATATTTGGAAACAAACAGTATAGAGATAAAAATGGCCATACTCTTTGCTCTTTGAACTCTAGTATAGTCAGGGCACACACATACACATGTCTCTATAATTCATTAAATAAATATAATGAAGTTTTCTAAAATAATTATACTTTTTCCCTTAAAAAGCTATCTTTTTCAGCTCTAGCTTCTTGTAGATAGTATTGGTTGGGAGTGGAGATAGACTACATCCCTGGCCCCTGGAAATAGGAAGAGGGTTTTCATCTAAGCTTTGGCAACTAGAGTCCAGTGCTAAATCTGTCTATGCCAAAGTCCTGGCTTTTGTTATATTTTTTTCTATAAATTGTAGTGTTGCTATGGGAAGCAACAGAATGGCTCTGTCCCCAGTTTGTATCCATATTGTAAATAAATCCGTTTTTCCATGTGGTATGTTTTGTATCATTTCCCTGTTAGTGTAAGTAAGTTGTTGGACACAGAGCTAGGCTCTTGTAGTTGGAGCTCTGATTACATAATTCCCATCATTGATATAAAACAGAGTATCAGGGTATGGAAACTGATGACATTTAAGTTAACTAACTGTGGCTCTAGATTAGAAAATGTTTCTATAAATATAATAATTTTCTTATGTAGACTATTATGAGTTTGATTTTACTTCTTTTGGGACCTTATGTCCTACATTTTTAATTATTAAAATCAGGTTTACTCTTTTTCAATTATATGTACAAACCTTATAATGTTTATCACATGTCTCCTTGTGTTTATATTCGTGTATGTTTTATAGACTAGGAATTGTATGTGTGTGTGTGTGTGTGTGTGTGTGTGTGTGTATATATATATATATATATATGCTGTTGTGTACCAGGTGTGTGTATGCACTAGATATTTTTTTGTGTCTATGTGTTCTATACTAGGGGTTTTGGGATGTGTTGTGGTTTAGGTGATTTTGTGTTCATGTGTTATGTTTGGGTATGTGTTATATGCTAGATGTCTTTGTGTGTGTGTGTGTGTGTGTGTGTGTGTGTGTGTGTGTGTGTGTGTGTGTGTGCGCACGCTGCATATTAGGTGTTGTATGTGTATATTGTTGTATACTAAATGTTGTATATGTGTGTCATCTCCTAGGCATTGGTATTTTTGCTTACCCAGTGGTGCTATGAAATTGTGATCAGATTCTACATAGCATTTCTATAGACTTGTTACTCTGAAATGATCTGTTCTGTCTCTATACCCATACAAGATTGAGAGCTTTTTTTGGAGCAAATGCCATTACCTTCTCATAATCATCTCCACAGGTGCTCAGCTAAGTGTTTGTAACATATGGGGAAAGCACTCAGTCTTTGTGGTGAACTAGATTGACTAATGTGTCTATAGATAGTTTTTTCTTTGGGTGGAAAAGGTGTGCTGCAATTTATAGTTAGAATATATGAGTGTTCTTGTTACTATATATAGTCTGTAACTACACAGAGGAAAGATTTTGAGGATAGAAGAGACAGATTTACAAGCTTGAGAAAAAGGACTGTGTGTCAGCTTTCAGGAGACTGGCAGAGACAGAATTCAATGGAGTAGGAAGCTGAGGGTGAGGAAAGGTGCTAAAATGAAGTAGCGCTGTGCCTCATGTAATAGAGTGCCTTGAGCACAGAGAGGCTCAGGGACAGGGCTCAGGCTCTGAGTTCAAGCCCCAGAACTGGCCAAAAGCACAAAAAAAACCACCAGTTTTGTTTGGGGCTGGGAATATGGCTTAGTGGTAGAGTGCTTTCCTAGCATGCATGAAGCCCTAGGTTTGAGTCCTCAGTACCACATAAACAGAAAAAGGCACAAGTGGCACTGTGACTCAAGTGGTAGAGTGATAGAAAAAGAAGCTTAGGGACAATGCCTACACCTTGTGTTTGAGCCCCAGGACTGGCAAAAAATTTTCAATAAAAGGGAGAGAGAAAGGTGCTAAAGTTAGACACAAAGTGGTAATAAACCACATAGAAGCTACCCAATGTGCTGGTTTTTCAAAATTAATTTTTGTTAGGAAATTCTATGTTTTTGATCACCTTTGTGGAAGGTGGACATTTGGAGTAAAGGAAAGACAGACAGGTTCAAATATCCATGGAAAGAATCACCATAAAATATTGATTACCTCATTTATTAGGAAACAGGGAAGAAAAGAGAGAGTTGCCATAGAAACACAGACCTTCAGCAACATGCATTTGAAGGAATTCCTCCTTACTTATTTTAGCCAAATAGATGATTAAACCAAAGTTGCTACAGCTTGGTGTAGCTTGCTATTTTTTATCCCTAAAGATTTAGAACATTGTTTTGCATTCATATATGTATTTATAAGAATCACTTAAGATATTCAGTTATATTAACAGAAAATTTAAGGAATTTTCTTTTGTTTTAATTCTATAGTGCATCATTTTTATGATTATAAAACTAATTTAAAATAGGACACATTTCCCATATAAGCTATGAAAATGTTATTTTTGCAAAGATTAATCTTTTTAATTTCTCCTTTCCTTACTGTATGTTAACAGTCACAATTTTCTTATTGAAAGTTAAATTATTGCTTTTAATTTTCACTAAATAGCAGTAGAAAATATCTATAAATACCAAGAGAATATTATTGTAAGTATCATGCTACAATAACAGCAAGCTCATTTTTTTCTCCCAACACATTTTTATGACATGCTTTTTGATCCATTTTAGATTTATAATTTTATTTTATTATATAGGCAGTCAGCTTGCTATTGAGACATGAAAGAATTCTATTAAATTGTCTATAGTTGAAAAATTTGTAAAAATTATGTGATTCAAAAGTACCCCATGTATGTAGAAATGCAGCCTGTAGAAATTCAAGTAGATAAATCAGCATAATCGATGTTAGTGTTGTCTGTAAATTTGTAGGATTTTGATTTTAAAGTGGCCTCTGCAAATGCTTTATATAATATATTCCAATTTTTTCCTTATTATTTTAGTCTTAGAGAACTAAAATAAAATGCTTCCAGAGAACATATGATTTCCTACTAAATATGGTTATAAGTTAAGTGTCACACTTAGATTGAATTGCCTTTCTTTACACAATTTCTTTCCACTTCTCTGGTGTTGAGTTTAGCATTCTAATAAAATAGCACATGTGGACCTGTTATCGATGCTCCCTCTCCCCATTTTGACTGATCTTTTATAGTTTAAAAAGTTGAGCCAAGCGCTGGTGGCTCACACTTGTAATCTTGGATAGTTAGGAGCCTGAGATCTAAGGATTGCAGTTCAAAGCCAAGCCGCAGTGGCAGGGGGGTGGAGGGCGCGCGCTCGTGCGTGCGTGCGTGTGTATGTGTGTTTGCGTGTAAAGTCTCTTATCTGTAATTAACTGCCAGAAAACCGGAAGTGGCATTGTGGTTCAAAGTAGTAGAGTACAGGCCCTTAGTTTAAGCACCACCACCACCAAAATAAATAAGTTGGTTACCAGTAAGGCCATTTTAGATGATCTAGCATTATTAATCTGTTACATTGGGAAACTGAGCATATTAACTTTATAGACCCTGCAGGCTACTAAAACCTTCCCTCATTTTCTTTGGGTCATACAACCTGAAGAAGTAGGAAGTAGAGGTGAACCTAGCCAACTCTCCTATTGTAAGGGGAGAAAAATCTGAGGCACAAAGAGTTTTGGTGATGTATTTAAGTTCATGACTCTTATCTGTTGTATTAGTGTGTCCACAAAACCAGAAAATCTTCAAAACATAGCTTGAATATACTTTGGACTATACCCTCATTACTATTAGCCTACTCAGATGCCATCTCAAATAATTATACACAACTAGAAATCTCACTATGCCAGGGATGCTTCTTTGCATGCTTACTCAATAAAGAAAATTCTGGAAGACTATGAATTCCAGGGAGGCTGCTTAAGAAATAATAATACAACAGTAAAGAGTGGTGAAGTATTAAACAGAATTAACCTTCTACCCCCCAAAATATGTAAAGTACTACCAACATTTATATTCATTTGACTCAGAATTTTCTTATCTCTTCTTCTGGGAACTGGTATCTTCAATATCATTGCCTTGCTATTTATCTAAGAGAAATTATACTGCCTAAATGATCTTTACATTTTAGTCTGTAGATGGACCGAAGAGGACAGTCAGGGAACTCTCCGGTACACTGTGCTAAGTAGCTAGACAGTAAAACTTGCCTTATAAAGAGTAGACATGGCAGCTTTATGGATGTTAGTGCTTACATAACATAGCTTTCCAAAATGGTGCCCACTTGGTCAATTTACTGAGATTCTGCCTTTTCAACCTCCAAAAGAAAATAAAAATAGCTAGTTAGGCTATTGAGCCTAACTATCATTCGTAGATATCATGAATATCTACTGAATACCTGTAGTGTTGTAGATTTTCTGCAGGATTTTAGCAGCTATGATATGAAGGTTTTAGTCTAGTTTGTAGAGAATAGGAACCAAAGAGAAAAGGAAGTATCAACCTTGGTATGACAGACATGGGAGCCTAGAGCCAAAACATCCACGACACATTTGTTGAATCGGAGTATGGTTGATAGAAGTGACAGAACAATAAATTATCAAATCAACAAGAAAATCTCCTACTTTCCTGGCCTAAATTCTTCCTAATCTCTAGTTTTTAAAAGTTAAATCAGCCACATTTTTTTTTTTTTGTCAGTCATGGGGCTTGAACTCTGGGCCTGAGTGCTGTTCCTCAGCTCTTCAGCTCAAGGTGAGCGCTCTACCACTTGAGCTACAGCACCACTTCTGGTTTTCTGGTGGTTTATTGGAGATAAGAGTTTCACAGACTTTCCTGCCTGGGCTGGCTTTGAACCGCAATCCTCAGCTCTCAGCCTCCTGATTAGCTAGGATTACAGGCGTGAGCCACTGGCGCCCAGCTCGGCCACATTTTTATAAGAAAATTGATGCCCCTGTAGAATGATTTGACAGTACCTTGGTATTGGGGGAGAGCACTGTGGATTTGTGCTCCTTTTGGGCAGGAGTGGTACCTTGATGTGTTGGGTATGATTTCATATGCCCAGAAGATTGAACCCTCTCCCCAGCACATCTGTGTTCTTTTCTTTGCAATGTTACCAAGAAGCTAAGAGCCAGGGTTGTGGGTTTGGGCAATTCTTTATTCAAACTTGACTTTAACATAGTTTCTGCAGCATTTATAATATACTAGACAAATATAGTACAATAGACATTTGCTTCAACTTCTCCCAGTCTAGGCCATGTATTTGAGTAAGAAGTCAATGAGACAGCACTGACTAATATTTTAGAACAATTCATAGACAATGCAGTATCCTTATAGTCAAAGACTGATGATGACAGGTATACGATGGAAGGGATCAGAAAACTGAGTGCTAAGAATCTTAAGAGCTCAGATTTTTAGAGATCAGACTGTATCACCCTTTTTCTTCAATCTTTAGATCTGCTTTTCCCATTCCTACCTCTCATCTCTTCTTTTGGATATAATGATGCAACTATGAGATCATTTTATCTTCCTCTTGTGCTTTATGAATACAAAATGTAATTTGTAGCCACCTGAAGTTTTTAGGTGGCCACAAATGCTCCAGGAACCCCCAAATCACATATAAATGTTAAATATGACAATGGAACTTTCCACAATTCCTGGAATCTTTCTCGGGCATACTCTAGATCTTTGGCACACTTAGCTTAGTTTTTATGCTACCCCTACAGATCTTAACAAATTAGAAAAGGGCAAGCAGAGGGATGGGAAGAAGAGAAGTATGTGGTAAGAATATTTGACTTAATGGTATGGAAAACAAAACATGTCATAGAAGGAACAGTGAGTGAAGTAGGCATATTTCTTATGGAAAATAGTAGACAGAAGTATTTATTTTCAAATAAATGAAGTATAGGCTTTAATGAAGAGTAGTGCTCATTTGGTCCCCCAAGACTGGGATTCTCTTAGCCGTTGCTTATATTATGTGAACATCATAAGTCAGTTATAGACAAATAGCACCTGTTTGTTGTACAGGAACCTCTTCCATTAAAGAATTATTGCCTGTGCCAGAAAAGGCTCTGAAGATGTGATTATCATTACTGTGTACTGATAAGAAGAACTGGAAGCCTTTGGCATAATGAATATATATACTCATTTATAATGACAAGCATATCCAAGTATTTCCTTGGTGAGATAAATGTTTAGTATCAGTACATTTTACAAAGGGTAATCAAGGCATGTCTTCCTTCACTTGATAACTATGTGATATCCAGCCTCCTAGACCTTATTAAGCCATCTCATAGTTTGTTAAGAAAAGATTACAGAACAAAGATAACTTGACAAAAGACAAAAGAAGTCTTTTGTGTTCTTTGAGAACATACATCTTTCTCAACTGTTGTGCAACACAGATAACATAATATTTACCATTGTAACTACTTTAGAATGAATAATTCAGTCGCATTTCATATATTTTCAGTTTTTAGCAGACGTCATTATGTGTGGTAAAAATAGAAATGCCTACATATACCCTATACAATATTCTTTTTCCTTCCGGTTTACAACAATCTTGTAGTTTGAACTCAGGGAGTTGTATTTATTGTGCAGACATTCTTCCATTTGAGATATGCCCCCAGCCCCATGGCACAGTATATATGTGTATACTTCATCATTACTATTCAGAATATCTTTATCACCCCCCCCCCCAAAAGATAGCCACTACAATGATCACGCCTCACTTCCTTTGCTCTACCCACTGGCTAACCTTAGTCAGCTTTCTACTTCTATCTGTATGAAGTCGCCCATTGTGGGTATTCATACAAACGGAATCATGCTATGTAGCTTTTTTGGTCTGTTTTATTTCCCTCAGCAGAATAGATCATTTATCCTGTAATATGATAGGTATGTTTTTATGGCTGAATTCTATTCTCTTTTATGGGCATACCATGCTTTATTTGTCTACTTTTCCATTGATGGAAATATGATAATTATACCTTTTGACTACTATGAATGATTATTTAGGAAAATTTTGGGGCAATATTTATTTGGACAGTTTTTGTCAGTTATTTTGTGTATGTAAATCTGGAGAAAAACTGCTAGGTCATAGGGTAATTCTTTATTTAACTTTATTAAAGATTTTTTGTTGTTGTTTTTAGTCAGACTCTACATTTGTGTTTGCTTTTTTGGATGCACTTTGAGGTTAAGAAAGTCTGCCAACAGCTTTATTTCCATTTTGTTAGAAATTAACAATATCTTTTTCCATTTGAAAATGAAAAACAATGAATTCCTAACAGTGACCGAAATTATAATCTTATAAATACATTTTTAAAGTACAATATGGATCCAAATTGCTCCATGGCCTGCATTATCTTCCTTTACAAGAAGATATACAAGGAGAGGACTAAAATCTCTGCTTCCATGTAGATCTCACACTGCATGATGGGAAAGGATGTCAGAGCTTCTGGAGTGGTCAAACCAACTCTCTTACTGGTGTTGTCCATCTAGAAATGTAACTTCAAATGTTCAGATTTCTCAGGAAACACTAGACATCTTAATTTTTATGTGATCCAATTTTTAAGAGTTGGCAACTCATTCATGCAAAAATTTAAAAAAACACGTAAGACAGTAAGCCACACAAAACAGTTCTGGGCCTCAATTTGCCATTACTGCTTACTTTTTTCTATACAACCACTTAGAGTATTATACCAACAATGAAACTGATAATTACTGTTACATTTATACTAAATACTATGCTCTAGGCACTCGTCTGAACATTAATATTTGATACATGTCGACTTAATTTAATTCCCATGGCAATGCAGTAAGGTAGGAGTAATTTCATTACCAACCTTCTCATAACGTATTTCTCAGAGTGCTTCAATTAGTTCTCAGCTTGACTTTCTTTAGCTAGTGTAAGCTTCTTGTTTGCAAACCCATGTGTTATTTATATTTATGACCTGAGGATTGCGTTTTGTGGAAGTATATACAGAACAAATAAATGTTACTCGTTCCATATTTGATTCTAATAGTAAAATGATCATGAATATTCAAGATTTTATGTACTGTGGACACTGTTAGGCACTTGACATAGATATTAGCATATTATTCAAAGCAAAATTGTGAGGAAATTAGGTTCTTGAATGGTAGAATTCATCTGATTGAAACCTTGCCTTGGCCAGTTATGGTTTGTGAGATTGTAATCTAATGACTTGCTTTTACATACCTCATTTTTATTACCTTCAAGTAGTGACAATGTTGTGGTCATGGCTACTCAATTCCAATGGCCCATCATGCAGTCTAAGCATTGTGTGGGAATTATCTGTCTTATGGTAGCTAGTTTGTATATTTTGTGAGAATCAAATGGGTTAATATATGTAAACTATATTATTAGACACTCAGTACAGTTGGCTATTCTTTTTCTTCCAGAGAAAAACAGATAATATAGAAATTGAAATTGAGGCTGTTGATCAGTTGTATGGTTAGCCAATTGCAGAGCTGACATTCACACTATTGTATTTACTATCTATCATAAAGCTTCTTTCCTTGCCAACAAGGCTGTACAGCCCATTCTCTGACTGTTCCTTCCCCTTCTTCTTCTCCCACCTATGTAGTTTCTGTCTAGTTCCTAGAATCAGATGAAATCAGTTTTGTCTCCCTTCGTCAACATGCTCTGGTATTTATTGGCAGTTCATTTCATAGAAAGTGGTTACATTTCCCCTCTATCATTATTGTCATCTGTACTTTAAATTTTTTAGATTTTTCTATCCCATCTTCTTTTTTTTCCTTCAGCACAGCTTAGCATAAGACCTGATATAAAAATCATCGAAACTATACCGTTGATTAAAGAATGTACCTGTGAATGCCATGAATGTCACTGCAATGTGGAGGAAATGGACAATAAAAAGGGAAAAAAACGCTGATTCAACCTAACCTCCCATCATCTACCCACCATTTCACTCATTCAAGAAATGTCCTTCATTTCAGGGTCTCTACAAAGGTGCTGATGCTAGACTTATTCTTTACTTCTATGGAGCTTAACCTCAGATAAAGCTAGATACAATGTGGCAAGTACAGTGATCAAAAATGTGATGAGTTTTGTAAGCAGATAACATTCATGTCTTCTTCACATGAATGTTTATTCTCTTTAAATTGAGTTTAAATTGAAAATATGTTCTCTGAGCACTCTCTCACACTGTCTGAGTTCTGTTTTCTTTCCTTTTCTTTTGGTCTTTCTCAACCCACACAAAAGTTTCTGGGTGTAGTATGGGGTATAGACAGTACTTTTGCTTCAAAATATAGCTACTTCTAGTTGAAATTCACTCATGCTGGTAGGGTCATGGTTCAATGGTGCTTTCGCTGGGAGCTTGAGTAGCTCAAGGATTCTGACCCATTGTTTCTGTTGTTTTAGATATGTGGTAGCCTGCAGAAGATCAGGGCAAATGTATCACATTAACTTCCTGGTGCTCTAAATTCTCCCATGGACTCTGTGCAGAGTATTTAATTAAATCTATTGTGTATAGTTTTGTAGTATACCTATAAAGTCATGTCTAATACAGCTCAATAAATGCCAGTAAATTAAAGAAACTTCAGAGAATGCACCGCAAACTGATTAAGAATACCGAAAGAGTTATTCAGAGAAAAGATTAAGGGAGTTAATTATACACAGCTTGACTGAGCAGAAACTAAAAGGAGAGTTAATGGCTCTTTGATATTATTTGAAGACACTAAATGTCAAGGAGAAAAAATGTTTCATGTGATACAATGAAGTGCTATTAAGAGCAATGAGACAGAATTCAGAATGAGAGTATTTAAATGAAGTATGTGTGACTGCTATTAAAATAAAACTTAGGAAGTTATGAACTAGTCATTCCAATTATAAGATAGAGCCCTTTCTTCAAAGAAGTAAAAATAAACAGAAAATTAGACCAACAGGTTTTTTATCGCAATACTTAATTTATTTTTCAGTATTTATTAATTTCTAACTTGAGCAATCCTTTCATTCTAACAAACATCCCTTCTACTCCCCACTGATTTTTACAGTATCTTTTTTAAATCGTATGTGTCAATTTTCATGACAGAGGCCTAGGGTTCCAATATTAAAATAATTATGCTATAAGATTTTATTTCATTGTTCATCTCTAAAAATAATGTAAGCCATTATGACATATTCATGTTTCTATGCCATTGTATTTTTTTCTATGAACGTTTTCCCAGTTCCACAGGGAAATATATACCAAGCCACCACAAATTACAATGAGACTAACAGAGAACATTAATGTTTGTTGTTGAAAACTGAGCAGATGAAATAAATAATTACTCTGACAGAAACCAGCCAATATAAGAATAGAGTTACCTTATCAGTAAATGAGAGGAAAAAACCTTGTTTATAACCTACACTTTGAGGGGGAAGAGGAGGATAACTTAAACTTTGAGGGGGAAGAGGAGGAAGCTTGATACCATGAGAAAAATTCAAAATATAATCATTGGAAAAAGTTGGCAAGGACTTTAATCTTTGGATGCTATTGTTAAGATATCCCCAATTCATACGAAGAATGATAAAACATCTATCTTACAACACACACACACACACACACACACACACACACACACACACACTTAAGTGGAAGGGTCATATCTTTACCAAAGTATAACCAGGTGCTAACAGGGAAGGCTCTCTATAGAAGCAAGGTTGAGGCTATCACTGTATTATAGGGACATACATTCAGGCTATGTTATCCTTATTAATATGATATAAAATTTTAAAGGAGGAAGAAGTCTCTCCTATACATCTGCTTCTTATAGACCTTCTAAAATTTCCTTCCCTTTTGAGTAGTCTTCCTGACTCATTGCTGTTGTATATCTTGTAGAGCTTTCTTTATTATGTTTTCCTCCACATACAGAAATACATTTTTAATTTTTTTTAGTTCTTTTTTTCTCCACAATAATTATTGTTTAATCTTCAAGAAGTAAAGCTTCTAAGACTGGTATAGATTGATATTAGTTTGCATCCAGTAAATGCCTTTTCTATTGTGAGCATTCTCAATCACATTCAAAGATCAGGGTAGAAAGAAGACAAATAATAATAATAATAATAATAGTAATAATAAAAGAAGAAGAAGAAAATCTACTGTGCTCTTCCTCAGTCAAATTCATACTAAGCCAAAACTCAGAAAAATATTTAATTGTCCACTAAGTTAAACTATTCATATACACAATAGACTACTAGTCAGCCTTTCACAAGATTTTATTGGGGTAAAAGAGATGAATCTACATTGTATTACAGTAAGTGAAATAACAGGCACAAAATAACCACTGCATAACTTCTCTTACATGTGGATTTCAATTAACTTGCACTCACTGAAGTAGAGAAGAAAAAGGTAGTTATGCTAGGGTTGGTGTAAGAAAAAGGAATTTTTGATCAGAGGGTCAGGGTTTCAGGCAGACAGGAGGATTAGGTTTTGATATGTATTGCTCAGAGTGACTGTGTTCAGTAGTGTGGTTTCCAACGTAGATTAAAAATTAAATATAAATATTTCACTATAAAAATCAATATGTAAACGAGATGAAGTGTTTACTAGCTTTATTTTATCATGACATGTTGGATACATGCATCAAAACAGTACTTTGGGCCTAGTAGACATGTAGTTAGGCTTTTTCAATGAAAAATATTATTAATAATAATTCCCTCTCTAAAAGTTCAGTGCTAGACCTCCTTCACTTGGGTGCAAATTCCC
Organism: Dipodomys spectabilis; assembly: GCF_019054845.1. Classification (NCBI taxonomy): domain Eukaryota; kingdom Metazoa; phylum Chordata; class Mammalia; order Rodentia; family Heteromyidae; genus Dipodomys; species Dipodomys spectabilis. The sequence goes on along the minus strand of NW_024870679.1, from coordinate 37,158,924 downwards.
AACAGTCTTTTTCTGAGACTGTAGCATAGATGACACTATACATCTCAACCATTTTGTAGACTACACTTTCTTCATTAATATATTAACAAAAATTAGCTGAGGGAAGAAATAATTAAAAGTAACTGTCTTTAAACATGTCTTTAAAAATCTCATTGAAATATATAGTCTAATCATCATTTATGTGTACTAGTTCCTGAAGTATATATATTTTATATGTACATATACATTCTTATATCTAAATTACATATAAGAAGAAATCCAAGAATACAGGACATCCTACTGCTATAATCAGCAGTTCAATTCTACATTGCTGATGAGCCTAAGGGAGCTTTCATCTTTTTGGCAGATAACTTGGTAGCAATGTGAACTAGCAGAAAGTTCTATAATTTACCTACAGGGAATTTGCAGAGTAGAAAAAGAAGACATTAAAGCAACACAGATATTAAAAATGTAATAAAAGTAATAAAACCTAAAAGTAGGATGGTATACATAGTTGAGGCTCAAAAACCCAAAAAAGGTATCCCTTGCTCTGGGAATCCAAAAGCCCTGGAATTAGGAGGCTCACCCTGCTTATGCTTCTGGACAGGTGCGTACAGGATCAGAAATAGGTAGAAAGTCCATTCTATCACCTTCCATCTTTCAGTCTTCCACTGGGGCCTTCCACTGGAAGAGTCTGACTTGAAGCAAACTAATCAGGCTGGCTGAGAAATGTAGTCCGTGTAGGTTTGACTTCTGCTTCTATCCTGGTTAAGTGGCCTTGAGTGAATTGCCTAAATTTTTGATGCCTCGTTTTACCAGTTCTAAATGGAGATGATTTTAGTTTCCACTACACAAAAATTTTGTTAATATTCAAATGAAATAATTAATGAAAGTTACTTACAGCGATCCATAAGAAATCCTACATCGTTTGATGATGTTGGTGGTGGTTGTGGTTTTTGCTTTTGAGTTTTTCTTAGGGGGGCAAAAGAGCGTTACAGAAAGAGGAGAATGACTAAACAAATGCAATCATGTTATTCAGTGTACACAATGTGGAAAAAGACCTAGGTGGGCTGGGAAGGTGGCTCAGTGGTAAAGTGCTTGCCTTGCATGCACGAGGCCCTGGGTTTGATTCCTCAGCACCACATAAGCAGAAGAAAACTGGAAGTGGTGCTGTGGCTCAAGTTGTAGAGCACTAGCCTCAAGCTGAGGAGCGAGGGTCAGCACCCAGGCCCAGAGTTCAAGGCCAGGATTGGCAAAAAAAAAAAAAGACCTATGTAACTTATGGGCAAGGCCAGAAGTGGGAAACTGGGGGAAAGCAAATGAAGGGGTGACATTGTCCAAAAAAAAAAGTGCTCATTACCCGACTAATGAAATGGTATCCTTCTCTGTATAACACTCCAATAATAACATTAACATTATATTTAAAAGAAAAGTGAAAAAAATCACACATCAGCAATGTAAATGTGAATGTTTTAGAAAACCTATTCAAATGTATTTACACTTGTAATTATCATACATAAAAAGTGCTCAGTAAATTTTCCTGTTGCTGTGAGAATTATCATTGTATTACATATTATATATTCAGTTACTTTTCCAATAACAAATTCCTTTATTATTCAATAATAAAATTGTTTGAAATATTGTATCTCCTCTACTTTGAAAATGATCTGAAACGCTAGTGAACAAGGATCTAGTGGGTGATGAAGGCAAACAGTAGGCAATTACTGGACAATTACTATGATTAAGCTTGACCTTTGACTCATGTCTCTCTTGTATAGCAGTCACAAAATCCTTGCAAAGTAAGTTAAGAAGAATTGTCTTTAAAGTATTTCAAAGCCTCTCTTTTGCTGTCTTCTGCCACCTCCTGCATCCTGTCTTTTGTCACTTTGTTCTATTAATGACAACAGTCCTCTACTTAGTGTTCATGCTTGTAGTATTTTTCTCCTTCTCTCTTTTCCTGTACTGCCACATTAATCTTCTTTAAATACTGCTTTCATCTTGTCACTACCCTGCTCTGTAACTCTAAATAGCTCACTCCTTCCTCTGGTATGAAATTCAAAGTTATTTGCTAACTTGCATCATGACCCACTATTTGTCCCCAGACTAACTTTGTAAACATAGTTCTTACTTTTCCTATGGGTACACTAGCTGCTCCACCGAGACTGATCATACTAAATTCTTCTCTATACTTCCTTGATCAGTATTTTCCCAGAATTGGCTAACCTGTGAGTGTTTACCGATCGTGGTTTGATACAGTTTATCAGGCGTTTGTACAGAAATCAATGTTCTTCTTAAGAAGACCTTATTATTCTGATTTACCGGCAAGGAAAAGCATTATTCAGGCAGGTTAAGGAATCAGAATAAGAAATCCAGGATACACACCCAAATTTCCCCCCTCCCCTGGGCTTTCTTATCCTGCTTTGCTGGACTGTGTTTGACCCAGAATGTCTTTGTCTTTGTTGTATTAATCCACACCATTAAATTCTCTCCTTGGCCTAAGTGCTAGTTTCATTACAATTGCATGGAAAATATCTAACACTTTTTGCCTTCCTTGATTTTCTTCATCTTTGAAATGAAGTACTAATAATCAATACCACCTTTACCATTGCATAATGAGTCAGTCTTCTTGACACAGCTACTCTGGATAAATGCTCTATTTCATAATCCCTCCATAAATTGCAGTTTTTCTGGACATGAAGTGACCATATAACACATGCTTGCTGACAAGAATAGTCGGCACTTAGTGTTTGAGTTATTGTGTTTTCTTGAGTCCAAATAGAAAATATAGGAAAGAATCAAGAGTAAAACTTAATTCTACTTAAAAATATTAACACAATGTACAAGGGATGTGAGAAATATAACAAGAGAGCATGTGCTGGTATGAACTGGAAAAATAAAAGTGGTTCTGGGACTGTGCTTCAGGGAATGGGATTCAAACATACAACTTAAAATTACAGTAGACTCTGCTTCCTTGGGGTCAAAAGTCAAACAAGCTTATAAAATTTAGTTTCCATGAGATGAACAAATCAATTGCTTATGAGCAGTAAGTTTACGTTTGGTATGTAGTCCAGACAAAAACTTCTCCCCATAGATTCTCATTATGAGGAAATTGGGTAAGGGAGTGAACAATATCCTTGCTAAAATAATTTATGGTGGGTACAATAAAGAATTCCATAGAAATCTTGCTTATAATGACCACAGTCTAGCCAGTAACATCATAGATACATAATGAATCTCAGTAAGAAAAATTCTTCAGATGAGGGTTAGGACAGACATTGTGGTTAGCACCCTTAAGAAACTCACCCTGTGGAAAGCCTGAGAAACTAACCCTCAAAGAGGTTCTGATTCAAATCAACACTCCAGGGATCTGGGAGCTCCAATACAGTTACGCAGGGAATGCATGCATCTAGAGCGTCAGACAGGGGATGCCTTGACTGCTGTATTATTTATTTTTCAGGTATATGGAGATCTTTTCCTTGTAGCTAAGGGTCTATCTGAGTTTCAGTAGAAGATTGGCTCAAGCTAAAGTGGAATACTTAATGGGAATAACAGGAGACCTAAGCCAGTATGGCTGGACATAGCTCTTGTTTTGTCTTAGAATAGAATTTCTAGCCAAAAAAGTAAAACAAATAGGTGCCATAATAACAGAATCAGAGCCAGAATAGTGGAGATATGGACTTTCCTTGATGAACTTAGAGGTGGGCTGGGATGCAGCCCACCTTGTGTCTGGATTAGTGAGAATAGGGTGAAAATATGCCTTTCTGAGTTTTTGTTCTTATTGCCTCAGTAGTGATCTTCCATAGTTGGAACAAAATCACCTGTGTATTCTTGTCAACCTGCACATATACCTCCGGGCCCACTCAGAACCTCCTAGGTCAATGTCTACCAAGGGAGGGTCTTGGGCAGCTGTATGCTTAACAAATTTCCAAGGTGCTTCTCCTGTAGTCTAAAATTTGACAGCCAATGGTTCAGGAACAAAATTGGCCAAACTTGAGTTGCAGATAGAAATATCTGCTCTTAGGCAGACTTGAAGCTGATATTGGACATAGAGAATTGATAGTGAGACCTTGGGGATTAGACAACATTAAATTTTTAAAAAATATTTTGTTTGTTTATTGCATCATGTGGGGCAGATATGGATTCTCACCAAATGTAGAAGATGAATTTGTGATCATCTGATTTGTAATTGTATATATTTATATAATATATATTTTTTATTTTATTTTATTTTTGTTTGTCGGTCGTGGGGTTTGAACTCTGGGCCTGGGTGCTGTCCTTCAGCTCTTCAGCTCAAGGCGAGCACTCTACCACTTGAGCTACCGCGCCACTTCTGGTTTTCTGGTGGTTTATTGGAGATAGGAGTCTCACGGTCTCTCCTGCCCGGGCTGGCTTTGAACCGCAATCCTCAGATCTCAGCCTCCTGAGTAGCTAGGATTACAGGCGTGAGCCACCAGCGCCCGGCGACAACATTAAATTTTTATGAATCAGAATGAACAAATGACTTAGGACAAGTCATTGAATTAAGAAAGAGAGTTTTATAAGAGAAGTGCAGACAGGGAAATTTAGAATTCCTCTTAATAATGGGAGAAGGTAAAAATTTAATGAAAGGGAGAATTTTAATATGAGTGAGCAATACATCCAGCCATTTACCTTCCTGTGAAGCAGCTCTAAGAACATCTAGGAAGTTTTATTTTGGGAGCAGGGATATCTAGAGTGTCAGTACATGCAACTAGGGAAATAATACCTTGGCCACAGAGGAAAACAGAACGAGAGGTTGCCATAATAAGCAGAGTGATTGGGCACTTAGACTCTAGAATATTCTCTTGCTTCTGGATTCATTTTGTCAGCAGGTAACACAAAAATTTCAGCACACACAGTGCATATTATATCTTAGATTTCATAGGTTATAAGGAACCGTGACAATTTTGTTTGTTGGGTACACTCAAAAAATAAGTGTTTTGACTGCCAGTGTGTGCAATTGTCTTTGACATGGAGGAGCTCAGCCCACGCTTCTTCTTGTTGTGTTATTTTTTCATTTGTTTGTTGTAGGGATCTTAACTAGAGAAAGGGAGGAATTTGGATTAAAGTTTGAACCAAAGCAATCAGGCAACTCTAATAATGAAAGGCTATCCAGGCTTTTGCAATAGGAAATCTATGCAATCCCACTGCTAATGCTATTCTCACTATAGGGTTTCATCGAGCCTATTTTATCAGCTCAGTGGGGTTTGATGCTTCTCTATTCTGAAGGAAAATGGAGAATTATCACAAGGGTAATGAAAAACACCTCTCCCACATTTATGGGGTGTTTTATACCAGTCTTGTATACCAGTTGCATTAGGTGAGCATAAATGTGAGAATAGCTTTCAAGGGAAATACTTTCCTTTGTGATAATTTAAAATTCCTCAAAGAGTATGAAGTCAGGTGTGATGTTAATATCTTATGTCTTTGCTACCTGAAAGTTTCCTAAAGGTACTGATAGGTGAAGTACAGTAAAGCTTCAGTTGAGCTTTGGAGTTACCTCTCTAGGGCCAGTAGTTTATTATGATTTGTTTTTCAAATGCTTTTTTAAAAAAAAACTTTCCTGATATACCTCATTAATTTCTTCTGCCATTAGGCAGCAGAAAATTCTAATTAGTGTGCCTAGGCCTAGTGACTAGGCCAATTACCTTCTGCTTTTTATTCCTCTTAATAACCATATTTTACCTTTTATAAATTAAATCTTTCTTTCGCCAGTGGTGTTTCACATTTTATTTCTAGTTTCTGAAAATCTTAACCCAATGTTGCTTTTGGCAAACTCCATTAGTTCCATGCCATTAGCATTCCATTCTACAGCTCATCTCCAACCTGATTCTTCCAAAACTTTAAGACCTGTATTAAGTTCAAGGACGATTAATTCTACCACAGCATGTCACCTCCTGGAGGATATAGACTTGTAAAGAAATAATGTCAATGTCTTGCTAAAAGGGTAATAATAGAGATGCTTGAAGAGAGAAGCATACGTGAAAACAGTTCTGAGTTTGAATCTTAGAGCAGACTTCAACATGAAGACACTCATGTTAGAGAAAGAGACTTCCAAGGGTGGGGTTGTAAAAGAACAGAAGTTCCACCATGCTCAGAGACTAGTTGCAGTTCTATGCCCATAAAGTAGGGATTGAAGGGTAGAAGACAGCCAGAAATATGGAACCATATTGTAAAACCTCATATTTTGTATTAGTTGAGCTTGGGCATTTTCCTATATCTATTGATATGGAGACCCTATTTTGAAAAGCATCTTGGAAAGATCACTCTAGAATTATACAAAATGATTTGGAGTTGGCTAGGAGATCAGTTAAGAGTTTATGGAAAAAGTTCCAAGAATTCCTGAGAGGAACTACAAACTTGCGCTCAGTCCCTAGAACTGAGGAACAATTAGTCAGGAAAGATGAAATGAACTTGAAGATTGGCTATTTGAGGCAGAAGGGAGAAAGAGAACACAGTGAACCTGCGCTTCCTAATAGAGAGTTATATAATATTATATAAGGCATATAGGAGAAGATGATTTGATTTTTAGGAATAAAAAGTATGTAAGTTCAGTTTGAGGATGTTGTATATATCTGATTGTATAAATAGACATGTGTAGTATTAGGAAAAGAGGTAATTTAGCTTGGGAAGAAACTTTTGACAAGAGATGTAGATTTCTGAGTATGGGGATCTTCTTATTGGCCAGTATGAATTATGACTTTCAATGCTATTAATATACACTATTCATGTGGCTTCATTATATAGATGACTTATTTAGAATTGTACTATAGGCCTGGGAAGGTGGCTCAGTGGTAGAGCGCTTGCCTTGCATGCATGAGGCCCTGGGCTCAATTCCTCAGCACCACCTAAGCATAAAAGAAAAAGAACGGAAGTGGCACTGTGGATCAAGTGGTAGAGCTCTAGCCTTGAGCTGAAGAGCTGAGGGACAGTGCCCAGGCCCAGAGTTCAGGCCCCACGACCAGACCCCAAAGAAAGAAAAGAAAAAAAGTAGAGTTGTACTATAACAATTTGAAGGTTATTTTTATATCTGCCTTGCCATGACAGCTCTTTTCTGTGCTGGACTTGTACTTCTGTATGTTTTTAGCCTAAATGAAACACAAGCCAGTGGAATTCTGTTTATTCAGTGTCACATATTGTATATTCAACAAGGTGGAATGAGCCAAACTTAGACTTTGGAGACAGGGATTGTTAGGGACTTTCTTCTCTTCTGCCAACAACAATATGATTGTATCCCTCAAATCCCTTTTAAGTTAAAGTTAGCTATGTGACTAGCTTTTATCTCTGAAAAGGGAGGTAGATGGGCCATGCCATTGCAGTGCCACTTCCGGTTTTCTGGTGGTTTATTGGAGATAAGAGTCTCACGGTCTTTCGTGCCCAGGCTGGCTTTGAACCGAGATCCTCAGATCTCAGCTTCCGGAGCAGCTAGGATTACAGGCGCGAGCCACCAGCGCCCAGCTATTTTCATGTTTTTGTGTGTGTGTGTGTCGGGTGTGAGGCTTGAACTCTGGGGCTGGGTGCTGTCTCTCTCTCTCTCTCTCTCTCTCTCTCTCTCTGTGCTCTTCACGTTCCTAGCCCTCCCCCACTTGTTTTGCCAGTCTAGGGGCTGGCAAAAGAAGAAGAAAGAGAGATTGAGTAAAATTAGCCATCCATCCTTCAGCCATCCTCCTTGAGACATTCTCAATGAAGTGGGCTGGGAATGTGTCTGGGTGGTAGACAGCTTCCCTAAAAACTCGGGCCTAAATGGCAGCAGCGGCATCCATCTTGTTTACAGACCGAGTGTCCACGAGCTCATGTGGGCTTTCATGTTCTCCGTGGGTTGACACGGCCGGCCGGCGGGCGGGCGAGCGGATGAGCGAGTGGGGTGGGGTGTGCGATTCATTGGAGATAAGACACCGGTTCCTGCTCCCTCCTTCCTTCAGGGACAGACACACAGACAGAGACAGAGACCCAGAGACCGACAGAAAGACACACAGGGAAAGAGCTGCAGGGGGAACGAGAGATCCACAAGTCCAACTAGATTCCCCTGAATCAACAAACAGACGGACGGACGGACGGACACACACACACACACACACACACACACACACACACACACACACACACACACACACGGAGACGGACACACGCGGAGACAGACAGACAGAGGGACACATGGAGGGGGAGCCCTAGAGACCAAGAGTCAATTTGCAATTCACCACATTCTCTTTTACTGCTTCTGCAACCTTGGTGAGAAGGACCCTTGACAGCCAGGTCCTGGAGTGGCTCAAATGAGCAGAGTTCCTCATGGAGCCCATGTTGGACACAGTGTGAGTGAGAAAATTTGCTACATTGAGCCACCGAGATTGTTATTATTGTTCTCAAAGCATAAAAAGTCAATTCGATTAGTAGAGCTAACCATGTATGGGCCAATTTCTGCCTCTGTCACTAATTAACTAACTGTAAACAAGTTACACAACCTCGGTGAGTCCCTGTTCTTCATTTGGAGGATAGAAATAGTAATATTGAATTTGTTAGAACTTAGTGAACATATAAAGGCAAAGCATATAAAATAACTTCTAAATAGTAGCTACTCACTACTTCACAGTATCCTCCCATCCTTTTAGATATTCAATTTTAATATGTTAATTTACAATAAATTATGTGGTAATTCTTCCCAGATCTCCGTTGTATTAAGATATGCTCATTGTATTAAGATATGTATGTGAGCAACAGCTAACTGAAGGCAAAAAGAAAGGAACAAAGACATGACTGGGCAATCATGTCAACACAGATCTCACAGATACTCGAGATATTAATGAACTATGGTTGCATAGAGTTACAAAAGTAATTTACCTTGTAGTAAGTGTGAATGTTATCCTTGATAAGATAAAATTTTTTTAAAAGGAGGAACCATATGAAAGGAATACTTTGTAAGGCAACTTGTTAGGATCATGTATGACTTAATTACATACCATTCTTGGACATTTATAACCTCTTTACTTAGAGATAGTTTGCCCTTTTATTTCAGACAAACTTATTCTGTGCATTTGGAGATAGAGGATAGTTTCTATATAGAATATATATTATATGTTATATATATTCTGTATATTATATATTCTGTATATTATGTAATATATATTATAATATATTCTGTATATTATATAACATATAACATAGTATACAGAATGTATTATATATTATGTAATAACATTGTATATTATATAATATTCTGTATATATAATATTACATAATATTATATATATTCTGTATATTATATAATCTATAAAGTTATTATATAATATATTATATAATATATAATATCATAATATTATACATAATATGTATTATGTATATTATGGATAATATTATATTATGTATATTATACATTATATATTATATATAATATACAGAATATATTATGTAATATATATATACTATATAGAATATTCTTTATATTCTTTGCTTCTGGTGTAATCCTATGCCAAAACCTCTATTACTCTGCAATCATAGAATTATCTTGCTCTCATGGTATGATTACCTGCTTATGGACCCTTGCCTATAGGACAAAGTTTATGAAAGATTTCACCCATTTGAATATAAACTGAGAAACCTAAGCTGTCTTAGAGAAAAGCATATAAGATGCTTTTGATTTATTATAAAGATTCAACTCTTAGAAAATAAAGCATGATAGTAATTGCATCTAATATGTTCATTTTACAAAGTAAAAATTGATTGTGATTGTAGAAGAGCTGAAAACTTTGGAGTGAAGTGACCCAGGTAATATAGGAGTAATGGAACTAAAGAACAAGAGTGTTAATAAGATGAATATATTTCTAGCACAAAATCAAATAAAGTAGAAAGGATTACCTTCTGGGTTAGGTATCTTATAAAGCAAAGAATTGCTTCCTATGATGATCTGGTCTGAATATAAATCCTAAGTGTGATACAGGCTAGGAATATGTTTATGTTCTCCATTTAAATAGAGGTTTCAATAAATATATTGATAATATGCTGTGGAAGACAAGATAGATAATAGAAGCAGATGTACAATATTTGAGGGGATCTTTGTTTGGCCCTATATTCCAGGAAGGAAATTGTGTGGCCTAGTTCTAGAGCCTGACGAAGTTTGAACATGTCTTTGCCCTTCTATTTATTTGTTTGCATGGCTTAGTGTCTCAGAGAAACAGATAGGCACAGATTCACCAGATTCACAGATGACAAAATCATTTTCATGGATATTTGTATACAAATATGCTGACATCATGAAATACTGATTCAAAAGAATTTTGACTCTTTTTGGGGGGGAAGCAAGCACAAACTTCTTTGCATAAAGGAAATTAGAGAGTGAAATACTCGGCGAATGTACCTTTTCTTTAAATCTTTCTCTCAGCTGAGGTGAGAATAGTTGTTGCTACATCCTTTTCCCTCAGACATCAAATCAATGGGGAGAAAGAAGAACGTGTGTGCTGAAACACCCTGTTAATGCCCCTTCATCTTACCTATATGATGGCCTTCAGAAATGACAAACAATTTCCTTCAAGTGGAGAGATTTAATTGGCAATTAAAGAATCATCTTAGGTTTTTTTTTTTAAGTAACTGTAACTTTATAATTTTACTTCCCTAGCATCTGTTCTATTCAAGCCAAGCCTACTGTGGTGATCTTCATCGAGACAATTCAGTGGTTTCCTAGCAACCAAGTTTCCCGTGGTTTCCTTGGTTATATGCAACGATATAACTCTTGTGGGCAACTTCAAAAGCACAGAAGAAAGCCTTCCCAAAGAAAGATTCCAAAAAAATTCAGGATTGTTACTTGCTGAGTGTCTATAAAGAAGAAATTTCTACCAATGTGCATAAGTAATGATATTAGACAATCATACAGACATTGCAAAGTAGAATCATATGTTAAATTACCTGTTTTTTTCATGGTCTTGTCATATATCTAATACTAACTTTTCACCTGAACTTGAAGTCTTTCTCCCATATCTTTTAATTGGCTACTATTTTTAGGCATATCTAGTAGATGAAATATAGATGCTTAATACCTTTCCATGAGAGGTTACTTATTTAGACAGCAGAGTTGCATTTATTATAGAATAGGATAGTAGGATTATAGGATACAATAAGATCATTTTGTTTTTTCTCATAAAAGGTATTATAGAGACTTTATCATTGGTTCCTGGTAGAATCCATTAAATAGCTTTTAACCCAATTGCATCTACAAAAGCTGAAAAAATGCTTAGGAACAGTTAACTTATTGGAATAAATTAAAATTGTTAGATACAATAAAATTAATAAGAACAATTAATTTTAAGGAACACTATTATTAACTGAACAATTTAATAGTAATAGTAATTATTAATTAAGCAAATAATTAAATTATTAGGGACAATTAAAATTTTAACAGTAATTATTGGTGAAAGAGCTGGACATTAAGAACTATAAAACATTGATGAAAGAAACTGAAGGACACCAATAAATGAAACTCTCTTGAACTGGAATACAGCTCAGTGTTTGAGAACTGGCAAAGCATTGAAATGTCTTACAATGAGATCCTTAATACATTTTGAACTGATGGTGGTACAAAGAGATCTATAAAGAATATAGTTTCAGTTTTTGACATGTGGATATCCATTTTTGCCAGCACCATTTGTTGAAGGGACTCTCTTTCTTCCAAACTGTGGTTTTGGCTCCCTTGTCAAATATTAAATGAACGAAAGTCTCTGGTTTTATTTCTGGGTCTTTTATTCTGTTCCACCTTCCAGCCTTTTTTTTTTTTTTGTCGGTCGTGGGGCTTGAACTCTGGGCCTGGGCACTGTCCCTCAGCTCTTCAGCTCAAGGCGAGCGCTCTACCACTTGAGCTACAGCGCCACTTCCGGTTTTCTGGTGGTTTTATTGGAGATAAGAGTCTCACAGTCTCTCCTGCCCGGGCTGGCTTTGAACCGCGATCCTCAGATCTCAGCCTCCTGAGTAGCTAGGATTACAGGCATGAGCCACCAGCGCCCGGCCCAGCCTTTTTTTATCTCAGTATCAAGCTGTTTTCATTCTTTTTTTATTTTTATTTTTTATTTTTTATTGTGAAAATACTGTACAGAGGGGTTACAATTACATGGGCAAGATAGTGAGTACATTTCTTATCAAGCATTGTAGCCTCCTCCTTTGTTTACCCTTCCCATCCCTTCCCATCCTCCTCTCACCCCCCACCAATCCTCCCCCTCCCCCACCAAAGTTGTAAAGTTCGTTTTCGACATAACGACTTGTACTTCTCATTGTTGCAACCAGTCCACCTGTATCCTTATTTCAATGACTTGTTTTTCCCCTTCCCCTCCACAAATTATACCGACATCAAATACAGTGAAAGCAGGGGTTATACTGTGGGGGAGGGACATACAAAGCAACAAAGAAATAATCTTATAAATGCGTTAGAAGCAATCACATGAAAGAAAAAAAAATTTGAATACATATCTTAGGGTTCATTTTCCTAACATCACCTTATCTGATCCTTTCTGCTTGACTCATACATATACTAGATATTGCAAATAAGGGAAACCATGGGATCTATGTTTCTTTGGGCTTGGCTTACTTCACTTAATATAATTTTTTTCCAAGTCTTTCCATTTCCTAACAAATGGGACAATGTCATTCTTTCTGATGGAGGCATAGAATTCCATTGTGTATATATACCACATTTTCTTGATCCATTCATCTACTGAGGGGCATCTGGGTTGGTTCCATAACCTCCCTAGCCATAAAAGAAATGCAAATCAAAACAACATTGACATACCACCTCACCCCAGTTAGAATGGCAAAAATCAAGAACTCTAATAACAACAGATGCTGGAGGGGATGTGGACAGAAGGGAACCTTACTTCATTGTTGGTGGAAGTGTAAACTTGTTCAACCACTTTGGAAAGTAGTATGGAGGTTCCTCAAAAGACTCCACATAGCGCTCCTCTATGACCCAGCAATCCCACTTTTGGGCATTTACCCAAATGTTTACAAACAAGACCACACTAAAGCTACCAGCACAACTATGTTTATTGCAGCATTATTTACTATAGCTGTTTTCATTCTTATGGCTGTGTCTTTGAGTTTGAAATTGGAGATTGTTATTCCTCCAGCACTATTCTGCCTGCTAAAGATTGCTTTTGCTATTTGGGGTTGTTTGTTGTTCCATATGAATTTTTGGATTACTTTCTCCATTTAATTGAAGAACGATGTTTGATTTTGATTTGTATTGCATTGTATCTATAGATGGCTTTTGGCAGTATTGACAGTTTCACAATGTTAATTATTCCAAGCCAGGAGCATGGAAATTATTTTCTTAAAGTCTTCTCTAATTTTCTTTTTAAATAATTGAATTTTTCACTATAGATGTTCTTCACATCTTTGGTTAATTCTTGAGGTTTTTTTTTTGAGGTTATAGCAAATGGAGTTCTTTCCTGATTGCAGTCTCAATCTTCTTCTTTTTTAATTAAATGAGTTTTTTTTATTGTGAAATACTGTACAGAGGGGTTATAGTTACATGAACAAGGTATTGAGTACATTTATTATCCAGCATTGTTGCCACCTCCTTTGTTTTTCCCCTACCACCTCGTCCCTCCCACCTCCTTAACTACCCTCTCCCCCCACCCCACCCTGCCTAAATTTTAAAGTTTGTTTTTCGACATGGCGTCTGTACATCTCATTGTTGCAATGGTCAATCTGTATCCCTATTTAAACATTTTGTTTTTCCCTTTGCCTCCCCAAATTATACCAACATCAAATACAGTGAAAACAGGTTATACGATGGGGGGGGGGGGGGACATACAAAGCACCAAAAAAAATCATGTGGTACCTTATAAATATGTTAGAAACAATAGCAAGGAAGAAAAAACCACTTGTGTCTCTGTCTTGGGCTCATTTCGCTTAACATCATCTTATCTGAGCTTTTCTGCTTGTCCCAGACATATACTCGTTATTGCAAATAAGGAAAACCATGGAACCTATGTTTCTTTGGGCCTGGCTTACTTCACTTAATATAATTTTCTCCAAGTCTTTCCATTTCCTAACAAATGGGATGATGTCATTATTTCTGATGGAGGCATAGAATTCCATTGTGTATATATACCACATTTTCTTTATCCATTCATTTACTGAGGGGCATCTGAGTTGGTTCCATATCTTAGCTATGGTAAATAGTACTGTGATAAACATAGTTGTGCTGGTAGCTTTAGTATGGTCTTGTTTGTGATCATCCTGGTAAATGCCCAAAAGTGAGATTGCTGGGTCATAGGGGAGCTCTATGTGGAGTCTTTTGAGGAACCTCCATACTACTTTCCAAAGTGGTTGAACAAGTTTACACTCCTACCAACAGTGCAGTAAGGTTCCCTTGTGTCCGCATTCCCTCCAGCATCTGTTGTTATTAGAGTTCTTGATTATAACCATTCTAACAGGGGTGAGATGGTATCTCAATGTTGTTTTGATTTGCATTTCTTTTATGGCTAGGGAGGTTGAGCATTTCTTTATGTGTCTGTTGGTTGTTCTTATTTCCTCTTCAGAGAAGTTTCTCCTGAAGTCTTAAGCACACTTATTTAACAGGCAATTGTTTCTTTAAGGATTTGTTGTTAGGGATTTAATTTTTTGAGTTCCAAGTATATTTTAGATATGAGACCCTTGTCTGTTGTATGTCAATCTTCTTGTTTATATACAGAAAAGCTACTGATTTTGTGAAATAATTTTATACTCTGCTATTACAAAATTTTTTTGGCGGGGGTCCAGTCCTGGGGCCTGAACTCTGGGCCTGGGCGCTGTCCCTTAGCTCTTCAGCTCAAGGCTAGCGCTCTACCACTTGAGCCACAGTGCCACTTCCGGCTTTTTTCTTTTTGCTTATGTGGTGCTAAGGAATCGAACCCAGGGCCTCAGGCATGCAAGGCAAGCGCTCTACCACTGAGCCACCTTCCCAGCCCCTATTACAAAACTTTTGAATCAGCTCCAGTAGCATGGGTAAGAGTCTATAGAGTCTTTTAAGTACACGATTATGTCATCTGCAAAAAGGAAGTTTTTCTTCTTCCTTCCTTATTTGGATCCTAGTTATATTTTTCTCTTACCTCATTGCTCTTGCTAAGAATTCAAGTACTATATTAAAGAAGAGTGGAGCTAGTAGACATCCTTAATTTGTTGTTGATTTTATAGAGAATGATTTTACTTTTTCACCATTAAGAACAATGTTGACCTTTTGTACAACTACTTAGATTAAAAATAAATAAAAAGGAATAACATACTGTTGTAAAAAAGAAAAAGAATAATGTTGGCTATAGGTTTGCCATATGTACCCTTTATTATAATGAGGAATATTATTCTTAGCATCTCCAGAGCTTTTATCATAAAGGGATATTTGATTGAATCGTATGCTTTTTCTGTGTCTATTGGGATGACCATGTGACTCTTGACCATAGTTCTGTTGATTTGTTTTATTACATTTGCTGATTTACATATGACAAACCAGCTTTACATCCCTATCATGAATCCTTTTTTGATCATAGTGTGTGATTTTTGGGGGGTTAGTTATTAAATTGGTTGGTGAGAATTTTTCTTGTGAGAAGTTTTGCATGAAGAGAGGTCCTATCTGACTTTGTGATGAGTGTAATGCTGGCTTTTGGTATCTACCCTTCCCTTTCTATTTCATTAAAGAGTTTGAGGAGTATTGATGTTTATTTTCCTCTGAAGGCTTTATAAAAATTGGCTATAAATCCATTAGATATGGGCTTTTTTTTTGGATGGGAGGTCTTTTCTTGCCATTTCAATTTAAATGCTTGTTATCAGTCCATTTATATCATATTGGCTGTTTAGGTATATTGATGGTCTCTAGATTCTTCAATTTATTGGCATAAAAGTTTGCAAAATATTATCTTATAGTATTCTGGACTTGGCTTCTTTCTGTTGTGATGTTCCCATTTTTGTCTCTAATTTTAGTATTTCGATGATTTCTCTTTTCCTAGTCTGCTTTGCTTAAGGGCCTGTCAATTTTATTAATTTTTTCAAAGAATCAACTTTTTGTTCTATTGATATTTTATATGGATTTTCAGTCTCTGATTTGTTTATTTCCAATCAATATTTTATTTCTTTCTATCTACTGGTTTTGTGTTTGGATTCTTGTTTTTCTAGAGGTATATCATTGCATTCTCTCTAATTTGTTTATGTAGGCACTCAGATATAAACTTTCCTTTTAGTACTGCCTTAGTACTGCCTTTGCTTTGTCTCAGAGGAGCTGATATTTTGTATGTTCATTTATATTGAATTCCAGAAACATTTAAATTTCCCTTCCTATCTTTTTAATGATCCACCAATCCCATCCAGCAATGTATTGTTCAGTTTGCATGAGTTTGAGTATTTTCTATGATGGCTTTCATTGCTGATCTCTAATTTTATTCTACTGTGTTCTGACAGGATACAGGGAGGAGTTTCAACTTTCTTGTACTTTCAGAGATTTTCTTTGTGACCTATGATATGGTCTATATTGGAGAATGTTCCATGGGCTGCTGAGAAGAATGTATATTGTGAAACTAACTTGTAAAAGATTCTGTAGGTCTAGTTGGTCAATGCAGTTATTTAGCTCTGAGCTTTCTTTGCTAAGTTTTTGCCTGAATAATCTATCCAGAGGTGACAGTGATGTGTTAAGGTCATCAACAATCAGTGTGTTTGGTTCTATATATATTTTTAGGTCAGGTAGTATTCATTTGCTGAAGTGCATAGATATTGCATAGAAGTGCATAGATATGTTCTCCTGATGTGAGTTCCATTTATTAATTTGTACTGTCCTTCTTTGTCTCTTCTTACTAATTTTAATTTGAAGTCAGTCCTATCTGAAATTAGTATTTCTACTCCAGCTTGTTTACAGAGGTAGTTTGCTTGAAAGACTTTGTTCCAGCCTTTCACTTCAAATAGATATTTGTTTCTGTCAGTGAATTATCTCTTATAAGTAGCAGATGGATAGGTTTGACTTTTGATCCAACCAGCTACCCTAAGTCTTCGGTAAGAGAATTGAACTGATTGATATTGTTAAAATTCAGAGCTATGTAATAGTTCCTGTCATGTTAACCCCTCACCTTTTAGGAGTTGTGTCTTTTCTATTCTTACTATCTGCTCATATATCTATATGCTCATCTGATAGGGTTTATTTTCTCTGCCTAATCTAAGTGCATGTTGATTTTCTGAATGTAGGATATCTTTGAGTGTTTTTATTTTTGTGTTGGTTTGGTGGTGATAAATTATTTTAATTTTTGTTTAATATGGAATGCTTTTATTTGCCCTTGAATTATGAATGGAAGTTTGACTAGATACAGTATTCTTGCTTGATAATTGTTCACATTCAATGCTTAGTATACATCATGCAAACCCTCTTTGACTTTTGGATTTCAGCTAAAAAATCTGCAGTTACTCTGATCAGTTTTCTTTTTAGGTAATTAGTCTTTTCTCTCTGAGATTTTAAATATCCTCTCCTTGTTTACTGCTAAACCACTTTGAATAACAATATGATGGTAGGAGATTATTGTCTGGTCTAGTCTGTTGGGTATTCTAAAGGCCTCTTGTACTTGGGTGGCCTGAAGACCAATGGAACAGAATAGGAGACTCAGAAATGAAACCATGGGGCTACTGCCATTTAATATTTGATAAAAGAACCAAGGCTGAAAGAAAGGCAGCCTCTTCAACAAATGGTGTTGGCAAAATTGGATAGCCACATGTAAAAACAATACTAGACCCTTATATATCACCTTCCACCAGCATCAGTTCAAAATAAAACCACAACCTCTGTGTAAGACCTGAACAATGGAGCTATTACAGGAAAGAGTAGGGAAAATATTAAGGCTCTTGGGCACAAGTAGAAACTTTCTGAATAAAAATTCAGAGGCACAACAAATCAATGAAAGATTTGATAAGACTATATAAAACTAAAGTGTTTCTACATAGTAAAGGTCATAGCCAACAAGGTAGAAAGACAGCCTACAGAATGGGAGAATATTTTTGCCATTTACACATTAGACAATGACCTAATATCCAGAATGTACAGAGAATGAAAAAAATTAAACACTCAATTAATAAATGGACTAATGTTCTACAAAGAGTCTTCTCAGAAGATGTAAAAATGGCCAATAGCTCCATGAAATAGTGCTCAACATCTCCATCTATAAAGGAAATGCAAATCAAAACAACATTGAAATTCTATCTTACCACAGTTAGAATGGTCATCATCAAGAATGTAAATGATAAGAAATGCTGGTAAGAATGTGCCTGAAAGGGAACAGCTTTAATACACTGTAAGTGGAAACGTATACTTGTTCAACCAGTCTAGAAAGCAGTATGAAGATTGCTCAACAAATTAAACATAGAACTACTCTATGAAATAGAGCTACCCAATGCAATAGAACTACCCCTTCAATTCCACTTCTGGTCATTTACTCAAAACAAACAAGGATACAGTATAGCCACCAGCACAACCATGGAAAGACTTGGAAAAATTTATGTTAAATGAAATAAGTCAGACCCAGAGAGACTTGCATTGTTAGAACCTTACTAGAATTTTTTACTTCTGGACTGAAATATTATGACTCATCAAGAGCTGTTTTAAGTCTCCTAATATTTGAGAAGAAGGTACTCAGAATCCATTATTAATAAATCAATATGCTTTAAAACGTTGCTGTAATGTAAATTTTGAGGTTATTCTTTTAAAAAGTAATTAATCTGAATATACATAAACAATTTATATACTGATATCTTTCATAGTTTGGGGTTATTTTGAAAAAAAAAGAGTTTTAAATTCCAACTTTTTATTTGTACCCTGCAGTTGTGTGAGACAGGTTTTATTGTGACATTTCCATATATGCATACAATATATCCAATCAAACTCACCCCTCTATTTAAGGTCCCTAGTCACTCCTCCCTCCTTCTTAAAACAATTTCAGCAGGTTTCATTATTCTATTTTAAGCATAGTCTTTATGTTTTGATTATGGGATTTTATCATCATATGTAGAAAAAAATGTATCTACCTATTCTTCTTTTAAATGTTATGGGAATTTAGCTCCAATTAGGGTAAGTTCTGTTAAACAGAAATCATCTTTTATGCAGCATATGTGCAAAATTGGGATTAATTTTGCTTTTTAGCTAGTGAAATGAGCAGTATTGTTGCAAGTAGATTATCTGGTGTTTTGGAAAATTGACATGGAGGCTTTTATTCGTGCATTTTGGATATCTGAAATCCAAGATGGTAGGAGATTTTTCTCCTAAAATTAAATCAAATGCATCTCTTTTCTTAAATTTTGCTTTGAGGAGGTGGAGTTGTGGTTCAAAGTGGTAGAGCACTAGAGCACTAGCCTTGAGCACAAAAGCCCAGGGATATAACCCAGGCCCTGAGTTCAAGCCTCATGACTGATAAAAAATAAAGTAAAATAAAGTTTGCTTTGACCTCCATATTTGTTTTATTAGTTGAAACTAGAAAATAATTTTATTATTAGAATAAAGCACAAATAGGAGACATCTGCATGGTCATTTAGCTGGGTTTCTTCAACTTACAGATGCAAAAACAAATGTATTGTCTGAAGGTGTAGAACATGAATATTCAAAGACACTGAATTAATGACTGTCAGTACCAGAAACCCTTCATTCAATTTATGCACAGAGTAAGCACCTTTGACTGCATACGCTTTAGATATAAAGCCTCAAGTATTGTCTTAGAAGTTAAAATTTCCTCTTGGAGGTAAATTTACCAGAGAATACAATATAATCTTCTTTTTCAAGACATTAATTCCATAAATGGAAGGATCCTATGGTGCTTTATGAAACTAATAAGGTTTACAAGTGTCAAATTGAAGCTTATTAGAAACAATTGAGTTAAATCACTGTGTGTCCCTAATAACATTTAGCTTATTGTGGGATTGCACAGTAAACATGTTTGTAAATTGATGAGATGGTTGAAAAACATCATTCATCTGCTCTGAAAGAACCACCAGGAATCATGACTGAAGGTTAAAGTCAGTGCTGCTGCTGTTGAAAACAAGAACTAAGAAATCTTACTCTATTCCATGTGAGCTTTTTGATAGAGCCTCATCTCCCTGGATACCGTTAGGAAGTTCAAGTATCCAAGAAATATGTGATGACTATCTCTCCAAAGCATCGAACTTTCCAAGTTTTGTCCTTTCCTGGCTTCAGGTTTCTTTCCTGTTTTATAGTTTGAATTTCTGATGTGAAGCTAGCATACCTGCCATCGAAAAATGACCTTAGGCTTCCTCCTTTACTAAAGTTGGACAACTTTCCATATGCATTAATAGTGTTATAGTAGACAACAACCTGGTATAAGGCTCTAAAAAAGAAAGTTGGCTTTTCTCATGAAGATCATGGAAAATTTAACCTTACTTGATTTCAGCATGGTACTAACTCACAAGGAACAAAAAAAAATAGAAATAAGTGCAAATAATATAATTCTATAATATTCAGCTAGTGTGATCACCATTATGTACAAAGAATTGGCTACCAATATTTTCCTCTTTCTCCATTCAATCATCAGAACATTTGGGGCTTCTATGAAGTCTCTGAGTAAAATTCAAATTACAAAGTCTGTTTATATGACTTTCTAGGAAATAAGAAATGGCAGGCTACCTACAGAAATCATATAAAAACATACCAAATACATATACATTAAATTAAGATTGACAGGCATAATTCATTGTAATGTTTACTTGAAATGTGAAATGCACATTTCAACTTGTGTTGTTGATGTTATGTTTACTTATTAGAAAAGATGATGTTTGATGGGCTTGACTATTTACACTTGAAATTATTTTCACCTGTTTATATATAATTTTGGATGCAGAAAAAAATTACATCCATCAGGATGAGCATGTCAGCCTCCTGACTGCAGGAAATAACATATTGTCATGCAGATGTACTTATTTCCAGGCAGAAAACCAAGATGTAGCTTAGTATTTTTCCCTTTATGAACTTTCATATTTCTAAACCTTTTATGAAATAGATAAAGCAACACTTTCTAAAGACAAATATGCTACAATAGCATGTAGAACTGTTCTGTTGCCAGAAAACAACCATTCTCAGATGTGTAACTATCTACTTGAGACAATAAAACCTGTTTTCCAGCTCTATTGTTGTGAATAAATGTTAGTATAAATAATTTCATGATAAACTAGATAAACATGATAAAAACTAGAGTTTGTGATATTTATTTGGCTTTTAAAAAAAGATTCACTTACACTAATTGACAAATATTATATATATATATATATATATATATTTATGATGTGCAATATGACAAAACCTAGATAGAATTCAAGCCCAAGTAAAGGGGGAAAAATCTATTATCAGCAATTTTTCTAGTAATAGATTGATCTCCCTCAACGTATTCCTCCTGTTCAATTAAAATTTTGTATCCTTTGACCACCATCTTTCTAATCCCTCTTCCTTTCCACCATAAGAATCCTTTTATTAGTTTTGCTTCTACAGATTCCACATATAAATGAGATTGTATCATACTGCTTTTCTTTTTTTTTTTCTTTTTTTTATTGTGAAAATACTGTACAGAGGGGTCACAATTGCATGGGCAAGATAGTGAGTACATTTCTTATCAAGCATTGTAGCCTCCTCCTGATTTTCTGTATGTGACTTATTTCACTTAACATAATGTCTATCAAGTTTATTAAAATGGACTAAAGCCTGGAGCCAAATGAACTAAAGACCTCAATGAAAGCCCTGAAGCTCTAAAACTGCCAGAAGAAAACAGAAGAAACGTCATATTTTCTGCAAAGATATATTGAAATGGATGCTGTGACCATCGGAAGCCAAAGCAAGGCTAGACAAATGGGACTGCTTCAAACTAACAAGTTTATGTGCAGCAAAAGTAGCAATTGACAGAATGAAAGGACAGCTGCAAAATAGAAGACAATGTTTGTGAGCCATACATCTGATAGTTGATTAATACATAAAGCATGAAGAACTGAAACTACTCACTAGTCAGAAAACAAATAACCTGATTTTTAAAATGGGCAAAGGACATAAAAGACATTTTTCAATAGACATATAATGGCTGGAATGCTCAAGGTAATTGACCACCAGAGGAATATAACTTTGTTGTTTTATTAATGATGCATGGTGTCAGTATATATCTATTAGTACAGATTGTCTAATATCCAGAATATTCAACTTCTACTTATGTAACTGCTGAATTATTTTGATTCAGTTGGTTCATCAAATTAAAAAATGATTTGACATTATTTCCTAACAAAATTAGCTTGCCCAATTCCTACTTTTTGAGTGAATGTAAGTCAATCCATTGATCAGGTGGAAAATCTCTGATCCTCTGCCATCAGCCCCATTCCATTAGGCTCTTAATCAAATATCTTTTTGCCCATTGTTTTAACTGTTGATGACAGATAAAAGGAGGAAAAATCTGTATAAACTGAAATAAGCATGATATTTAAATATCCCTTGCTAATCATTGTACTTGATCATTAAGAGATAAGCAATTAATGCATAGTAATTAGGACATAGTGTCTGTGAAACTGTTTTATATGTCTGGGTAGGAATATATGAAAAATAGAACAACAGATGTCTTGGGAAACTTTTATAAATCCTTTTTATTTCTTATAATTCCTTTATCAAATTACATGAGAATGCAAGATGTCATTGGTAATAAGATTATTTTTGAGTCAGTGTAATATCGTATTGGTAAAGTAAAAAAGTCATACTTCTTTTTTATTAGGAATTATAAATGTAACAAGCAAGTTACTGTGAAAACACCATAGATGTGTACAACATACTTTAAACAAGTTCACCTCCTCTATTATATTCCTTTACCTTCCTCTTTTAATAAACAATTTTTGGTATATTTTATTTTCTCTATATATAACCTATGATATACAGTATTTACAAAAGTCAGGTATCCTAGCCTGTAGCAAACAGTATTAAAGCTTAATGGCTCAACACATAGGCTCTAAAGTATATACTTTGAAACTTTTACCCCTCCAGTAACCACCCCTTCTCTCCTCCTACTCTTTTTTTTTTGATAAAAGATTTGTTTTTTTTTATTGTGAAAATATTGTACAGAGGGGTTGCAATTACATGGGTAAGATAATGAGTACATTTCTTATCAAGCATTGTAGCCTCCTCCTGTTTCCCCTTCCCATTCCTTCCCATCCTTCCCCCCCCTCCCCCCTCCCCCCCCCCCCGCCCCCCACCCAATCCTCCTCCTCCCCCCCCACCAAAGTTGTAAAGTTCGTTTTCGACATAACGACTTGTATGTATCATTGTTGCAATGGGTCCACCTGTATCCCTATAAACGATTTGTTTTTTCCCTTCCCCTCCACAAATTATACCAACATCAAATACAGTGAAAGCAGGGGTTATACGGTGGGGGAGGGACATACAAAGCAACAAAGAAATAATCTTATAAATGTGTTAGAAACAATCGCATGAAAGAAAAAAAACATTTGAATATATATCTTAGGGCTCATTTTCCTAACATCAACTTATCTGACTTTTTCTGCTTGACTCAGACATATACTAGTTATTGCAAATAAGGAAAACCATGGGACCTATGTTTCTTTGGGCCTGGCTTACTTCACTTAATATAATTTTCTCTAAGTCTTTCCATTTCCTAACAAATGGGGTGATGTCATTCTTTTTGATGGAGGCATAGAAATCCATTGTGTATATATAGCAGATTTTCTTGATCCATTTATCTACTGAGGGGCATTTGGGTTGGTTCCATATCTTAGCTGTGGTAAATAACGCCGCAATGAACATAGTTGTGCTGGTAGCTTTAGTGTGGTCTTGTTTGTGAACATTTGAGTAATGCTCAAAAGTGGGATTGCTGGGTCATAAGGGAGCTCTATGTGGAGTCTTTTGAGGAACCTCTATACTGCTTTCCAAAGTGGTTGAACAAGTTTACACTCCCACCAACAATGCAGTAAGGTTCCCTTCTGTCCACATCCCCTCCAGCATCTGTTGTTATTAGAGTTTTTGATTATAGCCATTCTAACTGGTGTGAGGTGGTATCTCCATGAATTTCTTTTATGGCTAGGGAGGTTGAGCATTTCTTTATGTGTCTGTTGGTCACCCTTCTTTCTTCTTCAGAGAAGTTTCTCTAAGTCTTTAGCCCACTTATTTATTGGGCAGCTGTCTCTTTGAAGATTTGTTGTTGGGGGATTTAATTTTTTGAGTTCCAGGTATATTTTAGATATGAGACCCTTGTCCATTGTATGGCTAGTGAAGATCTTCTCCCAATCCGTGGGCTTTCTATTGATCTTGCTAGCTATGTCCTTTGCCATGCAGAAGCTCTGCAATTTTATGCAATCCAATTTGTCCAAACTTTCTTTGATTTGTTGTGTTTTTGAGTCTCTATTAAGAAAATTTGTGCCTGTGCCAAGGAGACCTAGAGTTTCTCCTATTTCATCCTATAATGTTTTCAGAGTGTCTGCTTTGATTCCGAGGTCTTTGATCCATTTGGAGTTGATTCTAGTGCAGGGTGATATATAGGGATCTAACTTTAGTTTTCTACATGTAGTTAACCTATTTTGCCAGCACCATTTACTGAAGAGGCTGTCTTTCTTCCATTCTATTTTTTTTAACTCCCTTATCAAAGATTAGATAGCTATAGGTCTTTAGGTTCATTTCTAGGTTTTCAGTTCTATCCCATTGGTCCTGACGTCTGTTCTTGTGCCAGTACCAAGCTGTTTTGATTACAATGGCTTTGTAGTAGAGTTTGAAATTTGGTATTGATATTCTTCCAACACTGTTCTTTCTGTTGAGGATCATTTTTGCTCTTCAGGGTCTTTTATTGTTCCATATGAATTTTTGGATTGCCTCTTCTATTTCCTTAAAGAATGAGGTTGGAATGTTGATAGGTATCGCATTGAATTTGTAGATAGCTTGGGAAGTATTGCCATTTTCAGGATGTTGATCTTTCCAATCCAGGAGCATGGGAATTTTTGTCACTTTCTAAGTTCTGTTTTGATTTCCTTTTTCAAGATTTTAAAGTTTTCATCATAGAGGTCCTTCACTTTTTTAAAGTTAATTCCTAGGTATTTTATTTTTTGTGGGGCTATTACAAATGGAGTTGCTTTCCTAATTTCAGCCACACTTTTCTCATTGTTGACATACAGAAAAGCCATTGATTTTTGAGAGTTAATTTTATACCCTGCTAGTTTGCCAAATTTTGAATCAGCTTGAGTAATTTCTCTCCTCCTACTCTTAACCATTCTCCCTCCACTGTTCTCCTTTTCTACTCATGTCTCATTATTATTTTTATTATTGTCCTTTTAGAGCTGTATTCTGCAGATAAGTAGTAACATGATATATGTTAGGTTTGAGCTTGTCTTTTTTCACTCTTTGATGATCTGCTGTTTTATGAATTTTCCTTAATATGACATAATTTCATTTACTTTATGGCTGAATACTCTCTTGTGTTTATATAGCATATTGTCTTTATTGATTCATAAGTTGGTTGATTCCACAGCTGGGCTATTGTGAATAGTGCTACAATAAATATCAGTATAAAAGTATCGTTCTTTTATTTCCTGTATATATACTTAAGATATATGCTCAGGAAAAATACATTAATATCATAAGTTATGCCCATTTTTGGCTTTTTCAAGAACGATAGTGGTTGCACTAGTATAAAGTCTTACCAATTGTCTACACACACACACACACACACACACACACACACACACACACACACACACACACACATGCTATATCCTTGCCAGCATTTGTTCTTTTGTTTCTTGATGGAAATGCAAAATTTAGCAATACTTGTAGATTAAAAATTTGGTGACTTTAGGGACAGGAGTCATAGATTCAAAATTTTCTAGTTTGTCTGGTTGCAGAAAGACCATATAATTGATTGTGAGTACTTTACAATGGAAATATTAGTCTTAACATGAATTTCCAGAACTACAACTGAGTTCAGGTCACCTATAAACCTGACTGTTTTAGCAATAAGTTTGAAACCTTCACAAATGCAGAAAAATACTGGGTCTAATTTTGAAACCATTACTTAATCTCTCTATTTTCAATAAAAATGCAATCTGCTTAAAATTTGAGATAAAACTAACCAGTGAATACAATCAAAATAGCAACTTTAATGACATTTCTAAGGATGAAACAATGAAGTAGATATATCTACAGAAAATGGAGCTTGTCATTGACTCTCTACTTGTAACTTAGGCAACCTTAAATAGATTAGGGCAGTCCCAGTGTCAATGTGCCTAGCTTTTGGAGTCCACCCTCAGAGAGAGTAGAAGAGGGCAATGCATAAACAGATTCCACCAATGTATCTGCTACTTAACCAACTCATTTTATACAAAAGACAGGTAGCATGGTTCCTTAGCATGCAGCAAAACAAGTATTAAACTTTAATGATTAAACACATGGGCTCTAACGTCAACTATTTAGATTTACATATCATGTACACAATTTCAGCTGGTTAAATTTGAGAACATCATTTAACTTCTCTGAGGCTTGCAAGATAAATAATAGTATCTGATTTATATAGTTGGCAAGAAAACAAATGAATGGGAGTATACAGAAAGCAACAGTTAGTATGTATTAAGGCCTCAATTGACTTATAACATTTCTCAAATGATCTATAAACTATTCCTAGTACAAGTATAATTCACACAATGATGACAAGTCTTCGTCTTATCACTCCTACTAGGACTAGTGCTATATCACCTATTTTGGTACAAACAGGCTTAGAAGTGGCACTGAGTTTGGAAGAGTGGGGTTGGATAACTCATCTACTGACTCATAGAACTAATTGAGAAGTGCAAACGTTTACCTTGTAACACCCATGAAGCAAATGTGTACAAACAGATTATCATGGTTATTAAACTACCTGATAAAGTGACATTATTAACTTCATCAATCATTTATCAGTAAACAGCAAAAGATTACAGCAAAAGCCTGGAAATATAAATATACAGATTTAGCTTGGGCCTCGGATACCATAGCTGAGGTTATTTTATTCATCGGCTTAAGAAACACCAAATTCTTACCAATAAGAAATGACCTAAGCCCCTAAAAACCTTTATATTACACTTTAGATTTCTAATGGTTATTTTACATACTTTAAAACAATTGATACCTATTTCTTTTTTTGTGGTAAAATATGCTTGCATACCATAAATTTACCATTTATTTACCATTTTATCCATTTGAAGCATATAGTTCAGTAGCACTAAGGATATTACCTGATTGTGTAACTGTCATCACCAGCGACTGAAACTTGACTTCATTTCCCATGAAAACTATAATTCTGTCTGTGTCTATGCACAGACTGGCTACTCTCCAGGTACTTTATACAGATAAAGCATTGTATTTTATATTACATAGCATTAGAATATAATATTTGTCTTTTATTTTTAGTTTATTTCACTTATCATATCCTCAAGGTTCAGCCTCATAGCATTATCAAAAATTTATTCTTTTTCAAAGTTGAAAATATTCAGTTGCTTATATAAGAATATGTAAATAAATAAACACAATTTTCTATAGATACATAAGTATTAATAAAATCAGTTCATTCATCTTTTGATAGACATTAGTTTTTTATACATTTTTACTTTCATATATAATACTTCTATGAATATAAGTATGCTTATAATTATTTTTTAAACTTGAGCTATTTAAAAAATTGCTTCCTTGATTATTCACATTGGTATATGTATTTATCAGCTTTGCACTATAGTAACTAAATATCTAAGTTAATCAATGTAAAAAGAGGAAGGGTTTACTCTACTTACTTGTTTAGGATTTTCAGTCCACGGTCAGTTTGTTTTGTTGCTTTGGGACCTCTAGTAAGCTAAGCACAGGACAGAGCATCTATTTACCTCATGGCAGCCAGGAAGCAAAGGAGAAAGGTGCCATGGTCTTGACATCCTTATCCAGGACACATTGCCAGTCAGTTAACTTCCTTCCATCTGGTTCCACACCATAAAATTTCCAATACTTCCCAACTGTACCATAGACTAGAGAAGAAGCTTTAACACATGGGCCTTTCCGGAGCCATAGCAGTAAATATTTTCTATATCTCACTAATGCCATCTTAGAAATGGTAGTCATTAAACTTTATTGTCATTGCCCTAAAATACTTATTAAACACAGATTACTGGGGCTGACTCTAGAGTTCTCTATCCAATAAGCCTGAAAATTTGGGTATCTAATCCTTACTTACTGATATTATTACTTTTGGGACTAGAACCTTGTCTTTGGAGCATTGTCTTGGTTAATAAAAAATCAACCTTTGGTACTATATTTTCCACTAATATGGTCACTTTGCTCAAGGAACTTTCTCTCTCCTCACCTACAATCTTAAGAGGGTACATTAATATTCTTGAACTGAAATGTAAAAATGGTATGTATAGAATATATGTGTTAGGAAACCAACTAAAACAAGTTGATGATCTCAGTTGAGGAGCATTTGATGAGATTTGTACTGAAACTTATTTACAAAGGTACATAAAGAAAGCCCTAAAAGATAGTTTGCCTGCCAGAATAATAAGTGGTAATAGCATTACTGTTCCTATGTCTTAAGAGAAGGAAGGCAAAAGCTACACACAAAGCTAAATGAGAGAATCACATTACATATCAGATGAGCCTTTCAGTTGGTCCATGATGACTCCTTGGGAAGGAGACCCGAATGTCTCTCTCATTCTGTCCCACTCATCATTGGCTTAAGTAGGAAAAAGAGAGTCAAGTGATGTTACTTGATATTCAAGTGATTTCTAGCACAGAGCAGACTTGTGAAAGCTCTGAGTACATGGGGAGGGATCAAACGGCATTTCTAGCACTATGGAGAGTGAGAATAAGTTTATTTGGTGCTTTAAAAATTTATCATAGTAAGATTTTAAAATATAGCTAACATTTTTCTTTGCCATTAGCCAGTCTTAAAATATCTCAAGTCATAGGGATTTTTGGTTGGCTTTTTTTTTTTTTTTTTTTTTTTTGCCTTTTCAACCCAATGTGACCATAATTTTTGGTGTCTAACAGATGTTCGTTAGTCATAGTTTTTGTAGTCTGGGGCCTTGTTTATACAATGATGTGCTGATGTGTGCATGTGTCACTTTCATAGATTGTGGTTTAGAGAAGAAAGGCATGGTTCTATACTTGGCTTCAGCTGGATCATTAAGATTCATTTAGCTTTGCCTGATTTGCATTTGATGAGAAGGGCCCATATTTTCTTTGATCAGGTATTTTCATATTTTCTTTTTTTTTTTTTTTTGGCTAGTTGTGGGGCTTGAACTCTGGGCTTGGGCACTGTCCCTCAGCTGCTCAACTCAAGGCAAGTGCTTTACCGCTTGAACCACAGCACCACTTCTGGTTTTCTAGTGGTTCATCGGAGATAAGAGTCTCATGGACTTTCCTCCTCAGGCTGGCTTTGAACATGATCCTCAGATCTCAGCCTCCTCAGTAGCTAGGATTATAGATGTGAGCTACCAGTGCCCAGCTATATTGTATTTCTTTCTTTCTTTTTTTTTTTTTGATCTAGTCATGGGGCCTGAACTCTGGGCCTGGACACTATCCCTCAGCTCTTTAGCTCAAGGCGAGCATTCTACCACTTGAGCCACAGCGCCACTTCCGGCTTTTTTCTTTTTGCTTATGTGTTGCTAAGGAATCAAACCCAGGGCCTCATGCATGCAAGGCAAGTGCTCTACCACTGAGCCACCTTCCCAACCCTATTGTCTTTCTTAATAGAAGAATCAGATCAGAGTTTGCCACAATCACCACTTACTAACATATAATGAGGCAACTGTATGGTACCAGTATCTTTGACAGGATTATATCTTATATTGGAACCCCCAAACTTTTAAGCATAAATAAGTCAATAATTCTATCATTTTAAAACAATTGCATTTTATCTAACAATGAATATAGGGCAAACAAAATGACCAACTAGAAAAGTATAGTGGTTGTGCAACTTACTGTATGCACTGAGTACTTATAAACAATGAATCAGATGAGATGCCAAGGAGATTGCAAAAATCTAAACTTCAGGGCCTAACTACTTCTTAATAAGAAGGAAGAACGTTTTCCTATTCTTAGCGGGATGTTCTTGGATTGCTTCCTTTTGTTCTTTATATTACAATTTATAATTATGTACTAAGAGAAACTATCAAGTGTCTGTTTCACTCCAGGAAAGAATCCTGTCATTATTTGCTATCACTGTGATAAGGAACATTGGTAAATATCCAATGAATTTACATAAATACAGACGTAAAACAAACCATAGGTTAGCAACCCAATGGGGGGAAGGGAACAAATCTGGCAGCTATCAACTGGGAGTCAGATGCATTGATAGTTTCTCATTGAATTGCTATAATCAGAATGCAATCTGAAGACGAGTATGAACCTAATGCACAATTCTCTGCCATTGGTGCTGCCCGATGGTTACAGGGTCAGTCTCTCTTTGTTTCTGTCATTGCTTGAGTTTTATTCCTGTTCCTCTAGCATCAGTTCATTGACATCTTATGTTTAATCATCTCGAAGTGTTTTGGCATTTACAGAGGGCTTCATAAGTCAACAAGTCCTCACAGCCGCTCTGTAGAACAAGTACTGTCTTCTCAAGTTAACAAAAGTGGAAGACTCAGAGCAATACAGTGCCTATCTCCAAGATAACACACACACACACACACACACACACACACACACACACACACACACACACACACACACACACACACACAGACCCTAGCCTAACAGAACACGAAAGCAGGTTTTTCACTCCCAAATCTAATGCTGCTCCGAACAATGATACTATATTGAAGTTTATCCATAGTGATTACAATAGCTTCTGAAATAGCCAAGTGTTGTTTTTTTTGAGACACTAGCGGGATTCATATTTACAATTCTGTAGCCATGAAAGGTGCTTTCCCCCATGGATTTGAATGAAATGTGTGAATAGCATCCAAAAAGGTTAATCTGTTTACCCAACTAGAACATTTTGCACTGAAGAAAAAAAAAAAATCTAGGATTTGCTGCTCCAGATGTCCTATGCTTTGAGCTGCTTTATTTGCATTTGGTATTTCAAAGCTTGTGATCAATTTACAATTAAAATTGACATCAAATTTTTACTTTAACTAGCACTTTGTGCAGGAAAACATCAATTTATATTATCTTGCAGAGCTGGAGAATATCTAATGATTTATAAAACAAAAATGGGTTTCATCAAGACAAGTGAGCACAAAATTGCTACTGCGGCTCTCTGTTGCCATCATTTCCTAATACAAGATCCTGTTATTTTCATACATGCATTTTATATTCTCTGAGCTAGACCATAATATAGTAATACTAACTACTGAATTATGCAGCTGCTGTAAGAGAATGAAGAGCACAAACGTGAATAAGAAAATGAAACAGCTTATTATGAAATGTGCATTGGATGTTTATCTTGATGGCACTTGTAAGTAGACTAAACAGTGGGCCTGGATCTATGTAATGTGTTTCTTAGTTTTCATATCTTTAAAAAACATTCAAAAAGCCAGGTGCCCACTGTTCACGCCTGTAATCCTAGCTACTGAGGAGGCTGAGATCTGAGGATTGCAGTTCAAAGCCAGCCTGGGCAGGAAAGTCCATGAAATTCTTATCTCCAATTAACCACCAGAAAACTGGAAATGGCTCTGTGGCTCAAGTGGCAGAGTGCTTGCCTTGAGTTGAAGAGCTCAGGGACAATGACCAGGCCCAGAGTTCAAGTCACATAACCAACAAAAAAAAAAAAAAAAATCAAAAATGGGTTTATACTATGAATAAAGTTCTTATCAGTGAATTGAAGAAGTTCTTAGAATTTTTTAGGTTATTTTTTTTCAAGGCAGAAGGAAGAGATTGTAAATAGTGTATTAAACATACTGTTTTGATCATCGAGATGATAGCAAACAGTTGTTTCTTTGCAAAAGGTTCTATGCTAAGAACATTGTTTTCATGAGTTCACTTAACATTTGAAAGAATTATTTTTGAGTAAGAATTATATACAATTATCTTTGAGTCAGCACTTCTGTTACAAATTGCTGTCTTCTGAATGCTTATGTCATTCCCATATTGATATACCAATCATCTCGTCTCTCACATGATAGTACTGGGATTCATGATCTTTGGGAAGTGACTAATTGAATCTTGAGGGATGTGGTCCCACAGATCAGAATGCTGCCTTTACAGAAGAGGCCCCAGAGAATTGTCACGTCCTTTCCACCATGTAATGTCCCAACATGGTTCACATCAATAAACCAAAAAGACAGGCCCTCATCAGACAATAAATCTACTAGGTCTTTCTGACCTCCATAACTGTAAGAAATAAATTTCTTCTGTTTATGGGAGACTCACTCTACTATTTTTCCAAAGCAAGCTAAGACTAAGGCATGAACCCTTTCTCAAAGATAAAGAAACTGAGATTTAGAATGGTTAAATTGTGTAAAGTTCTACAGCCAGAGGTAGACAATGCATCAAATCCTAAGTTAGATTTTTTTTCAGAGAAAAGTGAGATGCAGGAAGAGGCAGAAATGACTGCTATCTAGTTCTGAATTTAATTATTAGTCTGATAAAAATAAAATAATTGATGTGTAAATTGTATGAGCTTAGAATGGAAACCTTAGGCTGAAAACAAAGACTATGTCTGCACTATTGTTGGTTTTTCTTGTACAGAGAAACCCACAGAAAACTTTGTATTGAATTTTGTCCAGCCTCAAAGTCTTCTACAGTAAGTTATTAACATTCTTCTCTTAAGAAGATTGCAGGTGTCAAGAAACACGTTTATCTATTAAGTAATGACCTTTCTCTACATAATTTCCTTCCATTGAATTTGTCTTATCATAGAGCATAAATGAGTATGATAAGTATCAATATGGTATTATGTTCAATGTGGATGATGCAGTCAATACTGAGCTGACTATAAATCTTGACCTACACTGATTTTCCTCAAAGCAATGTTCCCTACTTTTTCTTAATTTTGAAACAACTGGAAAAGTGTTTAACACTTACCAATACCAGTTTCTACCACAGATCAAATTGATCTTAATATCTGGATTTGGTCTAAGCATGATAACTTAAAAAAAAAAAAAACAACTTGCAAATAGGTAGCAAATGTTGAGAACTTCCATCACAGAGAAATACAAATATAAATTCAGACGATTCTATTTAAAGTCAGATAAGGAGCTAATTAGCTACACATCCAAGGTGATACATGTTGTGAATTTATCAAGCATTGAAGTTCCAAATTTAATTTATTTCCTTGCAGTGCTAGAAATCTATCTGAAGGATTTGTCCATGCCAGACAAATGCTAGAGCCCTGAGCTACATCCTCAGCTCTTCAAAAGAACCCTATTATAAGTTTATCAGACCAAAATAAATTGGTCACATATTAATAACACAACAAATTGTCTGGTGTCAGATGCAGTAGAGTGCAGAGACTATGAGGATTTTCTATGTGGCAGACCCACTATCTGAAAGACTTTCTCTTCTTGGTCTGGGAAGACAAATTTATCAGGTCATTGTTTGTTCTGGAACAGAAGAATCTGAGCAGAAAGAATGGATAACATTAGGTTATTTGGCTTAATCCTGTTAAATAATCGTGCCTCAAAAAATGAGTCACTGTTAACCAATTTTGATATCCTATAGATTTGAGGTTCTCTGTATATTCTAAACTGACACCACCAAATCTACATGCCTCCTATTTTCTATAATTTTATACACAAACCTCCTTATTTCATCCTAAGTCTTTTATCATTGACAACATTCTATTTCTCCTTACTTTTCCTAGATTACACTAGTCAAGAATTCTTGGGCTCCTGAAGCATAGCTTATAGAACACTCATTGCCTGCCTAGAAACTTGGATGGACAGGGAAAACATTAGAAAAGCCATTAGTTCCTAACATACTTTTGCACTTATCAACTTGATGCTTATCAAGGTTGATATCTGCTTTCATGGACACATCCAGATTTTGAAAGCTTTTCCAAATTACCTCTATTTCTGCTTCTTTATCTGAGTCATTTTCAATGTTTTAGACTTCTCTCTAATGCTTAAGGATTCTTGATTGTCCATTTATATTTAGGAATGAGTCAATTACAATGCTGTTTTGGAGCTATCTGTTCAAGGGTAGGTCTAGCTTCAGGGTAATCAAGTAGAGAGAGCAGATAGATCATTCAATTAGCTGTTTTGTGCCTAGCATCTTCCCTCCCCTATTTTATCCCCAACACACCACACACACATACACACACACCACCACCACCACTACCATAACCATCACCACCACAACAGCCCAGAAGGGATCAATGCTCAAATTTTGCCAAATGGTTTAGTCAAATTCTTTTCAGAGACTCTACTTATTGTTTTGCTAGCATATTGGTAGTGGAAGTGTAAAAATTTGAAAGTTATACTTTTCAGTTTTGAAGCCTAGGATTTATTATACCTTCCGCTTCCTGTTCGGCTGTTACCCCCACTCTTCCCACCACCATGCCAAGGATGTCTCTGAACCCAAATCTTCTCATCCTTGACTCATTATTGTCTACTGTTCAGTCTAGCTGTGGACTTCCAAAGTGATGAAGACCACACTTGACCCTTCTTTTCTTCTTTGTTTAATTACCACTTTTTTGGAAAATAACATTTGTAATTTCAAAATATTTACAAAAGAAAACCACTGTGGATAAAGAACAACAGATGTTCAAGAAAATTATTGAATATGGGCTGCAGTACAAACAGTAGATATAAATTATGCACAAATTTTAGGTCTTTTAATGCAACTTATCACATTGTTTTCTCAAGAAACTTTTTTCTTAATTACATATCAAACAATGATGATAGTGTAGAGACTTTTATAAATCAAATTCATAGGTCTCAGTTTTTTATTATCTACAAGAAACCACTTCCACCAACCCTTCCAATTATAGTTTATACTACAAGCTATAATTATAGAAATTATTCTGCAAAATAACAATAATATTGTGACATATAAGACTCTACAAACCAGTAGATTAGTAGATTAAATATACAGGTGGGAAACTATAGAATGTGTTAGTCAGCTTTCCAACACTGTAACCCAATCCCTGAAGTAACATTTTTCCCTCCCAGGAAATGTAATAGGAATTGAATGATACCAATGTGAAGAAAACTGTAGGATGGAAGAAATAGATTTTGTCCACGCAGAAGGTTTATTTTGGCTCACAGTTTGGGAATTTTCGGCCCATGGTTGATTAGCCCATTGTTTTTGAGCATTTGGTGAAAAGGTACATCTTAGTAGGAATATGTGACAGAGAATATATTTTTACTTCATGGTCAGGGATGAAAAGAGGGAGAAGAAGGAGAATGAAGGGGAGAAAGAAAAGGAAAGGGATGGATAGGGAAAGAAAAGAAAAAGAAAGAGGAGAGAGAATGTAGGAGAGGCCAGGATTCCACAATCTCCATTGCAAATATGCTTTCCAATTACCTAAGATCCCTCACCACCCTCAATCTCTTCAGGATCCATCACCTTCCAATAACACCAGAGGACCAAGCCTCTAATATAAAGGCCTTTGGAAGACATTTCAGCTCTAAACTATAGCAGAGAGTAACACACACAAATTTACCTAGATTTTTTTAAGTCCCCAACTAAGGTTTAAAGTATTTTTATAACCCTATCACAGCATTCAGGATAGAGTTTTATGTATTCTGAGTACTCAATATTTCACCAGTAAACTGAGTTAATAACTGGAACACTAGGAGCAATTCAATTGGTAAAAATGCCACAGCTGAAAGAAATTTATCAGGTCATCTAATCTTCATTGAGACTGGTTTAATATTTTAAATAATTTTATATGTCATGATTGCTGAAGGAGGTTTATGTATTAGATAGTGTTAGTACTTTTCTTGTCCAAAACCCCCACAGCTATAATTGCATTGCTGCCCTTTCTTAGAGTAGGCAGCATTAAAGGATTGAGTGAATACAGTCTATCTATACTTGTTCCAACATGCTCAATTTTTTCCCCTTTACTTTTATCAGTGATTTTTCTTTTGCCAGATGTATTCATTTATTTTGTTTCTTGGTGAATGTATCAACAGTTGTTTGCAAAATGATTTCAAACGTTACCTGTTATTGAATTCATCCCATATTCCTGCAGGCAGAGATAAGGCTAGCTCTTCTAATACACTACTATCTTTGCATTTACACATAAACTTTTTCTACTTTTGACAAGCAGCAAATTTTGTCCAGAGAGCTGAAATTATATTTTTGAAGGTTAAACATCAAAAGAGTCTCAGCAATACAGAGAATTGTCAATCAATAACTGTCTAATCTCTATCAAGCTGAGAGGCTCAGATGGGTTCTAGATCATCTCTGTGTTAGATGAGCTACAAAGCAATTGGATGAATGATTAGGGGTGTTGAAAGGTTGAGTTGTTGGAGACAGTTTTGGAAGTTTACTATGTAATTTGTGATTTTGACAAGCTCTCCATTATATTTTCCACCATGAATTTAGCATTTAGCACACTTAATCCAAAAAAATCAAGTGAGAGCTGACCCTTTAAGGTTATTACATGTCTATAGTAGGACACAGAACAGTTGTTTGTGCAGCTCATATGTACAGAAAATGTAGTGTATCCTCAGATAGCAAGGAGGAAAGCTATATGTATTATGTATATATAATACACATTACAATATATACTAAATATAATATATAATATAATATTATGTAATTGTATCTACTATAGTATATACTATTATGTTAATATAATATATAATTATTTTAATATAATAATATTTAATATTTACATATACACACATATATGTAGGACATAGTAATATCTCTAGTGTTGTTCATAAACCAGAGCAGAAGAAAAACCCTGTGCTCCTGGACTCTGCTTTGTAACTGATGTTGCTACCTCAATTCTCACTTCTCTTTTCCTAGTATGAAGCTTTTGCTGGTTTTTCAGCTAGCAGAGAGTTCTATCAAAGTACTTACTTACTGTGACAGCATCCCTGCATTAAGTTGGATTGTGTTACCCAAGAGTTGTTGAGGAGGCCTAACCCCTAGTACCTGTGAATGTGACCTGACTGGGAAATGAGTCATTATAGATGATCAGATTGAGATGAGGTCCTTAAGGAAGACGTAATCCACTGTGACAAGTGATGTTATAGATGGGAAATTTGGACATAGAGATATATACTCTATTCGTTTGCTTTTTGTTATTATAATGAAATATTTCAAAGCTCTGTTGTGTAAGCCACCTAGTAATGGTACTTTATCATAGCATCATTACAAAACCAATACTGTCATTAATTAGCTTGGTCTATGTTTGCTTTTCCAAGTTTCAGTTCTCTGCTTAAACATAATCTCTAGCTTCAAACTATCCTGGCTACTTCTACAAGTACCTTGATGCACTGGTTGTGCAGCTTTGTTTCCCTTGGTGTTTTACCTTTAATTCCTTTTCCTAGACCTTTGGTTTGGATGGAGCATGGCTCCAGGCCCTGGAGAGATTCACATCCTTTGCCTCCCATTGTACTGAGGACAAAAATTAGAGAAAAGACTCACCGTAAATAGGAAAAAAAGAAGAATAGAAGGGGTCAAGATGGAAATGTAGTGTATCCATCAATAGACATGTTAAAGAAAACCTCTGAACCAATAAATATCCTCTTACGAATGTTAAAACAAAGCAACAAAAAGACTTCTTGTGCTTTATGCAAATGGCTAGAGCATTGACACCTTGTTTATCTACTCTAAATACTTTAAAATTTAAGGACAGATATCCCGTAATTTGTTTGTTTGTGTTTTATTCTTTTTACAAAATACTTAAAATACAAAAATTACAAAAGAAGTCAGTTGGTGAGATTTAAAATTGTATGATTTTAGAGCAAAGTCTGCTTTTCTAGCCTCATGGGCTGGCATTCCTACACAATAACCACGAGATATTTCCAGCTCATTTTCAATGAGGTTCCCAATCTAGAGGCATGTTCGCTCTTCCCTTTGTCACTGTCTCCATACCTACCTACTCATCCAACTTAAGACCTACTTCTGCTGTCTGTGCATGCCTCTTTATCCTATAAGTGAGTTTGGGGTTTCTGTCAACACTAGAACAAGAATCATTGATTCATGTATTATTTTTTTCTGGAAGTACCAATTTGCATTCATTTTATATGCCTCATATTCTATACAATGTGCATTATATTCCAGAATATGCATGTGTTGTATAATGATTATGAAAACAACACCAGAGTGTTCCTTTCTTTATGGAAATTAATCAGATATTTATGTAAAATCTTTTTTTCTATTATCTTAACAAATCAGTCCTTCAAGTACCAGGAGGTCTATAACAATAGATCAGGGGTTAGTGCAGTGTTTATACTCCACCTTGAAGAAATAAGATATTGAACAATGTAGGTGGGAGATCCAAGGAGAAAAAGAAAGGTATGAAGACTGCTATGGGCAAAATTACAAGAGAATTCAAAGGAAGGAGAGAGCATTTCTGACCTGAGCCTTTAGGAGGATTTTACAGTTCTAATAGTAGGACATTTTAGTGAGAAGTTGCAAAGATGATAGGATTCAACAAGGATGAAGGAAAATGAGCATGTGGATTGGCAAGTACAAGATGATTCATGGAAATAATAACTAATTCTGTTTAGCTCAGGGTAAATGTGGGTATGAGCTAGAACTCTCCAACTATGTCTTGGGTGGCAGGCTTGAGTTCAGGTCACATTGAGTTATGTATCTCCTAATGGGTTACATTTATTCTTTGGACATGGCTAGAGATTAGACAAAACGTTATGCTTAACCTCTGTTTCTCACCAAGAAAACAAACATTTCTGCTTCCACTTGATTTAAAAGTTTCAAGGCAGAAAATCTCTTTTATAAACGTCATTCTCTTATTAGATTTCAGAGAGAGTTGATCCAACCTAACTCCTGATAGGGAGTTTTAAAATGGCAGCACAGTATTTTTATTTTTGCTTCGATTTCTCCTCCCTTAGCTTTCTCAAATGAATATATTAGCATCCTTCACTTTCATAGACATGTTCTTGATAACTTATTATTTGAATATTATGACTGTTTATCAAGAGAACTATTTTTTTCTTTTCAAACTTGAGTTAATGATCACCTTTCATATTTCACTACCTTCCTTTTGCCCTTCTAATTTTCTTAGATCAGGTCCCTTATATATTTCTCTGTCTCCTTTACTAACTGTCTTCCTTCTTTCTTCACTTCATTCTGTCTCTTGCTCATTTTTTCTATCCTTATCTATGTATGATTACATAGAGGTTAGAAACAATGACTGAACTAGTTTGGCCTGCGTTATGATCTTAATGCTACTAGTGATTGATTTTTAGCACTCAGAAATATCTGGAAGTTTTGCTGAGCTGTGTTTTCTATTTTGCAGACTGAGATATTAGTAATTAGTAATACCCACAGAGTAATAACTCTCAAGAGTTATGAGAAAATTCATGTATTAACACATGAAAAACAGTGTTTAAAACAATGTTCATAACAGTGCCTGGCTCAGACTAATTCCCAGTATGTTTTAACTATAATTCCTGTTGACAGAGCTGATTCTCCCTTTCTTCACATTCTTCATCGTATAAAAGAGATTCATGTAAAATGTGCAAAGAAGAAAATTATGTCTGCTTGTTGTCTAAGACCTAGAAGTTCTATTCTGGTTACAAATATTTTTGTTATAATGTAACATATTGAATAATATAATAAAATATTGAGCTCATCACCTTGATGCATACATTTAATAAAATATATTATTGGATGATGCCTGCTAAGTGGGTTTATTTTGCACATATAATTTTAAGATCACTTTTAAAACATATGCCATAATGTAGGTGCTGATGGGCTTGGCTGTGATAGGACATATTACACACACACACACACACACACACACACACATATATATATATATACATATATGAGATCAAAAGTGGCTTTGGGACATTTCAAGAGTTTTATGTTTTGAATATCAATCCATTTTTCCTTGCTTTTTCTTTATTTTGGAACATCTAGAATACCATACCTTGACATTTGAAAAGGTTGGTATTTTTCCACACTCTAGTAAACACACTTTACTCAAAACTGGTGAAGGGATGAAATTCAGATCTTTTACTAAGTTTTACAGAAAAAAAATAAACACAACTTTAGGTTTGTTTTAATAACTTGTAAATTCAATGTGATTGACAACTGAGATCCTCATAGATTTGGAAAAAAATGTGTACATTTCCAAGATGATTTTGAAGTCTTTCTACACTACCTTGTACATCTCCAAAATGTGTTTTATCAGCCTTTTCAGATATTTGAACTACAATTTCGCATGTGGTTTCCCAAGTTATGAGATAGAATATAGGTGGGAGATGAACCTTCTCCTTGTCCGCCTTTCCCTCCCTCTGTCTTTTATTCTTTCTGTTCTTCTTTTCTTTCCTTCAGTTTTATTCTGCTTCTCTTAAGCTAATACCTTTGCCCTCCCCCATCAAATACATCAACTGTTCAAATAAAAGCAAATAAAAACAAGACAATTGATAATATTGATGACATTGTAAATGCCTTTAGGCTAACAACAAAATAACTAATGGAAGGGATTTACTCAGAGCACACATGAACATGAGAAATCCTAGAAATCCTTGACTCTTACATCTTTGTTAATTGACTTTTGCACTAAGATAAAGATTCTCTCCTTTCCTTCCACTAGGCTATAACACCATTGTAATTGTATTTAGAAGGTAAGACTTACATTCAGCTCATAAAAGTGTTTAAGAGAGCCAGACCCTGATGGTTTAGACCTGTAGTCCTAACTACTCAGAAGACCAAGATCTGAGGATTGTGATTCAAAGACAGCATGTGTAGAAAGTATCTCCAATAAACCACCAGAAGTGGAGTGTGGCTTAAGTAGCAGAGTGCTATATTTGAGCAACAAAGCTCAGGGACAGTACCCAGGTTCTGAATTCAAGCCCTGGGACTGGCACCAAAAATAAAATAAACAGTGTGAGGTCTCTATATACAAAATGATTGCAACATTTTTGGAAATATAAAATAGAAAGGAAATGCAAAGTATTCATTAGCAAATTTAAAGTAAACTATGCTACAATAAATTTGTGCAATGACAATTAGGCATTTAATTTTGTTTCTCAGATTATGGATTTCTCTCATGACAGGTGATGTGCTTAACAACATTAACTTGAGTAAAGCAGGACCAGAATATTGCATAAATATAATTCTAGGAGAGCTGGGAAGCATGGAAAAATATACTTAGTTTTGCCATAGCTTGAAATGGAATATGATCATTCTTCTTGGTTTGTTCTGAAGAGCTAACAGATTGACAGTAATATGAAACAGGATCTAATTTTATACTGATGTAATTTAGATAAAATATAAATGTTCTAAGGCTAGAAAGAACACATGTACTTGCTTAAACATTTTATTCATCTGGACATCTTGAGAGGAGAGTATGGTGCTCACATTGCTATAACATCCAAGGAGACATTCAGATGACGGATTGTACTGTTCAAAGTGTATGGATAATCTAATCAGTTAATTTGCGAGGGAACCTGAAGCTCAGAAAGGCAAATGTTTTTGCTATGATCAGATGGTTTTAAAAGCTGGGCAAGATTATATACTACATCATATTTTTTTCTACAAAATTTTCATTTCTCACAGATTGAACTCCTTAGGTTTAGGTACTTTGACTCATCAGTGTATCCATCCATCTATCTATTCATCCATCCATTCATTCATCTATCCAGCAAGAATTTAATGTTAGCTGTCTGTTAAAGTTGTTAGCACCTTTTCTATTGCACATAAGAATATAATTGACACTGAATATTTACATAAAATATAGAATTTTATGTAGCTCACTCTTTTGGAAGCTGAGAGTTTCGGAGTATGGTGATACCTTCCTGGCATCGGGAAACCCTTCTTGCTACTTAGGATCATGGCATAGTCATGTTCCTAGAAAGAACAAGTCATGCTTCAAGAGAGAACAAGGACACAAGCTTGAGACTTCCTGTTCTTACAAAACCAACAACATTATCATGAGAGTATCATCTAGTCCTAATTACTTAATTACCTAATTACTCCACAAACCATTAACTTGTGGATCTGACTATTAGGTTTCTAAAACATGAACTCTTGAAGAATCCATTTCAATCAAAGCACCACCTATGTACTAAAACTTGTGTCAATTGTGTTTGTGTTCTGTGGCCCAAAAACATGGAAGGGAAATCTTAAAGAAGAGATCATGGTTTGGTTCAGTCCATAGTCCCTTGGCATTGCTTATGCTATACCCATGGCACAGCAGAGGGAACATGTAGCAGAGGAACATCACAGCAAAGAGCCAATCATCTATTCATAACCTGACATGCTAACATGTTGAATGGAAATTCCTTTGTACAACCACTTAAAGATACTTTTGTTTCTTTTTAATTAAAAACAAGAAGGGACCAAGACACTGCTAAGAACACACCCCAGTGAACTCTGTCTTCTATTTAAATTCCAGGACTTTCCAAATTACTGCTGTTAGCTGGCGACCAAGTTCCTAGCATATAAGCCTTTTAGGGGGATGCACCATAACCTAGCCATAATAAAAATGTGATCCGATGCCAGTGGTTTGCCACTGTAATCTTAGCTACTCAGAAGGCTTAGATCTGAGGATTGAGATTTGAAGCCAGCATGGGCAAGAACGTCTGTGAGACTCTTTTCCCCAATTAACCGCCAATGAAGCCAGAAGTGGAGCTGTGCCTCAAGTGGTAGTACACTAGCCTGGAGCAAAAAAGCTAAAGGGACAAGATCATGCCCCAGGATCCTCAGTGACAGAAAAAGAGGTTAACTGATGAAAATATAAAGACAAATAAAATGATATAGCTGATTGCAAGGAGTTGTCTTTAGAGAAAGGATATAAACAGTAATATATTGGCAGTTAAATACTATGTAATGAATGTTTCAAACATCAGAAGGGCCTAAGAAGATACAGTTAAAAGGAACAATTTACTCTCTGGAGTAAGTCAGAGAAGAATTTTCGGATTTTTTTCAGTGCTATTTTCCTTGAAACATGGAAAGGTCATTTCATCATCTGACCAAATGATCAAGATGTTGATAGCTTTCTACTATTTACTATTATGAAACAAGTAAAATTTTCAATAGTATAAGCTGAAATAAATATACTCAAATCAACTTGGTGCCAATGCCTCATATAATCCTCACTACTCAGGTGGCTGAGATCTGAAGGTCATGGTTGAAAGCCAGCCTGGGCAGCATGATTCAAGTGATAGAGCACCAGCCTTGAACATAAAAGCTAAGCAAGCCAGGCCCAAAGAACACAGGTCCCATGGTTTCCCTTATTTGCAATAACTAGTGTAAGTTTAGGACAAGAAGAAAAGGTCAAAAGCTATGTACATATGACCATATAAGATGATGTTAAGTGAAATGAACCCCAAGATAGGGACACAACTGTTTTTTCTTTATTGCTTTTGTTTCTAACGTATTTGAAATGTACTATGTGATTTTTTTGTTTCTTTTGTATGTACTTCCCCCATGGTATAACCCCTGTTTTCAGTATATTTGATGTTTCTGCCCTGCATCTTGTATATACATTTTTCTCATTTGGGGAGGGGAAGGGAAATAACAAAATACTGAAATAAGGATACAGGTTGACCTATTGTAACAATGAGATGTACAAGACACTATGTTGAAAATGAACATTACAACTGGGGGAGGGGGGAGTTGGGGAGATAGGGAGGGAAGGGATGGTAGGGGAAAAACAAAGGAGGAGGTAACAATGCTTGATAGGGAATGTACTCATTACCTTACTCATGCTACTGTAACCCCTCTGTACACTATTTTTACAATAAAATACGTAAAGAAAAGCTAAGCAAGAGCCCTGAGTTTAAGCCCCAATACTGGCACAAATAAATAAATAAATGAATAATCAGCATCATATATATTCCCAAAGGATGTCATTAGAGGGTGTATTGGTTCTGGGGAAATTTGACAAAAAGATGTAAGGCTGGGGGCTGGGAAGGTGGCTCAGTGGTAGAGTACTTGCGTTGCATGCATGAGGCCCTGGGTTCGATTCCTCAGTACTACATAAGCAAAAAGAAAAAAGCCAGAAGTGGTGCTGTGGCTCAAGTGGTAGAGCACTAGTCTTGAGCTGAAGGACTGAGGGACAGCGCCCAGGCCCAGAGTTCAAGCCCCATGACCAGACTCCAAAAAAAAAAAAAAAAAAAGATGTAAGGATCAAGATCATGAGTTAAAAAGAAAGAGACATAGTACTAATTGCAGATGAATAAGAAAATTGAAAGCAAATACAATATGAGAATCTGAATTATGATACAAGCAAAATAAGTGTAGAAGATAGATGAATACTAATAAAACTTGTAGTTTAGTTGTCCTACCTTGCTAATTTTCTTGGTGTTGATAACTGTCCTATATGTATGAAAGATGTTGACATCAGAAAAGCTTGGTAGGAAGTGGTGCTGTAGCTCAAGTGGTAGAGCGCTCGCCTTGAGCTGAAGAGCTAAGGGACAATGCCCAGGCCCAGAGTTCAAGCCCCACAACCGACAAAAAAACAAACAAACAAACAAACAAACAAAAAACAAACAAACAGAAAAGCTTGGTAGAAAGGTCAGAATTCATGACAAATTTCTGTTCCTTTACAGGTTTTCTAAGTTTATTTCAAAATAAAATAATCTGCAAAAGACAATTGTCTTTCACATTAAAGATATTTCATAGGGATTTGATCTTTAAAGATAGGGTATATTGTTCAAATATGATCTAAATCATTGTATTATTTAAAGAAAGCTTGTAGCAGAAAGATGGATGAATTTCTGTAACATCTTCATTTTAAAATGTAAGTATAGAAACGAAAGCATGAAGTTTAAGTATATTATTATTAATTTTACCAAAGTAGTTATTTTGAGTCCAAGAATAGTCTTTACTAATTTCAAAAGTAGTCTTAACATATCTAGTGCTTCATCTATATTTAAATATTTGCACTAAAAGTAAAATATAATACTAAATAAGAAAGAATACCTTCAAT
Organism: Dipodomys spectabilis; assembly: GCF_019054845.1. Lineage (NCBI taxonomy): Eukaryota > Metazoa > Chordata > Mammalia > Rodentia > Heteromyidae > Dipodomys > Dipodomys spectabilis. Next base: position 37,113,931 of record NW_024870679.1, on the reverse strand, counting down.
ATATCTAAGAGGTTGATTCCATGTTATGGTTTGACTATAAAATTCCTTCCCATAAGCACATATGTTCAGTCCAAGTTCCCTAGCTGGCAGTACTATTTGGGGATGTTCTGAAATTTTCAGAGGTGGGACCTAACTGAAGGAAGGAAGTTATTGAGGGCTGGACCTTAAGACTGTGTATCTTCTCCATTCCTTCTTCCTGTTTCTGCTTCCTGTCTGTAAAGAGGAGAAGAAGCTTCACGACTGCATGTACTTGCCATCAAGAGTTTTTCCCAAGAGCATGGACTCATGACTGAACCTCCGAAACCTTCATCTAACATCAATCTTTCCTCTCATGCATTTTGTCATAGTGACATAAAATTAGGCCATATGGCTGCTCTTTATTTCCTTTTAGAGGACATAGTCTATTCTTATAAGATGTCAATGGCTTGAGACAACTAGCAACAGTGTTAACTATTTTATTACAGAACTTTCTAATAGCTAACACTTTTTACTATTCTACTATGCTTTTCTCAGCTTTTTATTGTTTTATTTTCTCTTTTTGTTGTAGTAGGGCTTAAACTCAGGGCCTGGGAACAGCCCCTGAGCTTTTTCACACAGGGCTAGTGCTCTACCACTTTGAACCGAAGTGCCACTTCCAATTTTCTGGTAGTTAATTGGAGATGAGTCTCATGGATTTCCTGACTGGGCTGGCTTTAAACTGAAATCCATAGATCTCAGCCTCCTGAAAAGCTAGGCCAGCTAACATTTCCCTTATTATAGGAGATTATGGTACCGAGCCGTTGATTTTAATTGGGGGATTTTTAAAATTATTCAAATGTAAGCGTTTTTAGGGTATTCTGTGTCTGTCTTTAGAATGCTAGACAACTGTTCTTTTAAGTCACAAAACAGTTTATTTGTTTGACCTCAGCTGAGCTAATTAGATTTTATTGCACATTATATTTAATAATACGTGTTTGGAAATTTCCCTAGTTTTAAAATAGATAGATTCTGGGCCTTATTGCTAAATTTCTTTGCTTAAAAGTCTGTACAATCAAGGTGAAAGAGTTTGTTTCCAAGGAAACAAATGCGCTCCATTTTTATCACACAACATGTTTTCTGCAAGACAAGTCCAATACCAGTCTCCAGGGAGATACCATGTCATAAGATAGCTCTCATTGGGGATTTTTCCAAAGGGATACTTTAATTTATTTTTATTCCTTCAAAATTATCCTGTATTGGTATAATCATCATGATATTTTACTTTAAGAAATGGCAACAAAGCTATTGTCATCACCTCATTATAGCCATAAAATGTACAATTTTAAGAAATTGTGTTTTTCTTCTGACCATTATATTCCATTTATATCAGAGTCCAAGTAGATGCAACCAGAATGTTCACTTGAAAGGAAGCACCCTATTCTAAGGATAATATTTTCCATCCTGGAGGCTGAAAAAGAGCATCAGTCCTTATTGATATTTATTTGCAGTGGAGTTGACTATTTCATTGTAAGAAGAAAAAATTTAAATACTTAAAAGGCCTGGCTTTGCATACTCTTGAGCTTGATTTAAAGATAAGAAAATTAAAGAGAGTATATTCAGGTCACAAAATACAGAAGCTTTGCTCTGATTTGTCTCTTGTCCAAAGGGGTGTTTGGATTTATAGACACTGCCCATTTTCTTGTGCCTCTCCCTGATATAAAATCACTGGTACACAAATGTTGATAAGGAATAAAAGAATGACCATTATACATTAAGCAGTAACCTTTCTCAAGTAGAAAACAAAGGAATTTTGGAATTACAGGGATGTGAAAATGATAGAATAACCAGAATCCAGTGTCTCCCTCTTAATGACTCATTGGCTTAGCATGACTTGAAGCTCTCTTTGTAAAATAGAAGTACCCATTTTATGAAGTTGTTAATTAGTAACATACATAGAATGTATATTTATAGGAGTTATTTCATTAAAATATGGTAACTGTTCATAAATGTGAACTCTTACTTGATAACAGCAATAACTACATATGTTGTTTTCATTCAGATGTATTGCATGTTTCTCATTGAAACTGTAGACCTCGTGTATGGGCCAGTTATAGTGAAATAATTGTAAAATACAACCTCCCTAAGTTATCTGTGTCAATATCTATCTATCTATCTATCTATCTATCTATCTATCTATCTATCTATCTCTTCAGAATTGAGCCTTTGGAAGTCTAACATATAACTGCCTAACTTGATCCACTTATCAAAATTTTATGACTCAGAAGTGTAGATTGGATGGATTTTGAGGGCTCATACCTGTAATCCTAGCTACTAATGAGGCTGAGGTCTGAGGAGTGTTATTTGAAGCCAGCCTAGACAAGAAAGTACAAAAAAACTACTCAGAAAAAGCTGGAAGTGGTGCTGTGGCTTAAGTGGTAGAGCTCTAGCCTTAAGCAAAGGAAGACTGGAGACAACCCGCAGGCCCTGAGTTCAAGCCCCAGGATCATAAAACACACACACACACACACATACACACACACACACACACACAAAGACACACACACACATAAACACACAAAAAAGAAATGTAAATTGTCAATCAAAGGTAACATAAGAGGATTGATTGATTTATGAAATGGAAACAGATCCCTCGGAAAGAACTTTTTAGAGAGGGAGGGGCAGAGAGAGACTAAGACAGTAACATATAAGAAATAGCAAATACTAGCAAGAAAATACATTATCATTAGAATATTTATACCTTTATTCAGTCATGCACATGGCAATTATTTTTTGAATGCTAAGAGTCAGTGGCCAGGTTAAATCCTAATCCACATACATGTTCTCATTTGAAACTATGACAAAGAATATTAATAACCCCACACATCAGACATTGAGGGGCACTGTCCAGTTCTCTTTAGGAACCAAACAATACTCAATCTCTCATCTGCCCCCAAATAGTGGCAGTTAAAGGCTCTTGACTGACTCCCAGTCCAGAAACTTGTTCTTAACCAAAGAAAGCCATCTTGTCCAGGATTATCCTCTCTTTTGGGCAGCCTCCACCCCATTCTTGAATGGCATGAAGTATGTTCTTAATTTGGGACATTTCTGAAAGACTATCCCAGCCCCAATGTCCTAAAGGTTCAGCCTCTCTCATAACAAAATAACGGGTTATTTCTGTCTTTCCAAGTGGATTTCTTCTTCCCTCATAAGTGTTGTTCTCAAGTGCACTGGCCAATAAATTACTCGCTCACAAATCTTAAAGTCTCAGTCTGTTTCCTGGAAATCCATTTGACTTACAAAACTCTAAAACCCTGGGAATTTTCTTTCACCCAATCCAACACACACGATTTGTAGTAGAAGATTTCATCTCCAAATGTCATGTGAATTGCATTAATTCAGCAATTAGAACTAGGGTGCAATGTTGGAAATAGTCCTTACCAGTCACTTCCATTTTTTTAATCTGAGACTTACAGTAACAAGTTCTCAGAATTTGTCAGAAGGGTTATGTGTAACTAAATCTAAAGACAGAGGAGATAAATCTAACTTTCAACAGCAATAAGAGGAGGGTAAAAGCTAGTATGCAGAAAAGGTTCAGAAGTAAGTGATTTTGTTGGGACTTTGTTAATAAGTCACTTTCTCTAAGTAAATACTTATTTAACCTCATTATTTACAATATGTAACAAAAATGATCAAAATAAGGAACTATTAAAATGTAAAACATGTATGAGAAAAATATAGGTTTAAAAATAATGATACAGATACTGAATAGTGAATTAAAAATAAGCATGCCTAAACTGGGTGAGGCCAGTGAGAAGTGGTAATCTATAGTCCTAGCCTTTCTAAAAGTTGAGATGTAGAAGGCAGTGGCTTGAAGCCAGGATGCGGAGAAAAGTCAGCTAGACCCTACCTCCAAAAAGTCAACATGTAGGTAGGTTCAAGTAATAATGTGCCAACAAATCAAGCAAGCCAAGCAATTGTAAGGTTCTGAGTTCAAACCTTTCATGTGAGAGAATTAGCATTCAAATTTAAAATGACAATGGGAAAATCAGATAATTCTAAGGTTAATGTTCTATATTTGTGAACTAATTATATGTTATAATTAGTACATTGATGACAATTTGACAGTTGGAAATTTTCTAGTGCACATTGTGTATCTCTTATCAGAAATGCTTGGAAGCAGAAGTATTTTGGATTTCAGATTTTTTACAATTTTGGAATTTTTAGAATTTGAAAAACTTTGAATATATATGTATATATTGAATTTTATATTTATTTTGATGTCTCAAACATAAATATAAAACTTATTTATAGCTCATTTGTACCCAATATACATCCTGAAAATAAATTTATATAATACCTTTATTAATTTTGTGTGTAAAAATAAAACTTTATTACATGGACCGTTCCACTTATAGCACCACATTGCCACTTTAAAATTTTTGAAAGGTAGAGCATTTTGGCTTTTAAATTTTCTGAGGTTGGATGTAATATTTCTTGAAGGTTTCCTGTGTATCAGGCATTGTTCTAAACAATGGGGACAAGACAATGAATGAGAAGTTGGTCTCTGCTCAACAGTTGCTTGTAGTATACCAGGAGTACCCAAAGATCTCAATAAACACACAAATATATAAATAACATTCTTGGTTGCAGGATTCCTGAGCAAGTGAGAGGTCAGCCAGGTTAGGGCATGGGGGAACCTTCTAGGCAAAAGACCATCATACAGCCCAATGGGGGAATGAAGTGAGCTTTGAAAAACAATAAGAAACTTGAGCTTTTTAGAAAAGAGCAAATGGTAGGATAGATGTAGATGAGGCTTTAAAACTGGGTAAAAATACTCTGGTTTCTCTTCAGCTTTATAAATCTTTCACCTTTTACTAGAGTTGGGTAAAAATTCATCATGTATGGATTCTCAAGTGGAACTTGGATTTTATTCTGTATGTGAAGAGAATAATTCTGCTCTACTAGTAATGAAAGGTGTGCCTTAAGCAATGGAGTAACTTGATATGATTTGTATTTTTATACGTGTATTCTGCCTTTGGAGGCCCAGAAACTGTGGACATAGCCAACAGACAACCAGCAGTATCCCCTACCTTGTGCTAAAGAAGAGCAGTACAATAGAGTAGATAGAATGTAAGCTTGGGAGTCTGATAAATCTAAGTTCAAAATCAAGCTGTTTTGTTCTAACTGGTAGCTGTCCTCTGGGTCTCTGTTTCTGTTTCCCTCTTCACAAATGACAATAATGAAATTTAGACTGCAGGGATGCTTTTAGATTGTATGGTACATATTTAACCACCAGACACAGGTTGGTGCTCAATATTGTGTGGTATACATGAGCAGAGTAGAGGATTGCGGTATAAATGTAAATCATGCTGTCTTTTTATTATCTTAGCTTTGGTTTATTTTAGAAAGGCCTAAAACTAAATGGACTATTCTTCAAAGAGAAAGATTTGTTTTTATTGTGTTTTTAGCTTCAAAGGTGGTTAGAAGTGAAGAGCTGTGAGGCTCTGAGTCTGAAATGTTTCTTCCTTACTTCTCCTCTCCTGTTTTCCCTCACTGCTTTGAAATTCCTTACCTTGAGACCTCAGGCATACTGTTTTTGTTGTCTATGGATCACACTAAGCAGCCTTAGCTAGTAGCCTGAGCAGACTAGAATATATTTGTACAATGTGTGCCTATGCATTCAGTGTTCCTCTTCTTTGCTTTAGCAGTGATTCAAGAACAAGGCCCTCAGGAAGACTAAGGTGATCCAACTGGTTCAATAGGCCTTTTAATAGTAAAAGATTCACATGGAACTCCTAGGCAGTGAGTGGCATGTATAGAAAACATATTTGGAAAAATCTATTCCTCTGAAGTGTCCAGTAGAGGCAAATGTTGATTCAACCTGGGCTACTGACTTGGAACACTTGCATCAAAGACAGAGTCCCAGCAACCTCCTTCCTTGTGGCTTTTTTTGTGTGTGTGATTTATGCTTAAAGCGAAAAACGTGGCATACAGAAATCTAAAGATAAAAGACTGACTCAGATACAGAAGTGGGAAAGTTACCTCTGTTTTCTTTCAGTGAGTGATTCTCTATGTGACATTATCCACATTTTCCCCACAATGGAATGCCCACAAAAATTGTAACTTCCCAGTGAACCTCTCAGATTTCTCAGATGCTACACAGCATTGGATATGACTCTCAGTCAAGTATCTGAAGAAATTGAGTGCTTATCAAGAATGTCATTGCTTATCTTACGATAAGTATTTTTATTTTTTACTTTTATTTATTTATTTTATTTTTTGGGTGGGGTGGTCCGGTCGTGGGGCCTGAACTCTGGGCCTGAGCACTGTCCCTCAGCTCTTCATCTCAAGGCTAGCACTCTACCACTTGAGCCATAGCACCACTTCCGGCTTTTTTCTTTTTGCTTATGTGGTGCTGAGGAATTGAACCTAGGGCCTCAGGCATGCAAGGCAAGCGCTCTACCACTGAGCCACCTTCCCAGCCCCAGTATTTTTATTTTTAATTGCACCAAAATATCTTCATTTTTTATGTTGTATCCCTTACTGCTGACTTGATGGAAAACTGAAGCTGAGATTGACCTGGTATCCTTGCCCTTGTAGATGAGTCCCAATTTCTAGAACTTACTTCCACTATGAATATAGGACAACTTTCTATATCACTATTAGATCTGCAGGATGACTTGAAAATGAGGGGATACCCTTTGTCTCTGTCATCTTGCTCCTTTCCCTCTTGGCAGCCTGTTCTGGCCTTCTCGCCATGACTGGAGCCCAGGAGCCTTAAGCACAGATTCCTCTGATCTTATCTCCCTGGCAACTTCATGAAGCCATCTCCCTCCTGGGAATATGCCACTGTCTCAATGCTACTACAAGGAGGAGAGCCTGAATCTTTCCATTCTCGGGATATGGATAAGATTCTAGAATCAAATGGCATGTGCTCAATTGACACAGATATCATGTGATCAATATGAGTAAGGAATAAGATTGTGATATAAATTGTGTTGGCTTTCTTCAATGTTACTTTTGTTGATCTTAGAAAGGCCTAATTATAAACTCTGATTTTTTTTCTTAACAGAGATTTTTTTTTTTATTGGTCTTTTAATTTCAAGGGTGTTTAGAATTGGAGAACTAGAAATGGGAAGAAGTTGAGAGCTAGAATCTCATATCGTGTATCTGCTATCTTTTGTCCTAAATGCTTTCTTGAGCTACCCTGGCTCATTTCTTCCTGGAAAATAAATTCAGAGCCTACATGATGTCTCAATGAGACTGAAGGAAATGGGGAAAAGGCATAAAGATAAAAGGATAGATAACTATCTTAAATATCATATAGACAAAACTGGGAGTAGGGAGCAGTCTCACATGCCATAAAAGAGTAGAAATATTTTCTAAGATAAAGCAGAGATGCAGATGAACATGTTGAAACCAAAAGAACAGTTTTCTTGTCATGCCAGAACCATGCTGGCTTTCCAGGGAAAACATATTGATTCAGCTCAAGAAACAATGATGTGCTAGGTCAACTTGGCACCATCCAGTTGCCTAGATAAAACAATGCAATTATGTGGTAGTTTACAAACTTCTCTATGGGGCTGGGAAGGTGGCTCAGTGGTAGGACGCTTGCCTTGCATGCATGAGGCCCTGGGTTTGATTCCTCAGCACCACATAAGCAAAAAAAGCTGGAAGTGGGGCTGAGGCTTAAGTGGTAGAGCACTAGCCTTCAGTTGAACAGCTGAGGGACAGCGCCCAGGCCCAGAGTGCAGGCCCCATGATCGACAAAAACGAAACAAACAAAACAAACTTCTCTATGTAGCATGTATGTAACATGATGCTCCCTAAAATAGTTATGACACAGGAAACAACTCATTTCTCAAAAGAACCATGTCCCTTCGCCACTTCTCTGAAACATCTTGGCACTCAAATCCTTGCTGTATTTAAGTCTCCATATATATATAGATAGATAGATCATATATAATATCATATATGCAATATATAATGTAGTCTTCTTTATGTATATACACACATATATAAAACATATAATATCATATATGTAATATATAATATTGTTTCCTTTATATATATATACACACATACACACATATATACATGTGTATGTATACATATGTATGTATGCATATGTATATATGCATATATATATATATATATATATATATATACATTCAGGGCTAAAGGAAACTCCTTTAAATGTTGTCATACACTCTATGCCTAATTTCATATATGCATTTAGATTTAGAATCCCAAGGATGCCAGTATGGCTGGATATGGCAAATGTGGATCTTGGACCAGGAAGACATAGAACACCTGCCTTGCTACACTTATGACATTTGGTGATCTTTAGTAGATGGCATATGCAGTCAGCCATTTCCCCTGTTGCAAAATATAATTTAAAAATAAATTTACTAATTTTATTCTGAAAGCCAAATGAAATAACATGATGAAAGATGGCTTGTACAATAGTTTTCAACAATGCTGCTCTTCTCTCCTAACTTCCTTTCAAAAAAGTCTTTATTACATGTTCATATGTGCCCACCCATTATTTTGGTCTAGACTCTGTAGCTGTACAGGTGAATAAAATACAATCACATTGGTCAAGTCATATAACCTAGTAAAGGAGACTGAGAGCTAAACAGAAAGGTACAGTGAGGCGTAATTACAGCAGACAGATACATTGTCTATAAGAAAGAGTGGCAGAGTTGGCTTCCAGATGAGACTGATCTGTTACTTGAGTTTTATAGAATTAAGAATTTAGTGGTTTGAGGTAGACAAGTAGAAGGGACATTCCAGGGATAGTGATAGAGAAAACAAAGACAGCAACACATCAGACTTCTTGGTGTTAGTGTATACTTGTGGAAGTAAGGGTCCATAGTCATATCAATAAATCAAGGGTTACAATTTGGAATATATATATTTATATTTATACATAGTGATGAAAATAAAGAAGTAGTAAAAGGATAGATTAATGTAAAGAACTCAGGTGAAATTCTTTGAGTGAAAAGAAGTTATTGAAAGTATTAATAACATCAAATTTTTTTGGGGGGGTCCGGTCGTGGGGCCTGAACTCTGGGCCTGGGCGCTGTCCCTCAGCTCTTCAGCTCAAGGCTAGCACTCTACCATTGAGCCACAGTGCCACTTCCGGCTTTTTTCTTTTTGCTTATGTGGTGCTGGGGAATTGAACCCAGGGCCTCATGCATGCAAGGCAAGCGCTCTACCACTGAGCCACCTTCCCAGCCCCAATAACATCAAATTTTTATTGCTAGTAGATAACCTAAGAAATATACTGCATTTCAGCCAGGTGCCTGTGGCTCACGCCTGTAATCCTAGCTACTCAGGAGGCTGAGATCTGAGTATTGCAGTTCAAGGCCAGCCTTGGCACGAAAGTTCGTGAAACTCTTATCTCCAATTAACCACCAGAAAACTGAAAGTGGTGCTGTGGCTCAAGTGCTAGAGCACTTGTCTTGAGGTGAAGAGCTGAGAGACAGCACCCAGCCCAGAGTTCAAGCCCCACAACCAACCTCCCTCCCCCCCCCAAAAAAAAGAAAGAAAAAGAAAAAAAATATATACTACATTTGAAATTAAAAGACCAAAACCAGAGAGATAAGAAAGTCTTGTAGCTCAGGGAAGCAATGACACAAGCCTGAATGAACAAAATAACAAGAAAGACAGTGTGAAAATAGGCAGATGCTTGAAAATTGACTTGAATCTTGAGAATCAACCATGATGGATGGCAGCGACAAAGGCAAAAAAAAGACAGAGGACAAAAATTAAGTTTGGTAATGTGTTTTGTTTGGAACATTTGTAATTTGAGGGCATGTGAACATTCAGTTGGAGATACATGACCAAACACTATGAAATTGAATCTCAGAGAAGGAGATATTATAGATGCATTCACATATTTAACAAATAAAACCTAAGAGACGGCACGGTTGAATACCCTTAGTCACTTTCAGCTCCTTGAGGATCTCATTTTTAAGATTAAAAATTAATTTAAAAACTAATTGGATTAAAAATTAAAGATATCTGATCTTACATAGAAAAAATGTACAAGTTAGCATTTAAGTTAAACTTTCTGCAAAAGATGGCATTCACAAAGAAAAAGCAAGGAAGGAAGCAGTGATCTCTGGATTGACACCAATGTAACCTGGTAATGAATTGCTCTGGCCACTTCAAGGTGTCTCTTTCCCTTGTGGCTACTTTTAAGTGCTCCCAAGAGAATGATCTAATGAGTTAACCTGATAAAAAGACCCTTTGAAGCACAGGTTATTTAGGACCCTTATCTAAGACAATCTTTCTCCTCCTGTCACTCCTGTAGCATTTTATTTTTGAATATAGTAAAATTGAAATAGGTTTCCTTGGCACTTTGACCAAGACCAAAGTATAACAAACTTAATTTTTATATCCTTCTCAAAGATAGGTGAATCATTCAATTAGCAGTGGTGACTGGTGAAGTCATCCCTCCCCCTATACTCCTCCTTCCCAATAAGAATGCTTACAAGGGAAGGTAATGGAATACAGACAGATTACAGAATACAGATAGAAGACAGATAGATTGCTGGTACAAGCCATCATGTGCAAGGTAAGCAGAAGTGGGAAAGCAGATGGAGAAGCAATGGCTAAGGAGGTAGAAAGAAATCCAATAGTGGAGAGTCAGAAATTACCAAGTAGGGAGTTACAAGGAAGACATAGAGATGCAATTAGATACAGACTAGATCATGGAAATTTTATTTAGCAATGAGATTTCTACCCTGCAAAGCAAGTCTAGTTAGACAAAGGAAAGTGGTGCCGGAATTTGAATTTGATAAAGGAGATGGGAAATCAAAAGGTAATTTGTAAAATGAAAAAAAAAACACTTTAGTAGTGTTCATAGGCTGAGAGAAAGGCAGGCATCGATGAAGGCTGATTAGAATGTCCAGGATGAATGGATCAAGAAAATATGGTATATATATATATATATATATATATATATATATATATATAATATATATATATTATATATATATAATATGGTATATATATATGGTATATATAAGTCTATATACCATATCTGTCTATCTATCTATCTATAGATAGATAGATAGATAGATAGATAGATAGATAGATATGTATGAATCCTATGCCTCCAGCAGAAAGAATGGCATCATCCCATTTGTTAGGAAATGGAAAGGCTTGGAAAAAATTATATTAATTGAAGTAAGCCAGGCCCAAAGAAACATAGGTCCTATGGTTTCCCTTATTTGCAATAATTAGTACATGTCTGGGACAAGCAGAAAAGGTCAAAAGCTGTGTACATATGACCAGATAAGATGATGTTAAGCAAAATGAACCCCCAAGATAGGGACACAAGTGAATTTTTTCTTTCTTGCTATTGTTTCTAACATATTTATAAAGTACCATGTGATTTTTTTTGTTTCTTTGTATGTTCCTCCCCCATGGTATAACCCCTGTTTTCACTATATTTGATGTTGGTGTCTTGCATCTTGAATATACACTTCTCTAGCTTGCGGAGGGGACTGTAAATAACAAAATGATGAAATAAGGATACAGGTTGACCCATTGTAACAATGAGATGTACAAGACACTATGTTGAAAAACAAACTTTACAATTTAGGTGGGAAGTGGGGGGTAGAGGGGTAATGGAGAGTGTAGTTGTGTAGGTGGGAGGGAAGGGAGGGTAGGAGAAAAACAAAGGAGGAGGTAACAATGCTGATAGGAAATGTACTCATGACCTTGCTCATGTAACTGTAACCCCTCTGTACAGTATTTTTACAATAAAAAAAGTATTAAAAAAAGACACTAGTAGAAAGTCCAGGGAGAGGATAAATTGTTATGGAAAGTTAAAGCCAATCTTTTTCCCCCCACTGTGTGCTCCTTCATGGCCTCCTGTGGTTTAGGAAGGAAAGGGATCAGTGGCAGACAGATAAGGTTGGGGCTGATTAGAAGGAGGCATATCTCATCTTGTAGATAGGAGGAGAATGACCTAAGCATGCACTTTGATATATTTGTTCATGGTGACAGAAAGTTAAAAGTGACAGAAAATTGAAAGTGATCACATCACATCGGATGGCTTTAGTTTTCTCACTGAAGTAGGGAATAGAGCTACTGAGCATGGTGAGTCAGGATCTGACTCACTTATTCTAATCCACTCATTTAGAAACCAAAAAGGCTGAGGGGAGTACAGTGGTATTATTATACCTAATATAGCAATCTGGAAACAGTGATTCAGAACTTTTAAGTGGCTTGCTTGAGATCACCCAGGTAGCTACTGCTAAAAGTCTAGACTCCATTAGGAGTCTCCAGATTGTTAGGAAATTGGTACTTGGGAACCTTAGGACAATTTTATCATTAATTTTCTTGGTTCAACCAAGGAATAAAAATACAAAAAAAGACAAATATATTTTCATGTGTATAGATCCTTTCTCACCTTTCCTCTTTCTTTCTAATAGATAAGCTGTTAATAATTATTGACTGAATATCTAATGGTATTGTTTGCCACTATAGGAGTATGTTGGGAAATCAAATCTGTGGTTAATAGTTAGTGAACACTTATTATGTGCCAGAAACTATTGTAGATATTTTACACTTATAAATGAAAGTAGTAGCCAGGTGCTGATGGCTCACGCCTGTAATCCTAGCTACTCAGGAGACTGAGATCTAAGGATCATGGTTCAAAGCCAGCCTGGGCAGGAAAAGTCTGTGAGACTCTTATCTCCAATAAACCACTAGAAAACTGAAAGTGACGCTGTGGCTCAAGTGGTAGAGTGCTTGCCTTGAGCTGAAGAGTTGAGGGATAGCGCTGAAGCCCAGAGTTCAAACCCCATGGCCAAAAATAAATAAAAAAAAATAAATAAAAATATGAAAGTAGTCCTAATAGCAACCCAATGAAGGTAGCAAACTCATTATCTCCATATTATGTAGAACACAACCAAAGATCAATGAGGCTAACTAACATATACACAGATACTAAATGACAAAACACATTTGTTTAGTTCCACTGCTATATTTCTCTCCATGGTAATGTAATTCCTAATATCAAGAAGAATATCTTCTTTGGGAAAGCAGAAGGAAAACAAAATTGGCTTTAGCAAATAAAGCAACCAATAGCAAGATGAGGTGGTATTAGTAGAATAATTATAGTAGTAGACATGGTGAATTGAAAAATTATGAGTCCAGACCATCAGAAATATAAAAAGCAGAGCTCAATGTGGACTAATTTGCCTGGCAGGTAGGACTCAACTGGTTTGATTTCATCTAATCTGTGTAAGATGGAAAAGATAGAGCTTGAAATTGATGACCATTCCATATCAAAATTATGTGTATGCTTTCCTTTTCATGTGAAAATAAAGCAAGAATTACACTTTAGACAAAGCAGATAATACATATTCAGTTATGTATGCTTCTCTCCACCCAACAAGTATTTATGATGTCTTTGCTTCTGTCTTAGAGCTGTCAGGATGCTTGGGTCAGAGATCATACCTTCCTCTCTTCTGTATTGCAAAAGCCTAATACTCACTAACGTTTATGACTAAGGAGTGTTTGTTGAAGTTACTTGGGCAACCTAGAATCATTACTTAAGTAAACTTTCCATGTATGTCTCTGTCATGAAGCTAATATCCTCCTAATCTCTGTGTTCTGTTGAGCTAGAACTATGAGTGATCCACTAGCACCCAGTTTCTTTCCTTGATAGATTGTTTCTATATAGCCCGGGCTATGTTCAAACGCGCAATCATCCTGCCTCAATTTCCTGAGTGCTAGGATTACAGGGACCTACTTTCATGCTGTTCTTAATGATTGTTCTTGATGCTCATTTTAAACTATCCTTACTCAGATAAAAATAACAAAAAGTGTGGGGAGCAGTTTGTTACCAGGAGATTTACTCCACCTGCTGCTCACTCCCAATGCAATGTCAATCTTCTAAATCCAGCAGGGCCAGACACTCAGAGATGGTGAGGAACTAGAAAAAGTCAGCAAAGCCTGCTAGAGTTAAGAAATAGAGAACCAGGAAACAAAGGATTCCTGCAACTTTTACAACCACAAATTAAATGCAAAAAATGACACAGCATTACATAAGCAGCATAAAATATAATTTAAATGTCAAAAGAACTGAGGATTCTTAATTCATGTAAGAAAAACTTGCAAAATGTGTTAACCATCTCAATTGGTACTATGCAGAAACAGTAAAAATGGCACTGTTTTGTTGTAATGTAGAAATTAAGGAATCGGCCATGTTTCCCCCGTGTTTATAGGTTTCCTCATGTTTATTTTACTCAACTTTAAAAATAATTCATCTTTTAAAAATTCTCATGATTTCAGGGACTGTAGATATATTTGGGAACAAGAGAGTTATTTAACTTGACAGTGCTTAAATGTGGTACGTGCGCCTGTTAAGTTACAATTAGTTCTTGTGTACAGAGGCTACATTTTCACTGGGAGGAGTGGGTGAATCACAGATTGCTCTACTACTTGGAATAGGATTTCGCATACATTTTTGCTCTCTTGAAAATTAGCTCTATGGCAATTGGATTTTCTATTTCTACCACCCACTTACATTTTACAGCTCTGTTTTGAAGCTTATGAGATATATTTAAAAACATCATATTAACATTTTAGGTCTCTGTCTGGATACAGCAGTTTCACATATGCTGTTCTTTGGCAGATGTAGGGTTTTACTAGTTTGTAGTTGTCAAAGATATCCATCTAAGCAAAGCTAAATATAAACAGATACACATACATGCACACACACATATATATACACACATATGCATACATGTATGGACTATATATGTGGTTAACACTACAATAACAGTCCATAGTGCATGTGTAGAAAGATTTAGGAATAGATAAAAGTGAGTATCTAAAATGGTTATCCCTCTGTATAACACCTTAATAAAAACACCTTTAAAAAAGTGAGTATCTAAACTAAAGGAGAAAGAATTGAGCAATATTCCTTAGAGATGGTTTTATTTTAGTGAATAAGCCTCTAGAAATAATTTGCCTATTTGGGTTTTAATATTTTGATCTCTTTCCAGACTAGATTAATTATTTAGTTTAGTAGAAGGGAGGATATCAAAAGAAGTAGAGTAAGTTAGAGAAGAGAGAGTGAGGAGTCCTACAGGTAGACCTGCATGGCTTCCTTGGGCTATAATTTCTGTGCCAGGTGTTTGCATCGCTGCTCTGCACCACTTAGGAGCACAGAGCAGGCACCATATTCCTGAATTGGAGAGAAGTGACAGCAGAGTAAACAAGGCTTTCTGCGCCAGTGGGAGGCAGGACTTGAAAGGTATGAGAGAGAAATTGCCTTTAGCATAATACTTTCCTGGCCATTCTTAAGTGTTACTGCCTGTATCCACATGGGCTTCTTTTCTAGGTCAGTTGTTGCTCACTCTAAGCCATACTACATATTGTGTTCTTTGGGAATCTTGAAAACAGCAAAGAATAGGAATAATTCAACCTAATCTGTAAGAAAATCAATAAATGCTGGTGATGAATAGCCTGAAGTCCACACATCACTTTGCCTGCCTCAGAGCACCACGAAATTAGAAAAGCTATAGCCCTTTGCCAAGAATTCAGTATGCAAATATCTGCTAATAAAGAACACCATAGGAGGAAGTTGAATTTTGTTGCAGTGTGCCAACACACTGACAGTGTTTTTTTGTTGACAGAGTGCAACATTAGAAAGCAAGCACAATAGAATTCATTTACAAGAGCACCTGCTTTAAAAATAACCCTACTGTCAGGAGGAAACAACTCTGGTCTCATTTTAATTTTTGGAGTGGAAAAATCCACAAATGAATTAGAATTATAGAAGCATTGCTGTTGGTTATACACAAAGTGGTTGCACTGTAGGCAAAGTTTTACATTCCATTTGAAGTGTCACAGTCATATTCTAATTTAAGGCATTGACATGCCTACATATTGCTCTTTTGTGGACATGTCTCACATCTGGTAGTTTTTGTGTGTTCATAGCCTTCAGTACAGAAAGGAGGTAGAAAATATGTCATTTAATAGTTGTATTCAACCACGAAATCATTCATATCGGCTCCCAGAAAGGTCTCTAGGTGAAATTACTCTCTCAGCAAAGATGGAAAATGAGAAAGATGGAGTAATGTTAAGACAGAGAAGTAAGATGGAGATTAAGCTTAAGCAGAGGAAACAGGCCAGCTCAGGTCCATATTCTGCATCTATGTGGCAACAGGCATTTATAAAAGGCAATAGAGCTTATGTGAAACCATTGTTCCAAGAGCCCAACAGTGGATTAGAATAAGAAGCACAAAAAATGCAAGAAGAGTGCAAAGAAAACCACATTTTCTCTAAAGATACTTGTCAAGGACCTCCCTTTTGTCAGATAGTGAGCTATAATAAAATATACATCAGATTTCTTGTATTCATGATTTCCTTTTAATGAAAGAACTTCTTGTTATAAAAAAAATAAAATTCTTCTTTTTAAACCACTGTGGTCAAGTTTGTACTAAAGAAGTTATCTTCAAATTTGATGATACAGTGACTTATGGAGAAAAGTGATTTTTTTTTCTGTTTTCAGGCCAGAGTGAGTCTGCCTGGAAATTAGCAGCCCAAAGAAGGAGTCTTTTCTTATCTTCCCAAGAAGGTGCTTTGCAAAAGTTTCCAGATGTTTTATCAATTAAGGAATTATATATTCTTACAATAGCCATCCATTAGAGTAATCAAATAAGTGTTTCCTGAGCCCTTGCTATGTGAGAGACATTGAGTTGGATGGTGGGACTATGAATGAATACATGTTATGTCTCTTTTTGGAAGTTTACAACCTAATCGGAATAACGTTCAGGGCTAATCACAAACTGTCTGGATTTGAAAATTGTAATTTTAAAAATATACATTATCGCAATAAAACAATATAGTTATACCAATGATCTTGAATTAAAGGAAGGCAAACTGTCATTCTACAGGAAAATGAATTAAGGAACTTTATATCTTGGGAGACTAAAAATGCTATTTGTAGACAGTTATGTTCTGCTTTGGTAACTTCCAAAAGCTCTTATCTCTATTTTTTAAAATCCTATGAAAGTTCTACTAATTTTTATTGTTATTGTATCATTGATATGTGGAGGGGTTATGATTACATGAATCAGGTAATGAGTAATGAGTACAATTCTTTTTGAACCATGTCCCCCCAAGTTTTTTCCCTCCTGTCCCCACCTACAAGATATGCAGTTCATTTTTCACAGTGTCTAGTATCACTGTTGTATTTGTTCACCCTTGTTCCATCTTTCATGTACCCTCCTTTACCCTCCCAAATACAAACAAACTAACAAGACAAAAAGGAAAACAAAAACAGCAAGTGGCAACTAAAAATTGTCTCGTTTCTTTTTCTTAGAGTTCATTTCAAGACTATTATTTTATATGATCATCTACACAGAGCTATTGAGCCTTTGTCAATCCCTCCTATGCTTACCCTCCTCATACGCTCAGTGGTGAATGTCTAGAGCCTTATATAATTTATCATGTCCCATATATAATTCAGTATGTTCACTTGTTTATTTATAGACACATTCTAGTTACCATAAATAAGGGAAAACATGCAGCCTATGTTTCATTGGCTCTGGCTTACTGCACTTAATATAATTTTTCTAAGTCTTTCCATTGACTTACAAATGGTACAATAACATTCTTTCTGATGGATGAGTAGAATTCCATTGTGTGTATATACCACATTTTCTACTAGAACTTTTTGGCAACATAGTGAATTGGTATGTGGAATATGACCCCCTATTCCTTGATAGCATTGTTGTCCACAAGTAACAATCTGAAAACTCAACATTAGTGCCTAGAATAAGCATTTAACTGGACCCTTAATTTATTCCTTTTTGGATATTTGTCAAATGATATTGATCACCTACCATGTATCAGACACAGTGGCATGTGATAAGAAAACAAATCAAAGCAGTGGTTTCCCACAGCACTTGGGAGTCTGTATATAAAAAAAAAACAGGCAGGTAGCAAGATCCAAAGTAGGCATCTAAGAGAGTTTCAGAAAAACATGGAGAGTAATTTGTAGTAAGTGAAGTAGATTTAATATTATCCAACTCCAAGAGACTCTTCCAGTTTATATAACTCAGGTAATACTAGAGATCACATAGCCAGGTAGTGAGCTATTATTCTCTTCCTTGACATTCGAAACTTCGTATAAACAATTAGATAAGAGCTTTGAGGTATGTAGAACCAGTCAGGTATATGACTATTGAAGTATTGTGAGCTGGTATGTACTACAAAAATCAAAACATGAGCCTTTTATAGCCATAAAGGCATTCCATCAACAAATGTCTTTGTATAATGCATGCAGTATGTTCTGAGGTCATGAGTCTCATGGACATTTGCGAGTCATTTCCAAGCTTTAATTCTAGTATTAATCCTGGGGTTTTTCAGACCATAGTAAATGATTTCCATGAAAGCTTTCATGCTTTCTTATTCACTACCCTTTAAACAATGTGGGTGTGATTAAACAAAGAAGGCATCTTTCCAGCTGGTTCATTGTTGCTTTGTTTCTCATGGTTGTTTCTGTGCTTGTCTTGATAGATATTTTATTCTTCCTCTTAATTATTTCCTTACTGTGATGGGGTTACCTCTCTGATGTTGTATAATGATCCCTGCTATTACCAAGAATTTGTGTGTTTAGAAAATTATGTGACTAATATATGATTGTAATATTTGCTTGCTTTACCATCAGTAAGGAAACCTTTAACAGATCTTGTCTACCATCCATTCCTGGAAATGATTTATAACACTTGTTACCAGACTTGTCCAATATAGGTTATCACAGAATTGGGAGAGGGACCTTGAGTTCTTGCCCTCTGGAGCATCAACAATGTGCCATCCATTTAATTTTCACTCACTAACTGCACAAATTCAGAAAAGAAATAGGCCACATGTATTACCTTGACCTTTCTGGTTCAAATATCTGGTAGAGAGTAAAAGCTATTTTCTAAATCTGGTAAATCTTGTCATCTTAGATTCAGTAGACTTCAAGATAGAATAAGCAAATTATAGATGTCAGTATTGGGGTACTGGGAGGTGCATTTCTTACCTGCCTCTTAAGTGTTTCACTTGGAAATATTTAAAGTATTCTGAAAGGGAAACCAGAATGAAGAAGCCAGACTTTTTGTAGGAGCTCTGTGCTGACAAGTGTCTTTACTGAGATAATATTACCATTGAGGCTTTAATTACTTGTAATGTACAGGAGTAAGCCCTACAAAATTTTGCAGTAAGACCATGGAAATAAGAATAAAAATGTGTTTCATGGTTTGAGAATCATGATCTCATTTGTATCAGTAAAGGAATACATTCATACAAATGTAATAATTTGCAAAAGCTTCCTCATGAAATTCTTTTATGACCTGCTTCATTATTATCCAATTCCTATTCATCACAGACATTGAAATTGCCTTTTCAGAAGCTTTCTATAGTAATCCTGACATTCACTCTCCATTTTTATCCCCCACTTTCTGCCACCAGCACTGCTCATATGCTTTCTGTCTTCATACAATGGACTCAGATAATGTATGTGGCCTTTTTGTCATTCAGTGTTTTCAAAGTTCATTCCTGTAGCACATAACAGCACCTTTTCCACTTTTTTGCTGAATGATATTCCCTGGCATGAACATACTGTGTTTTGTTTAGCATTCATTGGTTCATAGACATTTGGATGGTTTCCTTATTTTGATTCTATGAGCAGAGAATAGCATTCATGTATGAGTTTTGTAAACAGCCAGAAGAGGAAATAACAGGTCTTGTAGCAGAACTTCAAGTTTAATCAATGGAAGAATTGTCTAGCTTCTGAAAGTGATTGAACCATTTTATAATCTCAACAGAAAGGAATGGGCATTCTAATAACTCTGTGTTCTTACTAATATTTGTTACTGTCTGTTTTTATCATTTACATTTACTTTATTCATCCAAGTAGATATAAATGATATGTTTATTTAGATGCATATCTCTATCAAATATTGATAGAATTTTTTCATGAGTTTAATTATACATATACATTTTTTAAAATTACTATTTAAATCTCTATTTTGCATTTTTTCTTTTACTTACTGTATCCTTTGTATATTTTAGACACAAGAATATCTACTTATTAGTTGTAATTTTTTCATTCTCTGGATTATCTTGATTTAGCTGAAGGTATCATTTTTTTGGTACATTATTTGGTCTGGCCAAGTTTGTGTATGCATATGTATATGTATGTGTGCACACACTTTTGCTGTTTATATCTATAAAACCATTGCCGAACACAAAGTTATGAGGATTTCTTCCTGTGTTTTCCTTTAAAAGTTTAAAATTTTGGTTCTTACATTTAGGTCTATAAAACATTTTAAAGATAATTTTAAAAAATATATTGAGTAGACGTCCATCTGCATTCTTTTATGTGTGGTTAACCAATTGTTTTGGCACCACTTATTGAAAAGACTTTTCTTCGACTATTGAATTACCTTGGCACTCTTGTAGAAAGACAATTAAACATAGATGTATGAGTTCATTTCTGGATTCTCAAGTCTTTCCCATTCATCTCTGTGTCTACCAGTATGCCAGTACCGCATTGTCTTCATTACAAGTTAGATTTGAAAGTCTGAAGTACTGAATGATCCAACTTTGTTCTTTCTCAAGATAGTTTTGGCTATCAAGGGGCCTTTGAATTCTAAAATTGATATCCATTTTAGAATTAGCTGTTCCATTTTTGCAAACTTATTAAGTAAATAAATAAAAGGGAGAGGCTGTTGGAGTTGGAGAGGGATTGTATTGAAGCTATAAAGAGCTTAACAATATTAACTCTTCAGTACACATGAGAAGCCTATCCAATTTCATTCATCTTTTAATTTTTTTCAGCAGTGTTTTATCATTTTCAGCATAGAAATGATCCACATCTCTGTTCAGATTTCCTCTCAAGTATTTTATCCTTTTTAAGACTATAATAGTTATGAAAAATATTTACAATAAAATTATCTCTTAATCAATTTTTCTGTTTATTTCCTTGCACACATAATTTGTATATATTAACCTTTGTCCTTCAACCTGATGAGATTCATTTTTATTAGCACTTTTAGTGTTCTAGTGGATTTCTTTAAGATTTCTTGTTCATAAAATCACATAATCTGCATATAGAAATAGTTTTATTGCTTCCTTTCCAATAGTAGTAGATTTTCTTTTTCCTGTCTAATTGTAGTGGCTTCTTGTCTAAAAGGAGTGATAAGAGCAGAAAGTCTCATCCTGTTTGTGATATAGGAGGAAACACTCATTCTCTCACTGTTTATGATAACACTAACTTCCATGAGATGGAAGTTTCTACTCATAGTCTAATAGACTATGAGGTTGTCTCAAAAACACATACAGATTTTGTCTTGTGCTTTTTCTATATCCATTGAGTTAATTATGTAGTTATTATCCTTTATTCTGTTAATGCGGCATAAACTTTGATTTATTTTGTTGTTGTTGGTTGTGGGGCTTGAACTCTGGGCCTGGGCGCTATCCCTCAGCTCTTCAGCTCAAGGCTAGCACTCTACCATTGGAGCCACACTACTACTTCTGGCTTTTTCTGCTTATGTGGTGCTAAGAAATAAAACCCAGGGCCTCATGCATGCAAAGCAAGCACTCTACCACGGAGCTACCTTCCCAGCCCCACTTTAATTGATTTTTGAATATTAAAACAACCTTGAGTTCTTGAAGTAAGTGTCACATGATCATGGCATATAATGCTTTCAGGTGTTGCTGTTCCCTTTCTAAGCATTTGTTGAGAATATTTAGACCAGTACTCAGCAAATATTCGTCCCTGCTTTTCTTATTGATGAAGCCTGTCTAGTTCTGGAATCATAATAATACTGTACTCATAAAGTGAGCTGGAAAGCATTTCCTCTTTTGTTTAATTGTTAGAAGGGTTTGGTAAGGATTTGGGTTTAACCTTTAAGTGTTTGATACATTCAAACACTACTGAAGCCATATAGTTTTGGAATTTTCTTTGTTGATTGTTTTGTGAACCAAGGACCTTACAGGCAAAAGAACAATAGGATGTAATAGAATTTCACTTTTTAAATTTAAGCTTTAACAAAACAGGTAGTTGGACCTCATGTGTCTGCTCATTTGCTATTTATCACAATTTAATCTCCTTTATCACGTCTGTTCCAAATGTGCTTAATCTTTCAGGTTCATTCATTTCTTATTACCATTTCTTTCACACTGTAGACATCATCCGTGCTGTACTATAAATTCCTCTCTTCTAGGCACGGAGTGAAGTCGATGACCCACTCAGTGAATCCTTGTATTAAGATTTCAGAATATCTTTATTACTTTGTTCATGAAGCTCTTAAATTATTTCTTTATTCATCTCTGTTCCCTGTCTGTATTTGTCTTTTGCAGTTAATCAATGTCTTCTTAGGACAAAAGGCTCACCTCAAATATCACCTTCAAAGTGACAACTAGTTTTATGCTTCTAACAGAATACCACTAAAGAACATCTGAGAATCTGAACAATGTTTGTTAATCCCCCACCCCGCCCCCCATTTCTCCTCAGTTGTATATCCATTGATGGCAGGAACTGTGTTTAATTCATCTCTTTGGCCTAAATCTACCAGTGTGCCTGGCACCTAGTAGACATGTTAATGAATATTTGTTGACTTTAATGAATAAACCTAGCTATTTTGGATTTTGGAAAGCTCGGATATTATTATATTTCTCTTTATCACAAAGCCTGGTGTAACACTGATAAATGCTCATTGAAACTAACTTTACTGAATGACAAATTAATATTATAATGTCAGAAGCACATTTTGAACTCTTCAGTGAAAAAGTACCATAAAAACCTCAAGTAGCTATAAAAAAAATGAAATGATAAAAATCTGTTTGGATGACATCTCTTTTCAAAAAATACAAAAACAATTCTGTTGTGTTTTGATATGTAATTACACTTGAAGATTTGGTGTAACAGAGCTGTGTTTGGGGAATCTGATGATCATGACAACACTGCTGCATACTACAGAAGAGAAAATAAGTATAATGACATGCTTTGTTTTCTGTCAAGAAGCAATTCCCAGAGCTGTTTATACCAAAAATGCCTTAGAATATGCGAAACTCAAGAGCACCGAAGAGTTGCCAAAGATAGAAGCAGATCTCAAGTTTCTTCTATTTCCTCTTGTCACAAGACAAAGATGAGCGGATAGCTTGGCAGTATTGGCTATGGTAACAATGCATGGTGCCATTTAAGCAGGTTTCATATCAATAAGGATTTTCCAGAGAAACAGATGGCCAGCAGGATTGGGGCAGGAGGGGATGTGGGGGGATGGGGAGGAAGGAAGAGAGGGAAATTTTAAAGAACTGATTCTTGCAGTAGTAGAGTCTGGTAGCTATGAGTTCTGTTGGGACATCTAGAAGATTGGAAACTTGGGCTAGAGTTGAATCTGAAATTTGTAGTTGAGGTTAACAGGTTGGGAACTCAGGCAGGAATTTTCTCTTCTCCAGGAAAATTGTGCTCTGAAGGTCTTTCAACTGACTAGGCCAGGTATCTGTCACAGGAGTGAGACTCATCTTTCTTTAAGAGAACTGACTGTGGAGCCACATATGGTAGTACATATCTATAATTCAATTCCAGATGTTTGAAAGGTGGAGATAGGACAATTGTGGTTTAAGCTAACTAGGCAAAAGTTAGGGAGTCCTGCTTCTGTAGCAAGCTGGGCCAGGTGCCAGTAGCTCAAGGCTATAATTCTAACCATTTGAGGCTGAGAGTGGCAGGATTATGGTTTGAGGTCAACCCAGACATAATTGTGAGACTCCATCTCAATCAATAGCTAGACACAGAGGTATATCCCTGTCATTCAAGCTACGTAAAAAAGGCAGATTACCATCCAGGCTGGCCTGAGCATACACACAATACCTTATTCAAAAGATAACAAAAGCCTTTAGGTTGGGGAATAGGTCAAGTAGTACAGCACGTGCCTACCAAGTATAAGGCCCTGCATTCAACAACCCCCTAATATCAACAAAGTAAAAAAGTATGATAAACTGGATATGATCGTGCATACCCATGGTCTCAGTTACATGGGAGATGAGGGTAGGAAGGTTATGATCAAAGGCTAACCTCAGGAAGAATTATAAGACACTAACTGAGAAACAAAGTGAAAGGATTAGTGCATGGCTCAAGTACTTTGGGACACTTGCCTTGTAACCTGGAATCCTGAGTTCAGTCTCCAGTACTTCAAGAAGGAGAAGCAAAAGAAAGCCAATGGATGTAGATTTTTTTCAGTCATAGCTACAGCACACCTTCCTAGCTGCATTACATAGGGGAGTATTACAGTCTAGCAAAGTTGATACATAAAAACAATCATTGAAAAACTCTGTCACAAAGCACCAGACTACTTTTCCTCATCTTATCGCCCCAGCCCGTTAATGGCCATACCAGAGACTGCCTCTCCTCCACTGAGACACTTCCCTGTCTTCCATACCTTTGCTGAATCCGCCATCCATATCTTGGATTTTCTCTCCTCCTCTCCATCCCAGTTGTTAAAATTCTACTGTCTTTTAGACTAAGTGCAAATACTCTGGGCCTTCCCACATCTTGACTGCTTTCTGCTCAGATAGCATCCTTTATACCGCCTCCAGATTATCCTTCAGTGTATTCATGGCAAGCTTTCTCCCTCCCCTTTGTAGCCTGAAAGGGTCAATAACTCATGACTTTTTTGTTTTGTTTTAATTTCTCGGCTCTCTACAGGGACTAGATCACTCATTCCTGAACCAATCTTTTTCTCCAGTCCATGCCAGGTGCGGTGCCTGCTGCCCAGGCTTACAAGGGTCAATTAGAGAAGCTTCGGAGGCAGGGTGAGGAATATGAGTAATCTGTAAGCGTCCGTTTGTACCTATTGAACGGAATTAATTTCTGCTGTAGAAAGATGGTCACTTTCTCCTCAGCATCCTCTCCCTTTAGCCCTCCTGTGGACAGACATTTGCCAGCACAGGTGAGGGCTTGCAGGGCGCTGGGAAACAAGGTTCTGTCTGTCCTTGTAAGACTTGTAGAAGAGCAGCGTGTGTGGTATGATCTGAGAAACATCAAGGAGGACAACTGATCCAAAAATATCTCTGTTGCTAAGATGCCTGACACCCCACTATTGGTAGGTAATTCATTCATTGGGGTTCAGGAATGATTTATTATCAAAGACATCTGGAAGGAATTACTAAATACCTATGCTGATGCTCTTTGAATTTCTTTCACTTCTTTCTTTGCTTCTGCATCTTTTTCTTTTCTTTTTTCTTTTTAAGGACTTTACTAAGTTGCCCTCCTTGAAAGATTCTCACGGGTCCCTGTGACATCCAGAGCCTGTTTAAATCCTCTATTACTTACCTATTGTTTGCCTGACTTTCCTTGCTAGACTGAGCTCTTAGAGGGAAAAAAATATGGTTTGCATCTTTGTGACCCCAATATCCACCACTGTGCCAAACACATAATGGGATGTGCTTAAAGGGGTTATGGAATGACCCTGTAAGTCTCCATGAAGATGTATCTGTCTGTTGCTTTCCTCTTTGAGGAATAAGCCTTGAGCATGTGGAGAAGACAGTGTTGATGGAAGGAATGAGGGGTAGGGAGCGGGGAGATGGAGGAAGAAAGACCTCAGGGAAGCTGCTCTTGTGTTTGGGCCCATCCTTGATTCTGCTCTCTGCTATGGTGCGCTTTTTGGTTTCATTCATGGGTAAAATTTCTTGTGAATTAAACATGCTCTTTTTGTTTGTTTGTTCTGTCATACACAATCCAGAGCACCAGTCAGCTGGCAGAAGTTTGTTTGGAAGCATTTTGTCAAGTGTAAAGGTGACTCCCTCTGCATGCTTCATTTACAAAAGAAAACAAAAAGTGCTTTCGAAATCTCTTTTCCTTCTGCATGAATTGAGAACACAAAGTTTTCAGGCCTTGCCCTCTCAACCCCTACTGTTTCTCTTTGCTTCAAAGAGCAAGCTAGTAAAGACAGCCCCAAAGTGTTTTTCCCTAAAACTCTTGTGGCTGCAAGCAATGTAGATCTGCACAAGCTTATTCAACTTATAGGACCAAAGGTTTCAAGATACATCTGGATTGTGGCTAAAGTCAAGCTGGACATTCAGCACCCTCAGATTCTGCTTGTATCTGTTTTTCACTTAGCTGAATGAGCTCTCTTTCTCCTGATGTCTCTTTGCTCCACAGACTTGTTCCATTTTCCTCATGTTCTGCTTGAACCCCCTAAAGTCCCACTTTCCTCACCTCTTCTGCTCACTATCATTGCTTCTCCTTTATGATGACTTCACAGGATTTCTCAGGCTTGCCCCTCCCACTACCTCATGACTTCTCAACTTCAGGCATAACATTTTTTCCAGAAATATGTTTTAAGAGCTAATTGTTAGCAGGATTGAGCAACATATTGGTTAAATTACCCTATCATATCCAAGATCTATTTATTCAGCTAACCTATAAGTTTTTACCACTGGATTACTTATTGTATAATATATATCTTTAAAAATGCCTATTTATAAATACATATATATATAACTGTACTGTAATATATAAACATACTGACATGTATATAGGTATACTGACATGTAATATATCTGTAATATATTATATATAATATATGCATATTATACACATATGTATTATATACTTACGTGTATCTTATATAAGATATATATTTGTATATATACACATACACACATGTATGTATGCATATGTCTATACATATATGCACATATGTGTATGTATACATATAGGTATATACATAATGTATGTGTTTATATTATATTATATGTATATATTATATGTATATCATAGTACCTATAAGATGCATGGAATTATTTAATTTTGTTATTAATAATAAAATACTACAGATTTAATGTCATAAAGAATAGATATTTATTTTTGACTCATGACTCTGATCCAGGTTTGAAGGGAAAAATCTTGTTATTTCTGTTTGCTGGCAAAATCTGGAAGTTATGCAGGATATCACATAATGGTAGACAGAGGGTATTTATGAGACCAAATCAAACTGGTTTTTATAGCAGACACTCTCAGATAATATATTAATCTTTGCTTACATTAAAAGACTTTTCTATTGATGAGGACAAAACCCTAATGGACCAAAAAGATCTAATTTGTTCTACTTATTGGTATTCTCACAATGAAGACTAAAATTTAACATGGGTTTTAGCAGGGACAAACCACATTCAACCCACACTGAAAGAATACCACAATGAGGACTGAGAAGGTGGCT
Organism: Dipodomys spectabilis; assembly: GCF_019054845.1. NCBI lineage: Eukaryota > Metazoa > Chordata > Mammalia > Rodentia > Heteromyidae > Dipodomys > Dipodomys spectabilis. The sequence goes on along the minus strand of NW_024870679.1, from coordinate 37,086,725 downwards.
CAGTGGTAGAGTGCTTGACTCACAAGCCTGAGGTCCCAGGTTCTATTCCTTAGCACCACATAACAAAAACAGCTGGAAGTGGTGCTGTGACTCAAGTGGTAGAGCACTAGCCTTGAGCTGAAGAGCTGAGGGACAGCACCCAGGCCCAGAGTTCATTCTCCATGACAGACAAAAAAAAAAAGAAAACCACCGTGAGAAAATACAACTCTGTCTTCATAATAATAACTGCTAATAACCCTATACTTTATTCTCTTCACATTCACATTCACAAGTGTAATCTCTTTAAAATGTAATTTAAACCATAATCTTGCTTAAAAACATTAATGTCATTTATCATCTAAATTAGCATAAGGATGTTTATTGTCTCTCTACTTCTCTAGAGTTAGTTCTTGCTTTTGCTTAATTTCTTCTATTTTATGCTAGCATAAAGCCAGTGTTATTCATGAAACTTAGCTTTTACATGTCCTTGACATTTTACATGGGCATCATCAGGAAAAAATGCTTTTCTATCAGGTAAAGAAAAGATAAATTTAAGAGACAGATTGATAGAATTCAAAGTATAGATGATATTGTATTAACTAATGTAGAAATCTTATAAAACCTCCCATACCTTTCTGTATAGTAAGCATGTGGCATGTTTGTATTAGAATATAATTTAAAATGGAATTTATTTCTCTATCTGGCTTTAGATCTGGTAGGAATGAATGAATAAAGAAAACCTAAATGGATGAATTCATCTAGACATGAACAATTTCATCCTTTTTCAAACTCAATAGCTATTATTGTGGTTAACAAAGCAATTGTTATAAATGAAACAAACAAGTAGTCAGAAGAGCATTTATGATGTTATCATGAATATTTATAATAAGGATATGATATAATGTTTTGTGAAATGGGTTAGGAAAGGTCACCTTGAGAATGTTAGTGTAGACCAAATTATGAAACATTTGACACTTGCACAGCTTTTTCTAATTTGTGAAGACTATTCCCATTTATTATTCCATTTGCATTTCTATTTCTAAGTTTCCACTGCTTTAATGTCTCAGTCCTTAATATTTCCTCTTTCATACCACATCTCCCATCAGACATAATCCTTGTGGATCATCTCTCTTTACATACACAAATCCCCAAAGCTGTCTACGTTTGCTGTCTCTACATTTCCTCTTCAAGTTCTTTGTAGTCAGCTCAGATATGCTTTTCATCCAGCGCGCTACTGAAATTGTTTTTAATCAAGATCAATAGAGCTATATATCTTTCTTATGCACCTCCTCCTTCTGAAAACACTGTTGTGCCTGTACCTTCAGACACAGTCTTTCCACTGGTTTTCCACATCCGCCCTACTGCCCCTTCTTTCAGACTTCCAAGGCTCCCACCACTCAGTTCTTGTCTTGTCTGAAGTGATCTCCAACAGGCCATGGGTTTCAGTGTTAGCAACAAGGGAATGACTGCTATTTTTATCTTCAACCCAGTTTTTTAAGCTCCCACTTGGTGTAGCCAACACACTTCATTACTCTCTTTAGATAGGTTTCTTAAACAGAACTTGGGAAGGTCTTCTTTAATACCAGTGTTCCCTCTCTCCCAAAGTGGTATTAAGTTCTTCCAGATATCCTCACTCCCCACCCCCCAAAAAAACCCCTGCTTATTATCCTTAATGCCACTTTTTCATCAGGCTCAGTATATCATTAACCAGCAATTCTTGTAGAATCTACCTTCTAAAGTGTACCTGGAATTTGGTTAGCTATTACCATTTCTGCAAGTACCAATCAAGGCACAGCTGTCTTTACAAGAGCCAACATTTTAGAATAGTTTTCTAACTGGGCTCTCCATTCCCTTTCTTGTCGCTTTTGCAGTCATTTCTCCACAGGTGCAAAATAATCTTTTATAAATGTAAAGCAAGCTAGTTAGATTCCCTTCACATTTTAACTAAAACCCAGTCGCTTTCAGAACCTCTAAGACCTGCATCATCCGGCCTCTTCCTTTCTATCCAAATTTGTATCTGCTTGAAATGTTTGCATTTACTGCTTCATCTGGAATGTTCTACCAGATCTCTTATGCTTCAATTTCTTCTGATTTTTCTTAAAAGCCATCCATCCTCCACTATTCTTTTGGTCCATTATCTCACTTTATTTTTTTTCTTATTCACTTAATTATCAACAGTATAGATTTATTTATGCGTTTATGGTTCCTTTTTCTCTCACTGGAATCTAAGTCAGATTTAAGTCCCTCTTTTAGTTCTACTGTTTAGAGTCTTATTCTGTTATTAGCAGTGCTCTAAAGGTTTTTTAGGAATGAAAGAATAAGCCTGGCTTTTTTTTTATTATCATTAAATAGTTGTACAAAGGAGTTATTATACAACACATCAGTTTCTGAATGCAGTACTTTTTTTATCTATATTGCTATTTTTGTCATTCTTCCCCAGCCCTCCCAACCCTATCTTTCCCCCTCAATTTTCTTAATTTTATAAGACATGCATTATATTTTATGACTGAATTCTCCCACTCCATAAAGTTGAGTGGTCTATCCATGATTCAAAGGCCACATATAAAGGGATAATCTTATCTGGGGGAATTTCTAATAACCTTGATGTTTGATTATTTGAGAGAAATGGAGATGTGTCTTACTGAACAAGCATATAATTCTAGCTTGTATTTCTGGGGTGTGTTTTTATGATGGGTACAATAGTACCATCTCTTCTGGTTCAGTCATTTCACACAAAGCTGATTGTTTAGATTTAGACACAAGCAGTGACTGAGAGAATCACTGTAAAAAATAAGAATTTTTCAGATTTCTACATGTTAGCCTACTGAAGTTAAAAAGAGTGGAATAGTAAATATAAGCCTATGAAAGCTATTTTAGAAGTATCATGGATAATAAGCTCCTAGATGTGGGTCAAAGAAATCTTGAGGGTCCTATCTGTTTTTTCAGAACTCTAGTACACTGAAATAGACTTTAAAAACTCTTATAAATCCTGTATTTATTTATTGCTTATTAGGTCTAGGCTCCCCCCACTTGCCTGGTAGACATTTAAAATTACTTCAAGAAATTTATCATAAGATAAAGTTGCCCTATGTGCTGTGCAAATGTACTTGTTATTTTAAATCCATGGTTATTTGATTTTTAATTTTCTGAGTAAAGTATTTGACACAGACATCTGTAGCTTTCTCTACCCAGTACAGCTTTCCTAGAAAAGTTATACAAATACTGGATAGTTCTTTTGTTTATGTGCCAGTACTGGGGCTTGATCTGAGAGCCTCACACTCTCAATCTGCTTTCTTGCTTGTGGCTGCTGCTCTACCATTTGAGCCTCACCTCCAGTGTAGCATTTTACATGTTAACTGGAGATGCAATCTCACAGAGTTTTCTGCCTTGACTGGTTTCAACCTCAATCCTCCAGATTGAAGTCTCTTGAATAGTTAGTGTTATCTATGTGAACCACCAGCACCTAGCTCAAACCTGCTTTGTTTATTTTAATAGATATTTTACTGCTTCCTTCTGCTGGCCAGCAGAGTTGAAATGTGACTAAAGATGAGTTGATTTGAGTCCTCACACAGGACATTTATAGTAAGTGCTAAAGGTGAAAAGGTCTCTCCTATTACCAGCCAGAAAGGAAAGGCTCATGTCCACACCATATTGTGCTGAGGAGCTTAACTGAGAAAATGTACATGACATACAGATATTAGGAGAGACAAGAGACAGAGAGAACTGCAGGTGTTTGAATCCTTCTATTCAATCTTTCTTCAGCTTTAGCACTAGCTAACATTCTGGTTCTGACAATAGCTTTTTATATGAACCAATCATTCCATCTTTTCTACTTACACATATTTCATTCAAGTCCTTGACATTCCCAATCACAAGATCCAGAAATAACACAGTATAGGATATCTTCATTTCAAATATGCAAATCCCACAGCAGAAAGAAATAAATTGCTATTACTTGTTAAGAAGCTAAATGAGATGTGAATTCCAGTCTCTAGACTTGTAGTCATCTTCTTTGTCTGTCATACCATATTACCACTCCTCTAAAGGAGTTAGAAATCAGCAAGTGGTTGAACATGTGGTACAACCTACTGAGGTATGTGTTTTTTTTTAAGTAGAGACAAGCATCAAGCATATTTTCAAACAAAAGGCAAAAAAGGCAAGAAAAGAAAAACAATAGAATGAATGAATATCCTACGTATCCCTATGGCTTTAAACCATATCTGCTTAAGTTTATTTATGAAAAGACCAAATTGGACTTGATGACTAAAATGAACTTGATGTATTTTTCTTGTTTTCACAAGAAGTTTCCAAAAGTCAAATCGATTCATAGTGCTGCTGAAGATCTCATTGTACCGCGCGTGCCTGTATGATTTATTTAAATATGAAAACAAAGAAGCATTGAGAGGAGGTGCCTGTGTCAGGCTTTAGGATCCTGAGCCAAGTTGGCTTCTAGCCCTGGAGCAGTAACTCCACAGAGGTGCTGTCAGAACATCACTATGTTATTATTTCCAGATCAGAGTCCCATCCTAAAGGACATGTGTGCACTGCCAGGGAGGAATTAAAAAATATTCACAAGCAATCTTCTGGAAGATGAAAAGGCAGTTCTTTTTTTGTTTCTTTGATAATTATAGTATATACTCTTAGATCTTGGAAACTCATTACTTCAGAGTAGTTATTGTAAGTACCTTACTTTGGCATTTTACACAGGGTGCAGAACAACTCCCCAGAACAATGGGGGCTTTATGGATGACCAGTTGGAACGCTAACATACACTAACAGGCAGAGACATGAAAAATCTGAAAAGAAACACATCTCTCTCTGTATCTCTCTGTGTCTTTGTGTCTTGTGTCTGTGTCTATCTGTCTGTCTGTCTGTCTGTCTGTCTGTCTGTCTCTCTCTCTCTCTCTCTCTCTATCTCTCTCTCTGTCTCTCTCTCTCTCTCTCTCACACACACACACACACACACACACACACACACACACACAATGACTTTTTTGTTTTCTTTGGAATATGTTCTTATACCGGATGCTAAAAAATTCTCCTGTGGGAGATTTTTGATACTTGCCCCAAGTCTAAAGCATCAGAATAACATATTTGGGCTTAGCAATCCATTTTTTGCACACACACACACACACACACACACACACACACACACACAAAACAGAAATGATTTTAGAAACTGTTTTACATAGGTATTCTACTTTTTTATTCATAGTTACTCAATATCTTATTCTGTACCAGTAGTTTTCATGCTAATTACTTGCTTAAATCACCTACCAAACCTATAAGATCAGTATTAGTATTATTTGTAGTTTGCCTATTTGTCTTTCATTATCACAAAAGATCTATTATATTGTTTGCATTTAATGATGAAGACCCTGGGGCTTATTGGGATACATGACTGATCCTGGAACACATGAAAATAAGTGATGCAGTTTTCAGGTTAAGTCATTTGTTACACTAATATTCTACTCTGGTTTCTGACAGTGCAAGGGGCAAGTACTTAAGAGAAAGAGATTGAAGAAAGAGAAAGAGAAATGTGGATTGAAATCTCAAATTTACCCACTAGCTTTGTGACCTGAGCAGTTGACATAATCTCTTGGATTCTTGATTCCATTGTCTTTGAAATGGAATTCATGACAACAAAATTATAAGCTTGTTGTGGATACTAAATGAGAAACAAGATAAAATCCCTGGTTCGTCTCAATGTTATACTCATCAGTGTTGTGTTAAATACGTATTAAATGACACTCGTTTGAATCTGGGTTCTTGACTGAAAAGAAAAAGTATTCATTCAAAATATGAAAGTCTATAGCAGCTCATAATGTCCTTCAGAATTTTTTTGGGGGGGAGGCCGGTCTTGGGGCTTGAACTCTGGGCCTGGGCATAGCTATCTCTGCGCTCTTCAGCTCAAGGCGAGCACTCTACTTCTTGAGCCACAGCGCTACTTCCGGTTTTTTTCTAGTGTTTTATTGGAGGTAAGAGTCTCACAGATGTTCCTGCCCTGGCTGGCTTTGAACCACAATCCTCAGATCTCAGCCTCCTGAGAAGCTAGGATTACAGATGTGAGCCATCGGCGCCCAGCTTCTTCAAAATTTTTATAGTATGAAGCAGTCAGTGCTGAGATGCTTTTCTAGCTCCTTATGCTGAAAAGTAATGCATAGAGATACTCGGATCTTACAGGCCTTTCAGGTGATAAGATTCATGAACTTACCTACTTTGCTTTTTGCCATTGTGGTGACCCTTTAATTCCCTACTCCTCCTCCCCAGACCCTAACGATTAGTGTCTTTCTGGGAAGGGAATATTATAATCTCTTAGAGTTATCATCTGGAACTAGGATCTAACAGAGGTAGTAAACTGCTAGACAACTTATCTCTTGAACTCTTCCATACCAGCTATGGGAGGTCTTCCTCTCTGGTACTAGCATGGAACTAAAGTGGCAGTTCTTGTTCAGGTGAGGCTTTTGGGTGTTGTTCGTGCTGTTAGCTGTTGATGGACTGCCTACATGATTTTGCTCTCTCCGATAACCTGCATTCCTTACTGCTTTTCCTGCTAGTGAGCTGTAAATTTACACATCTTGAGATGCATTTGTCTATAAGTATACAAGTCTCTGACTTCATTTTTATTTCCATTTATGTCCAACTTCTCCACTGGAAACCAAGATTCAATCCATCAGTAAGACATGTTTTAACAGAAAGCCAAAAGAGTCATTTGTGTATATAATCCTAAAACCATGTAAATCAAATGTGTATCTTTGTCCTACATCCTGGAAGGATTTACTACCACTGGTAGTTCGGCTAACAATTTCAGTTATACACAGTAGGGAATACTACACATGTAATGACAAAGTCAGAGGACTCCAATTCAGGGGCTAAGCCTGGAATTTTCTCAATCACTTTAATCTATGTCTCTCAGACTTAGTTTCTTTAACTTGTGTTTAATCCTTACAAGGTCATTATAATTACCTTTGTCCTTGGGGCAAGTCAGATAATACTTTTCAGGCTTATTTTCTATTTTAAAATGGGACTAAAAAGTGTTTTTACTTCAAACGTTGAAGATTAAATAAGATACAATTTGATAAAAAAAAAAAATGTATACCTGGGCAGATGGCTCACACTAGATATCCTAGCTACTCAGAAGGCTGGTATTTGAAAATCATGGTTCATAGCTAGCCCAGGCTGAAAAGTCTAAGAGGCTTTAATCCAATTAATCAGAAAAAAAAAATGTTTGGCTGCAGGTGTGGCTCAAGTGGTAGATTATTAGCTATGAGCAAAAATATCCTGAGTTCAAGATCCAGTACTGACTGGCACAAAAACAAAATACTATTAGTTTCTACCTGTTATCCTACTTACTTAGGAGACTGAGATCTCAGGATTGTGGTTCAAAGCCAGCCTGGGAAAGAAAATCCATGAGAATTCTTTATCTCCAATTAACTTCAAAGTGGTAGAGCACTAGCCTTCAGCACAAAAGTTTAATGATGGTGCCCACGCCCTGAATTCAAGCCCCAGTACTGATTACAAAAAAGAATAGAAGAAAGAAAGAAAGAAAGAAAGAAAGAAAGAAAGAAAGAAAGAAAGAAAGAAAGAAAGAAAGAAAGAAAGAAAGAAAGAAAGAAAGAAAGAAAGAAAGAAAAAAGAAAGAAAGAAAGAAGAAAGAGGAGAGAGAGAGGGAAGGAGGGAAGGAGGGAGGGAAGGAAGGAAGGAGGGAGGGAAGGAAGGAAGGAATGGAAGGAGAAAGGAGAAAAAGTCACTTCTTTTCATGTATGATAACTATGATTATCACCATGATTTTGTCATAGTAACACTGCAGCATTTAATACGAGACATGAATCACAGTTCATTATTTTTTCTAAAGTTATTATCAATACATTTCCTTCAAAAACTCAAGGAACCCCTTTCCCTCTTTAGATTTTGATCATCCAGATAAATAAATTTTATTTTCAAAGAAAATAAAAGTGCAGATAATGTAACATATAGGCATAATCAAGGAAGTACACATACACATTCTTCCCTAGTACACACACCACAGAATAAGAAACTAATAAATGAATTGAGTACAGTTGCAGGATAAAAGCTCAATACATAAAATCAATTGTAACTCTGTTGACTTGAGAATAAATTATAAAAACAATTATATTAGCAATAGTATCAAGAAGAATAAAGTACTTAAAAATAAATTTTCTGAGGAAGTACATAAGGTATACACTGAAAACCACAAAAACATTCTTAAATGAAAGAAGCCTTGGGTAACTGGAGCAATTCCATGTTCACTGATTAGAAGATTTGTTTTTATTTGTTTATAGTGCTGGTATTAGGGCTTGAACTCAGGGCTTGGACACTATGTTTTAGCTTTTGTACTCAAGGCTGGAGCTCTACCACTTGAGTCACAGCTCCATCTATCTTTTTGGTGGTTCACTGGAGATAAGAGTTCATGGACTTCCCTACCCAGGCTGGCTTCAAACCTCCATCCTCAGATCTCAGTCTTGTGAGTTGGAGGAGTACTAGCATAAGCCATCAGAAGAATATTTATTTATTTACTTATTTTTATTTATTTGCTGTCCTGGGGCTTGAACTCAGGGCCTCAAGCCAGAGCTCAGCTTTTTCTCTTGTGACTGCTCTCTACCACTTTGCCTACACCTCTACTTCCCTTTTTGCTGGTCTGAGATAAGAGACTCTTGGATTTGTTGGCTCCATGGGCTTCAAACTTCAGTTCTCAGATCTCTACCCTTTTAAGGTTTGAAGCCAGACAGAGCCAACAAATCCAAGATCAAAATGTAAAAAGGGAAAAGGGTTTCTTGAGTTTCCTGAAGGAAATGTATTGATAATAGCTTTAGAAAAAATACTGAACTGTGTGTGATTCACGTCTCTTATTCAATGCTGCACAATGCTATGACAAAACTGTAGCAATAATCATAGTTATTACACATGAAAAGAAGTAGCCTTTTCTCCTTCCTTCCTTCCTCCCTCCCTCCCTCCCTCCCTCCCTCCCTTCCTTCCTTCCTTCCTTCCTTCCTTCCTTCCTTCCTTCCTTCCTTCCTTCCTTCCTTCCTTCCTTCCTTCCTTCCTTCCTTCCTTCCTCTTTCTTTCCTTTCTTCTTTCTTTCTTTCTTTCTTTCTTCCTTCCTTTCTTTCTTTCCTTCCTTCTTTTTCTGTCCGTTTTTGTTGCCAGAACTGGGGCTTGAACTCAGGGCCTGGAAACCACTGTTGAGCTTTTGTGCTGCTTTTTAAATAAAAATTAAAAGGCCAATTCAGAATTAATATGGAAATACAAGAGGCATAGTGTAGTCTGAGAAAACTTGGAAAAGAAGACAACAGGGAGAAGACTTGAGGGTTCTGATTTTTTTTAATCCACACAACAATAATATTGCACTGTTGTCGTGAAGGTATATGGAATAATGAAATAGTGATGAAAGACCATAAATAAGTCCTTCCAGGTATGATCAATCTATTCTTTTTTTGTACTTTTTTATTGTAAAAATTCCCTTCCCCTCCCAAATTACAAAAGTGTATATGCAAGATGCAGAGCACCAACATCCAGTGAAAACAGGGGTTATACCATGGGGGAGGAACATACAAAGCAACAAAAAAATCACATGGTACATTATAAATATGTTATAAACAAAAGCAAGAAAGAAAAAAGATATTTGTGTCCCTATCTTGTGGTTCATTTCATTTAACATCATCTTTATGGAACAAGAAAATGTGGTATATATATACAATGGAAATCTATGCCTCCATCAGGAAGAATGGCATTGCCCCATTTGTTAGGAAATGGAAAGACTTGGAAAAAAAATATATTAAGTGAAGTAAGCCAGGCCCCAAAAAACATAGATCTCATGGTTTCCCTTATTTGCAATAACTAGTACATGTGTAAGACAAGCAGAAAAGGCCAAAAGCTAAGGCTACCAGATCAATCTATTTTTAACCAAAGTGTCAAGACAGTTCAATGGGGAAAAAGTAGTCTGCTGAAAAAATAGTGGTTTGACAACTGGATATACACATGCAAAAGAATGGAGTTGTATTACTCAGTCAGTCACAGTAAAAAAAAAAATAAAACATTAATTCAAAATGAATAAATCTAAAAGTCTTATACCTATAACTATAAAAAATTATGTAAGAAGCATGTGAGTAAATATTCACAGCTTTAGATTACACAGTAATTTAGCTATGACACTGAAACCACAAATAACAAATAAACAAATCAACTAAATTGAATCAAAATTAAAACATTTTTGATTTCAAAGGGCATCATTTAAAAAAGTAAAATGACAACCTCAGAATAGGAGAAATATATGTAAATCATGTATCTGAGAAGGAGCATGTTCATAGGCTTTATTAAGAACTCAAAGTTAATGTTAAAAGAATAGTCCAATTTTAAAGGACAGACAAAAGATTTTTGTTTTATTTTGGTTTATTGGTTTTGCCTTTTAGGTTTCAGTCAAGTACTCTACCAAGGAACTACATCCTTAGGCCCAGGCCAAGTACTCAAACATTTCCCCAAAGAAGAAATGCAAGTAACCAAAAACCATATAAAAGTTTGCAAAACAAAACCACAATGAAACACCAAATTACATAAGTTAAGACTGCTACCACTAAAAAGACTGAAAATTAACAATGCTGGAGAAGATATGCAGATACTGCAACTCTAAGAAAACCTAATAAAAATAATGAAGCCAATTTGGAAAATGTTCCATTTTTCTAATGTTAGATATACTTACAATATGACCTAGTGATTTTGCTTCTAGATTAATATCCAACAAAAATGCAAGCATGCATTTATATAGAAAGTTGTAAGTATGTGAGTGCTCATAGAAATATTGCATGTACATAATAGCTAAATTTAGAAACGACTCAAATGGCAATAACATTAAATGTGATATATTCACACAATGACATATTTTTGGTAGTAAAAAGGAATAAAGTACTGATACATGATACTATACAAATAAATCTTGAAAACTTCATGTTCAGTGAAAGAAGCTATACAATGTATGTATATAGTATGCATGGCAACAATTATGTATTTTACATATAATTACTGCAGAATTCCATTCATGTAAAATGTTCATAGAGTGGAAAGTTTATTTGTGGTTGCCAGGGCTGGAATGGAGGTAGGTAGAGCTGGGATTTCTTGAGGGATGATAAAAGGTTGTAAAATTTGATAGCAGTAAAAAGGTACATAACTGTAAGTATATCAAACACTAGTGAAGTGGATACTATATGAAGGTAAATTTATGACACATGGATTATATCTCATAAAGCTATTATTTCAAATAAGAAGTTTAATATTCTTTATGATTCAATCAAATTGCAAAATATAATAAGGTGGTCTGTTTTTCTTTTTTTTCATTATTTAGTGTGAAATATATAGTGAGTTAGTCATATGCCAATTATAAATTCCCCTTATCAGAAATTCCAGGTAGCCATTATTAATTTACACATCTTGAATTCTTCATAATCCAAAAACTATCCTTAAAGAGCATCCTCAAAAATCCTTCCTGATGCCTGATTTGACTAACTGAAGTTCACCCAACAGTGGCTCTTTCTCTGCTCATTCTTTCACAATAATTATTTTGCTATCCTAACTATCAGAAAAAATAAATTATTTTCTTTCATATGTAGTAGGAATAGGATTTGACTTAAGCTCAAAAGTACTATTTTCATGAAAATCACCTCTATTAAATTATGAAATAAACCAATCATCTTCATTCTTGTTAACTACTAACTGGAGGAATGGTCCTTGTTTTTATTCATTTTTTTATTCATTTAATAATTGATTTTTCAAGAAATGTTTATGGAGTGCCTGCTTTGTACTGAATAATGAAGTAAACAGTGGCAACAAGGCAGTGATTAAAAAAAATAGAAATCTGTTTCACTTGGATCATATGTTAGTGTCAGGTGACAAATAATGCACATAATAAATCATGTATGTAAGACAATGTTAAATAACATTAACAACATCAAAATAGAGAGTTCTAGGGTAGAAGTGGTGAGGTTAGGCCTCAAACAGGTGACAGTTGAGAAATAGCTTGACAAAACATGGAGCCATGAGCAAAATGGGAAAGATAGGGAGATAAACCATTGTAAAGTTTTTGAGGCAGGATTGCACTTGGCACGGTGAAGAGACAGTAACAACCATGGCAGCTTTAGCTGTATGATAAAGATGGAGCAGTGGGCGCTTGCTGAGATAGTGGAGGCCATATTGAGATAATGGGGAACATAGCTAGAATATCTTGATGGTTATAAAAACTTCGGCTCTCACTTTGAATAAGATGAGAGCTTGAAATACAAAAGGTAGGAGAGAGACTATCATTTGATTCAACTGTTCATTATGAAATGTGACCAAGAAAAATCTCCCAACATGTTGACAGATCACCATACATAGAGGAGAAAATTCAGAAGGAGAGACAAAACAACCCATCACCAGTGTTTGGCTCATGAGTACTCTGTGTCTTGAGTTAGGTTTTCAAAGAATGGCCCTCGATGCTATTTTGAAAATAAACTGTAGGGTGGCAGGGGCACAAGAAAAATAAGTCCAGTTAGAAAACTGGTTTTCAACATGAACCAGTATCTGCTAGCTCAGGTTTATAACCCTAGCTACCCAGTGGGCTGTGATCCACAGGACTGAAGTTTGCAGACAGCCTGGGTAGACAAGTCTACAAGACTCAGTCTCCAAAATAACCAGCAAAATGACAGGCTGGAGGCATAGTTTAAGTGACAGAATGCAAACTGAGCAAGCACATTGCCCTGAGTTCAAACCCAAATAACAACCCCCAAAAGAGAACTCATTTTCATTTCTAAGTGCTTATCTTGTATGAATATATAAAACTGTTGCTACCATTGCAGAATGTGAGTGTTACCCTAAAGTGAACTTTAAAGTACAGAAAGGGCTGGGAAGCTGAGATGTGGAGACAGACCTGACATACGCCAGACATCCTTCTCCAGAAACTAAGAACCAAGGAATAGACAGAATTGTCAAGATCTGAAGGGAAGATAAGTAAGCCTACAGCCTGAAACAAGAGACAAGGGGAAAACCATTCAGCCATGCCTTCTCTTTTGATTGCAACCTAGTATTTGTCTGTTCATAATTATCATATTCCAAAGAGATCCAGAGTATAGGGACCTTGTTCTCCCTGTTGAATGTACTTGGGGTATAATTTGTCATAGTGGGAGATTCCTTTACTTCTTTGGGATTGTGAGGGCTTTTGAGCCTATTACTGTTGTGCTGAGTTAATGGTGATCCCAGTGGTCTTCAAGGGCTAGTGTGTCTGCCTCGCTCCCAGGCTTTCTGTGTTAGAGGTGAAAGTTTCAATGTACACAAGCATGCTGAGAATCGTCAGGGGATTGCTTTCAAACCTGAAAGTTGAATTCATTATTCCAGCCCCACTGTTATTTCTTTGTGTAACATAGACATTTTCTTTGCTCTGTAATCTTCTGCAATGAAAAGGACTTATAATCTCTCCAGGGTTTTCTCCTTTGCTGTGGTCTAACATATGTCATTCAGGAAATCTAACCCCGTGTGTTAGTTAGGTGTTCTTGCCCAGCCCTGAATGGGCTAAACAATGCAGAACAAGTCAGACAGGAGGTTCGATAGCTCCAAATGCAAAGCACAAGGTAGAAGGAGAGAGAATTTCATTTGATTAATCTGATCACTGTAAACTTCGGCTACAAGAAAAACCCCAAACATGTTGGCATATCACCAGGCATGGAAGAGAAAATGCAGAAAGAGAGACAAAACAAAGAATATGATTTAAAGGGAGATTTTTCCTACAGTTGTGGGAACTCATATTCTTTCTTTTTTCTGAGGTAAATTGGATGAAATGCTACACACACTCTGGGAAGCTATCATTCAGATTCGGCTGCAGATCGATTTTCTCCTTTGATTCCTAAAGGAAACTACTGACGATGTTCCTGTAGAATGCTTATGTGTTGATTGCTAAATCATTTATATTCGTATTGAAAATGATATCTACTCGGCAATGGAAAGTGACATGCCACCAGAAAGAAAAACAAAAGGACAAAAAAGCTCAGTAATAACTGTGTGGCAACAAGAACACGGGGAAATTAATGGAAATGAAGTAATTGCTGAGTGGTGGGATATTGATAATCTACCGGCTCTTCACGATGTTGCACGTTAGTGACTTGCCTCCTCCCCGGCGACATTCCTGGATATGGTAGGTGTTGTTAAGGCTATGAACAGCAAACTTTATCTGACAGTTCAAGCATCGAGCTGAGAGTTGGTTTCATATTTAAATCACTAACAAGAAATTTAAAATAGGCAAGATGCCTAGGGGAAAATTTTGTGTTTGAAAAAAATGTGATTTTTATTTTGTTGTGGTTGTTCGCTTGTTTTTAGGAAAGAATGTGCTGAACACATACCTATAATAAAAGTTCTTTCTTTTAAAAAGATTTTAGGAGTAGATATTAAAAGGAGTGGAGATTTTCTATAAAAATAAATTATGTTTTGTCAGTCCTGGGTGGAATTTGTGAATGCTGTGTCTTTAAAGTTCAGGAGTTTAAAAATATGTATGTTTGAAAAGCTTTTACTCTTACAAAAAGGAATATAGGGCAATGAGCAGTGTTCATACATTGCAAAGATGTTTGAGCCATTCTCAAGCATATTTTTATGTGGCTAGAAGAGTATTCCTTTATCTTGTGCTTTTGAGCTATGGAAGAGTTTTAAATTAGTTTGCATGGCTTCAAGTATTTCTAATGTCTGTGAACTGTGACTCCATTTTGAGGATTTATAGTAAGAGACATGAAATTATCAGTTTGTGGAAACAACAAATAATATAACCAGAAACAAGCAATAATTGGTGCAATTCTTGCACATCTTTGTTCTTGAGTAAATAATCCCAGATTGACTTATGTAACCAAAAAGAGGAATGTGAACAGATATTTTAAATACAGACATTACTTGTTTCTGGATTAATTTTTGAGTTGGTCTACATGCAAGCCAAGCCATCCAGAAGGCAGAAGTTCTGGTAATATACATTTTTTGTAAAATGTCTAGCTCAATGCTTCTATCATAGTTTATTCAACTACAGAGACTGGATGGTGAGCATAATTGTGTCTTAAACATCAGACACAATTGTTCCTACTCCATTTTTTTCCATAGGATCAGTTAAAACTGTGGGAGAAAATAAAGAAAATGAGCTTTGAACTTTCACTATTCCCAAAATTGTGGAATTCCAAAGGGAATTTTGACTAATAGAGTCAAAAAAGAACCACCCTCCTCCCATTTTTGCTATAAAGTGAAGGCAGTCATGTTCCACAGGGTAGAACACTGACATTCTACCACAGACATTAAAAGTAGAAACTGTCTTAAAACTGGAAAACAGTTGCATAGGTAATTAAGTAAGTTCTTGGTTTAAAATCTGTGATGAACAGCCAACATGACTATGAATTTCTAAACAGAGGACTAAAAGAGGACTCTGAAATAATAATTTAAAGCTATCTAGTCACACACCTTTTTATGGAGGTGATATGCCTATTAGTCTCTGATACAGTTTTAGTGATGCTATATAGTTTCAATGAAACAAATGCTACCTAGAGAACACTTGAAAATTCCAGCTGTATTGTTTACCAACTATAAGAACTTGGGTATTTATAAGCTCAGATTTTCTTGTTTATAATAGGCTTGTAATACTTTCCTTGAAGTGTTGAAGTCTTTTTGACATGATAAGAAGTCCATTCCTAGGTGTTAGCACAAATGAAGCACCCAATGGAAAGCAAGTTCATATTAAAAGGAAAATATAACCAAGTAACATTAATAATATGGGTCTCATTATAGTGTTTGAGATATATAAATACACAGTGACTGACCCAAAGAACTAACTCAGTTCCTCTTCATGTTACACTGACATTGAGAATTCAAATCACTCTAATAATGATATACTGTTCAAATTCACTTTTGAAAATTTTCACTTTTCCACTGAAATGTTCATTCCAGCACACATTTGTTGAGCACTTACTATTTCTTGACAACTATGCTCAGTTTCAGTATCATAAGATAGGAGGACAAACCCAGAAATAAATAAGCAATTATACATCAGTGTGCTACAATCATTGTCAATGTGTACATAATCTGTATTGGGCATATGGATGCATCTCAATTAAGTGGGAATGAAAAGGAGTTAACACATAAAGAACTTTGATACATCATCATTAAACAGAAAATCAGAAAAACTTTCCAGTAATAATACAGCAGAGTTTCATTCACTTGGGGGAAGATATGAATTTTCCTCAAAATATGAATTTTCTCCTTCAAATCACAAGAAGAAAAGTGATTGCCTGAAACAATGCTAGAAAGTCAGGCATAGTGGAAGGAGTTGTCATAATAGTTTCAACTTTATCCCAAAGTCTATGAGAAACCAGTAAGTGTACCCAGATAGGAAAGGACAGAACCCAGTAGGGGATAGACTAGAGGCCCAAACTGGCTGATTTCTATAGAAGCAAAGGGTACTTCCAAAGAAGTAGAATTGTATTCCATTTTAGGAGGAAAACATTGAGGCCAATGCTACCCAACCAGCAAGAATCTATTGCCATATATCTATGATCTTTGAGATCTATTGATTAAGCAATCAACTCTTAGAGGCTAATTTAGATATGGAATACCTCAATTTGTCTGTAAAAATATAAAGAAATGTTTTCAAGTTTCAACAGCTAAAGGCTTGGAAATCTGCCTAAGTATCTGTGTAAACCTTTCACCCACTTCTTAAGAGTTAAGTACACCTTTATCTTTTCCTAGTTAAACTCATTTGACCTACATATTTTTAAGCTACTTTGCCTACTTGTTTTCTATTAAACTACAGTTAAACAATAAACTCAGGTGAGAAAATAAAATTGTGATCCTTTTGTATAATAACAATAATAATAACAATAAAAATAAGACTCCATTTTCAATTACACCCACATTAATTAATTATATGCAAACAATCACTAAACTTTAAAGGAATCCCAAGAGAAATTCTCTGGTAAATAAAAGTATTATTTTTTATAATAAAATTGCTTCTCCATTTATGAAACATATACACATACACACACATACACACATATCCAAATTTCATACTATTCAACTCCCTACAGCAGGGTTTACTTACATTTAGTATGTTTAGTAAGTAGACTTATGGGATTAACCCAAAACTGTGTTTGCTGCCATGGCCACATCATTTTTTAGAAACATTATAAACATTTCCAGAAGTTAGTAAATATTTATCCTTTTAAACTAATAGAAAATCAATAGAGCCTGAAAGAATGTATTTGTCTCTGCTAAACACTGTGCAGAAACTAATGGTCAAACTGTGCAAGAACCAATTTTGGCAGAAATTATGTTACGATCTTGTGTATGGTTCTGTTGTGAAGGATATCTTTTTCTAAGCTCAAAAAAGTCCTTCATTTTAATTACCCAAACCAACACGAGGACAAAAAAAATTATATACATGAGATCAGGTCCCTGTGACAAAGATAAATACTGTAAAATTTGATTATTCACATAATTTGAATGAATTACCTTTTACTGATAGTCATTGGTAGGCACACGCACACAACAGAAAAAAAGAATCATTTCAATCAATAGCTAATATTTTATAGACACTTAAGACTCTGAAGAATGTATTTTCACAATTAAAAAAAGACTCTGAAGAATGTATTTTTGTATTTTTCTGTGCTTTGGACATTAAGCTTCTCTTGAGATTTTGGCATAAACTACGTAAATAGTAATAAGAAACTGTCCCTAATTCTACTTTGATAAGAAAAACAATTATATATAATATTTGAGGAAGTACGTTCCTTTTTCTTTCCTGTGCTACTTTAAAGAATTGAGTACAGCCTCCTTACCAAAGTGTACATTTACAAATCATGCATATGTCCCTCATCACATATTTGTGGTGTTCTGCATGAAGGTAGGTGTTAGGGGGTGGAGGTGAGAAAGAAGTATGAATGAACTTGCCTCACATTCCAGGTAGGAGAACTCACAAGATTGTTTCCTTGGAAAGGTAAGCAAAAGAATTTTTCAGTAGACAAAAGAGCAAGAAGAAAATATGTTTGTATTCAGTCTAAAAGATACTTAGTACCTAGAAGCTGGTTAAAGGCAGATGGCTCATGATAATATCAGTTCAGTAGAAGACCTAAAATTATCCTGAGAGTTGATTGCAGGAAGGGATGTTAGATCTTGCCTAAGACCGTCCTCTTTGTTGTCAGAAGTGTAGCTTCCATTTTCATTGCAAGATTGCCTCAACCCAAGCAGCTAAAGATAGACCTAAGAGAGGGTCCCATGATTGGATTTTAACTGACAAAGAAGCAGAGAATCTGAGAGGGTTTTTGTTTTGTTTTTGTTTTCCAGTCCTGGGGCTTGAACTCAGAGCCTGGGGTCTGTCCTTGGGCTCTTTTGCTGAAGGCTGGTGCTCCACCATTTCAGCCACAGCTCTACTTTCAGCTTTTTTTCAGTTGTTAATTAAAGATAAGAATCTCATGAATTTTCTTGCCTGAGCTGGTTTTGAACCATTATCCTCATATCTCAGCCTCCTGAGTAGTAGCCAGGGTTACACATGTAAGCTACCAGCACCTGGCTGAGATAATGTTTTGATAGAATCTTGGGTGCAAAACCACAAATCAGACAGATATGTTCTCTTTATACTATCTAAAGGCTGCAGGTCTGTCTACTCTTCCAGTTTCCTAACCTCTTCCTGTTTCCTAACAGATGCTCTATTTATTGTTCAAACACAGTAAGTTAGTCAGACCAAGACTTCCCTCTTAGAATAACAGTAATTTAATTTTCTTTTGCTAATTATAAGGTTGAAAAAAAGTAAACATTTTAACCATATTCAACTAATTCAAAAGGTGATAGCACAGATGAAATCAAACATGTTAAAAGATCATCGAGCTGTAAAATTACTATTTCTACCAAGACTAGGTCAACTAATTAAAAGTTAGCTTTTGAAACCATGTCTGCTGAATCAGCCTTTCAGAAAGCCATGCTAATGTATTTTCATATAAAATACTTCTATTTCAAAAGCAAAATATTTCTTAAGGTCCTAGATTATTCAAATTTTGGTACAGCTAGTACACAAAGAAACATCCTAATCCCAGTTAACCTCAATTAATCTTTCGTTTTTTATAGTAGAATAAAACTGTACTCATTGAACATTATGGAGCACTCTACATTCCATTACTCTTGTGATCCATGGCCCTATTGATGGAATACTTAATACAAATTAGTATTGCTGAGTTCTGGCTTAGGAAAAAGCTTGTCTTCTAGTGGGAGAGACAGACGCAAACTTGAGAATGCAATCTGTTGAATGCCAGAGGTATACAGAAGGTTCCAGGAGGTCTCAAGGAGACCTAGCATAGCTTTCAAGAAGAGATGGCATTTGACCTCAGTTAAAGGCAGACATTCTAGATAAGGACCAAAGCAATGGGCACAACTAACCCACAGAAAGACAAAGCATACTGAATCTCTTGTGTTTCATATCTGTCGCCCCTCCTCTCATAGTACTCACAGTGACAAAATGGAATGGTGAACTGTATGAGGGCAAGAATTTCTGGAAAACTTGTTAACTGATATATCTAAATCCTTGGGATGGTGTTTAGCACAGAGAAGACACTCAGCGAATATTTGCTAAAATAATGAATGTGTGTATGTGTGTGCTTGCGAGCAGCTGAGTAGCAATGGTGTGACTTGGGGCTTAGTAATCGCAGGAATTTAAGTAATGGTATAGAAATGACATCTGACCATCTTTTTACCATATTATCTCCTGGGGAACATTTCTCCTGAAGGATGGTTTTAGCTGAAAATTACGAATCCTCTAAAGTTTTAATTCCTTTTCTATTTTTCTCTTGTGACAGTCCTGGGGTTTGAACTCAGGGTCTGGGAACTGTCCCTGAGCTATTTTACTCAAGCCTAGCACTCCACCACTTGGGCCACAGCTCTACTTGCAGCTTCGTTAGATGGAGATAAGCATCTCAAGGACTTTTCTACCTGGGCTGACTTTGAACCATGATCCTCAGATCTCAAGCCTCCAAACTACCTGGGATTCTAGGTGTGAGGCACTGACATTTGGCATGCAGTTTTTACTCTTATTATGTTGTTGTTGTTTACACTAAAAAACCTTCTTGTTTCCATTTCTTGGAGTTCATTTCAATAAGCATCATTTTATATGGTCACATGCATATAGCTATCAAGCTGTTGTGATCCTCTGCTAAGAATATCCTAAACATATTGTAATTATTACAAATGAGGGAAACCATACAGCCTAGGTTTCTTTAGATCTGGCTTGCTTTGCTTAATATATTTTTTCCAAGTCTTTCACAATTTTTATTTTTTTTATTGTGAAAATACTGTACAGAGGGGTTACAATTACATGAGCAAGATAATGAGTACATTTCTTATCAAGTATGTAGCCTCCTCCTTTGTTTCCCCTTCCCATTCCATACTCCTCCCGCCCCCCCACCCAACCCTCCTCCCCCCCCCCCCCACAAAAGTTGTAAAGTTCGTTTTCAACATAATGACTTGTACGTCTCATTGTTGCAATGGGTCCACCTGAATCCCTATTTAAACGATTTGTTTTTCCCTTCCCCTCCTAGGTCCCAAGGTTTCCCTTATTTCCAATTTTTATTCTTATCGCAGCAATGTTTCAAAGTTCTGAAAAGTTTTGTCACTGAGCAGAATCATATACTTCAGGTGGTTACGACAGGTTTTGGTTTGTGGCCATCACATGTCGAACAAAGGCAGATAATATTCAGGTCTTATGACATTTTCAACACCTCAGTTCAAGTATATTTAAAGTAGGCCCTTGGTGTTTTATTGATTTCCAAGTTATCAATCAAAGTTACTAGAATGACCTCTTAAAAATAGGTTGTTATGAATTAAAAAAATAGATTAAAAAAAAAGCTTCAGACGAGTAAAACAGATGTTGGTAGGCAGGGATTTTTGTGGTGGTTGTTTGTTTTTTACTTTGTTTTCAGTGACAATCCAATGAAACTTCAGTCGTACAATGAAAACTACCATTTAAAATAGCAAAGAACACAACTAGAGTTATGCAAATTAGTTATAATTTACATTTGAAAATGTCATATAGTTTTATTGCAATGGTGAACTTTCCTTTAAAGAAAGTTTTTTAATGGGATTGTACATAAGACTGTTAGCCTCTTCTATATTATTTGAAAAACTCAGGTAGGTGATATACTCTGAAATAACTATATAACAATTTCCCTTTTCCAACAAATTCAAAATAGATGAAAATTTATTATATTAAGTAGAAGTATAAAATTGCTACTTTTGCCAGTTTGAAGTACTTTATGTATACTCATTTGTTCTTTTTTATGATTTGTTTCTATCCTATTGATAGAAACTCTTATTTCTATATTATGCATTGCAATTGAGACTGAGCCAGACACTAGTGGCTCTTGCCTATAATCCTAGAAATTCAGGAAGCTGAGATCTGAGGATCACAGTTTGAAGTGAGCCCAGGCAGGAAAGTCTGTGAGACTCCAATAAAACTACTCAGAAGAAGCTGGAAGTGCTGTTGTGACTCAAGTGATAGAGTGCTAGCCTTGAGCAAAAGAAGCCCAGGGACAGCACCCAGGCCCTGAGATCAAGTCCTAGTACCGGCAAAAAGAAAAGAAAAGAAAAGAAAACAAACAAAAACCTAAGACTGTAATGGATATTAATTTTCCTGATTGCATGGAACAAATATTAATCAAAATCTAAGAAAACTCAATTTTATATGAGTTTTACAATGCCTGCTCTTTCATGGTGTGATAAACACAATTTAGGTAGTTTCTCTTTTTTCTAACTTTTAAGTTATTACTTATAAAGTTTATTAGTGTTTAAATTTTAGTTAATGAATACATTGTCACAATATATTGTAACCTTTATGAACAAAACTGTAATATTTATTCCTGTTTATTTAAAACTAATGCTTTTATCTATTAATGTTTTGATTGCTTCCTAATGCAGCAGTCAGTAATGTTTATGACATTTATCCTATACTATGTGCAGGAAAGAACTCTGGAAAATAAACTGTGTACTGAAACTGTCATAAATAAGGGACAGGCCCTGGAAGATCCTCCAGTTAAGTTTGTGTAATGAAGCATACATACTTAATTCTAGTCTCTGCATACCAATTGTATGTCTGAAAGAATCCCTCTTCATTTTTGATTCCTTTGATGGATTCAAAGCCACTGATTCATTAGTGTTTGTCAATCTTACCACAGAAATTTACCCAGCAAATCTTGTTAATAGCAAAGAACTAGCAACTAAAAAAAATGGGAATGCCAGACCACAGAGGTACGTATTCATACTAAGCAATGATCCTTTACTTCTTTATTTGTCAATGGACAACTGCTGGGATTGCACTGAGGATATGATAGAGAATCTGACAAGAGAAGCGGCCAGATAAGAACAGAAACCACATGGAGGAGACCTTCCCATAGACAAAAAGGATGCTCTTCATGGACTAGTTGCAAATCAAAAATATATTAATATACCAGAGTAGATATTCAACAATTATAACAAACGATTGATCATCAAATCGTCAGTGTCTAGGAAGGAGCAGTTGCCAGTTAATATTTGCTGAATAAATAAGTAATTTAAATAAGTAAACATAGGATATTCAGATTATTTGGACTAGTATAAATTGTCAACAAAGGACTGGTTGGCTGACTGTAGGAGCTGAAGTAAACTGTTACATTACACTCTATTTTCTGGATTGACATGGTAAACTATGTCTTACAATCACAGGGAATTTTTTCTTGGTGAGGTAGAGCATCCTAAGTTATAAATACTAATGCTCACTAACTCCTTGAGAGAGCAGCATGACATCCCATGGCTATAGGTGTTATTCTTTAGAACTTACAGTCAGGTAGGAGGAAGTATGAAGCAAATATATGGACTGCAATCTGATGACCGTTCTGATAGAACCATTTGTAATTAGAAGTTAAATATGGAGGAGGAGGACAGAAAATATGTGGGATAATGAGACAACACAACAAGTTGAAAGCCCGGAAAGATTATGGCATAAGCAGATACTGAGTCATATCAGGAAGGCTAAGTTAGAAAAATTAACCAAGCTACATACCAAACAAGACAAGTTACCACATGTGAAGAAACAAGTATTTTTAAAAGCTTTGAGGTAACATGGAGGATTTTAAGTAGGATTTTTGTGTGTGTGTGTGTGTGAAAATACTGTGCAGAGAGGTTACAATTACATGGGCAAGATAATGAGTACATTTCTTATCAAGCATTGTAGCCTCCTCCTTTGTTTCCCCTTCCCATCCCATCCTCTCCCGCCCCCCACCCAATCCTCCCCCCACCCCTACCCCCCCACCAAAGTTGTAAAGTTCGTTTTCGGCATAACAACTTGTGCATCTCATTGTTGCAATGGGTCCACCTATATCCCTATTTAAATGATTTGTTTTTCCCCTTCCCCTCCACAAATTATACCGACATCAAATACAGTGAAAGCAGGGGTTATACTGTGGGGGAGGGACATACAAAGCAGCAAAGAAATAATCTTATAAATGTGTTAGAAACAATCGCATGAAAGAAAAAAAAACATTTGAATACATATCTTAGGGTTCATTTCCCTAATATCAACTTATCTGACCTTTTCTGCTTGACTCAGACATATACTACGTATTGCAAATAAGGGAAACCATGGGACCTATGTTTCTTTGGGCTTGGCTTACTTCACTTAATATAATTTTTTCCAAGTCTTTCCCGTTCCTAACAAATGGGGCAATGTCATTCTTTCTGATGGAGGCATAGAATTCCATTGTGTATATATACCACATTTTCTTGATCCATTCATCTACTGAGGGGCATCTGGGTTGGTTCCATATCTTAGCTATGGTAAATAAGGCTGCAATAAACGTAGTCGTGCTGGTAGCTTTAGTGTGGTCTTGTTTGTGAACATTTGGGTAAATGCCCAAAAGTGGAATTGCTGGGTCATAGGGGAGCTCTATGTGGAGTCTTTTGAGGAACCTCTATACTGCTTTCCAAAGTGGTTGAACAAGTTTACACTCCCACCAACAATGCAGTAAGGTTCCCTTCTGTCCACATTCCCTCCAGCATCTGTTGTTATTAGAATTCTTGATTTTAGCCATTCTAACTGGAGTGAGGCAGTATCTCAATGTTGTTTTGATTTGCATTTCGTTTATGGCTTGGGAGGTTGAGCGTTTCTTCATGTGTCTATTGGCCATCTTTCTTTCCTCTTCAGAGAAGTTTCTCTTTAAGTCTTTAGCCCACTTATTTATTGGGTAGGTGTTTCTTTGAAAATTTGTTGTTGGAGTATTTAATTTTTTGAGTTCCAAGTGTATTTTGGATATGAGACCCTTGTCCAGTGTATGGCTAGTGAAGATCTCCAAATCCATGGGCTTTCTATTGATCTTGCTAGCTATGTCCTTTCCCATGCAGAAGCTCTGCAATTTCATGCATTCCCATTTGTCCAACCTTTCTTTGATTTGTTGTGTTTCTGGGTCTCTATTCAGAAAATTTCGGCCTGTGCCAAGGAGACCTAGGGTTTCTCCTATTCCATCCTTTAATGTTTTCAGAGTGTCTGCTTTGACTCCAAGGTCTTTGATCCATTTGGAGTTGATTCTGGTGCAGGGTGACATATAAGGATCTAGCTTTAGTTTTCTACAAGTAGTTAACCAATTTTGCTAGCACCATTTACTGAAGAGGCTGTCTTTCTTCCATTCTATTTTTTTAGCTCCCTTATTGAAGATTAGATGGCT
Organism: Dipodomys spectabilis; assembly: GCF_019054845.1. NCBI lineage: Eukaryota > Metazoa > Chordata > Mammalia > Rodentia > Heteromyidae > Dipodomys > Dipodomys spectabilis. Next base: position 37,062,012 of record NW_024870679.1, on the reverse strand, counting down.
ATAGGTCTGTGGGTTCATTTCTGGGTTTTCAATTCTATTCCATTGGTCCTGAGGTCTGTTCTTGTGTCAGTACCAAGCTGTTTTGATTACTATGGTTAAGCAGAATTTTTTAAAGCACATAGGCAGATATCATTTAAAAGGATGATCATATATGTAGAACTCAAGACAAAGGGAATCCTTACAAGGCAGCTACAGAAATCCAGAAAAGATGGTTAGGAAGGATAAAAACATGGGTTGCTGTAGCCAGGAAAGAAGAGACCAAGACAGGCAAAGAGGTAGAATCTGAGGACCAGGTAATGAACAATTTGACTTGTTCATGACACCACAATGGCTTACTAAGCTCAATTTCAGATATCTATGAAAGGACTTTTCTTCTTTTTTCCTTTTTTTTTTCTCCTTGTCTTTTATACAACAGTAGTGACTAGTTTCAGGAGATAAGAATGATTCTCAAGCTGTTGTTGTTGTTTATATGAGTGTGTGTTATGTGCCTGCCCCCTGCCTGTGTGTGTACATGCATATGTGTATGATTTCCCTCTACCTAGCACTGTACTTGGCACTGAACCATATTAAGACATATTTTTTAAACACACATCAAAAAAGAACAGGTATCACATTCAGAGTGCCTCTGAAGTATTTTTCTTAGTGTGTCATTTTAGTTCATTATCATTGTGCCAGTGCAGAGTCATTTAAGGACATGTATTTACCAAGAGATGAAATGATGAATCCAAGCAATTGTAGAAAGTTTAAGGCTGAGTTGGTTAAGAAGCTCAGTCTTGTCAATAACATGCCAGGTATTTTCAGATTTAACTGTGACTTGTGCATGGAGAGAGAGTAAAAAGAAACATTGTTTAAATTGAAATGATAAAGCACACGTTAGTTAGATCCCTATGTAGGATAAACATGACTCGATTGGCAAGTAGTTTGTTATTCTAACTAATCTAAACTCTTAGCTCTGACATTTAAACACATGTTCTCTTGTTTGTTCCTCTCTGAAAAATCAAGTCTCCTGCATAATGACCTTTTGTATTTTTGGAGTGTCTTATTTAGAATATCCTACATCATATATAATGTTGGCTGATGTGGTTACAGAGAGTGAGTACAGGTGATGTTTCATGAACTATAGGTAATTTCTAAGAGTGTAGTTTCATATTTCTTGATCTTGGCTGGTTTGGACCAGTGAGTTTAGATTCTATTTAGTTTGGCCATATAACCTTGAGATTGACGTTGACATTTTCCTTGTATTTCACCTCCAGTCTTGAATCAACTTTAAGCTTACTCTCTCATTAGTGTTGTTTACCAAACATTGTTGCAGAAGAAACAGATAGGCAACGGAAAGAAACAAAACTCTGTATTAGAAGTTTGTATTAGTTTCACCATGATTTACCCTTGGAAAGGCTTAGTAATTGAAAGGAACTTTCAATTTGCAGAACAAAACAGAGTGGAGGACCTTTACTTTAAAACTATGTAATTGGGTTAAGTGCTGTATTTTTCAAGGTAACATGATATATATACTCATGCAAGCAGTACTATTCCTGAGAGCTCAAAAAATCTGTAAATACTAATGCAGTGCTTAACAAAGACTCAGTTGGTTCTCCTTTCTTCTTTTTGGTTTTATTTTGAATATCTATGAAAGAAATGTTTGTTCATAGAGTTCTAACTTCCTTCCTCTCAGTTGTTTTAAGATGTTCGTTTTTTTTTAAATGATGTAGCTATACTATATATATATATATATATATATATATATATATTCATTTTTATTGTACCTTTGGACATTGCTTAGCTTTTGGTTAATGTTTATTATTTGACTTTAGTTACACTGAGTTTTTATTTCAAAATGTATGTGGAGAGTAGTCTTTATTTTTCCAGATTGACTGTACTTTTTCCCCCCGATTTACTTTATTGTTGTTTTAGAGGTGATATACAGTGGGGTTACCTTTACATACATCCAGGAATAAGGACATTTCTTTTCACATAGTGTCATCTGTTCCTGCTCCGTCCCTCCCATCGCCACCCATGAGTGGCATTGTTCACTTTCGTCAATGTCCAGAGCAGCCAGTGCACTTCACCTCTGTACTCTTTCACCCTTTTTCCTCTGTGCCCTCCTCACCCTCCCACAGATGTGGATGTGAACGCACCATATATATAAAGAATACAGAGTCAACAAAAGAAAAGAAAAAACAAATTAAGAAAAGGTCCTTTGTTTCCATATCTTTTGAGTTCATTTCAGTATGTATGCTATTTTATAATGTGATAAATTAAACATTAAAGAAAATTGCTTGCATATTTAAATTACATATTTTAGTAAGCATTCCCTTGTTTGATTCAGTTTTAATTGCATTATTAATTGTCATGAACATAATATTCTTAGGGAAAAAGCTGAGCAGATCCTCTAATTGCAGCTCTTACTGCTTTGAATGATAAAGTGCCTTTGATTTGGTGTCTGGCCAGAAGGGCTTGATTGATAATATCTGTCTCGGATGTCACCCTAGGAGAAAAGAATAAAACCTCAGTAGACTTGGTGCATTGCAGCTGTCTCCGCTGCTCCAGTTTCTGTGTCCCATTGACGTCATTGGGAGATTTCAAACCAGCCCAGGGTGTCTAGTAAACCTGAACAGAAATGAAAGGAAGAAACAGAAAAACACTGATTCATAACCCAGCTCTCATGCCAAAGAGGGGGCTGCTCTATTCTCTCAGATAACAGGCAGATGTTTTCTTCTTTCCTACATTAAAAAAATAAAAATAAAAATAAGGGAAAGAAAAGAAAAGTGAAATATCATCAGCTAGCCAGAAATGTGGGAAAACCTCAGAGGAGCAATATAAATTGTATAAGCCTTTCCAAACTCAGATTATATCACAATGGGCCACATTTGTCCAGGGTTCTCAGATATCATAACCTGCACCCAGCTTGTCTGTAGAATGAGTAGTATCTAAAACAAAATGGCATGGGAAACAGTTTATCTAGGGACAGGCTACTCAGACCAGCCAGGCCAATCCCAGAACCATTCACTCCTTCCCTTAGACGCAGGATTTTGTCCTGGGTTCTAAATTCAGGGCCCCATGGACAATGCCAGGAACACAGAGGAGTTGTAGTATTTTTCTAGGAAAGAGATATTTTTGGAGGGTGGCTGAGTTTCGGAGGATATATTTTTTTAAACAAGCTTCTCAACCAGCTTAATACATTGAATATGTGATACTTTCTAAATCTCAAAACATTGCAGGGACTCTTCTAAATCCTGTCACATAGAATTTTTGTGACTTGGCTGAGCGTTAATGTTAAACAAATGCTAATTGTTCATCTGTTGGGCAATTTGGCTGCTCAGGAAAGGAGAATGGTCTCCTTTTCCCTCTCCTCTCTTTTCTGTACCAGAAATAGCAGGAAAAGACTCACAAAAATCAAGTTGTTTTCATTTCTTATTCATGCAACAAGCTCAATGGCATACAATTCAAATATAACTGACTCTTTATAATAACTTCTAAAGTTAAGAGAGCATTGGAGCTTTCATTTTCCCAGTGATGTGGGCCTAGAAGGTAGACAAATTAATTATAACCATTTTAAACAATCCTACCACTTACTTTTGGGATTCATTTCAATGTAGCAGGCTTGTATTGGCCACTTAGTACATATGGCATGTGATTGAGGGTAACAGATGAGGAAGACATAGTTGTTGTGACTTAGGGCACTCAGAGAGACTGGAGATAAGACGTGGATCCACACTTATCTATACCACAAGGCCAGGCTGGGCAAGGTGTGTAATACAATGGAATAGCATCTGTCAGTGGATCTTGAATGAAAGGGCACTCTAGAAAATATTGAGGGACTGATGGTATTTCCACGGTCAAGTTCAAGGTGGGCCTTTGTAAGCCAAGGGAAATAAATGAACAGTCAAATGGTCTGAGGGAAGACAAGAGAGATCCAAGGAATGTTGTTTTGAAACTGAAGACTACCTTTCACTAAAGTGAAAGTAGTGGCCATTATCAAATGCTAGAGGATGAGGTTTCTAATGATAAGGAAATATTTCAATGCTTTAACCAGGGAATAAAACTATAACTTTGTGAAACTGATGAAGCATCAATAATTAAGCCACAAGAGAGAAAGGAAAACCTAGCTCAGGATGCTAATTAGGGATGAGGTTTGAGAAAACAATGAAGTGAGATTATAGGAATCCATTCATTTCTTGTAATATTTATTAAATATAAACTCTATGCCATGCACCTTCCATGTCTGGGAATATAGCAGTCACCCACTCTACCTTTCATTAGTCTTGCATTCCATGAAGGAAGAAATGGAGGTAGGAGACAAATCCATGGAATGCTAAGTAACAAGTGGTTTTAAGAGATGGAGATTCACAGCTGATTTTTCTCACCTTGAAAAAATATTCCCCTTAACCCCATATTAGATAATTCACTTACTTTATGAACTCAGCTTGTTATGGACACTGTGGTAGCAGGTCACATGGCACCACAGGCCCCGATCTGAAGGGCTAGGGAAAGATATTTGGAAAATCAGGAAGCCCTGCATAAATATTGGCATTAGTGAAGGATGGTTGCTCTCAATTATTTTCATTGCACATTATTTCAGAGTGTTTATTATGGGCAATTGCTTCCTATTTTTCTTATCATTTGAAAACAATTAGTTGAAATGTTTCATATTTCCTATGTATTTTTGGTTAATCTTGGGAAACATTTTAACAGACTGATGTTTGGAACTTACCTCACTACGTAATATTTCCTCTTGATGCTGCTCTGATTCCTGCTGATAGGATATTGCAGTAGATATTATGAAAAATTATACTATGTATAGGAAGCTTGTAACGCTTTCATATGGAACTCCACTGCCTCTTAAAGGAACTGGATCCAGAGACTAGAAGAACATGTCTCCTGAGAATTGATACATTTGGTGAGCTCTAATTAATGTTTTTAGTGAGTTATTCAAATGTCTTAGGAATCCTGTTAGAAGAATAAAATATGAATAAGACTGTTTCCTTACATTGATAATTGCACTCCCCTCATACCCACATTGTAGATTTGTTAAAATAAGGCTTACTTGGTAAAAATTACTGCATTTCTCTATTTACTGCATATCTATATTTACTGCATATAGACATGTAGTAAATCTTTACATATTAGATATAACTATATATGTATATAAAACTATATATAACTGTACATATACTCTGAATATATATAGTTTGCATATATAAATATACATATGTGTGTATACACACACTTATGTACATACCCATTCATACATACATATATAGACTATTAAGACTTGAGAAAGTCAAGGTTAACCCAATTTTTTTTTACTCTACAGCTCACTTTTAACAATGGGAAATTTCAAGTTGACATCTACAAACCCATAAGAAAAAGTCTATTTTCCTCATAGTTACAAGTTAGTACTGTCATATTCATGGAATGACTGTTGGACATTTCTTTTGGTGCAGGATGGCACCTGATTTTATGATTGTAATATGGAGAGAGAGTCAGAGGCTTCTACAAAACTTTTCATATTGCTTATTTAGTCTTTGAAACATCTGGATATATTCTGGAACATACTCTTTAAAAAACTGTCTTTGAATTAGGTCTTTAAAATGAAAAAAATGCTTTAGAAATAGTCACTGTAGAGAGTTGAGTGGAAAGAAAATCTCAATGCTGTATTTACAAAGCTATGCAACTCTGCCCAATTCAAGTTGTTGAGTTGTTGGTTGTCAAGTCAGTGAACTGGATGGAATGACATACTGACTTCACTGTATCCCATTTCTTCCTGTTTCTCTGCTGTGCTTCATTTGCTTCTAAGCTATTCTAAAGCGAAATGTCTACTTCATATTATTAGAAAAATCTTAAATCTTGTAGAGATACTTGGAGGGAAATATTGTCATCTCAGAGCTTTAAATAACAATGTCTACTCAGTTCTCCATGGTTTATTATGAAATATAATGAATGAATGCAACAATAGTTTCAAAATGTAAGCAATTTCACACACTTGGCTTTTTAACTTTTAGAAACGTTCACCAAAGCATTTTTTAATGGATTATAGCTGATTGTTCCTAAGAAAAATCATGAATGGAGTTCATACCACTAGGAATGCTTACCCATGACTGTAAGTAAAAGGGATACCTTAGGTATGGCAGGAGAATGGTTTTAGCAGCTGAAATGTGATAGAGTCATTGAACTGGAAGCAAACTTAGGAAGCCACCTAGTCCACCTTTCTGCCTGGGGCCATGTCACATTTGAACTATAAAAAGAGATTAGAAATCTCACTTTGTTGTTGTTTCTAAGGGAGATTCCTCAACTCCCTCTGGTATCCTGTTTCTATAACTGATAATCTCTCCTGTCAGCAAGTAATTTTTCATGGTTAACCTAAATCCCTAGAGCTACAGTTTGAATTCATTTTCTTCTGTCCATAAAGGTAATAAAAAATATCAGGTAGTATAACAATTCCTTATATATATGAAGTCTGCTATCAAAATGTTATTCAAATCTCATCCGAAAGCCCAATTCAATAATTCTCACCCTTTAAACGTTTTTTTTAAAAAAAATATATGGCTCTTTCCAAGTCTTCAACTTTTCAGCTATGAGCTCCAAAGTGATATATAATAGTATGCTTAGCAATCATATCTTGTGAGCTGAATGGCTGGATGTATTATATCAACTTAGATTCAGGTTTTGTTTAGGCAAATACATGATGGTAATTTTCCTTTTTGCTAATAGTACCACAACACTTTGTGTTAATAGCGACAGAAATTACCATGACATACATTTCTTTTAAAATTTATAAAAATCATGAATTAAAAACTTCAATACATTAGGGAAATAATTTAACAAAATATGTCTATGACAACTTTAGCAATCTATTCCCATGTTAAGTGGAAGCATGTATAGAAAGACATTAATAACTTTTGGTACCAAATAAACTCCAGCTTTAATCTGAGAGCAAAAGGACTTCAAGAGAAAGTTTCTTCTAATTTCTGAGCTTTACAGAAGATGATAATCAAAATACTGAGTTCATTGAGGACAACGGATATTTCCTGTTTATAACTCCAAAGCCTAGCCAATTCAAAACACTGATTAATTTTCACTTGCTGACTGAATTTTACTGCAAAGTGTTTGTTAACATTAGAGATAATATATATGAAAATATTTAGTCAACTATTGAAAATAATGTTAGTTATTACTATTAATAACTTTAAGTTATAAGTTAAAGTTATTAGCTACAAATTTTAAAAATTAAACTAAACATTGATTTAGCTACAAATTTTAAAAATTAAACCAAACATTGATTCATAGTTTTCTTTCTGGGAGTACCTCTTTTATCCATTTGTTATATACCTTTAAAAAACCACCTATAAGCCAAGCACTGGTGGCTCTTCCTAACTACTCTGGAGGCTGAGATCTGAGAATTGTGGTTTGAAGCCAGTCTGGGCAGGAAAGTCTCTGAAACTCTTATCTTCAATTAACCACTAAAAACATAAACAAGAAATCTGGAAATGGAGCTGTGACTTAAGTGGTTTGAGTGTTAGACTTGAGGACTAACACTAACAGACACTGCCCAGGCCCTGAGTTCAAACCAGAGAATGGCACACACAAACACACACACGCACCCCCCCCCCACACACACACACAAAGTATATCTAAAAAGGAATAATCAATGGGTCAAAGCTTACTGCTTGGAATTCAGTGCTTGATCTCTCCTGATGAGCAAGCTGAAAAAGGCAAATGAACTCAAGTGTAACTATGACAACCTCCTGCAGCCAATCAAAAGCCACCTTGGCACGTGGAAAACAAAGCTGCTGTGAAACATTTCTGTTTTTCCAGGGCATATGTGACCTTGTCTACATTTCCCTATGAGGGAGAAAAAAAATCATGGATACCTTTTTCTGATAAAAGTACCCAAAGGTTTAAATAACATGGCTTTATTTATTAAAACATGACTAAAAGTAGTCTTTTAAGTACTTGACCTTCTTCCATGGGAAATACTGCCAAAGGGCAGGAAAAATTTTATTTCAGAGACTTAACAAGCAGTATTTGTGAATTTTTATATCTTTTTAATGAACCTCTTATAGTGGGAGATCAGAAAGAATTGAGCGAAGGCCATGAGAGGGAGAGTCAGTATAATCATAGTATATTAAATACATGAATAAAAATGTTATCATAGACCCCCATTAGTTTGTGTAATTCATAAGTATGGAAAACAAACAAACAAACAAAATGAACTCCAAATGAGTTCCAAAGTTAATGTGGCTCAGGTCTGAGGTTTTAGTGCTGCAATGCAAGTAGATCCTGGAGAAAATTACTCAGCCTTTCTAACCTCAGCTTTCTCTTCAATAAAATGGGAAATATGTAACCTAGCTCATAAGATTCCTGGCACTATTAGGTTGTTGGTAACTTAATTACCTCCTCTACCTTTTGTTATCTTTTTTCTTTGTCTGTCTTGTTAGTAGAATATGGCTGGCTATTATGATCCACAAAACTAGTAAGTTCCATGGACTTAAGAGACACTGGCAAGAAGCAGCTGAAACTCTTCGATAGAACATTTTATTGACTTCTTTCCAAGGGTGATATTGATTGCTTGATAATGACACAAAGCTATAAACCTCTGAGAATGTGTTGCTTTTTGAGGAATTAAGTTTAATAAAAGAAGAAACTAGACTTAAAAGTAAAACAGAAAATATTTTATTACAACCTGCTAAGGCCAAATAGGCTGAGAAATTATTCTGGACCAGGAATCAAAAGACCCAGGTTAACCTCAGTCAAGTCAGTTTTCTCTTCTGGATCTATTTACTTCTAAAGTAAGAAGTGATTTTTGAGGCCTTGTCCCACCCTCAACAGTCTATCTCTGAGACTGTCCCAGATAGATACTGCCTGGGGCATGGAAGGGTCAGCTCTTGCCTGGATGCTATCTATCAACACTTCAGACATTGAGGACATCTGCAGAAGAATATGCCTACACAGGAATACAGACCTTGAGAACACAGCTCTTGAGCAATATTCAGTTGTGTGAACAAAACACAATCCTAGAGGCACATTGACTCTCACATTTCTATTTTAGATGAAAATCTTGCTACTTTGTTTTTGTGAGAACTATTTTCACTAAATAGAAAGTAGAGACAGAAAAAGAAGCGATAGGAAAAAAAAAGAAATAAAAGGTGTAAGTAGGAGTTAGGGATACACAGCAAAGAACAAAAATAGTAAAACCCACAAACATTTGAAATCAGGCCAGTAATTGACTTTAGTAAATCAAATTTCAAAGATTGAAGTCTAGATCAGCTTGTGTTGCTGCAATCTCTCTTGAACTTGCCAAAGGGGGATATCACTCTCGGTAATTTAATTTCAGTGGCACTAGAAGGTATAGGTATTTGCAAATCTCTCACTTAAGACCTAAATTAGATCTCCTTATTTAGAACAAAGAATATATTTGAAAGCCTTTTGGGTTTTTTTTCTCATGTTTTCTGCACTTATAAAGGAACTGTATCTAATTGTACACTTAGCCTAGAGACATATTCCTCGCCATAAGGGAGGATAAATCAACTTAACTCTCCCAACTCAAAGGCAAAATAATCTATAGATGTTATTCTGATAGTGCTAACAATAGTCTTTCTTGTTTTTAGAGGAATAAAAACATCCCCAGAAATGTACACCATATATATTTAAAATAGAGTAGTTAGAAACATTGTTTCTCACAATTAAACTAAGGTGAAATCCGAAATGCTACTACTTTGCCCTTTTCTTGTGCTGTTGATGACAAATATAAATCTCAAGGAGTAATGGTGTCTTCAGAATACCTTATCTGAAGATTGTCTTCAGAATACCTTATCTGAAGATTGGCTTCTCTATATTTTTTTTGTTGATCGTGGGGCTTGAACTCTGGGCTTGAGAGCTGTCCCTCAGCTCTTCAGCTCAAGGCAAGCACTCTACCACTTGAGCTACAGTGCCACTTCCAGTTTTCTGGTGGTTAATTGGAGATAAGAGTTTCATGGACTTTCCTGCCCGGGCTGGCTTTGAACTACAATCCTCAGATCTTAGCCTCCTGAGTAGCTAGGATTACAGGCGTGAGCCACCGGCGCCAGGTGGCTTCTCTATTTTGTGTAAACTCATTTTTCTCCCAAGCCCTACAATAAAAACTAAACTTTTTTTTTTTTGGGGGGGGGGGGGAGTTTGAAAGGAAAGCAACCAAGAAAATATATAAAATCCACAATCCTAAACAGCTTGAGTCTGATCCTAAAAGTGTTGCAAAATTCACTATCATTTAATTTAAGAAAGTAAAGGATGACCCAGCTGCCATGACTTTCTGTTGGAATGGTGGTGCTGTTTCACAGGACTAAAAAGGAGCAAGTTTCGGGTGAGTTGGCAAATTTGTGGGCGTGATCCCAGTGAAGAAAACAAGCCAAAAAATCATGTTGCTTTCAATGCTTACTTTGCAAAGAGCTTTCTTGGATCAAATCCACGATTGCTACAAGAAAGTATTCAGTGGCAAGAAGAATGGGAGTGGAGATCCAGTAGGCTGTGGCTTTGTATTCATACACTATTAATGTTACTAATGTTGACTTGAATCTGGAGATTTAGGAACAAATCAAATGACTAATATTCAGCAATGGACCCCAGTTTCCTTTCCTAGACTTTTAGGACTTCAGAGCTCTTTATTCAAGCCTGATCTTAAAAAAAAAAAAAAAAAAAAAAGCAAAAAATCAAAACAACAAACATTTTTTTAAAAAAAACTATCTTTTTTTTGTGAATGATTGAAAAAGTAGTGGTTATTAAAGTCCTACATCTTACTTTTCTGTTCACTTCTCATGTGCATGGTTATTTAAAACTTTTTTGTGTTTATGTTTAAAAGTATGCCCACCGTGTAAAGTTTATAAAAACTAAAGAAGTGAAGTATCTTATATTTAATTTAAAAATCAATCAAAAATCATCATCAAATTAAAGCAAAAAGGAATGCAGGTATAATGGAGAATCTATAACAGGAATGATAGCAATGATGAAATCTTAACTGTAGCGTCTTCCTGCTTCTCTGTCCACTTTTCCTGAGAAGTCCAGTCTTTGCAACTCACGTAACAGATGGCCGGGCCAAAAATCATCATAGTCTCAGAGCTTATGGCCCAGATGTATAGAGAAAAATATAGATTTTTCTGCATCCTTAGTCTAGATGTTTTCAGAAAGACTCATGAGCCCAATTTAAATCAAGGGACTACCTCTTGTATATATGTACAGGTCAGAAGAGAGGATCATAATGAAAAAATTATTTCCACTACAATCAAGTGGACCAGGCAGGAGCCAGTGACAGGCATTTAGCTTATTTTAATGTGCTTAAGATTATTCCATTGAGATGGGAAGGGATGGGAAGGGGAAACAAAGGAGGAGGCAACAATGCTTGATAAGAAATGTACTCATTACCTTGCTCATGTAATTGTAACTCCTCTGTATGTTATTTTCACAATAAAAAAAATGAAAAAAAGAAACACTTCAGAAATAAAAAATTTCAATGCTGCTGATGCCTATTAATATTTCATCACTAGAATTGATTGTGGTATAGTGTTGCCAATAACTACAAAGTACCAACAACAATAGGTAGCATGTAGCAAATGATGTATTACTGAAATGCAACTTTATGCAATCTTCGCTCTTACAGTGGAGTAAAGTGTATTTACCTATATCTAAGTTACTACAGGATACAGTTCCCTTTCGTAGCTAGCAGGACATTTCAGCTTCTCCACAATACTGTGATTAATTAGGTTTCAAATAAATACATTAATGAGGGTATTATTAATTTCCCTATTTTGCATATGAAAAAGGAAACAGGAAAGTCATTCAATAGTGAATGCTCCTTTCCAGTCAGCTTTCAAATTCTATTACCTCAAGTCCATGCCCTGAGGCCTCTTGATATTTTTCTGCATTTGGGTATAGTGACTGATTAATTGTCCTCCAAAGCAGCCATTCACACTGTAATACTGCTCCTCTGCTAGAGATTTTCATAACCCTGGCAGTGATTACAGTTTGGGAGAAGAGCCGAACTAACATTCCAGGGAACAGGGGGCTGTAAACTCTCCCAGATCACTGATATGGGTGGTATTTATACATGCAGCCAGTATCATTTCCAAACGGTCAGTTACAGCCTCACTTCCTTACAGATGTGCCTGTGTTGCTCCTCTCCGAGGCTTGAAGCCAGCCACCTTCCTATCAAGACATTCTCCTCTCAGAGGCCCCTATTATGTCTTTCCTTACAATACAGTTTCCTTCAGGGAAACTGAGAACATTCAGTACAGTCATGAGATGTGACCTTGGATTAGTTTCAAAACAAAAGGCTTCATTTTCCAAGTTTGAACAGGCAATGACAGGACACTGCTTGGCATGGGTCATAGACAAGTCCTCTAGGGGGCGATGTGTCCCAGTCCAACCTACAGTATTTCATGCCAGGTGGAGACCAATGACCAAAATGTAGAAATACACTGGCAGCCCTGAAGGCAGGTAGAGGAAACAGCAAGACAGAAAACTTAGTCACACTACGAACGTCAAACCTTCTGTAACAATTTTCTATCTTAAGAAATGCCTTCGGTAGGAAATGTAATCATTACCTTGCTCATGTAACTGTAACCTTTCTGTACAGTATTTTTACAATAAAAGACGAAAGAAAGAAAGAGAGAGAGAGAAAGAGAGAGAGGAAGAAAGAAAGAGAGAGAGAGAAAGAGAGAGAGAGAGGGAGGCAGGGAGGGAGAGAAAGAAAAGAAAGAAAGAGAGAGAAAGAAAAAGGAAGAGAAAGGAAGAGAAAGGAAGAAAGAAAGAAAGGCAGGCCTTCAGAGCCGGGCACCAGTGGCTCACTCCTGTAATCCTAGCTACTCAAGAGGCTGAGATCTGAGGATCACCGTTCAAAGCCAGCCAGGGCAGGAAAATCCGTGAGACTCTTACCTCCAATTAACCACCAGTAAACTGGAAGTAGTGCTGTAGTTCAAGTGGTAGAGTGTTCGCTTTGAGCTGAAGAGCTGAGGGACAGTGCCCAGGCCCAAAGTTCAAGCCCCACAACTGACCTCCCCCCCCCCCCAAAAAAAAGTTTTTGGATGGGATAATGATAATAATACAGTGAATCGTCACAGATCAGCTGTTGTATTAATCTTCCTCCATTTTGTCATTAGCTCATTTGTTTCAGAAATACACTTTGCTAGTAATTTGTCACCAGTAATGACATTGGTAAGTGGCAGATTCAGTATCTACCCCAGGTAGTCTGAGTATGGCTAGCACTGATATATATAACTGATTGCCTATAGGGTAGAGAGTATGGAGTACATACAATCATGTTGTAGAACTTCTGAGACTGCATGGTTTCTTGTGTCTTTGAATCTCTAGTATGGGAGTTTAATGCAAGTTAAACTGAAATTCCATTATAAGCTAAATATAAGGAAGAGTCTATATTACAGTGTGGCTTACAATTTAGACTGACCACCCTTGCTACCCTGTAGTGCTTTGTTTGTTTGTTTGCTTATTGTGCTATTAATGGGACTTGAACTCAGAGCCTGGGTACTGTCCCTTAGCATTCTTGCTCAAGGCTAGCACTCTCCCACTTGAGCCACAGCTCTAATTCTGGCTTTTGGGCAGATAATTGGAGATAGAAGTCTCATAGATTTTCCTGCTGGATGGCTTCAAGCCCCAACCTTCAGCCTTCTGAGTAGAAAGGATTAGAGGTGCGAGCCACTAGATCCCTATCTGTGGTTGCTTTATTGTGTGTGTCTCTGTGTATGTTTGTGTGTGTTTCAGACAAATTGCAAGACTGAGCCTACTTGGTTAAAAATTACCCAGGCTTGTACTATTTGTATCCATGCTCCAGCTACTAGCATGGATGGAAACAATAGTGGAACTGGTTAAGTACATACAAGTTACTAGGCAAAGATGTATATATTTTTATGCATGTTGAGGTAAATGTTAGGTTAAAGGATTTAAGGTATATATTTGTTTATATTGTAACTTTATATCCACATTTTCCCATCACCTATTATATTTTTAGACTTTTTTGTGGCATCATTTCCTACTAATAAATGTTGATTCACAATGAGATTGCTTAACAAATGTATGGATTGAAACTTATGCAAATTCCAAGTCTCTGAATGTGATTGGTAGTGTTAGTATCAAGAACCCAGGAACTGAACCCCCGTTATTTACACAGATGGCATTTTGCTATTATAAATATTTATGAACCACAGGTCACTGAAAATATAAATGAATTTTCCATCCGTTAAGGCCAGAACTATAAGGCAAATGAGAAACATTTTGAAAACAGGATTTTTTTTTTTTTGTATTTTTAATCAAAGCTTGACTCTATCATTGACCTTGCTCCTGGCAAGAATCTTGGGAATGAAAATCAGGTTCAGAGAATTGTCTAAAAACTTTAAAGCCACTAGGAAACATGGTCTGCTTAATTTCTGAAGTGATCGACAAAGGGGAAAGAGCTATTCCAGGATGTGGTCTCGACTGTAATGGTGAGTCACTGCCGGCAGCAGCTTTAATGATAGAGGGATCTATTTATTACTCTCTAAGTTTTGCACAATGAAGCCATGCAGAAATTATATAATTATTCCTCCTGGATGGATCTTCTTATTGGTTTGTAATTACAAAATATACTTGGAGTACTTTCCTATCCTGAAATTAAGTCTTCAAAATTGCATAAAGAATCATAAGGTTTGGTCTCAGTTTGTTTATCCTCTTTATATTTGATTTTACCAATTAATAGTGTAGCTTCCTAGGTGTTAAATGGTAACTTTGTTAGCTTTCGCATGGCTCAATGACTTAGACTAAGTTTAAATAAATCTTAAGCCTCTTATTTTCACAATGACATACTATATTTTTCTCTTGCTTATCACTGCTTCCTGTACAAATTATAAGCCTATTATTCCTAATATTCTATGTTTTCTATGTTTGATCTCTTCAATATTCTTTGCTACTTATAGCCATTGCTCATAAGTGATAGCTAACTCATCAAAGCTATTACTGATATTGGCTGCTTTCACTTTTATTTCTTTTCCAACCTTGCCCAGACTAACCACTTTGTTGAGTGAGTACCATGAGTTAGCCAATGGAAAAAAAAGAGAGATAAATGAACCCTCAATGCTTTCATGGTATAAGTGAGCACCAGTGCTCATATTTGTAATCCTTGTTACTTAGGATCCTGGGAATGGGAAAAAGTGTGGTTTGAGGCCAGCCTGGGAAGAAAAGTTGATTAGAAACCCTTCTCACCCTGTAGCTGAGCAGTGACACCTACCATCCCAGCAATGACAGGAAGCCTAAAATAGGTAAAGAGCCATCCAAGTAAGTATAGAGGAAGAAAAATCCCATGTCAAAAATAACCAACAGAAAATGGGGCTGAAGGTATGTCTCAACAATAAAATACCTACCTGGCACAAGGGCCTGCACACAAACCCAGTATCATTTAAAAACACAAAGAAGCATGACCTTATGGTTTACATAGCACCTATATGATTCTCATGCAGTTTATTAACTCCTGAGGATTCCTTGGAGGGATTACTAAGGCAATCTTCTTGTTTATAATCTTACAGAAAGCCAAAGCAATGCTTCAACATAATAAACTTAGAACCTTCTGATAAACTTATCACTTAAATTCTACATATTGTTATTGTTTAATGGGAAGTAATCATCGATAGTATGTAATGCCATACGTGCAGTATGCTCACAGCAGCTCCTTGAAGTAACGACACTTTATAGTGCAATTTACAAATGAAAAACAAAATGAAAAAAAAGTTTAGGGAAGGTATTTGCATATGCCAATTTTTTTATTAGTAAGCAGCAAGGGTGTCTGTAATGACACAAAAGAACATGTTCAGATTCTTTCACCAGTGCACATGATACTCAATAATGTATACTAAGAGAAGATACAATCCCTTTGTCTCACACCAACCCAACTCATAAGGCTTAAATCATTTTCATGTATCTTACTGACAGTGACCTTTCAATATGATAATCTCTTGTCACAAAGCAATCTATGTACAAGAAATTGCTAAACTCTATTTTGAACAGAAGGAAACTTGTGTCTATTAGTTATAGCACCATGAGTAAATTCAGTTTATAGTGAAACTATTATGCATTGCATTTCTGCTATATTTGTATTGCTGTATTAATCAAGTTTCTTAGTTTCAGACAACTTGAATCTCTTAAAAGGTTGATGAGCCTGGTGCCTGTGGCTCACACCTGTAATCCTAGCTACTCAGGAGGCTGAGATCTGAGGATCGCAGTTCACAGCCAGCCCAGGCAGGAAAGTCCGTGAAACTTATTTCCAATAAGCCACCAGAAAACTGGAAGTGGCACTATGGCTCAAGTGATAGAGTGCTAGCCTTGAGCTGAAGAGCTGAGGGACAATGCCCAGGCCCACAGTTCAAGTCCCAAGACTGACCAAATAAAAAAGTAGATGATTTTATTTAAGGATAGAGGACAGTTCATTTAATCACCAGGAACCCAGAACAAGGCTTAACAAGCAAGTAGCATCAAGGAAAGCAAGGCTGGTCCACAGCCAAGGTTTGTGGCTGCCACTGCTGCCACAGCTGCCCACACTGGACTCTGTTTCTGTTCTTGATGATAAGGCAATAATCAGCTGTATATGGCTCCTTTTCCAGTACCTAGTCCATTCCCTCCTTGCCTTCAGAGGCAAGGCTCCTGAGAAACCTGCATCAAGGCCATCGGTCTGTGTGGGGTGGGAATGGAAAACATGTAGATCTTCAGTGTACACTTGATGTATAGGTAAAAAAATTATTAAGATATCAGGACTTGCTTGAACACTTTCTCTAGTGTCAAAACATTCAGGGATATGTATGACTGACTTTACACCTGGGAAAATAAAATGTACTATTTATGTTGGATAAGCTGGCCACAAGGATACCAGAGTACTTGTGGTATGAACATGATATTATTATATAGTTTAAGGACTTAGTCTTCCCTAAGATTCATATGCTAGACAGGAACAGTGTGTTATCCCAAGCCCATCCTCTCTCTTTTGAGTCCTTAATATACTCTAGTGTTGATTGATGAAGTCTTCTTTCCAAACCACTGCATAAATTGAGGACACACGGAGACTTCCACATACTCTCAGCTACTAGCATCTGCCTTTAACTTCCTGCCTATGCTTAAATTAGCTGTGCTTCTTTCTAAAGCCAATTAAATAATACTAATACTAATAATGCTGTCTAGTAGAGTTAATGATATTGGTTTTGATGTGTGGTGGGTTGTTTTTCTCTGCCAGTATAGAAATCAAACCAGGAACAATGAGCATGGTTGTAGAGTTTATTTAGCAAAGAGAAAGTAAAGGCCACTCAGGAGAGTGAGCAGAGGGACCCAGAAACTTGTCCACAGTGTAGTTATCCCTCCCCTCTTTTCTTCCTTCCTTTAGACAATTTGTCAAATGTGGTTGACTTGTTTGAAACAAACAAGACCCTCCCCTGGACAGTAGCCATTTTGGTGATGGCTGGCAAGAGGGCTGGCCTGAGTTATGTCAGGACCCCAAACTCTCCCTGGGTGTTAGTTACTGGGTTGAGGTTTTTCAAGGCAGGATAAGCTGGCCTGAACCAGTTGGCTATGTTTTCCTTCCATTTATTAATGATAAATAATACTGTGCCAACTTCTGTATATGCATCATCCAACTTAATTTTCTCAGAAACATTTTCACTTCATAAAGAAACTAAACTTGGGAGAGTTAAGGAACTTCTCCAACATTCTACTACTACTAATATCTGATGGTAGATTAATTTTGCTTAACTTCAGATTTTATCCCAACTTCAGGTTGCGTTTTTAGTATACCCTGTTCTTTGACAGGTCTTTCATACCGAGTTCCTTAATGGTAGATAGCTTTATCCTATGGGGAAGCTAAATTGCTATTTTAGGTGGAACTAAGCTTTAAAATCCTGAATACTCATCTCTTGCCTTCAACTCCTGAACTGTGAGTATCCAAAAGTACTCCAAAAGAGTAATCCTTATTCTCTCAATGTTTTCCCTGTCTCTCTCATATATATATATATATATATATATATATATATATATATGCACATACATAAATAAGCAATTATTATCAACAACCTATGAATATATTTGGAATTGTACCTTAGTCTTTCCTATTTCAAGAAAGTGATAGTAAAATGGTTCCTCCACTGAGAAAACTTCTTGCTTTCCTTAAAGGCCACCCTTAGGGAACTTCTGTTTCATATCACAGAAGGTTTCTGTACCAATAACCAAACATTCTCATTTTCATTCTGTCATAATCTAAGTAAAGAACCTGTTGACTCATCCAGCCATTATTTCGTAGCTTTCTAATTTCCTTCTCATCCTTTTCACTCCAGCTATGTAGGCTTCCATGTTGTTCTTCAAATATACCACTTATTCCCACTCCTGCTCCAGTCCCATATCAACGTGGCCCATTCTCACACCTCTTCCAAGCCTAAGCACCAACTGTGTGTTTTCAGCAAAGCCAAGCTGTCTCCTTCTCTCTAATCTTACTCCATTAGTTTTTACTTTTCTCTGTAGTATTTATTATGTTCTAATTTACTATATAATTTACCTGTTTCCTTTTTGTCATCTTCTCCCTATATTAGCAAGTGAACACTTAATGCCATCTCATTTATGATCACTGACATATTGCACATGTGTTGAATAATCCTGGCACCTGTTAGGCTCTCAAAATATTTGTTGAATTGACATGAATCGTGGAAACACCCATGCTGGGACTCTAAGAGACTTGCTATAGACTGCATGGAGTAGTTCTCTAGAGCACTCTTAGAGCAGCATTGGATAGGCTCAATAAGAAGAGCTAAGTGGAATAGTTGCTTGCATGGAGCACAGCATAACAGCGAGTACCTTCTCATGCACTGCATCTCCTCAAAGCTAAATGTTTTTAGAGCACCTAATGGGAGATTCTAGACAGTAGACCATACATGGTATTTATTGCTTCCAAGGCCAGGAACAACTAAGCAGCTTTGTTTCTCTTCTTTGGTCACCTCTCTTTCTCAGTCACCTCTGTTTTCTGGCTCTCGATTTTCTTCCCCTTCATTTTATTTTCTTTCATCATTTTTTTTTACCCTCATCAGGCTCTGCTCTAGAGATCTGTGATTAATTAGAGTATATTCCTATAGATATTCTTTTATTGTACATCATTAAATTCCTAAAGCAAGTCTCCTTACTCAGGAAACAGGAAGAAAAGTTTCTTGATACAAACCTGGGTGATATCTCAATGGCGCAAAATGAATAAATGTCACCAGAAAGGATCAAGGGCCCTTGAATGTCTTCTTAAGAGCAATTTTACTGCCTTCATCAGGAATATCTTTCATACTTTTTTCTTCTAGACATAAAAATAAAGACCATTAATCCTAAAATCCCTTTCAACATTTACCCTAAAATGCTTAATATATCTGCAAATTTAGTCCATTGGATTAGGGTCAAAACTGTTCCTTCTTGATGGCTATGAGAAGCTATTAATTTTTGAAAGTCATAAGAGCTATTATTTGTGAGGTCATTACATTCATTGAATGTTCACTACAGCATTGTAGTGATCCTTGGACAGACAGAGAACAGATCCAGCTGTGATTGTTAATAGAATTTGGTCAAGATTTAATCACAGAAAGTAGAGGCAAAGTTGTAGGAACCAATAAGTGATGCTGAGCTGTCCAAAGGCTAATAGGAAGTGATTAGTACTGCTTGGCAGGGGGAACATGTGGGAAGACAGAGCCTACTGGGTGTAATGCAATAGCCCTAGACCTGCAGTACCATCCTTGAAAGAACAAGAAAACAGCTGTGCTGATTTATTTCTCCTCACGTCTGGCTCTCGGTTACTGCTATCTTTTATTGGATAAACTCAAACAAAAGCCAGAGGACAAGAGGATGATGATCAATCTCCCAGATCAAAGTATGAAGGATGGATTGAGGATAAGGAGTGAGAGAAGCAAATGGAGTATAATCATCACAGTTGTTTCAAGCATTTAATCCATTCATCCACCCAGCCATCTATTCTTTCTCCAAATTCTTTTGGTTTTGTGGCGGTAGGGTTTGAACTCAGGGCCTTGCCTTTATTAGGAATGCACTCTGTCCCTGAGCCATGCTTCTAGCCCCATCGTGCTGCTTATCTTACAGTACAGTATCAATTATATCCGCGTTCACACAATGAACTTGCTTATTTTAAGCAATCCATCTTAGCCAGGATGACAGAAAAGGGGAGTCTCGCAAATTTTTCTTTCCAGGCTGGCCTTGAATGGTGATCCTCCTAAGCTCAGCCTGCTAATTAAGTAGGATTACATGGATGAG
The DNA here is from genome assembly GCF_019054845.1 of Dipodomys spectabilis. Taxonomy (NCBI): domain Eukaryota; kingdom Metazoa; phylum Chordata; class Mammalia; order Rodentia; family Heteromyidae; genus Dipodomys; species Dipodomys spectabilis. Next base: position 37,041,735 of record NW_024870679.1, on the reverse strand, counting down.
CCACCAGAGCCCAATTTCTCTAAACTCCTTTGATGAGTAATTTCAAGCAATGGAATGGACAGGGAGTTTACCAAACACTTCTCTGCCACCCATTTGTATGGCTGGGAGCAAGACACATGAATTCTTTGAGACTTAGGTTCTTCATCAGAAAAGAAAAGTTGTGTCGTTTAATGACTCCAATTTTGTTGCTTTAATTACAGTAACCTTAAAAAAATAACAACCTAGGGGCTGGGAAGGTGGCTCAGTGGTAGAGCGCTCGCCTTGCATGCATGAGGCCCTGGGTTCGATTCCTCAGCACCACATAAGCAAAAAGAAAAAAGCCGGAAGTGGCGCTGTGGCTCAAGTGGTAGAGTGCTAGCCTTGAGCTGAAGAGCTGAGGGACAGCGCCCAGGCCCAGATTTCAGGCCCCCCAAAAATAACAACCTACACAGACAGTACTATTCCATAGATGACTCTAGCTTCTAGAGAAATCCTCTGAAGTTTGGTTTTCATGGATCCTGACTACACTTGAGTTCGCTCCCAGGAGTCTCTAGTGAAGTGAAAGTGGCCAGGTCACTCCAGGTCATCCGAACTCTCTAAATGTGTACGCATCTGTAATTGCTCTCCATACTGCATAGACAAAAGGGAAGGAGGAGCTCTTCTGATCATGTTTTCGGCAGCAATCAATGGCAACACATTGAGTGAATTTTCAGAATATAAGGAAAAAGAGAATGTTTACAGTTTCTTAATTAGTGGATTTTGGCTGCTTTGTGAAATCACTTTGTTTTCTCATACCTAAACTTATGAGATACCACCCTTTATGATCTTCTACTTCCAGATTTTACACTCATTCTCAAACTGTATAGCAGTTCTTTTTTTTTTTATAAAATTATAACCAAAATGAGGCCACAAAGTTGAAGAACATGTATGTCTTAAACTCCATACAGAATAATGGGTGTTATTTCTTCTACCATGACCCAGATAAGAAAAAATGAGATGAAAGTGCATTTTTACTTTATATGTGTGTGTTTGCATATATATCTATATATCTATATAGATATATATAGACATAAAACTTTGTGGTACTGGTATCTAGTATGTATAGCAGTCATATTTGTTCAATAATCTGGTGCTGTTGACTATGTTTGTCATGTCTCCAGTATGTACTTGATTTCTTAACATTATTTAAATACTAACTACTGTGAAGAATTCTCTTTGCATCCCATTGCATCTCATCTCATTGAGCCTTTTGGAAGGTCATTACACATATAATTCATACATTTTCTGGAAATAGCATTTGCAAAAAGTCTTAGAGATTGGATTTGTAAGGTAGAACTGCTCTTCCGGCAGTATAAAAGGCAAAGCCCAGAGGCTGAAAACTGAATTGTACATATGAAACTAGAGGAATACTGCTTAGTTGCTGGTTAAAATTATTTTATTAAAGCAATGCATGAAAAGGCAAAACTTGGGCTATGCTTCACTACCCAATGAGTGGGGTGTAGCTGCAACGTGGCTAATAAAGACTCCTTTGCCCTTTAAAAAAGAAAGAAAAGAAAAGAAAAAAAGAGAAAGGAAAAACTTGAAAGTATTTTGGGGCCAGGTCATTAAAAATGTTCATGGCTAAGAGGATGTATTGAGGTAAAAAAAGACTTAGAGGGATGTTGGTGATGGAGGGGGATTATATCAAAATGGGTTATAGAAAGAGTAAGCTGATAAGCTAATACCAGATAGATGATGAGAAAGGACTTAAAATCATGGAAAGAACTGAAGAAAACAGCATAATATTAACAAGGGTGGAATCCTTTCACAATTCCTGTGTCAGACTAATGGCTGAGAAGTCAGTGGGTTACTTCCCAGTGCCTTAAAGAAGCAGAAGAATTCAGAGCCCATCCAAAACAGCAGTTCTTACCTACCAGATTGGGGTTTAATTATTGGATTTTAATTGTAAGACTCACTATGTATTTCTGATAGAAAATCATGATATCATCGCAAGCTGAATAAATAATCTGTCTCCTCTGCCTTTTGACAGAAAAGTACAGGGTAAAAGATGTAAGATGAAAGATGAGGCCATACTTTGGCCTCACTGATTTCTTCTCCTTAATGGTCTCAGTTTTATATGCCAACAAGTTATGCTTTTGGTACATAATCAACCTTTCTATAATTTGCTCACTAATAGACCCCCAGCAAGCAACTTTTAATCCCTCATGAATCCCCGGAACATCTTTCCTACCCCTAAAAAATGCTACTTCTTGGAAGAAATCTGTTGTCAGATCTTTGTGTGTACATGATTCCAATCCTAGACTGCCAATACCTGAGAGCCAAGATGGCATTTATTCATCTAAGCAGTCTTAGCATGGGGCACACAACCCAGTAGAACTAAAGCAATGTTGGCTGAATGGTTGCACAGAATCAGAAGGCATAAACAGTAGCCTTTTTAAAGTCTGTTTTATCAGATTCCTGTTGCTGAGTTCCATTGTGTATTTCTTATAGGAAAAAAAATTCTATCATTACATTTACTAATTGCATTATTTCTGCCAATCACAGTCAATAGCATCAGGGTTTCTGTCTTTTCAAGCTGAATCAATAAATACAAATTACCTATAACATAGGGGCTCCAAATACACAGGGGTCCCACTATTGCATAATTCTATTACAGTGAACTTAGTCCTAAGTAACTTCTCAAATACTGACTCAGGAACTTTCAGTAGAAAGTTCTTCTAATACGGTTTTCCCTGGAGATTGGTTAAGTGGCAGGAGCAGAAGAATGGCAAAAGATTGGAAGTAGGAGCCAGTGGGCATGGCATGTAATATCTTACAATGTTAAGGCAACAGGTGGTTCACACAGCTCTGTTGGCTGCTCTCGGGAATGCATATTTTTATTAGGTGCCATCAGAGTTTCACAGCTGTTTACAAATCTAGACAATTAAGTCCTTGTAGAAAGAGATTTTATAAGTGATATATTTCACACATGTACTTTCCTAAACTGTATTTTCTGTAGTGATCCTGAGGTGTTCTTTCTCTGTTCTTCCTATGGTGTTAGAGATCAAGTCCTAGGGAAAATTAAATTCTGGGAAAATGTACAAAGCCCAGTGTCATGCTCTCCGCTTGTTATTTGGCCTACATTTACAATCTGTGCCCCATTTTCATGCTTCTAATAAACTTTTTAAAATGTTTTAATAATCACTTGGTCTGACAATGACATTTGAGGCTGTTTTATTTAAATTAATCAACACAGATATTAATTATTCAAATGAAACTACCTGATTAGAATCTTCTTGTCAAACAACTGCAAGAAGACCCTTGTTGAGAAAGGATTCTGTGTTATCTTTCAGGAAAACAGGATCATATAAAGTACAGACATAGAGCTGAGCCTTATCCTTAATAATAAAACCAGACAGTAAAAGCTATAAAACTTTTGGTCACTCAATCTGCAATAAGAAAAAAAATGATGGCTACACACTTTGTACAATTATTACCTTTGCCACATTTATAGTTTGTCATCCCTAAGATTTTTCCTATAATAGTCAGCATGACAGCTCATAAAATTAGAAGGGCCTGCTGTTTACCTACCAATGCATTAGGGAATGAGGGACTTGAGGAAAGTCCTAGGAAATGAGAAAGGCTACTTAATGAGTCAAGTAAAAAGAAAGATAGAAAGAAAGAGAAAGAAGGGTAGAGAGGATAGGAGAGAGGGAGAGAAGAAGGAAGAAAAGGAATTCTGAAAATGAAACATTCGGAGCTTGGAAGTGGTAGTGTGTGGGGTGTTAAATGAAAAAAAAAATCTCTCTGGAAGACTGGCTATTTTAGGCATTATTAGTAAAAAGAAAGCTGATTTGCTAAAAACAAAGATACCCTTTGGTCTACTCATACTTTAAAGCATTATAACTCTAGACTAATATTCAATACTTTTAAAAAATACTTTGCTTTGAGCCTTACCTCCTATCCATTAAAGTGAGAAAATATTTTATACATTCCAAGTTGTGTCTTCTTAAGTTCTAAGAGGTAAAATGGAGACACTCTGGAGCCTGATACATTAGCATCCTCTTAATGCAGTATGAAGTTGAGGGGCTTTTCATGTGGGTATTAGTTATCAAAGCTGATTATTAAAATTGCAAAGAAGCCTTGTAGGCTGCTTGCAGGCTAAGACAGATGATGACAGTGGAGCCTTTTGCACTGTAAACGAGAATGGATGTTCCCTTTTTAAGCCATTGCTCTTTCAGGTTTCTAAGTTAACATTTTATCCATGATATATCATTCCCCACTCACATTCTCAAACTATCTTTCCCTCTGTCACTCTTGGATTTACTGTGAGTGACCTGGCAAATTTTGAGCTTTAGAAAGGTATCTTAAGATTGTTGCTGAGAGCTTTCTGGTGATGGGTAATAGCACTGGAAGTGATGGTCCCTTGAAGGAGAATAAGTTGAATATGTTGCCAGAGCTCCAGAGAATGTCATGAAGCTGATATTTCCAATTAAGCTTTGGTGAGTTATGCCAAATGGGGTAAACAGGTGTGTTATTTTAACTGTCCTTAGTAATAACTACAGTAAAAGCAGTATTTATATAATATATATCAACAGATTTTGACTTTGATTAACTTAAGCAAAGAAGAATTTAGAGGAAAAAAAATGTTGGGAGCTACTATAATTCTCAGAAAACTAGAAAACCAGCTTTGGAAGTAGACAAAACCCAAAGCATCCCTAGAAATAAAGTCAGGATTTTGCAAACAGGTCTCCTGAATGTGAGTACCTTGGGAGTTCTTCCTTGGGAGTACCTTGGGAGTACCAAGGGGAGTTCTTCCCCTTGTAGGACCTTCCTCCCTCACGCAGGTTGGGAGGATGGGTCATATTGTTTGGCCTAACTGGGACATGTATTTGCTTATTCGTTGTATCGGCAAACATTAATAAGGAAAACAGAATTGTTTAACAGCTATTTCAGATAGTACTATAAGCATAAAATGAATTGTACATTCAGTGTTCATAAAAATGTAAAATATTTTCTACGTCAATCTTTGTAGCAGAAGTATGAAGGCAATGTTATAACAATTTTATAGATAGGAAATTAAGAATTCAGGTTAGTAGGTGAATTCTATCTAATCATATACCAATTGGCTCACAATAATATTCAAGACCAAATTTGTTACACACACACACACACACACACACACACACACTCACACACACACACTGTTTATATCAGTGCTGGGGCTTGAACTCTGGGGCTGGGCAATGTCTCTGAGCTTTCTTGCTCAAGGCAAACATTCTGCTACTTGAATGAATAGCTCCAACTCTGGGTTTTAGTGATTAATTGGAGATAAAAGTCTCATAAAATTTCCTGCCTAGGCTGGCTTGAACTATAATACCCAGATCTCAGCCTCCTGAGTAGCTTGTATTACAGGAATGAGCCAGCAACACCTAGCTTCTATTATATGTGTATATGTGTGTGTGTGTGTGTGTGTGTGTGTGTGTGTGTGTGTGTGTGTGTGTAGTTTCTCTTATTCCTGAATGCTTTCATTTACAAATATATAAATCTTGAGGAATTTTCTTCTGCTCTCAAATCTTTCTTTTCCTTTCCTCCCTCTTCTCTTCCCATTCTCTATCATTTTTACTTTACTCAGCCCTTCAGTTAACATTATCAGAAACACACCAAGTTCTTTTCCTCAAATAATTTGGAAGTTAACCTCAAGTCAAACAGAATTCAGGCACAGTCCAGTGACGGATTTCCTTCTCTCTCCATGTCTGAATGAATTGGGGTACATTTTGTTGGAATATGCTGGGTATTCCAAAATAGCAGATGCTTAAACAAGAAATTGAGTGTTCTCTCACATAAAAACCAAAGTGAGCCAGGCATGATGTGATTGTTTTGGAAAGTTGTCGGCAGCCTGACTTCCCTTTGTCTTTCTCATTACCTTATTAGCTTTGTCTTCCAACTTCAAAACTTCTGTATTAGTCATTATAATGACAAATTTGCTGCTTCGTTCAACATCCAAATCCCCAGGCTGGAATAAGGAGTAAAAGCAGATGAGCCATAAAAGTTTTCCCAGGTTCTCCATGGTCTTCTTAAGAAACATTCTAGCAAGTTCCTTCCCTAAAGCTTCTGCTTTTATTTCATTACCCAGAATTAGTCACAGGGCTAGACCTAATCCAAGTTTAACACAATCTCTTGCTTAACCTTTAATTGCCTTTAATTAATGAGGATATGAAATCCTTGGTATAGTTGTGAGAATTAGAGTAAGGGGCATGTGCCTCCTTACAAAAAGACCTTGCAAATAATAAGCATCTAGCAAAAGTTAATCCCTTTCTACAGTCTCCCTGAGGCCTGGAGTTCAAGATACTTGTGCTGTCATGTTTCCTGCTTCCTAACTTTTCTATGGACTTTTGTGACCTAAAACAGAAGAGAGGCACATTAAAATCAGTGAGTAGATTCTCCAAGCGTAAAGGTTGTATTAACTTTATGATGGCTATAAAACACCTTATCCAATCCTACATTTGTTCATAGATTAATGTGAATAATAATACCTACCTTATAGAATTGTATGAAAGTTATGGTATAATGTAGAAATGTCTCCAGTGCTGTTCCTGGTGGAGGAGAGATGCTGAAGAGATGAGACTTGTTCCTCTACCCATCTAAGAGACCCTTCTTTTAACCAAGAGTTTATTTAAGATGATTTCTGTTTTCCTAAAAGGCTATCAAGAGGAACTCCAACTTCTCTTCAATTCCTTTTTCTAGTAATTGCCATCATAAGTTCATGGCCTCCCACACTGTTTGCTCATATGACTTAATAAATCCCATAATATGAACTAACCTGTCTACCAAGTTGCTGGAATCTTAATATAGAAATCATCATGATTTTATCCATCCTTAATCTTTTAGTTTATGGTTCCATTTCCTTGCTCAAACTAATTTCTGGCCAACCTCTGAGCAAAACTTGGGTGTTCTTAAAAATTATCTCCTTTCATCAGGCACTGGTAGCTCACAAAAGCCATCAGTCCTCACCGAGGAATAGCTTTGGATAAATCGGACAAGGAAAAGAGAGGAATCAAGAATGGTGTTTCACTTGAGAAATGGGGTAGAAAACTGGGCCACTTACAGAGATAGGAAACACTGTAAAAGAATTAGAGTCAATTGAGAAGATGAGAAATTCTGTCTAATCACAAATGGTTGAGGATGCATATTAGATATCCATGTAGATATATTAGACATTCATACTGAGTAGGCATTGTATATAGGAGTCACTTTATACATGCCCAGTACCCCTAAGGGCTTCTAAGTTTGCAGGTCTGATAGACTGTGTAGATTAGGAACATCAGTTCAAAAGTAAAAAGATCTTTGCTTGAATCTAGGTTCTGCTATTTATCAGTTCTCTGTAGCAAGTTTCTTAGGTTGTACAGACTTCTGAATGTTTATTACTGTGAAGATTAAATAATTTCATCTTTATAAAGTGCTCACCAAGGTGGGTAAATAAATGTTGAGTACGCAATTATATATTAAGTATCACTTATTAAATAGCTGCACTGAAATGAGCCCTTTGTATAAACTGCTTGATCTAGTCCTCCTGAACTCCTAAAAGCAGCACTTTTAAGAATAGGTGAATAAAAACATAGCTCTATCTTTTGCTGTGCATACTTGCAGAAACTGCCCCATATTTACATACATATATATATATATATATATATACATATATATGACATTCCAATGAATCTAAAATGTGTTTATCTTCTTGTGATTCAGATTCATACCTCCAGCTGTATGCTGACAGCTCTTTTTTGATATATGTCATCAGAAACTTAATATGATATGATCTTTACCCCCGAACTCCATACTTTCTTCCTCTGATGACTTCTTCATGCCAGGTGATATTGTCTTGGGCCTTCTTGTCTGTTTGGTATTATACCTTGCTCAGGTATAACACCTTGTATTCATTATCGGGCCCTATTTTACTTGCACTTGCTTTATGAAGGCTTCTTGTGAAATAGCTTTGTATTGCCCCTGACATTATCTCCTTTTATTTCATTGCTGTTATCCTGGCCTACTTGTTGTTCGAATATGTCAGACATGTTATTGTCTTTATACTTTCTGTTTTCTCAACTTGATACCCAAATATCCAACCAATCTCCTGCTTTGCTAACTTGACCACCCTGTTTAAAATTAAAGCTTCCCTGTTTTTTTTGTGTGTGTGAAAATACTCTACAGAGGGGTTACAATTACATGGGCAAGATAATGAGTACATTTCTTATCAAGCATTGTAGCCTCCTCCTTTGTTTCCCTTTCCCATCCCTTCCCATCCTCCCCACCCCCAATCCTGCTATTCTTTTCCTGCTGTTCCCTTTCTTTTACTCCTTTTCCATTATTACCATGTTCCATCCAGAGACAACAAGACATCTATTTCTGTTCAAATGGTTTTCTCACTGAGCCTATTTTCTATGGAGGCAACTGTTTATCTCTTAAAGATCTCCTGGCCATCTCTCAGCAGATTTAGAACCTTGGATTAATTGTTGTTCTGTCTAGCTGCAATGTAAGTTACTAAACAATTAGGGATATATGAGTCTCAAGCAACAGGAATTTCAAGAGCAGATAGTCTTGGGCTCTTTTCATTACTCAGTGGTATCCCCAAAGATTCAAAATCATTTTAACCACCATTTGCCACCATTCTGGTACTCACCTTAAAACTGTAATATTGCTACTAACTATGTATCAATCCTCTATTCTAGGCAGAAAAAAAGAGAAAAGATTCTAAATAACAAAATTTGTTTTCTATTGGTTGAAGTGCCTGTAATGAGTAACTTTCAACTATATTTTAACCAATAACAATGGTAATTTCTATGGGATGGCCTAATATATAACATTTTTCCTGGAGACTTTGACCTACATCTCATTAGCTACAACTATGTCCCTAAAACACTCGAACTCAAGAAAATTAGGAGACAAAGACAGTGTGTGCCTTTGGGGAAGCTAACTCAATGACTGTTAGACACAGTTGGACTCCTCCTGAGTCACTAATCTTCCAGGAATCTGTTCCCACTCTTTCCCTGAAGACCTTTCAAGGTGATCACCACTCTTTCATAGACTGCTCTTCTTAACCCTGCTAAGTTTCTTCTGTATACTTCAGCAGTCTCTCTAGCACATTACCTCTTTGGGGGGGGGGGGGGTTGTTGGCAATATTGACAGATCTTAGAGAATTACATTTCAGAAAATAGGGAGAGACTGGCAAAATCCCACCCTATATCTACAGAAACCTGCCATCTTTGTCCTGTTGCTAATGTGTCCAGAAACCTGGAGAGCTAAACACTTGAATCTTTTCCTTATTCAATTTCATCATCACAGTAAGCTTGGCGCTTTCTCCTCTATCAAGATTTTGTCTATAAGGAAACTATCAGAGAGAAATTAAATGCAAGGATCTTTGGCTAGTAAATGGCAGAGCTTCTATTCAAACCCACATCTTCCTTAATACAAAGCTTCTGTCTGATTCATTACATTAACCTGCTTAGAGGAGGAAAAGAAAGAGCAAAAATGAGTAAACAGAGCTCCAGGAAAAAAGTACTGAATCAACTTAGTTAGAGGATAGAAAAACAATGGTGGCTCAGAAGTTTAGAAGGTCAAGCTCAGGTCATACCATTAGGACTCTTTTTTTAAATATATTTTTTATTGTAAAGATACTGTACAGAGGGGTTACAGAGCAAGGTAATGACTGTTGACTGTCAAGATCAGGCATTTGAATGGTGATGAATTAGAGGTTTTGATACAGAAGAGTAAAATGGTACTTTGTGTTTATGCTACTACTCAATGTTTTTTAAATTTTCTCTGAGCATCAAGCAAACATGATAATTATACTATAGGGATTTATGGGTGATTTGAGTGTTTTGTCTCATTTTCCATTATAGTATTTTCCTCTAAACTATTTCTGAGATGTAGTTTGTATCAGAAGAACTGCTTACTGTTTAAGAATAGACAATCGAGCCGGGTGCTGGTGGGTCATGCCTGTAATCCTAGCTACTCAGGGGGCTGAGAGCTGAGGATCACAGTTCAAAGCCAGCCTGGGCAGGAAAGTCCATGAGATTCTTATCTCCAATAAACCACCAGAAAACTAGAAGTGGTGCTGTGGCTCAAGTGGTAGAGTACTAGCCTTGAGCTGAAGAGCTGAGGGACAACACCCAGGCCCAGAGTTCAAGCCCTAGACTGACCAAAAAAAAAAAAAAGAAAAAAGAACAGACAATCAACTATCTCTGAATTCAATCTTTCTAGTAAGACTAAAACTTGTTGCTATTTACACTCAATAAGAAACTTGAGGATCTCTTGATTCTACATTTTAAAATAGTCTCTAAATTGTAAAAACAGCCCAGACAAAGACATGACTTATGGCTTGCTTGTCAGAGTAGAATCATAATATATTAGAGTAGCATTATTTTAATATTTGAAAGAATAGCAAGGAATTTTACTCACCTATAAAATTAAGATGCAGTATACAATAAACCAGGTGGACAGCTTAAGGTGGTTTTTATTCACCCAGTATGCAACATTATTGAGGTGGCACAGCAAATAGTACATCCACCTGTGAGTCAGATATATGTAGGTTAGAGACAGTGCTGAAAAGCTGTCTGTCCTTTTGATTACAGCAAGTAACATTTTGGCTAGGGTGGGTAATTTACCAGTAAGTTAAGATAATTGAGTATGAAAGAGGAAATCTATATTGAGAGAATTGGTATTGTGTAAGGTAGCTATTTCCAAAATAGGAGTTTCAGTAGAAGACAAATAGAAATTCACATTGGTTGGAAAGTAAGGTTTTTTTTTGGCTACTTCAAAACACTGTTCCCCTATTTCTCTTTTGAAAAGATTGCTCTGGGGGAGCACGAAAATGGTGGGACAAAGGGTAAACAAATACAGCAGTGATACTCACTAGACACTGTGTTGAAAATGAACTGTACAACTTGTGGGGGACGGAGGTCAGAAGAGAAAAACTGAGAAAATGTACTCACTCCCAGGATTACGTAACTAATCCTCTGCACATCACCTTTACAATAACAAAACAGAAAAGAAAAGGAAAATTGCTCTAAAGTTTGTCTTAGTCCTTTAAGATTTTCATATACCATGCAAAGGCTACATTCAAGTAAAAGGATTATCAGTTTACAAAGAATAGTGCAATCATGAAGCCATTTTCTAAACCTGCCTGCTTATTTTTTACCTTAGCCATGGGGCATAAAAATGGAAGACTGCCCAGCCTGATCAAGGGCAAGCTGTGGACCCCCACCCCCTTCCACCCCCCACCATAAGCATTTTGGGTACCAAATTACAGGAAGATCAAATTTCTAAAAACTATTGACAAATACCAACAAAGCCTAGAAACATTGCTTGATCTCTAATAGAATCATTTATTTTTGGAATGCTGATGTTTCTGAGACTCTTCGGTTGCTAAATCAATGCTAAGTGGTTTTGTAGAACCTGGATGCATTTTACATGAGATCATCACCAGAGCTGAGGTCACTGATGCACTAAAGTGGTGTACAGACACAGGAATAACCTAGAACTCAGTCTGAGGCCCTTTCTGGTAGCGTCTATAATTTCTAGCCTTTATCCTCTGATAGTTTCTGCTCCTCTTGAGGTGTCAGTGTACTGGCTTTGTCAGTGTCATGGCTTTGTCATTCCTCTAGTTCTCACTGATTGAATCACAGTCATTGGTGAATAGCTGATAAAAATAACCAAGGAAATACTTAAAGTTTTGGAAGATATTGAAGACATAGGAATGGCTGTGAGATATGAACAAAACTATGGAAGTTAAAGAATAACTTGCATTAAGTATTCCTGACATTTGAAAACGATGATGATTGGGAATTGACCATTGGTAGAGGCAAGATGTAGAATACTAGTTCATTTTATGAAAAGGATTTCCTGTAAAGAGCCATGGAACAAATCCTGACTAGACTATTTGGAGAAGAAAGCATCTATTGAGGAAATAGGAACAGCAATAAAATCAACTTTTAAAAGTTCCTTACAACACTTTTAGCCATTGCATTGAGTACTAACTATTCTTTTCCGGAGTTAAATATGTTTTTTTTATTTTTTGAATGTATTTTATTGTGTATATTTCAGTTTAAACATGATGATGTCATAGAATATATGACAGTAAAACAGATTATATAATATATATTAACATACCTATAATCTCACACAAATATTTTTTAGTGACAAGAGCAACTAATATCTACTTAACTAAAATCCCTGATGTAGAGTCATTTCAATAATTTTAATCCTTATGTTGTACCTCAGTTCTCTAGATTTCTTCATCCTATGTGTTTAGTATTTTGACCTCCTCATTTCTTTGCTATTCCTCCCATATGTTTAAGAACTCATTCCCTCTCCCCACCCCTTTTATCTCTCTCTCTAATAGAAATCTGCTTACATAATGACTTGAATTCAGTTTATGACATAAGGACTTGACGTAAGAAACATAGTTAAGACAATTTTTTTTGTCAGTCATGGGGCCTGAACTCTTGGCCTGGGCGCTGTCCTTCAGTTCTTCAGCTCAAAGCTAGCGCTCTACCACTTGAGCCACAGCACCACTTACAGCTTTTTCTGCTTATGTGGTGCTGAGGAATTGAACCCAGGGCCTCATGCATGCAAGGCAAGCACTCTACCACTGAGCCACCTTCCCAGCCCAGTTAAGACAGATTTATTTTAACCATTCATGATATAATTATTCTTCCTTTTTGTTCTATTTTGATTATACTTCTACTTTCTCTCCTTTGTTAATATGTTAGCTGTAAATCTTCATTTCTTTGTAAAGTTTAATGAATACTATAGTATGTGTAGCATAAACCTTTACCTTATTGAAAACTACCTGTATGCAATATTATTAACACTTCACATATAGTATAAAAATCTCACAATATTGTACTTTCATTTCTCCCTCCTTTGCTTATATGCACTTGTTTGTTTGTTTGTTTATTGTTATTGTGAAGGTGATGTACAGAAGTACATAAGTGATGTACATAAGTCAGAGAAAGAGTACATTTCTTTTGGAACAATATCACACCTTCCCTCACTCTCTCCCAGTTTTTCCCTGCTGTCCCCACCCACAAGTTGTATAGTTCATTTTCAATATGGTGTCTAGTGCATTCACTCTTTGTCCCCAGCATTTCTGTGCCCCCTCTTACCCTCCCAAAGACAGATTAAACAAGCAAACAGGACAAAATGAAAAGAAAAATATCAACAAAGAAGAAAAAACCTCTTGTTGTGATACATTTTATTTATGTATATGTCATGAACTTCACTATTCATTATTGTTATTTTTACTCCTTAGTCAATTATCTTTTAGAGGATTTTGCTTTTTTTTGCAATACTGGAGTTTGAATTCTAAGCCTTGTGCTTACTAGGGAGATGCTCTAGGCAGGAGCTATATCTTCAGCTCTGTCTGCACTTTGTTATTTATTTTTTTGAAATAAGGTCTCCATTTTTGTCTCAACACATATGTGGACAATATACTGCCCATTTTACCCTTCCAGTATTAACTGGGATGGCAGGTGCACACCATCATATATATCCAGTTTCCTTCCATTGACATAGAGTCTTGTGAACTTTTTTGCCTGGGTTGGTCTTGAACCACAATCCTCCCCTTCTCAGCATCCCAAGTAGCTAGGATTACAACTGTGAGACACTGGCATAAGCTACAGAGATTTTAATAAGAAGACAAGAATCCTTTGTATAGAACCAGATTTCCATCAGATGCCATTTTTCTTCTACATGAAAGATTTCTTTTTTTTTCTTTCTTTCTTTCTTTCTTTCTTTCTTTCTTTCTTTCTTTCTTTCTTTCTTTCTTTCTTTCTTTCTTTCTTTCTTTCTTTCTTTCTTTCTTTCTTTCTTTCTTTCTTTTTTTGTCGGTCGTGGGGCTTGAACTCTGGGCTTGGGCGCTGTCCGTGAGCTCTTCAGCTCAAGGCGAGTGCTCTACCACTTGAGCCACAGCACCACTTTCAGTTTTCTAGTGGTTTATTGGAGATAAGAGTCTCATGGACTTTCCTGCCCGGGCTGGCTTTGAACCGTAATCCTCAGATCTCAGCCTCCTGAGTAGCTAGGATTACAGGCATGAGCCACCAGCACCCAGCTGAAAGATTTCTTTGAACAGTTCTTATAGTGCAGGTTTGCTAGTGATGAGTTCATTAAACTTGCCCATGTCTGATAGAAGTATTTGTTTGGGGGTTGGCTTGCTTTAAATACAGATATTTACGATTTAATTGTTTGCTGATATGCAAGATGGAAAATGACTCCGGACAGAGCAAATGTACTATAGCAACACAGTCCATGCTTTCTGCTGAAGAGAAGAGCAGAATTCAGAACCTAGGGATTGATTTCAGATAAGACCTTAGAAACACATCTGTCCTAACAGCATACAAAAAAAATGATGTTTACAGATGATGGTTTTGTTAATGTAGCCACCCAATCAAACTGTGTTTAAATCCAGGATCTTCCATTAGATTGCTGAATTGAATGTCTGCAAGTTCTTTACAGCCTTTGACCTTTAATTTTCACATCCAGGAAAAACAAGTTCCTTTCTTCCTCAGAAAGTGATTAGAACAATGAAATGAGATAATGTTTTCCAAGTGCTTAACACAGTCTGGCACAATGAATGTGCTTAATGAGTTGAAGAAAAAAGAAAAGAAGAAGAAAGAAAGTGTAGCTTTTCTACACTTACTGCCTAAGTAAATGAGAAAAAGTCCTAGGATCTCATTATTCTACTTTCCTTTCCCTGTTTTCCTTTCTCTCCCCCTTTCTTCCTCCCCAAAGCACATATTTAAAATTGAAATGCCAGGTTGTCTGCAGGTGCAGTGCTCAAGACTGATAACATTTGGAGGCCAGATGTTAACTGATATAAACACTATTAACTGCTATGCAGACCGGAGGTTGAAGCATTGATTTTCAATTTTATGATTATTATTTGAGTTACTGTCCCTCCTTCCACCCCTTCTATTTCAACCAAAAAGGAGAAATATGGCCTCTTCATTCCCAAGAGAAGATAAATTATTTTTTAATACGAAATGTTAAAATGTTAAGTAATGGCATTTTCCAAACCCCAGTGTAGACCTCAACATTTCATCAAAGCTCTCTCTGAAAAGCCAATAACTTATGAAATTTGATGTGAAAACCAGTCGCTTTTTCTGAAATCAATCCAGAGTAATAATCACAGAAAACATTTCAAATCTGTGAGATGCTTCTACATCAACTGGTATTTTTAAATTTGAGTTTCCTTAGGGATGTTTTGAGATCTGTTCCCAAGTTCCAAGACACATAAATTCATTCTTTTCCCAAATGAAAAAATGTTGTCCAATACTAAATTTCTTATAAGATACTAAGGAGCATGAGATTTTTTTTTTTTTTGTCAGTCGTGGTGCCTGAACTCTGGTCCTGGGTGCTGTCCCTGAGCTCTTCAGCTCAAGGCTAGTGCTCTACCACTTCTGGCTTTTTCTGCTTATGTGGTGCTGAGGAATCAAACCCAGGGCCTTATGCATGCAAGGCAAGCATTCGACCACTGAGCCACCTTCCCAGCCCTGAGAAGTTTTTGAAAGACAAATAAGTGCAGCATAAAGCTGTAGTAAGATATTGTGACAAAAAGATGAGCCACTTAAATACTGAGTTGGGGAAGCAATTTTCAAGTACTTTTCTAGAAGGTACCTTACTTCAAGATTTAATCAAGGAGAAGAGGGGAAGCAGAGAAGAGGGCTACCATACAAAGAGCAGGGGAGAAAATGAGCAGAGAGACCTGCATTTAGTCATTCACTCAACAACTACTCACTCAACACTTGGTGAACTAGAAACTGTTAGAAGGCCAGAGGACATGCCAGTGGGGAACAAACACGCCATATGAAAACTCACTGAAATGGGAGATGATTTGTAATGAATCTGAAACAGAAGCTGGGCCACACTGAGAGGAGGGTAGTGTGGTACATGAGGTGCCAGAGTGGCAGGAACTATGCCATGTCCAGTGTGTACTTCCTTGGGAAGGAGTTTGATTTTATTCTAAGATGGCATGCTTTTATTCCTTAGTAAGACTGATCTTGCTATTCCATGAAGCAGGTCTTTGAGAGCCTTTGGGGTGAAGAATGGAAGCAGAGAAATTTATAGGGAGTTACTCTCGTTCAGATAAATATTTTAATGCCCCGAGGGCGGGGGGAGAGAAAGAGAGAGAGAATATAAAGTTTTGCTATATGGTGAATGACAATTAGGGGGTCTGCTGAAAATGAGAAAAGGTAAGTAACAACTAATTCTGCTTTAAAGAGGCCTTAATATTTGTTATCTAAATCAAACTCAATATCACTTGACCCAGTACTTTGGTTAAGGTGGGTATAGAAATGGAAATAGGAAAGAATCTGGGGACAGCACAACCTTTATCAGATTTCAACTTAATGACACCATCTAAAATGGTACCTCTGGGAATCAATCAATAGATAATCCAGACAATCATAAAAGGTGGTACTGTTGACTATGCAAACTAGAGAAGTATTTCTCCCTTTGTCTCTACAATACTGTTCTTTTGTCATTTCCTCATAGCATTTATCATTATCTGAAAGAGTCTTACTAGTTACCATGGTGGTTTATACCATAGTCTCATCTAGTCCCACGGTGGCCTTTTCTGTCTTGTACATTGCTGGATTTTCAGGTCAAGAACAGACTCTTGTTTCAGAGTGAATGCTTAAGAGGAGTGAGTGAATGATCATAACCATGAATACAAAACCACACTTGAGATCCTTTCCTAGTTACAACCTGTCCATCCGATGGCTAATCGGAGAGCCACCTTGAGAATATTCTATGCCACAGCTTTTATTTTGGTGGTGAAAGACAGATGCGGGTGAGGGGGGCAGGCCGGTACAGGGAGTCCCTGTTTGAACTTTGTTTCTCACAGAACAGGAAGTAGATGCAGATCCCCAGAGTCCCAGAGCTTGTCAGCATTCCAGCACCACCTCTGGTTAAGCTTTTGGGTGGAGAAATCAGTTTGGGATTACTGCCATGAATGTATTTTTTTTTTTAAACCCCTGGGAAGTAGAAAAAGCAAAGGACAGCTGCTTCGAGATTTCAGATGGGTTAAGCAGCAGAATTATCTTTCCTGATCTGTAGAAGGAAAAGCTGTAGTCTTTGAAACTATATTCTCAGGGAAGACTTGCAAAGATTCATTTGTGGCGGTGACCAAAGTTGATGTACTCACCTTCAGTCAGGTCCTGGATTCTCCATCACACTGCTTATGATTTTGCACAGTTAAGTCCTTTGTTAGAAATTAGGCCTGGCTAAGTCTGCAGCCATTAGTTACATAAAGATGGATTTCTATCACTAAGGGTAGGCATGCTTGTTCCTGCTCAGCTTCCCTTCTCCAGGGACCAGGTAGCTCAAGAAGATGTTGGTCAACTAAAATTCCTAAGTACATGAGTAAATGGTTGTTTGTAGTACAATTGAGGGGATGGTTTTCTGACAAATAGAACATTAAAGAAGCAATTTAATCATGAACACCCTCTCAACACACACATACACACACACACTTTATACACAAACATACACCATATTGTGAACACAACTGCCCTTATAAATTCTCATCCCTCCTGTGACAGTTCCTGGGTTCCTAGGTTTCTGCAAAGCAAGTGGTACAGAAGAGGCCAAAGAAGATCTGAAGATGGTAGCGGCTCCATTGGGAATCCCACTGTGAACTTCCCTTGCCAGAGATGAGTTTTGGTTTTTGGTTTTTGTTTTTCTGGTCCTGGGACTTAGAACTCAGGGCCTGGACACTGTCTCTGAGCCTTTCTGTACTCAAGACTAGCACTCTACCATTTGAGCCACAGTACCACTTCCAGCTTTTTTGAGTTGTTTATTGGAAATTAGAATTACACGGGGACTTCTCTACCCCGGTTGGCTTCGAACAATGATGCTCAGATCTCAGCCTCCTGAGTAGTTAGGATTACAGGTGTGAGTCACCTGTAAAACCAGAGGTTTTAAATCCAAATGAAGCTGGCTTTTCATGAGATAAGAAGAGGGAACCTGTGAGATCTTGCATTCCCACTACAATATAAATATATATATATATATATATATATATATGCTTATATATGTGTGTGTGTGTGTGTGTGTGTGTGTGTGTGTGTGTGTGTATGCTGATCTCCTGTTTTAAGGATGCTTATGAATGCTTATCTCCTGTTTTAAGGTCATGGTATGATGGAATAAGAGGGGTAACTAAACTGTGAAATATTCCAATAGGACAGATTCTGACATCAATAAAGGATCTTGTGTCTTGGAGTAAAGATGTGATTTAAAAGCAGGAAGCCCTTCTCAATACTCAACAGCTTAGATGAGGGTGGAAAAAGACACCTATAAAATTGATTCACAGGAAATTAAAGCAATGACACAACACAGTGATCTAAATTCCACCAACATCCCATGAGCTTGCACGTGCTGCCCTGAAATGACACTAAAAGAGATCCCGCAGACTGCCACTAGCCCATAACCAGAATCCCCATAGAGATAAAGGCAGAGCACTACAATGAGGTTGAGTGACACTTTCACCCCAGTTCCGTGTAGGAGATGGCAGTGGCTGAGAAAAGCAGAAGGATGGAAGAGTAAGAAAGAACCCACTGATCACAACAGAAGGAGTTTATGGGAAAAGGGAAAGAAGGAAGCCAGAGGTTAAGTAGAAAGTAAGCAAGCATGGGGGACTAAGATATAACCATTTAGAAGGCACTCACTGGAGGCTACTCAAACACTTCAAGTTGAACTTAGACCCGCACCTTGCTGAGGATCTTCCATCAGAGCAAGTTAACCTGTAGCTATGTTGCCATCTGCTGGTCAGAATGATACAACAAACATTAAGTTTTTTTCTTAATTTCATTTGATTTTTGCCACTTTTTCATTATTTTGTTTGCCATCTAGATTTTTTTAAATTAGCTCTGTTGTTTTTGTACATCTGATTTATTTCTGTTCCCTCTTTCTCCATTTCTTGCTAGATGCTCTTTCTCTTTTCTTGCTAACACTAGATCTGATGTGCCATATCCCTTTTCAATATTCAATTTAAATTTATACCTTCTCCTTCCTCTCCAGTCACTCTTTCCATCAACACATTTCCTCTGTTTACAAATTGAATAGCTCTCTTCTCTTGCCCCTCCTTCTACCTCTAATCCTCCATCCTTTCTTCTTTCCTTGAATTATTGTACACTTTTGTCATTCTTATTCAATATAGTACAGGCATTCCTAACCATAGAAGTGAGGCAGAAGAAACAAAGAGAAAGGAAGGAAAAAGGTCAAATTATCTCTAGTCATTTATAATATGATTTTGTACTTAAAAGGCCTTAAAGATTCCACCAAAAAACTCCTATATCTGATAAACACTTTTGACACGTAGCAGATTATAAAATAAATATTTTTTTAAAAACCAGTAGAATTTCCAAATATGAACAGACAGAAGGAAATAAGGAACTTAATCACATTGAAAATACTACCCACCCCCAATACCAAGATATAACTTTAACCAAAGAAGTAAAAGAAATTGACAATTGAAGCTATAAAACTTTGACAAAAGAAATCAAGGAAGACATTAGAAGAGGGAAAGTCCTTCCATGTTTAGTGATTGGCAGAATTAATAGTGGGAAAGTGGCCATACTACCAAGACAATCTAGTGATTTAATGCAATACCCTTTTAAAAGTCCTAATGTCATTCTTCAAGGAAATAAAAAAATGAATCGAAAAATTCCTATGGAAACATTAAAGAAAATGTGAATACCAAAAGTAATGTTGAGCAAAATTCACAATGCTGGGGGTATCACAATACCAGACTTCAAATTACACATATTTATATTTAATTGTATGTGCATATTGATTCAGATGTATGCATATATAACAATGTAATATATTGTTTAGGGGAACAAAGAGGAACAGGGAGAGGGAAAGAGAATGATAGAAAGTGAATAATATATGTTTATTGTGTCTGTGTTTGCATAAGGAATCTAAATGAAAGCTCTTGATCAATGGGATATAGAGAAGGTTGGGATTATTCTAATTAAAGGATTATTCTGAAGGAAAGATTGTTCTGATTAAAATATAATAGATGCACATGAGAGATACCAGAGTAAAACCCCTTGATATAGTACACATATACAAAAATGAAATACAAGAAAGTAAAACAAACTCTGTTGTATGTGCTGGGGTGGGGGAGGTGTTTCAAATGGAGATGGGTAAATGCATGTGAATATGATTGGTATGAATATATGAAAATAGAACATTGAAATCTATGGATGGGAAAAAATGAGAAGGTAACAGAGGTAATATTGAGGGGCACTGTATGTTTCTGAGGGTGTTGCAGTGAAATCATCCATATGGAGCTATTTATGCTAAAAATAATAGAATAAAAAGAGAATAAGAAAGAAAGGATAATGGAGTTGTGGAAAAAAGGAACTGGAATACAGGCATATTATATCACACATAGCTATTTAGGAGGTGGAGTCTGGAGATAGCAGCTAAGGTAAAGTTGGTGAGACCCTATCTTGAAAATCAAATAAAAGCAAATGAGCTTAAGGCAGACAGAGAACAGTGATAGAATGTTTGCCTAGTGCAAGGCTGTAGCAGTAGCAGGTGTGTGTGTGTGTATGTGTGTGTGTGTGTGTGTGTGTGTATGTGTGTGTGTGTGTGTGTGTATGTGTGTGTGTTGGTGTGTGTGTTGGTGTGTGTGTGTGCAGAGACAGGATTTAGGATTTCTTAAATGAAATTTGACAATTTAGGGTTTCCACTTTTCTCCTATTTAATAATAAGATGAAGATAATTAAGTGATGTGAGGTTTAAGTGATGCAGAAAATAGTCAACGCATCATCTTTAAGTAACACAAGTATAAAAGACAGTAAAGCTCTCTCCTGAAATAGCAATGAGAAACTCTGTTGACCTAGAGCATGTGTTCTTTGCAGTGGGACTTAGAACAAGCCATAAAGGTACAGCTAGAAAATGGCTGAGTGAAAGAAGAAAAGTCTCTACTAATTCAGAAATGAATTATTCCTGGATTCTGCTTCCTTGTTCTTTGTTACAGAAACTGAGGTTTATGTAGGTAATTGGGGATCAGGAAACAGCCACCCTGGAGATAATTCTAGGCAAGCCTGTGACCACCCAGCTTAGCTTGTACATCTGGAAGTAAAGCTTCTCTTAGTTTAATCAAAGGTTTCCTATGCACCGTGTGGTTCTGTTCTTTATCCCTGATTTTTCCTCCCAGGCTGATGAAGAACGTGTCAGTCATATTTCTCCCTCTAAGCCTGCTGCTCCGATGAGAGGCTACAGCACTTCAAAGCAGTGGCAGTACGCTGCCCTCTGCTGGCTCTCTCCTGTCACCAACACAGTGCTAGCTTTGCAAGGGTCATGGAAGCCACAAAGTCTAGAAGGCATGGGCAAAGGCTATCCTTTCTTTTATGTTAAAAAAAAAAAAAAAGATAAAAAGAAGGCAAGCTGAAATGGGTTCATAGGGCGATTCCTCTACTAGTGGCTGGTGTTTAGCTGTCAGAATTGTCATCATCTAGGCTACCATATCTCTAGGCAGGTTTGTTTTGCTTGGGCCGAGCACAGCTATGCTTTTCAAAAACTATTTTTAGGCCATTGCTTCACAATGCTGATCAAAGAAATTAAAGTCACATCTCTACAGACTCATTTGGAGGAAACACCAGACATCTGTGGTGGTGGGAGCTGAGGTGAAGGCTGGAGACATAAAGGGTTGAAGAGAAGGCAGATATCTCACAGCAACTTACATCATTCTTTAACTGGCTCCCTGGGCATTTTTGAAAGCTCTCTCTTTAGAAGGCTCTGTCCCAGATTCCTGGGATACACAAATGAATAATATAATAATATCTTGGGAAGCAGCTAAACAAGCGGGGAATTACAGAGAAGTCGAAAGCTAGAGTTTAATCTAACGTTGTCAGTATCTTCTGTACCCATGGTTTCAGTGGATGCAATCAAGCACAGATAGAAAATACGTGAAAAAATAATGGATCGGTACATACAGACCCTGTGCCCACTCTAGTTAAATATCTTTCCTTAAAGAATATAGCAGAGCAATATTTACCTTGAGTTGCTATTTATAGGAATATAGAAATGATTTAATATATGCAGGAGGTGATGTGTGGGGTGTATGCAAATGCTGAGTGATTTCATGTAAGGAGCTTGAGCATCTGCAGCTATGGATATGTAAGCATGTACTGGAACCAGACTCCTGCAAATACTGGGGGATAATTGCATGGTAAAAATGACATGGGGATGTGCCAAGGAGGATCATGTTTCTAAATACATCTGGAGAACCAGATGATCTGAGCTGAAGTTTGGAGATTATGGCTTAATAGCCACAGCACTGGGAAGGGCACTCCAGTTGCAGGGAGCATCATGGCACAAAATACAAAACAGGGCATCACTTGCTAACCTGGCCCCAGTGGGCTGGTAAAAAAGTACATATAAATCTAAAGTTTTAGACAACAAACCATCAATTCTATGCTCAGAGGTCAGTGGAGGCAAGGGGAGAAGCAGACAGATCCAAGCAGAGAAGCGGAATATAAAGTCTCAGAGGGCAGAGTAGAAGGAGGGGTCTCAGACCCAGAAGAAAGAATGCATGAACATTGCTTCAGTCTGCATATTGGATATGGGCTATTGCTTCCAGGCAGGTGTATGTCCCAGTCATAGTCAGAAATTTGCAAATGGCAATCTCTTGGTACCTGTATGAAATGTATATACAATGGCCAGAGGTAAGGGGGAAATGTTAAGAGAATTGTGGTTCAGCTGCTGGATGAACTGATAAGTACCCTCTGGAAAAATAATCATTTTAAAAAGCTTTAGGACATGGGAAAATCTTGTGATAATTCAAGATCCAAATATGTGGGAGAAAATGAAATCCAGATGGAAAAATACTAACAATAATGCTATTCTTTTCTACTTTGTATATATGTTATTGAACATCTTTATATTACTTTTATAATTACTTTTTTAATCTAAAGAAGCATAAAGATAAAATGTATACCCTGATAAGGCAGAGACAAAAATTATCCTAATTACCCTACCTAAATAATGACCCTCTTTATGTGGCCACTGTAGATTAACTTTCCTTCTGAATTGTATTTCAGTTTGTGTGGTATATTCAACTTGCTTGTTAAGCCTGTCTACAGCCTCCTCCTTACCCATACACCCGGCTCCCCCCTTGCTCCCTAGATGTGTGGGCAGTATTGTGATGTCTGCCTGTTAATTTTGCTGTGACTGGGGCTGGTGTCTGGTTGGTGATTCATGTTTGTTCCAAAGTTGTACATCTGTGTTGGTTGCTTTGAAACTGTGCCCCCAGGGAATATGAAAGGCCATTTGTCTGAGACTGCTTCTTTGCATCAGAGAATTCTCCCCTGTCTTCTTCTAAATTCCATCAAGCTCTCTTGTGAGTATAGCACTGAAGAAAGAAAAAAAATCAAAGACAAATATATAAAGAGAGTCTGGGTGTCAGCTATGCTGACACTAGTGAATATCTTGGATATTAAAACTAGGAACAGAATGCCCTCTGAACCTCAATTTTAGACTAGAGTTTTGTGGACTTACCCTCTGCCCACTAGGAATGCTTCTAGAAGAAAAGAGGGCAAAGTGAGCTCTGATGGTACACCCAAGGGAAAAAGTTCTGAGAGCTGGGTGGGCATATCCACTTGGCACCTCTTCTAAGATGTTAGTACAGATACACACAGCAGTGATATTCATAACATTTAATGACTAGTACCACATGAACCAAGTAAATGGACTCAGGCCATCATGCTGGAGCTCAAGATCCCCTGTTGTTCCAAACACCAAACCTTTAGTTACTGGCTCACCATGAAGTTCATCCCATCCTGGAGGGCCTGGGGCAGCGGCTGGATGCCAATGACTTAAAAAATATTTTGTTGCTTTAATATCCAAAAGTCTGTACAGAATCAAACCAGATACAAGAATACCCAAGAACTTTCAAAGCTTGTGATCACTGTTAGAGTTTGAGTAATCCCACTTGCACCTTTTAAGAACTTGCACTCCGTGTCCTTAAAAAGGGTTCAGAGACAGCATCTGGACCTACCGGCTCTACAAGATTCAGGTGGCATGAAAGAAATCTTCTCCACAAACGTTCTCTTCATTTTGCTCTACAACTAATACAAATCTCACCCAAGGGAAGGTTGTAGTTTGTTTCATTATGTTTTTATCTGCTGTAATGTATGTGGCTTACAACATAACTCTACCTCCAGCAAGCTTATGAGACATCGCTTTGGCTGTCTGTCTGCAACCTTTTAAGAGCCTATCCCATGTCATTGGCTTGCTGAGGAAATTCATAGGTGGCAAATTGAAAACCCAAATACCTATTGGGTTGCTGTAGCTTTTTCTTGTCCTTTAACCCAGTGAGTCTCTGGATCTAGACAGTGAAAGGAACTCACAGTTCATTGTCCAATGGATCCTACTGGAACTGTGTGATTACCAAAGTCTCAGGTTATGAAGAATTGTGTTGGAAGACTCAGGTCTTCCAAGACTCCGTCTACAGTTGTTCCCCTTCCCTGCATCCTCATTTTGTGCAGTTTTGGTTACCTGTGGTCAACTGTGGTTCAACAATGCTGTGGAAAATTCCAGAAATAAGGAATTCATAAGTTTTAAATAACTTATCATAGTATATTTTATAATTGTTATGAGTTGCTTATCTCTTACCATGTCGAACTTACAAATTAAACTTATCACCAGAATATATGTACAGGAATAAAGTACAATATATGGAGATCTGGAATCGTCTACCTGTTTTTGTAGATGGGAGTTTTCAGTACATCTCCTGCATCATATAAAGGGGTAGTAAAACTATTCTTATGGCCTGTTACTTTAATAATCAGGGTCTATTCATCTCCTAAACCTTGTTTACCAAAATTGAAGAGTGGGATAGAAGTAGGATAGAATTATATATTTTACAGAATTGTTAGGGTCAGATGAAATAATATGTCAGAAAATACCTTGTCAACATGTGTGTGTGGTGTGTATACATATATATAGGTATATATATGTATATATGTGTATACATGTATACATATATATCTATACATATATGTATATATACGTATATATATCTACATATATATACCTATATATGTGTATCTGTTTTCCCTTTATATATATATATATATATATATATATATATGCTCTGTTTTCTCTCTTTTCTTTCTCTCTCTTTCTCTTTCTATATAATCAAAATATATCTGAAGAGAACATCATTGTTAGAATTAGTGGAAGAAAAGAACCAAGAACTTAAGTTATGGCAGATGTGTGAGTATAAGAGAAGCCAACTATTATGGTCTAACTTGGGGGAAAAGGGTATCCTTGCCTAATACCCCTTTCACGTTGTAAAGCTTCAGCTAGAAAGTGGTGGGTGTTCTAGAGAAAGGTTGTTACTATCATTTGAGGGTAAGTGAAGTTGTATGTATAGGAAAACGTATATGGACAAATGTGAGAAGAACACAATACTTAGTATGGGAGAGAGAAAATGTACCAAAATCTCCAGTGCTTTTGTTTGTGTGTTCATTGATCCCAGCTGGTTCAAATAATGCTGGGCTTGATAGCACTTCCCAGAGCTGTGAGGACTGATCAGAAATCTCACTGATCTCACTGTGGAGCTAGTGAAGTTATCGTTCTCTACAGCCAAGCTCTATAGAAATTTGGTGTTACTAGATTAAATCATTTCTGTGGTTAAACTTTAATATGAATATTAAGTCTTAGGTCAGACTTCTCATCTACTCAGACAGCATATATATATATATATATATATATATATATATATATACACATATATATACCTATATATGTGTATCTGCTTTCCCTTTATATATATATATATATATATATATATATATATGCTCTGTTTTCTCTCTTTTCTTTCTCTCTCTTTCTCTTTCTATATAATCAAAATATATCTGAAGAGAACATCATTGTTAGAATTAGTGGAAGAAAAGAACCAAGAACTTAAGTTATGGCAGATGTGTGAGTATAAGAGAAGCCAACTATTATGGTCTAACTTGGGGGAAAAGGGTATCCTTGCCTAATATCCTTGCCTAATATATATATATATATATATTCAGAATAACCATTTGTTCCCAAAACACTTAGAAATGTGAGTATTGTATCTTTAATGAAACCATATTTATTTGTGGCAAAAAAAATCCTTGCAGTTAGGAATACTCATTCCCATGATATTTCAGTTTTTGACTGTAATATGCGAGATGCCCTCTCTGGAGATACTATCACCAAACTATTTTGCTCTTGGCTCCAATTCTGAACTTGTCAAATACGCTCTTGCTAATCTTGGTGTTTGTTCCTGGCACTAAATTCTGGCTTTGCTAATGGTAGGCTCAAATAAATGTCTGAACAGTCTCTGTAAGACATAGTTTCCCATTACAAAATGGAAATTATAATGACTATAACGCAGAGCCATTTTGAGAATGAAAACTTTCTGTAAAGTGTAAAGCTTTATTATATATTCCTGGTACAAAGTTTGCCATATATAGGTCCTTGATGCGTATTAGATGTCTTCCACCTGTGATTCTCATGTGACCAGAGTTCTCTGCTTTCTCTTCAAGCTTTGATGTGGAAAATGGCCCTTCACCAGGTCGGAGCCCACTGGATCCCCAGGCCAGTTCGTCTTCTGGACTGGTGCTTCATGCCACCTTCCCCGGCCACAGCCAGCGCAGAGAGTCTTTTCTCTACAGATCAGACAGCGACTATGACTTGTCACCAAAGGCAATGTCGAGAAACTCATCACTTCCAAGCGAGCAGTGAGTACAACTCTTCTTGTCTAACTGCTAAATCTCATACTTTCTTCACATTTAACCCTGTCACAGCAAGATCAATGGCTCTCCTTTAAGGGAATAGGAAAGAGAAAAGTAAACAGAAACAGAGTTAACAAAAATGGCCATCTTACGAACATTACTGTTCTATAGCATGTGGCTTTGTAGCTTGGATTTTATCCAAGAGGGCTAACTGAGCACAATGCTCAGTTCACATCTGTTATTGATATTATAAAAAAATTCATTGGGCTTCATTTCTTAAACTGCTGAATCATTTATAGGATGGAAACCTGAACATATTTTGCAGGTCACATTTGAAATTTTGGCTGCACATGCATTTTGTATGATGCTACACCAGAGAATGGTAGTTGGTTATCAGCATTTGTCCCCACTTGGATATTTAACTGAGGTGTTATTCAGTATGAACCTGTGTATCTTCTTGAGGACATTCACACAACAGTCCCTTGTTTTCCTGGATTCTTGATGAGACACAACAACATATACTCCTTTGCCCTGGGTAGCACAGATAATGTTTTTGTTTTGCTGCTATTAAATGTAGGTTGCTAACAATTACTGGATTGCCTATTTATTAAATTCTGAAACTAAATAAAATTGGATGCTGAAATCTATGCTTTAAAAGGTTTCCAGGCACACATACAAGTGTTTTTAACATCATATGTTGTAAAAAATATCAGTAACTACTTAACGTCTACAGCCTGGAAAATTCCACAGGATTCTCTTCCTCTGTTAGAAAGAAAGCCACAAAGGTCTGCCTTCTTGTGAAGGGGCAGAGGGCATTTTAAAGCTAGCAGCAAGAAAATATTGCCCAGGATATTTCTGCCAGAAAAATTTAATGGAACTACCCCAGATGTATTTTAATCATTGTGAGGACCAAAGTTCATTTTTTGTAAACTCATTTGAAAGAACTGAAACTCTCTGATATACCATGCAATATGCTAGGTTCTATGGATGACATACAAAACCATAGAAAAATAACAGATGAGTCTAAAACAGATTTCATACCCCCAAAGTTTCTAGTCTATGGGAGAGTACAGCTAAACATACACACACATACACACAGAACCACAGAGTGGATGTGAATCATGAGACCATATTCCCTTACATCAGTTATCTCTGTTAATTGTCATAGAAATCCTGTCCAGTAGGGTTCACTATTTACCCCACTCTTTAGATGACTCTGAGACATTGAGAGACTGGCTTCTATCTCATAACTAAAGATCATGCTATATCCCATGTTGTAGCTAAGGATGATTGTGTTAGTCAGTTTTCTGTTGTTATAGCAAAATATATAGGACTATGTACTTGATAATTAAAGAGGTTTATTTGGTGATTTCAGTGGTTGGAGGGTCAAAGATCATGGCTCTTCTCTCTGCCTACATTTATACATAGCAAAAAAATAGAAAAGGAATTAGCCATGCGCAGAAGGGCAAAGTGAACTAGATGATATTGCCTTATAACAACTCACTAAAATGATAACTAACTCCCGTTAAAAGATCTAAATTAATCTTTTCTGAGCAAAATGCTTCCAATGACCTAACTACCTGGCACTAGGCTCCACCCCTTAAAATTCCCATCATCTCCCAACATCACCACATTAAGGACCAAATTTATAACACATGGATCTTTCCTTGGAGGACACAATAAATCCAGATCCAAACCATAGTGACGAGCATATTCAAAACATTTGCATTTCTCTTTGTTTATATTCTTCTAACTGTGAATAGCATTGGTATGACCAGGCTGGAAACAAACCAATGCAGAGTAAGGGCTACCTAAGGCTAGAGGAGAAGTAAGCATATTGAGTTGGCTTGACTATCATTCTAATTCTTTCCTCTACCAAGATAAAAACATAAAAGCTTTCTAGAGTTCACCATGAAGGAATGTAGGAAATTTGGTGAGCTCAAAATAATTGAGCTTCATTCACATGGTAATTTGCAGACAAAAGACTAGCTTTAGAAGTGAGTCATTCTCCAAATTAATTCTCATTTCAGCTACTAATTCTCCAAGCTCATTCTAAACAGCTTGATGAATCTCCAGATTCTTCAGATCCTTTGAAGGAGACTTTGAGCAGATTCCAGAGCAAACTTTGTTGTTTCTTGACTTGGAATCAAAGGTTTGTAGAGATTTTAAACATAAAGAGAATTTAGAGATTACAATGTATACCTGATGAGAGATGTAGTTTTGCGTGTTATATGCTGAACCTCTGATACTACTAACTTCTCTCTTTGCAATTTACTGACCAGAAAATATTTCTCTCTTCTAACATTAAGACCTATTGAATGTCACCAACTTATACTTAGGAAAGTAAGAATGAATATATAACTTACCTAGTATTGTGAAGAGAAAGAATTTTTAAATAAGAAGGAAAATCCTACTCCTATAAAAATAAAAGAGAGTCTTGCCCAAGAATACAAAATGGGCAATGTAATATTACACTATGTTGATAACAGAATATATTAAAATATTTGTGAATAAAAATAGCACAAGCTTGCGCTTTGAAAACATTTTACATTACAATATAAACTTTCATGCTTGCCAGCTTAGAAATGTATATTTACCAATATGAAAGAAAACAGAATCATCTGGTATTTCATTTCATCAGGACTATGTCAGAAAATCCAGTTCCACACATACATCTGGATCTAAGCTGAAGTAATATTTATGAAGCTCTTTCACCCTAAAAAGCTCAGGATAAACCAAAACAGAGAACAAAAACGTCCTAAGCACCCCACTTCTTCATCTGCCTTCTTCCAATAGATCTAGGGAGATGACGCGTCAGTCTTGAAACCTCTAGTTACATGAATTTCCCTGCTAAGAAATCCCTCAGACAAGCCGCCACCAGTGACTTATGCCTGTAATCCTAACTACTCAGGAGGCTGAGATCTGAGGATCAAGGTTCAAAGTCAGCCTGGCAGAAAAGTCCATGAGACTCTTATCTCCAATAAACCACTAGAAAACTGTAAGTGGAGCTGTGGCTCAAGTGGTAGAGTGCTAGCCTTGAGCTGAAGAGCACAGGGACAGTGCCCAAGGCCAGAGTTCAAGCCCCATGACCAACAAAAATAAGAGAAAAAAGAAAGAAAGAAATCCCTCAGACTCAACACACAACTGTAATGCATTTATATAATAAGTGGGAGCCTTCATATAATTCTGCTATACTAAATCCTAATAATAGAAAGAAACATTGGTTTTTAAGCATTTCTTGTCCAAATTCTCTCAGAAAAATGGGAGAAAATTATAGGTGGGGAGACTAGGCAAAGGGTATTAATTGGGGGGAAAAAGATTGAAAGATTGAAAATGGCGTTAACTTTAACAACAAAGGAGAGGTAGAAGTAAAGACTTCTAGTAAAGAAAAACAAAGTCTTCACAGAGTCCCCAAAGAAACATCAGACGCTTTCCTGGAGGTGGCAATAATCTGTTTGTGCTATTCTGTTTTTGGATTATAGTCAACTCTATTGTAACCCCATCTCAGGTTGAGGTACACATTTTACAGCAGAGTATTAAAGTATTGGAAATTGACAAGGGTAATTTTATTGCTCAAAGTGTTGCAAGAACTGCTCTGTATAAGAATCAGCTTTGATTATGGACCTACCAAGCCACAGAGCAGTAGCCACCATGTTTTTTCCATATGGTCACATCATTTGCAAAGCCTTCCACAGACAGTTTTTGAATGCTAACATTTACATGGAGACTAAGAGGTTTCCAGAAAGGGTTGTCAGGGGAAATGAGACCTAAGGACCAATATAAAAAAAGTACAAATAAGAGTTCACTCAAATTTAAGACCTGTTTATTAATTGACTACCAAAAAGTACTCTGACTTATATCCATTCCTCTTACTAGTACTATAAAAGTTAAACACATTGGATCTTTTTATGATCTAAATTCTCTGTCAGGAAAACCACACAGTTCTCAAATATGCAATATTTAAAGTACTTTCCATATATCAATTCATCTAATCTTTATATCCTCAGGGTGGTAAGTACTATACTCTCCTTTAAAGAAGAGGGCATTAGGGAAACAGAGTTTGAACTCAAAGAGTACAAGCAGATAAGCTTTTGAGAATATCCAGTATATCAATTCTGCATGGGGCTGAAAAATAAAAATAATGATGTTATTTTCTGCTTGTCTGCCTTTCCAGCTCCTAAAAGGATCATATTCGTTTTATCTTTTAATAAGGATTCATCTAAGTAGGTACTTGACTGTGCCTTCAAAGGAGCTAAAGATTTGGCAAGTCAGTAAGTGGTTTTAATAGGGGCAGAAAGGTACATAAGAGGGAAGGCCAGTGTGATAACTAACTCTCTAGTTCTGGCTGGCACTGTGGGAGGCCCTGCTCAGTATGGCTGAAACAGCCAACATGAGGGTTAGGGAAGTGGTGAAAGAGAAGAAACAAGAACCTTGTCATTAAAGGCCCAGGAATTGTTCTTTATGCTGAACACAAACTGTGGGGAGCTAGTACAGGCCTTAATTTTAGGAAGGAAGATACATGATCAGATGTTTGTTTGTGACAGATGGCTCTAATTGCAGTGTGAAGTAAGATTTGGAGAATGGAAAAGCTTAAAGAACCAGATGGGAGGCTGCTTTGGTAATACATATAATAGACGATGGCAAGCCACATCTGAGTAGGTTTAGTGGGAGATTCATAAATATTTGCCAAATCAACAGGGGTTGGTGGTTAATGTGAAGTAAGGAAGAGGGAAGTTTCAAGCTTGGCCAATAAGATAGGCAATTGCATCATTTCCCTGAGATCAGGAACTTGCTTTCATCACATGAAATAATGTCTGTGGAAGCACTATGTAAACTAGTGTGCAATGGAAGGTGAATTTATTAGACTACAATAGAGGAAGGCATTGACAACTTAAGTACACTCTGAACAGCTGGGAAGAAAGGCATTCAGCTCTTTCATTTTAATAACAAAGATAACTCCTTCTAATATGAATAGCTTTTTTTGTTGATCCTGAGGTTTGAACTCAGGGCCTGGACCCTGTCCCTGAGCCTCTTTCTGCCCAAGGCTAGCACTCTACCACTTGAGCCACAATGCCACTTCAGGCTTTTTCTGAGTGATTTATTGGAAATAAGAGTCTCATGGACTTCTCTGTCCCAGCTGGCTTTGAACCACAATCCTCAGATCTCAGTCTTCTGAGTAAATAGGATTACAGGCATGAGCCACTGGCACCTGCTAAGAATAACTTTCACTAAATAAATGTTTTATGAAACAAAAACTTATTTAAAATTGTACAATAGCTCATTATAGGAACCCCATTTTACAGATGCAGAAATCAAGATATGGAAAGATTGCCTAATAACTTGCCTAATAACTCACAACTAATAATACTGCAGTTGACAACAAATTGATACTGTCCAATATCTGTCCACTAGTGTCCATCACTATATAAGACAGACTAAAATCAATTACAAGGGAGCCCATGTACAATTCTGCGTTTAAAGAGGAAACAGTGAAGTGAAATTTATTAATAGAGTTCAGACTCTAATCGTTAGAAGCAGAATGTTTTGCTTTCTAGATAACTATATCATTTTCTAATTCACACCTACACCTCAATTCCAAGAGTCCAAGACTCAGTTCTATGACTAGTATTCTCAGTTCTACTCTATATTCATCCTGTAATGCACTGCTTTGGTCACTAGAGGGTACTCGTGCAATAGTTGTGCGTATCTAGCCTGGTTCCTGAATTGTTTTTAGTCGTTTAGGAAATTATGATAAATTCATCCGTTATTTATTTTATTGGTTCTGGTCCTGGGTCTTGAACACAGGTCCTGGGCACTGTCCCTGAGCTTCTTTTTTTCAAGGCTAGCACTCTACCACTTTTGCCACAGCTCCATGTCTAGCTGATTTTTGGGTTTTTTTTGTTTGTTTGTTTTGTTTTTTAAAAGCAGAGATAAGAGTCTCATATACTTTTCTGCCTGGGCTAGCTTTGAACCATGATCCTCATATCTCAGCATCCTGAATAGACTATTTAAAATTTAATAGGAAGTATATAGGAAAAAAGTCATGAGGACAAATAAGAAAGCAAGAAGATGTTGGAGAAGTTTTAAGGTGCTGTTGAGTTCTTGGGGTACATGCTGAAAGTAAGATAACCATTGGTATCTAGATGGAGACATCAAGCATGAAGCATGAAATAAGGGCATTCAAGCTATAGATTTAGGAGATGGTTAAGGCAATGATAGCAGATAGATTCCTAAGGTGGTGGTATGAATAGATATTGACTCCAAGCTTAGGATTCTTGGGAGAGAAGAAGAAATTATATTAATAATCTATGGTTTTTTAATTTCTCATTCTATATTTATATCTAAATTTATAGTTCTTTTTTTAAAAAAATGCTTTTCAGTGGTCAGGGACTAGAGGAAGAAACGCTTATCCCTAAGAGAAATGTTCATATTACCTGAACTGTAAAATGGCAACCTCTCTGAACAACCCTTTTGTACAGCAATAAAAGTATATTAAAAATACTTTTCACTCTCACATTTTGTTTTAATTTGAGGGATTCTGTACAATTCTGTACAATTTGATATGACAGCTGTGCAAGATCATAAAATGAGAAGCATGGTATTTATAAGCACAGATTTGGGGAATCAGATAGTTCTTCCACACACTTATGGGGTGCTAGCTAAGCAACTGTTTAGTGGCACTGCATCCTGATGTCACGTCAAACATGGAAATGGGACGAGTACTTGCCTCTTAAGTTTGTTACAAAAGTTAAGTAAGATAATGCACATAAAAAGGCCTGACGCGAATAATCACTCATGGAGATTGTGTAATTACTCTTTGGGTCATTTTGTAATTGTTCTTTGTGTGTTGGTGTGTGGTGTGGTGTGGTGTGGTGTGTGTGTGTGTGTGTGTGTGTGTGTGTGTGTGTGTGTGTGTGTGTGTGTGTGTGTGTGATATAAAGTGAATACACAGAACATTTCTAGTTAACCTTGATGAGACTTCTAGCTAAAGACAAAGGAGGAAAGTAGCATATGAAATAGAATACCATGTTAAAAGTGTATGCTACAGAGGCCCAGGTGGATGTATATGCTGTTCAGCTCTGGATCCTCAGCTCTCATCAGGTCCTGGTACCAGGCAGATTGCTGTCATGTAGCTGCTGAATCAGGTGTTGTCTTTGTTTGGTGCTAGTGAGGACAGAGGAGTTTAGAATAGACAATCAGGGGAGCTTAGCATCACCAGCTCCTGTGCTGCTATCCACATCATAACAGTGAATTGGTCTGAGTTTGTGACTGCAGCCCAGGCCAGCATATCTTTTTATAGCTTTAAAACCTTGCTAAGGAATGTTATGTTGATTTATTAAGAATGAGTGCCAGAGAGATAATATAGTCTTAAAAATTGCAATACATTAAGGATGGCATAATTAAGTTTTGTCCCAAATGAAGGACAATGTTATGATTTTTGTAGGTTTGGTCTGACCCATTAAAACCTTTTCCTTGGGTATTTTTAAGGAAAAAAAAGTATATTAAAAACCAAAAATGTAATGGGATTCCCAGAGAGGAATTTCTGTTTAAATGCCGTTAAAGCTGTGGTTCAAATCAACAAAAGCCAGGAAATTCAAAGTTAACCTTTATCCAGCCTGTTATACCTTTTTTCCGACACTGTGTGTCTGTGAAGAACAGCTCCCTCTTTGAATTTCCTGGCTTTAGTAACCAAAATCCACAAGTTGCTTTGAATTACAGTACTCTGGGCTGCTATTCAATGGAACTATACCCTGAGGATACATGCTTACTTGCAAAGGCTTATATGTGGAATCCCTGTAAATCTAGAATCCATGAACCTCCTGATTGATACATGGGGGGGGAGGGCGGGTGGTGGTGGTGGTGGTGGTGGTGGTGGTGGTGGTGGTGGTGTGTGTGTGTGTGTGTGTGTGTGTGTGTGTGTTCCTTTCTTTCCTTCTTTCTTTGAGATCCCATGGGATCTCAATTTCTGCCCAATTGGAAATTCTGCCATCTATGCACACAGAATTGATAGAACATTTGCTTTACTTCTACTGACAAGGGTAATATTACACTTTTAATGCTTTTTTTTTTCTCTTTTTCACTAGACACGGTGATGACTTGATCGTCACTCCTTTCGCCCAGGTATGTATTCTGCTTGTCCTGGCTTGCTCTCACTCATGAGATATTCTAAATGTGACTTCTAAGCATGAGCATTTGTCTCTACCAATCTTCTGAAATCTTCTCCTAGGTCCTCGCCAGCTTGAGAAGTGTGAGGAACAACTTCACTCTACTCACAAATCTTCAAGGAACATCCAACAAGTAAGTTGACTGTGTACACTCACAAATCCCTTCCAGAAAAGCAGAAAACACTGCGCATCATGTTTAAAAGTAACTATTGCACAGAGAAATAGTCCCCAAGATAAGTTAGGCTACACAAAGAAATTTGAAAATCCAGTGGAGCAATATATTTTAAAATTGGTAAAACATGAAAAATTATCAGGTATGAGTGTTATTAATTTTGTACCCTTAGCACAGTATACCATAGGGTCTCAACAAATGAAATAATGATATTTTTGTTTGACTCTCTATCCAAAATGGCCATAAAGGTTATTTAAATTCTTTTTCAGTAAGCTATCAATTATTCCAGAAATTCAAACTCAAAGGTATGAAACAGTCCATACAGACTGTTTTCAAATGATATAAAAACAGGTTCATGAAGTTTCATTCTTCTCTGCCACCAAATAAATATATGACCTTGATCACTTCAATTTACATCTTTGATCCTGGGTCTTCTCACATGTAAAATGAAGGAATTGAATTTGCTTTTTCCTACAGTAACTTTCTCCTCAAAATCTATGAGCCTAACTGAACTTCTGTGCACTCTACTCTACTGCGTGTTTTAAAAGGTTACCTCAGGCTTAGGAAACTGTAGAATCCATGATTCTGGGATCCAATATTTATTTTGTATATACTATTCATTCATGCATAGGCGTACGTGTACATTATCAAATACTTACTGCGCACCTGTTTTGTACTTAGCACTGATGATTCAACAATGATCAAAACATAAAGGTCCTCTGCATTAAGGCATTTAATATGAAGTTCCTAGAGATGATGTGGTAAATAATCAGACCAGAACTGTAGCCACATGGGACTATGTTCGACAATTGTGGTCTACAGGCTCCCTCTATGTTCCCTTCTCCATCCTTAATAATTAGCAGCCTCTTCTGTCTTCCTGAGACATCTTTCTCTGACCTATCACACCTAGCTGAATTGCTCTCATTTGGCTCCAAGGCACTTTAAATACCTTTTCATGCTGTTTTTTTTCTTTTTTAAAGTGGGTACTTGTGTTTGAACTAAAAGCATCCCACTTGCCAGGCAGGTACTCTACTATTGAGCCATGCCTCTAGCTCTATTTGGCTGTTTGGCGTTAGTTTTTGAGATAGGGTCTTGATTCCTGGTCAAGTGTGTACCTGGACCATGATGCATATATTTTTGGCATCTCACCGTAGCTGAAATGATAGGGAATGTGCCTCCACAGCCAGCCTCTTCCACTTAGATGGAGTAGACTTGTTGACTTTTCTTCCCAGGGTTGAAATTATAAACGAGAATTATAAACTTCCCAATCACATCCTCCCAAGTAACTAAGGTGATAGCTACCATCATCCAGATCCTTATCATTCCCTTTTTGGAATTCTGCCATCCTAGACTGTGTGTCCCTGATGCCTAAACTTGTGTTGGTTTTTCTTTGAATTTTTAAGTAGTAGAATGTCACATAGTTCACACTCTACAAATATTGATTTTTAAAAAATGCTCATGACTGTTATTGTCATGTCCACTCTCTGGATAAGGAAACAAAGCTTCAGAAGGTACATGACTTACACAGGACCACACAGCTTCTAGACAACAACAGCCATACAAGGAGCCTGGTGTCCTGTCTTGCAGTACAGCGTTCTCATTGACTGTACCTGCAGAGTTCCCCTAAATTATGGGAGATGTTCCTGGAAACTTTTAGAAGAGAAAGATACTTAAGAAGAACTTGTGTAATAGAGGACAGCAAGCTGGAGACATTAGCTAAGGAGGAATTCACACATGAGGATGACACTCTGGGACTGAATAATATAGATGGGAACATGGAGGAAAGGATGAAAAAGGACACATTTTTAAGGCTTCTTTAGTACAACTGGACTTAGAAGGGCTACATTACATAGCTACAAGAAGTAGACACTAGTTTTTCTATTTGCTACCGTGGCCTTGGGGCTTTCTCCTCTGTTAGCAGTAGCTGGGCGTCTACTACCCTGGTGATTAATAACCTATGTCAGCTTAAACCACTTTCTCAATAAGCCTGTGGGGTTCCGGACCACATAAACGTTCAGGAACTAAGTACCTTGAGCTTATTGTTCCCATACACAGAACTGACCCAGAGCCCATTTTCAAGTCTGCCTGAGAATCCTTCAAATGATGGCCCTTTGTGCCACACTAATTAAGGAGAATGTGTCTCTAGCAACAAGACATCTACTCTTCTTCCACAAACACACATCCATATGTGTACAGAGTTGAGCCTGATGTCCATTTCAACCTTTTTTTTTTGTATAACCAATACCAAACAACAAAATTTTAAGGCAGCCTAATTCCCTCTTGTGCTTCATCAAACTGAGTTAAGATTGTCTCAACGTAGCCCAAGGAGGGAGACCTGGGTCTCAATCAATTAATGGGTTTCAGCTATAGGTGGAATAGTGTGTGGAAATCTGAGAGTCCATGTAATGCACCCCATTCTATTTGTGTTATGTTCAATATTCTCAAAACAACTAAAGAAAATCCAAGAGAAGTCTCCGAAAGGAAAATTTGCAGCCAGGAGTGGATACAGCATGCGAAGAGCATCTCTTCATCTCCCACACACATATTCACTTACATTAACACAGAAACTGGAAGATTTATGGAATTCAGACGTTGTTTTCTTGGCTATTTAACTTTGGTTCCAGAGTGCCACTCCCTGCCTTGAATGTAACGTTTAAGCAATAATTATGTCCTTGGAGTAGTTTTCATGAGACATCTGGTTAGTGTGGTTTATTATATGAAAAAGAACTCCCACATTGAACTACGCCTCTCACAAGTTGGGGTTCCTTTTATCTTTTGGCTCTCTGTGCTGCATAAAAGTGGTCCATTGTCTGCCTGAGCTTTGGCACCCAAAGGGTGAAAAATCTCAGAGTTCCTGTGGAGGTGATTTCTTTGCACTTTCATGAAATGTCCCATTGAGGTATGTTTGATTGAGCCTGTATTTCTTGGCTGCAAATTAAAACCTACATTTCCTTTGTCCCAGGAGCTAATTTTGAAAAAAATGTGGCTTTCATTTGGGATTGTTAATACAGATAAGCACCCCTAAAGCATTTGCTAACTTACAATAAACCAATAGATTAATGTATTGCTCCACCATAATGTAGAGTAATAATGGTGAGTGGATGAGTGTCCATTAGCCAGTAGTCTGAAATTCAAGAATGGAGTTTGAAGCAGAGTGGTCTCCTTCATCATAATCCCTGTCACTAACATAATAGTATGACATGTGTGGCTACCAGGAAATCACGTACCATCACTGCATTAACATTCTTCCAAAGCATGGTTCAGTCAAAATGAATGTAATCTTTGAGAAATAATTAGTAACCGCTTTTTAAAATATATACCTGAAATGTCTTTCACTGCTGTATATACTTTGGCATGGGGTTTAAATTAGCTGAGAATCATAAAATCTTGAGCATTCAGAGCTGGAAAAAAACCCTAGCCAAATTTCCTTAGAGTAAGAGAGGAAATATATGGAAAACCCCTCACGCAGGACCTAGCACATTGTAAATCAGCAGTAAATGTTAGTTGCCATCGGCTCACCTCAAGTGAGGAAGAAACGGAGTGGTTCTGTGAGTTGCCGAGGGCTACATAGTTGGAAGGTGCCAGAGCCAGGCAGAGGATTCTTATCTTCTTATTCATAGCCCAGTTCTCATTCTGCTCTGGGAAGTATTAACTGCTGTGGCCCTATCCCCTGCCCTTCAACTCCCCCTCCCCCATCTCGAACATCCAGTTTCCTCTTATTATTGTGTCATACATTAAGGACCATTGGAAACTGGGCAAGCAATATAACTTTCCCCAATATCATTTTTCCCTCACAGTCATCACTGTTTTCTAACTTGCAGCCTCATGCTTTACATACCATGCCTTCTAGAGTTATTTATTCAGTTAAAATGTATGGAGTCTCTTCTTTGTACTGGGGATCAAGAATAAAAGATAGCCCAAACAAACATGATTTCTGCCTTTCGAATGCTTGGTCTTAATTAGCAACTCTAAATAAAGGCCATATAGTTACAAATGACATCCAGGAAAATGGAATTTTTGTATTATGTCCAACTTCCAGAAATCACAGAGGGAATGAAGTCCTGCAAATAGTCATGTTATTAAGAAAGGAGAGATTTCCAACATTTAGGATCACATAGTTAAATGGCTCCTTAACAAAAAGCTTTCTTTGGAACTTAGCAATAGATACGCAATAAAGTTATTAAAAGCATTCTGTGAATTCAATGAACATGCTTTGAATGCCTGTGTCATACAAAATATTATGTGGGAGTGCAGGGATGCAACGGAGAAGGAGATTCAGCCTTTGCTTTTACTTCTCCCAGGTGAGTTAGGAGGAGACACATAGAAAGATGTGAATTGCAAAACAATATGTGCAATGCAATGAGGGTGGGCAGAGGAGAAAACAGCACAGGCAAGGAGGGCCAGGCACAGGACAGAAGGCTCACCTTAGCAGGAGATACCTCAGTATAGTCCCAAGATACATAAAAAGAGGTTAAAATGGAGGCTGGTGAAGGAGGAGGAGACAAGTATTACCTAGCAAATCTCTGCAAAGACATAACAATGGTAGGTAGCATGTAGACTTAAGACCATAAAAACACCAGGTGATGGTTGTTCACATCTCTAATCCTAGTTACTCAGGAGGCTGAGATCTGAGGATCATATTTTGAAGCCAGCCCAGACAGAAAGGCCATGAGACTCTTATTTCCAGTTAACCAACACAAAGCCCAAAGTGGAAGTATGGATCAGGTGACATAGTGTCAACCTTAAGTGAAAAATCCAAGTATGAATGAATGTTCTGAATTCAAGCTCCACTACTAGCACACACACAAAGATTTTGTGAACAGAAAGCCAGGCAAAACATTCCAAGAGAGTACTTGGTTCCTCACATCACTTTCACATCAGTAGTTCATCTAATTAACAACCCATCAGCATTTTTTGGAATTTGCAGTATTTCATAGGAAATTCATTGGTAAAACAGAAGGAAAAGGATGCCAAAGAGCATCCTGAAGGGAATGAATTGTAGATGAGTGGTAGAGATAATATGTTCTCATCCTCATTAAGATGAGGAAGTAACCCTAAAGATAGAGATAAAACACCATTGGAGAGTAGAGAAGGGACTGTTTCAGCTAAGTAGTATTCATTGGAAAAGATATTTTACCTTGGAAGGGTAGAGGAGATTTAGTGTGCACAGAACTTCTCTGACAGAGGAATCACCTGAGAAATGACACAAAAGGAACAACACATGCTCAAGGCAAAAGGAATGATTGTGCTTAGGCTTGGTAAGCTCTACATCAGTTCTTTCATTCATATATCCATCCCTTAACCCATCTATCCTACCATCCATCATCCATCCATCCATTCATCCATTCAACTAGCCACTCAATGTGTATTACTGAGCAGTTGGTATACAAGAGGCTGTCATGGATGGGATCCCATAAGTTGTTCCCTACCTACAAAAAGCTTAATTTTAGTTTAAGAATTCATATACTACACAGAGACTAATTAGATAATGCTGTGTGTGTGTGTGTGTGTGTGTGTGTGTGTGTGTGTGTGTGTGTGTGTGTGTGTGTGTGTGTGTGTGTGTGTGTGCTAGTCCTGGGGCTTGAACTCAGGGCGTGGGTGCTGTCCCTGAAGTATTTTTCTCAAAACTAGCACAATAACACTTGAGCTACAGCTTCACTTCCAGCTTTTTGGCGATTAATTAGAGATAAGAGTCTCATGCACTTTTCTGTCCTGGCTGGCTTTGAACCACAATTCTCAGATCTCTACCTCCTGAGTAGCTAGGATTACAGACATGAATACTGGTACCCAGCAGACAGTGCCTATTTCAATTACGATTTTTAAGTTCTACAAAGGAAAAACACAAGCTGTGCAAAAGCACAAGCCAGTCGGTAGTTTGAGATGATATGTCAGGTACAGAGGAGAAATCCTGAGAGATAAGCGGGGAAAAGTATGTTGAGGCCAGAAGAGCAAAAGACTTTTTATACCATCACAAGGAGTTTAGAATTTAATCTCTCATTTTTCCTGAAAAACAGCCCTCAATATTAATGCAGGTGTTGTCAGCTGATGATATAGTGAAAGAGCTTACACTCTGACTCAGAAAAATTTGGCTTTGAATCCTGCCATGCCAGTGAGAAACCAAGTATGTTTCAGTATGTTTCTTAACTTCTGTAAGCGTCAGTATTTTATCTTTAAAATTTAATGATAATGCTCTCAGGAAAAGCTAAGAATTACCTTAGTACTGTGTCTCCCAGAGAAATATCTCTGGATGATAATTTCTCTCCTCTTGTCACATAGAAAACTTTGATGCTTTGGAGTCAGGTGCCTTTGTCTAGGATCACCCAGCTAATAAATTAGCACTATCTAAGATCCTTTCAATAGACTCTGAAGCCACAATGTATGATTGCATAGAAGCTAGGTCATCCCTAATCCACAAGAGATTCACTTGCAGCATGTGAAAACTAAGGAAAATAATCTACGTGATCAAACCAGTATGAAGATACTTCCTTAGCAACATGATGAAGGTCTTTCTCTGCTAGTTATGTGACTTTTTTCTCAAACTTGCTTGTGTAGGGAAATTCATGGAGAAATACATATGTATGTATATATGTGTAGATAGGTACATATATATACATATGTATGTATATATTCTCAGGCCTCATGCTGGATGTATGTATGTATGTATGTAGGTAGGTAGGTAGGTAGGTAGGTATGAATTGAAAGATGCTCTCAGTGACTGAGAAAAAGAAAAAAGAAAATGGAGCTCACTGCATGTACCTGATGCTCACACATGCTCAGTAACTACTCTCTTGCTCATTGCCAGTGCTGGTACTCAGCGGGACTGAGAATCACTGGCACCTATTGTTGTAAAGATGAGGTCACCTGACTAGCAGCATGGCTACACCAGGAAACTTGTGAGCAATGCAAACTCTGAAATACAACCAGCCCCACTGAATCAGAAGCTAGAGAGAGAAACTTCAAAAAGATTTTGGGGGGGAGGTCCAGTTGTGGGGCCTGAACTCTGGGCCTGGGCGTTGTCCCTCAGCTCTTCAGCTCAAGGCTAGCGCTCTACCACTTGAGCCACAGCGCCACTTCCGGCTTTTTTTCTTTTTGCTTATGTGGTGCTGAGGAATCGAACCCAGGGCCTCAGGCATGCAAGGCAAGTGCTCTAACACTGAGCCACCTTCCCAGCCCTCAAAAAGATTTTTTAATAAGGCTCCTCTTGGGGATCCTGATGCACCCTCAAGTTTAATGTCTTTGTTCTCTCTGTTCCAGGAAGTCTTCCTAGAGTTTTCACTGGGAATCTGGGAGCATTTGGTGGAGAAAGTCTTGCAAAGAGTAAAAAGAATAACATGGTTCTGGTGGTACAGCCTTGAGCACAAAAGCTAAGGGACGACACCCAGGCCCTGAGTTCAGGGCCAGTAATGGTGCGTGTGTGTGCACGTGTGCACACGCACACACAAACACAGACACATACACGAGAAGGATCGTGAGACTGCACAATTAGAGTAAGGATAGAGAGGAAGAAAAGCAAATAAGAAAGAAAAAGAAGAGGAGGCTCGGTATTAATGGAACATGAGTTTGTTTTCTTGCTCTAAGGAAGAGTGACTCCACACTTCCCCCTTGTCATGACAGTTCCCTA
This sequence comes from Dipodomys spectabilis, assembly GCF_019054845.1. NCBI lineage: Eukaryota > Metazoa > Chordata > Mammalia > Rodentia > Heteromyidae > Dipodomys > Dipodomys spectabilis. The sequence continues at coordinate 36,999,033 of NW_024870679.1, read as the reverse complement.
GCTTAAGCAAACTGGATTACTGTTGCCACTAGCTGTGTGACCTTTGGCAAGTGACTTCACCTCTGAATTTCAGTTTCCTGAACTGACAGATCTCCAACAGTTCCTTTGCATTTAACTTTCTACAATTCTGCTCAAAGGAATGGGAATTTATTCAGACATGTGGAGTGATGCCTAAGCATAAGCATCTCCTCTTCTGGGAGACTTCTGGGGCTGCAAAACCTAAAACATAGGGGCTGCCTAGGGACCTGGAGTAAACAACTTCCTTCCTGGCAGGTTGGAGCATCCTGAACAGAGCAGAGGGAAATTCCAGGCCATCTGGATGTGAGAGAATTGTAGTCATCTACCCATGTTACAGGAGCCTGCCTTCCGGAGATAGCATTATGTCACTTAATTGCTCATTATGACCTGGAAAACTCCTCAGGGATTCTAGGGGTGGGAGGTGTTAATGCACCAACTCAGGCCTTCTTTTCCTGTTCCCCACAGGAGGTCCCCAGCGGCCAGTCAGCCTTCTGTCTCCAGAGTCAACCTGCAAGGTAGGCTATGCCCTGAGATCTTTTTCAGTGTTTCAAATTACACATGTGTCACTTATTCACAACCAAACTGCCAAATAATGCAGCATTCCTTTGCCTGCTGTGGTTCTCACATATGTCTCTTGGGGACTTTTTTCAAGGTGCTTGGCGCTTCACTTTGTTTCACTGAGAGGACAAATTACAAGCAATAGTAAATAATTTGAGAATCCAATGAACAAGTGGTGCTGATGGTTCTGATCAGGAGCCTGAGGCAGAAATCTGTTGAGAGTACAACTTGACTTCAGCTTACTGGCTCCAGTGAACTCCAGGAAAGCTAACCTCAAAGACCCTCAAGGTGTGCACCTTGGCCCCGAGGCTCCCAGGGGCCTGTTAGTGGTTTTCCTCTTAGCGTCACCTCCAGATCCCACTTGAATCTATATCCTGGCCAGGTGTGAAACCAAAGGTTCTTTCCAAGTTACAAATCATTTCTATTGGAAGTCATCCAACGTTGTTCCTTCAGGGTGTTTTGTGTGTGTGTGTGTGTGTGTGTGTGTGGAGTAGATCCGCTTTTTCTGTAGGAGTGAGAGCTGCTGAAAGGAAGGGCCATCTTGAAGGAAAATCATAGGAATGTGTGTGTTCAAGGCACATTCTTCTTGCTTAAAATACAACCAGGTAGATGCCCTTTAAAAAAAAAAGCCAAATGGGGCTGGGAAGGTGGCTCAGTGGTAGAACGCTTGCCTTGAATGCATGAGGCCCTGGGTTTGATTCCTCAGCACCACATAAGCAAAAAGAAAAAAGCCAGAAGTGGCACTGTGGCTCAAGTGGTAGAGCGCTAGCCTTGAGCTGTAGAGCTGAGGGACAGATCCCAGGCCAAGAGTTCAGGCCCCACGACCGGACCCCCCCCCCCCAAAAAAAAAGCCAAATGTAAGTCTTTCCCTTGAACCTAACCCATTACTCTAGTGTAGGCTTCAGCAAAACAACAAGGGAAACAATTAAGATGTACTCTCATACTTAAACCACCTGACAGCTAACACTACCCATACAATTTCTATTTTCAGAAGAGCTGCTCTCATCTCTTTATTCTTATGATCTTCCTTACTTGGATGTTGTGTTCTGTTCCTATTCTGACCCTAAGTGTCATAGAAGTGCTATAAAAACCTAACTTCTAAAAGAAGGGAATAAAGGCAGTGGATTCCTTTGGCTCATTGGCTTCTGAAGTATTTATGGTATATGCTTTAAAAAATGTATGTATAAGACTGAAAACAGGAATAAAAATAAAAGAAAAGACATTAAATAAAGGTGAGTTTACTCCAAAGCTCTATGATATGAAATAAGAAGCAAATAATACTCTATAGACTTCAAAAACCTGGGTGCTGGATGTTCTGTTTCCTTTAGAAATTTTATAAAAAGAAATAGACTGGCTTAACATATAACTGGTGTTGCATACCTGGAGATCAAAGGAGAGGGTTTTGAAACTTTTATTTTATCTTGATGGCCCACAAGAGAGGAACTATTGCTAACCTTTGTGTTTGCCAAATTAACTAAGATGCTTTTGATACTCATTGGAATAATTAGATTATATTTTTCTATTTCTTAAAAAAAATTCTGACACATATTAGGAGAATGTGCGTGATATTTGTGGATCTATAAATTAAATCCTTAGCTAAGAGTCGGTTGCAAAGATCATTTTGTGATTATTGGCATAGTAGCTACAGCTTGCCAACTAGAGTTTCTTTTGCTATTTTTTTAAACAATGGAGTAAAGCAATGACAATAACACTTAGGCAATTTGTTTTTGTCTGTCTTTGTGGCAAACTACAAAAATCCTGGCTTTTTATTGGGAAGAGACTATAGTGGTACCAATTATTACGTAATTATGGGTTTCAAAATCTCCCTTAACAGTTAACCACAGTCAGAAAAGGAAGGAGGAGCCACACATCCCGTGTTTTGTTCTTATTATCAGCTTAAATAAGTCAGGCAGATTTTTCCTGTTATTTTAATATTTATCGGCATATGACAAAGAGGTGTGTTTAAATAGAAACTTTAAAGGGGAATGAAAAATAAATGGCCCAAGCAAACAGAATAGAGAGCCAGAGTACTGCTTAAAACATACTTTTTTTCCATGACAGTAAGATCAAGTTTTCACTTATTTCAAGTACTGAAGTTGAACTCATGCATTTCAATATGAAACCTAAGATACAAGGTACAAAATATTCACCAGAAATTTTACAGATTTAGCAACAATGTAATTGGTTAACAAAGCCTGACTGCTTGAGATAACTGTACTCTTGTACAAAAGCAAGTTTAAGACAAAGCCAGATCTTAAAAGACAGCTCCTCCTCCCCCTCCTTACCCTCACTCTCCCTCTTTCTGCTCTTCTATCACCTTTCCCTTCTTTCCCTTCTTTGTTCTTATTTCTTTATTGATATAAACAAAGGAAATAAAATTCATTGCTTAAAGTACTTGTCAGAAGCCAAAGTTAAGCTGATAAATTTATTCTTACAAAGTGATCATTAACTGAAACAAGCGGTGGGGATTATAGATCTCTCTGTCTGAAATACCTTTCTTTTCACTGTTAAAACAATTCATAGCTGTCCTGATTCAAAAGAAATTTCTCTGCTTTTTGGCATAATTGCTCCGTTTCTTTTTACTGTGGCAACAGTTTGATTCTAGGATATGCTATGATTTCTGGCTGGTATGTCTCTCTTGGAGCTACACCTCATCTCTTTATTCATGAAGGTGCTTAGCATAATTATTTCCACATAGTTGGAACACAGAAAAAAATATTGGATTTACCAGAGAACTACCTATTTGGACTTAATCTGCAGGCAAATGCTGATAAAATTGCAGTTTAACCATAAGCTAATGTTTTTATCTTTATGGCTATGAAAAGTATTCAGTTGTCTTTTTCTTTTGTAATAAAAATCAATTATTAGCCAGGTGATGGCAGCTCATGCCTGTAATCCTAAAATCAAAGTTCAAGGCCAGCAGGGGAAGAAAAATTTGTGATACCCCTCTCAACCTATAATTGGGTATAGCAACATGTGCCTTTCATACTAAGCTACATGGGAGGCCAAGATTAGGAGGATCGAGCTTCCAGGTCAGCTAGATCAGAAAAGTCCAGTGGATGCAGTGTCATGCACTGGTCATGGGAAGCCCATGATGGAAGCCTAAAATAGGCAAGTCGTGGTCCAGGTGCACACCAGGGCAGGAGACAAGCTCCTAATTCAAAAACAAAACAAAACAAGCTGAAACTAAAAGGCCTGAGTCAAAACTCAGCCTCTAGTTCAAACATCAATACTACCAATTAAAAAACCAGCTATTACGTTGAAATTAAAAGAGCTTTGGAGCACATTCCATAAACTGCTTACATAGGCTGATGTATTTATACATATTTTGATTAAAAAGTTAAATCTGAGATATTAGAACTTTGACTTGTGAGTAAGAAAGCCAAGTTAAAAGAAAGGCGAACTTTAAACCCAGAAAGAACAGTGTGGCAGCCATACACCCTCAGGTTGAGGGGAGCAAGGCTGTAAATCCTTCTGGGGGTGTTGAAAACATGAACATTGTAATGTTTTTAATGAGCCTTCAATCTGTATCACAGCTTGCTTTTCCACAGGCATAAATTCCAGGCTTTTGCCATAGGGAACTGAAGGGTTCAAACAGAAAGGGAGCAACAACACAAAAGAATCAATGAAAGAAAACTGTGAGACTGGAACTTGAATTCTGCCACCAATACAAATTCAAAATGGAAACACATTTTAGCAATGCACCTCCCTGGAATTATTTTCAATAGACAAGATCAGATACTATTTTTTTAAAACTCAGCATGCATACACACATGTGTACGCACAGGTAATCCTCCCACTTTTCCAACCCATTTATCCTTTGCTTTTGCATGCATTTCATTAGTAGTTACAAGTACTCAAAAACTGGCCAAGAAGATGAATTATCTTGTGGCGACTGCCATTACACCATGATTCCTCCCTTTATCATCATTTCTGAGTCATATAAACGTGGCATGATTTAAACCAAAAAAATGTCGTCCCTATATTATTTGCGCAGCTAAAGTGACCTATGAGGTGTGATATCCTATGCTCACATTTTTGCTCTAAAATTTGCCTATAAACATTACGAAGATTGTAACCCAGGAGTCTGTAGGTCATCATGAATGAGAACAAGTCACAAGATAAGTAGAGGATTGCCGTGAGACGACCAGCTGGCTGCAGACACCAAGTCTATCTCAGCTTGGGTATCCACAGCCTTGATTGATGGTGGTTTCCAACACTGGTCACTTCAAATACATTTCAAGACTCTATTCGGAGAACTGGGATGAGGCAGTATAGAGCTTTCCAGTAAAATCTGAAATGGGCTGGCCTAAGTGAGAAACAATCTTAATTAAGATTTCCAGTGCTCCAGGGGATCCAATTCTTCTAGTCTAAGTGTAGGCCTTTCTGGAGGAGGATGACTCCACCAGTTGATTAAACAAAAGAAGAGGCCTTTTCCGAGGAAGCCGGTTTCTCCATGCAGATTCCTCTCATGCTAACCCTTGCCTTTTGAGCTTCAGAGGGTGTACTAGATTCAGGGTCTTTTTGAGATGTCCTCCAAAGGCTCTGAGAAATCTGAGATTCTAAGCAATTCAGAAAGTCAAGACATTGGTTTCCTTCTCTTTCTTTGCCCCGGAACTCCCAGAGCTGTAGATAAGAGGGAGACTGTGCATGGGCAGAAGGCTCTGTGGGAGCAGTAGTGATGGCTTGAATGCTGAGTGGTGTCAGATGACTGGAAATGAAGCCCAGCATAAGCAGAACCTTTGCTTGGTTTCTACATTAAGCAAGAACTGGCAGGCAGGATTACAACATTTATGGGCAAATAGGAATAAAATCAATTCTTGTTACCCAAGGCTGTGAACACTCACAATAAAGGAAGGATAGAAGGTAATAAAAATAAACAAAAAAAAAAAAAGTAAAAGGAGAAAAGACAAGGAAAACTAGAAATAGTAGACTATGTTTTACTCAGTATTTTGGATGCAGTGTCACCTGAATTATTGGGATAATTTTAAAAATAATTATTGGCTTAATTTCTCACCATGGGAAGTTTAGGAAACCTGCATATTAAACAACAGAGAAAACACCAGAAAAGTTCCAGTAATTCTGAGAATACTTCTTCAAATTTTCATTTCTTGATCATTATTTTTACCCAAAATGGTCTTCTTTTGCAAATTTACCCTAGAGCATCAACACTGAGCTTATTTATATTGATTTGCAATCATTTCATATGTGTCTAAAATCAAGCATGGTTATTTACAAAACTATTAACAAGCCAGTTGAAGTGTGAATAGTTGTAATGTTACCCTTAAGCAAAATATTGCCAAAAAATAACACCTTTCTCATTAATGGCTCATTCGTTCAAAATTAATTTCTCAATTTGGTATGAATCTTTTTTATTTTTTGCGTACTTTAATGGAACCAATGAGACCCATACCACTTCATCTCTTATTAGCTGCCTGAAGGGCTGAGTTCATTCCACCAAGAATCCACTTCATGTTTTTGTTCTGCTGAGAAACACCATCCTCCACCCCCCTCCAGAAAGTTGGAATCATGCATGTTAGTAAGTATTTCAGTTATGCTATTGACGTCAATGGAGTCATTAAATAGATTGCTGGCCCTCCCAGAGGCAAATCGCTGCCAGGGACCTAGATACAGACACTTTCCTCTCCCTCCCTCCCTCCCTCCCTCTCTCTCTCTCTCTCTCTCTCTCTCTCTCTCTCTCTCTCTCTCTCTCTCTTTTATAAAGACAACCATCAGGTTTTGCTGTAGCTGTAAGCCAGAGAAAGGGGAAAGTTTATACTGTTAGACCTATCTCCAAACAGTTTCTTTCTTTTGCATTTAGTCCCAGCCTTTCTTTTCTCTTTGGTTACAGTCGGCTCAGTCAGAAAGATACCCAGAAATTGTTGCCTGAATGTTTTGTGTGCAAAAGCATCTCCTTGCAAATGAGACCATGAAAAAAAAAAATGAGTCTTACCTTTTGCTCTACACAGCTCATCTTAATGTTTATTTGGTGGGATAAATTTCTAGGCAAATCACTATTGTCTGTTAGTAAGATTGTGTTTGCTATCTAGTTGCCTGATTAAACAATTTACACACACACACACACACACACACACACACACACACACACTTTTGATTTTCGACCACCTCTGCATAGCTTCTGCATAGCTTTGAGCTCTAGCCTCTGGTCTTTGAGTCAGCCTTTATGTGCAGCCAGCCTGGTGCTGAGCTGTGGCAGGTTGACTCCATAGTTAGGGGTGGAGGAGGAGCTGGGAATAAAAGCTTCGTTTCCCTTGGATGTCTCATCTGCTGTGCTCCTGCAAGAGGCTGTCCACGTGCGTGTGTCCTCCCAAACCCCAGCTGCTGCCCGCCTCAAGCCTGGTCATGCAGCTACCTGGTGTGTTGGCATGTCTGAGAAAACCCTTCAGGAAACAGCTGCCTCCTTCTGGGTGCTTCTGACAGCTCTATTTACCTGGGCAGCCCTAGAAGTCAGAGCCAAGATTCTTCAAACACCTGGACTCTTTCGTGTCCCAGGCTCAAAGTTAGGGAAGCTTCTATAGTAGATTTCTTCAAAGCTGGCCATCAAAGTCTGCCATAGAGCCTACAGAATTCACTTCTCACTTCAATCCCTTCCTTTCCCACCTTGTCCTGGACTTACCCCACCCCCACCCAAGGAAGGGTATGTACTTATCACCAAGTATGTATGCCAGACATCTGAACATTTAGGGGGATCCTTTTATGTCACCTGGAAACATATTCATCACCTCTTCTCTTCTGTCCATCTCCCTGCAGTCCTGGCTTTGAGGGATGAGATCACCATTTACCTTTTTATCTCTCTCAGCACCAACTGTAGGTAATTCTTTAGTCTTTTTCCTAGGCTATCCTTGTTTTTGTGTTTTGTTTTGTTTTATAATCCACTGCCCTCTTCTAGCTCAGTGTTTTGTCATCCTGTACCAAAACAATTATGATGAACCTCCAACTTGGATTATTTTCCTGTTTTTCTCTCACCCCAATTCAGCCTTCATTCTAATTGTAATATTACTCTTCTAAACCAGGTAATATGTATTACCTAGTCTTGGTTTACCTTGGCCTTTACACTAAGATGAAAACTTACTTTAAAAAATTATCCTTAAATACTTGTTCTTCTTTACCTTCACCTACCTCGTTCTAATGGCCTTTCTGTAAACACACACAGCTAATAGCTAGGGCACTGAAGGTACTATTTCTGAGGATGCCAGGCCTGTCTAACCTTTGCTTTTTTACAAGCTCTTTCCTTTCCCTGAGTTGTTCTTTCTCAAAAATATTACCCTCATTATTCAGCTCAAGAGTTTCTTGCATGAAAGCTTTATGTGTTCTACTTCTTAGATTCTGTGGTTAGGATTAAAATAAATGTATAGTCTTAATCAAGGGCTGGCGACATAGTATATGCTTAGAAAACATGACTTGGCTCATCTGAAAAGTACTTTTCTGATCCTTTAAGTCTCAGTTTTTCTACCATCTTCAGAGTAATCAATGTTCTTCTCCCATTCTAAATCAAGAGTGTACCAAGTTCAAATACTAGTTCTTTTTCATAGCCCCAAATTTATAGCACAGAACATAATAGATGCCCAATAAATGTTTATAGCATGGACGAGCCAAAGTGGAAGAATGCCCATATCTGAATCCAAAAGTGTTTAAAGGAACTAAGGTACATATTTGTCTTCGTTCAGGCTTGCCTAAACATCTCTCTACTAGTTCTCACATTGTGATGCCCTGGTTAAACCTGACTGAATACGATTGTGAAGGTACTTGAATAGAAATCTAGTATATCAGTGCAGCAAGAAGTGTCAATGTTCAAGAAGTGGAATAAAACAAAACCACACGATAGAGTATTGTTCTGTTCATACCAAGCCCAGTGCCTAACATAAAATAGGTTCTTCAGTAACATAATGAATTGAGTTGGGGATCTAGATCAATATCTGAGACAAATTGCACCAGAGACTCAGTTTTCTCATCTGGAAAATGGGAATTTTCATAATCTATAGTATAAAATTAGATCAGAAAAAGCAATGTAAAATGGCTACAAGTGAGCTAGAGTGCCTCTTTCAAACGGCAGCTCTAACCCTATGCGATCTTGAGACAAATGACTTAACAGCTCTAGAGTTCCTCATCTTAAAAACTGAGATGGGAAATAATGCCTATCTGATATGTGAGTTATTAAAATTAAATAGTGTCACATAGGTAAAACACTCAGGAACTTCCAAGACTGATGCTATTAGTCCCAGGTAAGCATGTCTCACATAGCACTGATATAGAATGGTGAAGTTAAGAACCCAGGCCTTGTTTCAGTAAGAAAGCAAAACAAAAGGCTCCTGTTGAGGTCTTTCTAGAAGATTCTGGTGTACTTCCTTTCCCAGTAATACAATCTTACCCACATCCATCTGCAGTTTCGCTTTTTATGGTTTCAGTTATCCTCAGTCAACCATGGTTAGGAAATATTAAATTGAAAAATTCCAGAAAGAAAATAATCATGACTTTCAAATCACATACTCCTCTGAGTCACATGACAAAACCCTGCACCATACCATTGTATACACAATGGGAATTATCCCTGTGTTTTGCAAATCATACTATTTCATTCACCTGCCTGTTTGCTCCGAAGTAGCATCTCAGCTATCCGACTGATGCTATAACAGTACTCGTGGTCAAGTAACCTTTTTTGTTTTATTGAATACAGTAACTATTATATTTAGTCGTTGGCTGCTGTTAATCTCTTGCTGTCCCTAATTTGTAAATTTGTAAATATAGAGTGGGCAAATGTATCAAGTAGGTATACATACATATCCTATACATATACATATAAGGTTCAGAACTATCTGTGGTTTCAGGCATTCATTGGAGATGCCTTAAAAATATATCCTTCAGAGATAAAAGGAAACTAGTATATAACTTCCTTGAAGTATTTGTTGTTGTTAGGTTTGGTTCTGTTTCTAGTTAGTACTGGAGCTTTAACTCAGAGCCTCATACTCTCACTTGGCTTTTTCACTCAAGGCTGGCACTCTACCACCAGAACCACAACTCCTCTTCTGGTTTTTTGCTGGTTAAATGTTCTCCTTCTATAACCATTAAAATCTAGTTAGATAGCAATAGATTTAGAGCTGGAGAGCTGAGAGGAGAGAAGAGCAAGCAGGCCTGAGAAAATACTAAGCTTGGCTGTTTCTCTTAGTAGCAAAGTACAAAAATTGTGAAGTGATGCAGGATTCGGATAATTTAGTGAACGGAGAGCTAGTTCTTCTGAAGCCTAGGAGGCTGTCACATTGTAGGATCACATAAATACCATTGTTTAGCTCATGGAGGTTTCATTTAAATCCAGCCCCCAGATTTGACACACGCTTCTTCTTCGGGCCCAGGTATCTCAGCCCAGGCAGCTCAGCAGGAGCTATAAATAGAAGTTGATGAAGAGTTGCCCTTTGCAGACAAGCAAAAAAAAATCCTACTGGCAGGCCCAGTATCAAGGAGGACTTCCATTCTTTTTGCACAGACTTCTTGCCCCCTCTCCCACCCACAGTTACTGTTGACAGGAGACAGCAGCTCACACCCACCTCACCCTCTTCTCTCTTTAGAAGGATTTTAGGATGGGCCTGGAGAAGAAGGAACCTGGGCGGTTGCTTAGAGAAAAAGGAGGGAGAAAGGGGGAGCATCTGTTTCCTTTTCTGCCCCTTTCGGCCAGAGACAGCATAGTCCTGGGGGCAGGGTGCATTCTGCCTGCCTGCTTCTCGCCAGCCCCTGGCCAGCACATTATAGAGTGGCCTCTGGAGCTGTTCTGGGAAGCCAGGAGCACTTCAGGGAACAGTCTTTCACCCAAGAGAAGAGAAACAAAGCAGGGACTGTCCCCTTGAAATAGAGAACAGGCAACAGAACTCACTGAATCTTCCTTTATTGTTTTGACTTCCTCCCAACCAGAGCTGTTGACAAGGACCAAAAGTGACCCTCGCAGTTTTTGTGATTTTCCTACCCCCACCTTGGCTGTGTTCACAAAGTGAGTTGGGAGTATGGTAATCAACCAGCTCCTTTGATTTGTGGAGGCAGCAAAATGGATTCTGCAGGATTTCTCTGCCCCCAGTTAGAATTTGGGCCTACAGTCTTCGGGGCCTACTTTGGTTCATACCACTAGAATGACAAACCAGGCAATTTACAAAGCCTCACATGCCCACCTTGGGCAGCTGGTAGAGAAAGGCATTCATAGTTGTCCCATTCGTGTTGCGTGCCAGGGACCCTGTACATAGAACTCTGTGTCTCCATTATTGCGGGGGCAGATTCACATCTGTTCCTATTTCACAGACTGGAAAAGAGAGGCTTCAGAGAGAATACAGAGCCAAGTACATCATCAGCAAGTGGTAAAACTGGAGCATGAATCTATAATTCTGGAAAACCATGCTGTTTTCTCTAGTGTCTCTACCACATTGTCCCTGCCTTTAATCTATTGCAAACCTATTGAATACCATAGCCAATAGAACAGTAAGAATGGTAGGAATGTCACAATGGGAGAGCAAACAAGATTACATGATTATCACTAACCTGAAATTATTACCTAGGAGAAGCCTCTTTTTTGTGTTGTTTTCATTCTTAGTTGTTGCTGTCTTTCTATGTGGGAGGGAGCAGTACTGGAATTTGTACTAAAGGCCTGTGCCTGCTAGGCAGGTGCTCTACCACTTGAGATATACCTCCAGCCCTTTTTTTGGTCGAGTTATTTATTATTCAGATAAGGTTTTACATTTTTGCCACAGTCATCATTACATGCAATACTTCCAGCTATGCCTCCTGTGTATCTGGAGAGGCATGCATCACTATGCCCCACATTAAAAAAATATATATATATATTGTTAACAATCATTGTCATAGTATTTTTATACAAACATATAACACATATTGATCATATTTACTTAGATATAGCTTTCTTCAAAGTAGTTCATCTCATCTGTTTTATTCCAAGTAGCAAGAAAGCACCTAAGTCTTAAATATCTCTTATGTATTTATAGTTTATTTATTTGTGCAAAAAGCATTTATTAAATCCCTTCTGTATATGAGGTACCATGTTAGCTGCTGAATATATGAGAATAAAGGAAATACCTGGAGAATCATAGTTCAAAGCCATCTTTAATCAATCAGCAAAATACTAGACTGAAGGTGTGGCTTGAGTAGTAGAGCACCACTTAAGAAAGAAAGCTAAGTGAATGCATAAGGCCTTAAATGAAAGTGCCTGTGTGCATGTGCATACACACACACACACACACACACACACACACACACACACACACACAGAGGCAGGCAGGCAGACAGACACAGGAACTAGACTGGTTGTGTTTAAGTCTAATGCTGTTCCTTTCCTTATGACTGCAGATGAAGCAGATTCAGTAGCTTTGGACCTTGGTTTTCACATCTATTCCACACAGAATAGAAAATTAGCCAATTGTATATAAAGTGTTTTGAGCAGTAGCTAGCTCATAGAGAGCACTCAATACATACTAATTACTTCAAATGTGTTATAGCTTCTTGACTATTAATTAGCCTGTAAGCCCAGACCTGGCAGAAGATAGATGCTTCAGAAGTATTTTATTGAAGGAAGAATGAATAAGAAAAGAGAGATAGTTCAACAAATTACAATTGAAAAAATAAAAATAAGAAAAAGAATTTCTATCCTGCTCATGGAAAAGGGGGTTTCTTGAGTCAGAGGTAGATATTTGATAAGGAGGAGTTTGCTTCTAAAGACAGAACTGTATGGCTTTGCAACTGCCCGGCTGCTCCAGCTTTGAAGAGCCTGAAACAATGTCCATGGGCAAAAAATTTGCTTCAAAATCTGTGATACCCATCTGGATTGCCATCTGTACAAACAGAAAATAGAACTTATGAAAAAGATTTTTTTTTGTTTGTTTTTCTTTCAGGCAATGTGAGTGTTTCTCTTGCAACAAAGGCAAGCCCAAACCTCTGAGTTCTTCATTTTGGAAGGACAGGTGCAGTGGAGCCAGCTGCCCTACCAAAACAGTGACTGCCATTGCATCCCTGCATTGCTAGCAAGGTCTCAAAGGAACAATGGCTCTGAGCTGGCAAGTAAAGTCACAGCCTAAGTGTAGGACATATGTAGGGAGGGGCTTTGCACGTAGTTTTGTAAGCTTATAGGCATTCCATGCCAAAGGTGCCTTTGCTTCTTGCAACTCCACAGAGGCCTTGCTTTGACGGTGAGTCTTGCAGTGGGCTGAGTGCCCCAGCTCTGCGTGGTTTGTGGATGCCTCAAAACTGGTTTGTTACTTTTTTGTGTCTTAGGAAAGAATAAGGGCTCTCTCCATGATTTTTTTCATCAACACAATGGGTCTCTGTTCCCACTGACCTGGTTTTCCATTATTACTTTCCTCTCTCACTGCAAGCCGGTCTTCTCCCAGAAACCATTCTAGGTCTTCCATTGATTTACCCCTCTATTCATGCTCCTCTTTCCCAGCCACCTTCCATATGGTCTTCTTAATTTAACTAAAAGGCTCTGGAAAGCTTCCTACAGCTGATTCAGAACAATTTCAAGAATAATTGTCAAGTATTTCCCATTCAATCACATTGGATTGGACTAGCATATTCTGTGTATTCCCACATCATTCATGTCAGCAACTACAGCCTTTAGTTATGGCTTAATCCAAGGGTAGGAATGGATATCCTTGTGTATAAGATTCAAACTCTTAAATTTGATACATCTAGAAATAAGGAATAAGGGGCAGGAAAATAAAGACACTACCAGTCAAGACCCTCTTCTTTATTTCCAATTTAGATGCTAGCCAAATGTGCAAAATATTTTTATGGCAATACTTCAATGCATGCTTATGATTCAATACTGTAACATTCTCAAGTTTACACATCAGGCTAATTGTTACAGGGACCAAGAAACCAACCACCAAACCAAAAAAAAAAAAAAGAAAATCTGTCTTGAGAGTCAATAGAATTATATCTCATTTTGCTATAAATAAGCTATATAAAATCCAAGAAAATAAAAGTCTTTCTGACCTAGACTGTATTTCAAAACACAAGAAAATAACCATTCTTCTCAGCTCACAGAGTTGTTTTGGAAACCAAAAAGTAATTAGGAAGATCAGAAGTACAAAAGATTGCTAATTTGAATGCCTTGATGGAACCCATAATGTGACATCACAGGCTCACCCCTGTTCTCCTCACCATTCCCATTCCTGAGAAAAGAGAAAATCTGGGACTTTGGCCATCCAACAAGGCCAATCTGTTTGTACTCACTGCCTGGAGCCCACACCAATATCTTAGGTGAGGGAAGGGGTTGGTGAAAGTCTTCTTTATGTACATTATTGATTTTCACAGAGTGATGTTTAAAACAAAATTTAGAAATTTGAATGTCAAATTCACTGAGTCATCTTTGAGATTGTCTTCTTTCTCTTGTTGGAATATTTAAATTGTCCAGTTTATCCTTGCCCTCTTGAGTCTCCTGTTTCTGACTGACAAAACCCCCAGCCCTTTGCACAATGCATTGTCACCAGGTTACCCTCCATTCCAAGTCTCTTTCCAGCCTTCTGCTGACAACAGCATCAAGCACTGGATCTCCCTCTGAATTCAATATCTCCAGTGAAGTTTTCTAAATGGGAAGATATCTTAGACCTATTAAGCTTAGATGGAAGAAAAGTCATATTGGATGTAGCTCAGGGACAAAATATTGCTTCCATGGAAAGCTGAGAGTAGGTGGACTAGCAGTGGCAAACCTCAACCCAGAGGCATGTACCTTAAGACAAGTGCCAATGTGGCATCTTTTGCTCCCTGACAATGAGGATAGTTCACAGGTCTAGATATCTAGGCCTATGAGGACACCTTCCATGGACAGCTTCTACTTCCCATCTACCTTTCCATAAAGAACTACTCTTACCAGATCACTACACAGAACCCACGTAACTATTTTTTTGAGGCTTAAGTTCTAACATCTCACCATGTTCCTTCTCTGTAAACCTTTTTGTAGAGGGTCTTGAATAACTAGCTTTTGCTTCAGTGGTGAAAACATTTGTCTGAATCCCTCAGCAGTGGAATATGCTTCTACTCTCTCATTCTGTGTGTTTGTGGGATGGCTTAATACTATACCCTTTAAGCTTCTGGGGGGCGGGAGGGGAGTAGGGAGTGGGAGGGAGACTCTCCAGACAACTCTGAGACTTTTCTTTCCTGCTTTGCAGTTGTAAAACACAGAACTGCACTGTAGTTTGATAAATCCATTTGGTTCTGTCCTCCTCCTGTTTCATTTGTTTGCAAAGATCTAGCCATGAAGCTTTTGTTTAAAACACCAGGTATGGGAAGTGAGCATCAGCATGAGCTTTTTTGTAGAGTGAGATTGGACACTCAGTTAAAAAAAAAAAGAAACCTTCTATCATCAAGAATATTAACTCTCAGAAAGTCAATATTATGATTCTCTTTTTTTTAACCCAAATGAAAGTATGCCTCAGCAAAGTAAACTAGCAGAAGAGAAACTCAGCCAGTAGGTCTAGGAGCTAGGACTTAAAGCCTCACTCTTCTGACTCCCATCTCTATGTACTTGGCTCTAGTCCTAGGTATAGGTGCTACAGGTAACATACACACCTGTCTTAAAGGTGTATGTTGCCGGTTCTGAGGTTTATGTCTGCTATTCTAGTCACTTAGCTTCCCCTGAACAACACCCATGATTTTCTGAGCTATTCTTTTCTCCAAAATCTAAAACTACAGACATGATTCCAGTAAAGACTGTTTTCACTTCCAAGAACAAGTCCCCTGCTCTGAAGGAATGTGGGGCTTGGGGTAGGCCATCTTGGCAGGGAAATGAGGTAAGGGAAAGTTTGAGGACATAGCAGAGTGCTGTTCCTTGCTGGCCAGATATTCCCAGTCTCTGACATCACAAGGAGAGAGTCAGATTGCAGATCTATAGTGAAACTTAGGGCGTGCCTTGCTTCAACAGAAGGAGGCAACCATCCAGTTGTAGAGCAGCTCTGGAAAGTCCCATTTTATATAATTTGCTTTGTTCAACTTCCGACCTCCGGTGAAATTAGATGACTTAAATGAAAGATCACTGGGCTGGAACTCAAGAAAGTTAACATTTTAGTAGCAGTACCAATCAGGTAAGTGTGGGACATGGAGGTTCATCCTTTACTCTCCCAGACTTAGTCATCTTGTGTCTACAAGACCAAAATCCAATCTTATAGCATCTTCAAACTTCTAAAATGGCCCCTGGCCACAAATAGTTGGGTGTTGATGTTAGAGTGGAGACTTCTTTGCCAGAGAAGAAATAGCCCCTGAACTAGTAATCGAGGAATCTGGAATTCAAGCTCCACCCCCAGATCTTAGTCTGATTCCAAAACTTGATCTTCTTTCTAAAACACAGTGGGTTTTAGTCTTTTGTCATTCCCTCTTGTAGCTGTCACAAGTCAATTGCAAGTATGCATCCAGTGCTCATGAATATTAGGTAAACACAAAATGGACTTCACCCAAATGTAAAGATATTTGCATAGGGAGGACGAGAGTATCTTGCATTAGATCCCTAACTATTCTTAAGGTAAATATTCCCTATATATTCTCTATACTTCAGTTTCTTCCTTTTGGTTCTCTTCACCTTTAAACACTTCATCTTGGAGTTGTAAGGAGGGTGAAATGAGTTCTTTCATGTAATATGGCCTGTTACAGAGCCATGATTCCATCATTGTTGCTACTATATTTTTGTCTGCTCCTCTTGTGCCAGGAACTGGTTGATATTGGGTCTTGATCACTGACATTTAATAAACACTTGTTGAATCCAATTATTTATTTAACAAATATTTAAAAAGCTTCTACTATGTGGAAAGCTGTCTGATTGGGCCTTGGTAAAATCTAAAACATTTTACAACTTGCTTAGGGTAAAACATACAGCTTGTGTAAATCTTTTTCTTCTTCCTCTTCTCCTCTTTTCCTTTTTTACTCATCTGTCCTCTTCCTTCTCCCCCTCCTGCTCCCCCTCCTGCTGCTGCTGCTGCTGCTCCTCCTCTTCCTCCTCCTCTTCCTCCTCCTCCTCCTCCTCCTCCTCCTCCTTCTCTTCCTCCCCCTCCTCCCCCTCCTCCTCCTCCTCTTCCTCCTCCTCCTCCTCCTCCTCCCCCCCCCTCCTCCTCCTCCTCCTCCTCCTTCTTCTTCTCCTTCTCCTTCGTCTTCTTCGTCTCCTTCGTCTTGGTCTTCTTCGTCTTCATCTTCATCTTCGTCTTCTTTTCTTCTTCCTCTTCCTCTTCATTTCCAATGAAATTAACCCATATGTAATACTTAATAAGGTAGATTATCCAAGAGGAAGTAGGATTCCCAGCATACTAATAGGAAGATTAGAATCTTAAAGGGAAAAATCTCTTAGAACTCTGAGGTCAGACAAGATAATGCCACCTAATTTTGAAAAGTTCTCTGTGTGTCACAGAGAAAGAAGAGGAAGAGAAAGAGGCACATTATCTCATTTGTTCACATTCTTGTTCACAAATTCATTCACTCTAAAAGCACCTGGTAAGTATTAACCACATTATGAATCAGCCAATGTGCTTGGTAGAGAAGATACAGAAATGAGTAAGACAGTTTCTTCCCTGGGGGAGCTTACAGTCTTGTGGGGCAAACTAAAAGTGATGGGTGATACATCATAATAAGAATTTGCCAGCAGCACAAATAAAGTTCTCTCAAAGCATACAGAAAGGCAGGTAGTTTGGAGCCAGGATCCTAGCTTTAG
This sequence comes from Dipodomys spectabilis, assembly GCF_019054845.1. Classification (NCBI taxonomy): domain Eukaryota; kingdom Metazoa; phylum Chordata; class Mammalia; order Rodentia; family Heteromyidae; genus Dipodomys; species Dipodomys spectabilis. Next base: position 36,981,758 of record NW_024870679.1, on the reverse strand, counting down.
GGAGTAGGTGATACCTGAAAAGTTTACAAATTGGGTTTTATCAAATTTTAAAAATTAAAATTTTCCATACATGGCTGTCATTTTGGCTTTCAACCAGCACATTCAGTAAGTACCCATTGCAAGCAAGGGCATCTGAAGACAGGTTAATTTTGACTAGGCCCACTAGAACAAGGAAGGTATAGGTGATAGGCTCTGAGCACTACCTTAAGATAAAGTGAAAAGTATTAAGAATGCAGACCATCTGAAATAAAGGGATAGGAGCCAAAAGACTGTAAACTATCATTGGAATGAAAGTCATCCTGAGGTTTCTTTGCAGGCAGGGAAGATGGGAGAGATGCGGTAGGATTGGTATGAAAGATTGAGGAGGAAGATAGTTAGGATTTTCTGTACCCAGCACATGAACTGAAATTTGATTTTGGTTCAGTAAAGTGCCATAGATATTTTTCTAGCAGGATAATAAATTCTCAGCTCTGTATTTCTTAGGATGGTTAATATAGCATTGGCTTCTCTGATCAGAAACAGGATCAGATGGAGTCAGAAGACATTAGAGAGATCAGTGGATCCCATTTTGCCCACCAGTGAGCTGTCTGATCTTGAATACGTTGGCAATCACTTCTTAGTCTTAGCCTCCTCATCTTTATCATAAGCAAGGAACCCCTCCCCGCCCCCACTCCCCACCAATACAACAGCAGCACTCTTGTTGATATTTGTTTTCTGAGTAGCATTCTGCTAGGCCATCTCCTAATAATGGATAAATCTCAAAACAACTCTAGGAGTACTTAAAAAAATAAAGGTAAAATTTCCCAAATACCTACCAATTGCTCTCTTAAATATCCCACAAGACAACTGAAGACAGATGCATGCAAAGTCTTAAACACAGTACTATGTTTAATAGTCCAAATTACAAATAAATCATCTGTCCATCAACTGCTGACTGGCTAGACAAAAGACATCATACCCATGCAATGAATCATTACTCAGCACTAAGACGCAAATGAGCAATATGCTAATGTCAACATGGAAGGACCCCCCAAAATTATGCTTAGTGAAAGAAGGCAGATGTGGGATGCTACATATTTTATGGTTCTATTTATATGAAATCACATGATGAGGCAGAGGAAAAAAATCCAAAATGCTTACTTTATGAGACTAAAGCAAGGAACATTAACAGTAAAGGTGCAGGAGAGAAAAAGTAGGGTGAGAAAAATGGAATTAAACTGATTTACGGAAAGGATTTTACACCATAGCAACTCTGTTAAAAGCCACTGAGTACTTGAAAAGTTAAACAGATGGTACACAAAATCAGCTTCATTGTAACTATTTAAAACACCAAAACCAATTCTGAAGTAGATATGGTTCATATGTCCACTTTCTAGATGGGGATATTAACTTTCTCAAAATCTCTACTGAGAAGTAAAGATTCAAAACTCTGTGTCTGAGCCTGAGCCTATGTCCTTGGCTACTATCCAATACTACATGCTCCCTATGAGACAAAGTGGTTGTGAAAATGATATTAAGCAGAAGACACATAGTTTTACACATTACGTACAGAACAAGCATGCATAATCCGCTGTCAAAAAGTAAATTTTTGCTGATTCTGATCTGGGTTGAAGTTAGCCAGAGGGAATGAGTGGAGAGACCTAGGAGGGTCTGAACCATGATCTAGGCTGGAAGGTACCAGGAATCTGCCCAGGGCACTGTCAAGAGAAAGAACAGAAGTTATGGAAGATGAAGTCAAGAAAGGGTTATGTGTTTCCTCTACCTCACTTTCACTCTTCTATTAACAAGAGGAGACAAAGAACAGAATTCTTCCTTTCCTTTGGCAAACAGCTGACACACTTTCCCATCATAAACTTCGTAATTCAGGATGTAAAACCAAATTCAACAGCCCAACCCAGCCAGAAGGTTAAATAAATAGATGCCAAATAAATAAGGTTAGTTCCCCCACACCCTTTGCCCACAAGTCTCTACAGGAGATACCATGTACTACTGCTCATTGATGTCTCCTAGTCAATTGTGCTTCCTATGGAAATGTGGAGGAAGGACTTATGCAGGGTTGTGAGTTGAAATTTTGAGGAACTGGTCCTGTTTGCTTATTTTGCTTTACATTTTCTAATTATAATACTCATCATTAATAACTGAATCACAGGTGAGATGGCATACTTGTACTTCATCTTTAATTTAAAAGTACTGCTAGAACTCCAAAGCTATGTCTGCAATATATGAAGAGAACAAAATGGAACTCGGTGAAAGCTATTGAATAGTAAGGAGTGGTGGGAATGGGAAAAGTGAGAGTAAATGAGGGAGTAAGTTGATCTGATCAAACTATTGTCTATGCTAAAAGAGTGGTGGGGGGGGGGGACAGTAGCCCAAAACAGGTCTTATCTGGGAGTGGAATACTAGTGGAAAGCCGAGGGAAAATGGAGAAGGTAAAGGAGGGAAAACATATCCAAAATGCTTTATGTACCTGTGTGAAAATGAAACAATAAAGCTTGCTGAGATTAATTTGGAAAGAGAGTTTGGAGATGAGAAGCACAGGGAGGGGAAGCCTCATGAACATACACTGTATGCAGATAAGCTTGTGTCAAAATGACCTTGTACAAATAATTGGTCCTAACAAAAATGCAAAAGATATAGGCCAAAAAAAAAAATCCCTCAAAAGTCAGAACATAGCCTGCAGTCTTGGCAGACAGGAATAGGTGACTTAATTGGGTTTTTCCTACATTACTTTCTATGAGTGATATGCTGTGTACTGAGGTACTTGCCACATTGTGAAACTTTATTATTAATAAATCCACATTTCCCAAAACAAATAAGATAGCACAGCAAACAGCAATGTTTGCTCTGTATACATTTGAGTGAGTTGCGTTTTCATTGTATCCTCAGGCAAGGCACTGGTGTTTCACATTGTATTGGTACGAAAAAAAAAGCAGTGTGAGAATTTACCATTTGCCTATTTTGGCAACATAAACATGGGACACTTTGTGGTCAGAGTCAGGACTCCTCATTCTGTAGGGCTTGGTAGCAGGAAGATGGAGCTGTGAGTTTCCTTAGAGAGGACAATTTTGAATCTGGAAGTCAACATAACTTGACCCATGAGGTACAGAGAATTCTGAAAACGCTGGTTTCAATGACATGCATGTGTGTCTGCCATTGTAATTAAGAGTTCAAGCTTGAAGTAGCTTGAAGAAATCTCAAATGTAGCAAAATTCAACCAATCAGTCAGAATGTGTACCTGGGTAACCAGATTCTATACACTGAGAGAACATTCTATCAGTCTCATCCTCAAAGAGATCATACCCAGAGCTCTCAAGGATCATACTTAAATGTGAGGCATTTTACTTTAAATAACAATAAAAGTGGTAAGTGGTATTTGTTTTCCTCAGAGAAGGCTTCCAGAGCTGCCCAACCCTTTCCCTGGCAAGTTACATTTAACTCTGAACCCAAACAATTTGATTTACCTCTATTACTAAGGGTAATGGAAAACCCACAAACTTTGGTGTCAGTAACTCTTTAAGTCTGTAACGTCCATTGCCTATGTATTAGCTGGGTTGTAAACTCAGCCAGGAGGGTATCCATTTGAACTTGTTGTGTACCTCAGAAACTGGCAAACTGCTTCAAAAGTTACTAGGCACTCTATAAACATTTGATATTGAATACATACATTAAAGGTGAAGTTAGCCTGAGTCCTGACTCCTCATGATGAAACAGTAATCCGACCTACTTCATAGTAGTTGAGAGATGATGCCAAGGGTGATTGAGCATGAAGACAATGGAGCTTCCTTGCTGAGGCCCAAATTCTGGCCTGATGTTCATCAGCTCTGTGATTTTGAAAAAATAAATACATAAAACAAAACAACCACAAAAATTGTGTCTCATCTTGGCATCAGTTTCACAAACTACCAAGCAAGGATAAAAATACTGTCTGTGTCTCAGGTTTGTTATACGCAATAAATGAATATATTTTAATAGTTCTTAGACTAAAATCTGGTACTTAATACTTCTTTTGTTGTTATTGTTTGCTTTTGTTTTGCACAGATCCTGGGGCTTGACCTCAGGGCCTGGTTACTATCTCTGAGCTTTTGTGCTCAAGGCTAGCACCCTAGGACTAGAGCTACAACTCTTCTGGTTTTTCTGGTAGTTAACTGGAGATTAGAGTCTCACGGACTTTTCTGCTAGGGCTTGCTTTGAACCAGGATCCTCAGATTTCAGCCTCCTGAGTAGCTAGGATTACTGGTGTAAGACACTAGGGCTCAGATAACATAGTGTGTTTTATAGACAGACTTGTTAAATAAAGATAAATAGAAGCCAGGCACTGGTGGTTCATGCCTGTAATTCTAGCTACTCAAGTAACCCAGAAGCCAGCCTAGACAAGAAAGTCCATGAGATTCTTATCTCTGATTAACCACTAAGAAGTAGTGATGTGGCTCAAGTGGTAAAGCACCAACCTTGAGTGAAAAAACTAAAGGAACAGTGTCTAGACCCTTAGGTTAAGCCTTACTACCTGTCAGCCTAAAACAAACAAAAATTAAATAGATGTAATGATAAGGAGAAAATTGGGTTGGTATGAAAATTAATGTATTTTATTATTACAAAAGGCCTAATATACCCAATCCAAAAGATACTGAATAATTTTAAATAACTTTATGGTGGTTTCTACTTCCTAAACAAGTACTTGACAAATGAACAAAATAAAATATAATCATTGAGTGCCCTGAATTTTCTAGGGATGTAGAGCACCTGTGGGTTAGAAGTATGGGGGAAAGATTCCACCAAGGACAGGGAGCTCAAGTTAGATCTGGATTAGGAATTGAATGGCAGTGGCAAAGAGTGCAAGAGGAGGTTTATAATCTGCAAAAACAGGAGGAAGAGATCAGGTCAGTCATGAGATGTTCCATCATCCACAGGATTTGGCTTCAGTTTTTAGGAGAATAATTTGTCATGGTCCAGCTTTTTAAGTTAGTTTGGCCAAAGCTCTGCTTTAGTTCAATGGCTTTAACTGTTCAGATGAACCCTTTGATAAATGTTTAGTGTGGGTGTATCTGTGTGAGTGTATCTGTGTATTCATGTCTGTATGTATCTAATATTCATGATTTCTCATTTATTGAGAAAGTATTTAGGTAGATTCCCAGGCATTTTGTTGTACCATAGTAAGTAAAATGGAAGTTATACTCTATTTATCTTCATCAAAAATGATAGATTATATAAGAAAATATACAATACACCCTCTCCTATCCTTTGAAGGATATTAAAAGGAGGCAGCAAAGATAAAATAATAGGAGGTGAAGGAGGATTGTTTAGATTGGAAAAGAGAAAAGGTCTCTCTGGGGAGGTGACATTTTTACATCAATAAGAAAGCTCAGAAAGAAAAGGACTGTTCCAGGCAGAGGAACATAATGTTCAAAGGCTTGTAAATGGTATATTGAGAAAGAAGGTCAGGATAGCTGGAGTGGCGTGAGCTGTGAGTGGCAGAAAGCAGAGTCATTAGACAGAGGCTAGATTTCCTGGGTCTTCTAGGCTATGACAAGCAGTTTGGATTAACCAATTAGGAGCTACTACAAAAACAAATTTGGAAAAAAATAGTCAGGAAAATGTATCACAAATTTTTATAAAGTTCTCTCTGACTTTAATTATATAATGTTAAAAATGATGGAGGATTGAGAAGAAAGTTAATGCAGTAGAATCCTCAAGCAATGAGATTCATTTGAGATTTTAAATCAGAAATATAAAGTGACTCTAACAATTGAATAGGAAACTTGAGGGAAAGGTTGGGATGAGGGAAAACAGGGGAGAAGAATGGAAGGGGTGGCATGGATCAAGATTCTGACTTATGGAATTGAACCTTGTTTGTGTAACTACTTAATGAAAATAATCAGTAAAAAATCAATTAAAAAATAAAGTGAATCTAACAAAATACAACTGGATTTGCTGCAGTGTTCAGCAATTATGCTTCAATGACTTGACTTAATTGATGCTTTTTAGAGGCAGGGATTATTTTCAATGCCACAAGTAATAATTGAATACACTATCAACCCCTACAATGACCCACGCCCTTAATGTATGTTCATGAAGTTACTCTGGAGACTTGGCCACAGGATTCGCCATACTACCTCTCATCTGCCAGCTCAGAGGGAGGAGACAGAGAGTCAGCAGCTCAAGAGAATGGCAGGACTTGACTGGTTGAGGTAGAGCTTTACATCTAAAAGAAGTCTAAGCTAGAGGCTTTGTGCTCATCTATCACAGTTGGCCAGGATTTTCTCTGTGAAGGGTTCTTTCTTTACCCAGGAATTCACTATCTGCAATCTCCATTGTCAAGATCTTATGAATGGGAAAGGGGTGCAAAATTGTTGCTTGACTCATAATGATGTAGAATGGCAATAATAGCAATAGTTAACTTTTACTGAGCATTGGTTCTGTGTAAAATCAGAGCTAAGTGTTTTCATTCACAGTATCTCTCTTAACCTTTAACCAACCTAGCAAGATAGGTATCCTTCTGATCTCTGTATTACAAATAATAAAATGATCGTTTTTTCTACAGACAAGAAGGAGCTAACAAGTAGAAAAGTCAAGAGTAAACATAAGGCATCCTGTCCAGACTCTAGCCTCTTTAAACAAGGATAAAATCAGGGTGCATTCCTATGTGTTATCATATGTAGCCGCCATTTTATAAACTTAGAAGATATATGGTTTTATTTCCAACTGTCTTAGTCTGGTTTCTATTTTCCCTTCTTCTCAAGATGAGGGATTAATTTGTCAGGACTGGCTAGAGAATTTTATTCACATTTCTTTCTTTTGAGTCCAGTTGCTAGGAGAAAAGTTTGTGGTTCATTGACTTTAAAAAAGAAAAGACAAGACAAGAAAACTGATTACCTACAAAAGGAGACTTTCCACCTGAAGTCAGATGTATTGACACATGTGATATCATTAAACCGTATGTTCCTCTGGATTAGTTATGACTTGACCTTTTCCTACCATGTACTTACAAATTGAAATATAGTTATCTGATTCCTTTCTGTATTAAGTAATGAGAGGAATTCCTCAGGATGAGAGTAATTAAATGATCTTCTACAAAATAAGCTATGTTATCCCTACAATACTAATATAACCCAATAGCTGGTTGAATGTCGATTCTGCCTATAAGTGTTTAATATTTTATGTATAACATATTCATAAGCAGAAACTACCACTAGCCCCATTTTGATGATCAAGAAAATTAGGTGGAGAGGTTTAAATATTTATTCTAAGGTTACACAGAGTTACTGATAGGTAAATGAGGATAATTCTTCAGCCTTTGAAGTCTAAGTCATTATTTGGAAACTGATAGCGATGAATATAAAATCATAATTTTCTACTGACCAGTTTGAAGAGGAAGTTAATACACACTTTGTTTGGTTATCTAAGAATGATAGACCAATACACATAAAACACTAGACACCTGCCAGGTAACAGATAATTGGTACTAATAGGTACCTGTCATTGTCAACTGAAGAGAGCTACAAAGTTAAACTACTATGATTTTGATGACTATAATCAGCAACCACAACTAACTGAGCTACTGAATTCATATAAAATATATTTTCCTCTTATTCCCCAGTTATTCAGATAACCAGCTATACTTCCTCTTTCCCTCTATTTATTAGATGTGATCTGTGCCTTAGCATTATCTCATACATAATAATCCAACATCATTTTAAGTGACATGTATATTTCTGTCCTTTCTAAGTCAGTTTGAGTGAAGTCAAGATATTTTGCCAATGACTTTAGGTACTGATGTTTCCAGAGGGCCAGAGCTCCCTGGGGGTAAGTTGCAAACAAATTCAGCTAGAATATTCTGGTGACCTAGCTGCCTAGACCAGCCATAATAGCCTATTTGGGGAGGACATAGTAATTTAGTCCATTGCATTTGGCTTAGTGGTTCTGATTGTGACATATGATGATTCAGGTTTTTCTCATACACACACCAGAGTTTCACAGAATGACCTTTTGTGAGGTTCTTGAGGTCAGGCAAAGGAGGAGGGAGGAATAGCAGGGCTTTCTAAACAAAGTGGCTTTGTTTCTACACCACTTGCTTGGACAAGTGTCCCTCACGTGCAGCAGCCACTTGCTATGGGGTTGTTGGCAGAGTGACGAAAATGTGACAGAGATGAAGGGCAAATTCTGAAGTGCCCTGAGAATTCACCTTCCCTCCCTGGCACATGTGAAACCTAAGACTGTAGCTCAACGATTTCTTTCTTGTTCATTTTTTCTGCCTCACGCTTTTCTTTTAGTAGGCATTTTGAAGGTAGTTGAACTGAATATTTATTGAGCATCTGCTGTGTTCATTGTATGCAGTTAAAGTTTTTTTGTTCTTTCCAAAGCCCTATTTTGTGTTTATTTTCTTTGCATATTGGCTAGCTTTATTAATTCAGGATGATGAGACAATAAAAAGAAAAAGGAAAAGAAAATGAAACCAGTAAGAGGGGGAAACATCAAAAAGCAGAGAAACTGGCAAGATTCATTGACTTAGAAAAGAAAGTGAGGAATAAAATCCAAACGGAAACTTTAGGGGAAAATCCCCTTGCAAGGAGAAGAAGACAAAGGTACAGCCCGAACTGTGTTGTGACTCATGGCTTGGCTCTGTACCTGGATGACACATTGGATGGAAAACATAGCTGGTCCGAGAACTTTTCACAGGCCTCAAACATTCTTGGAATCATTTGCTACTTCACGTTGTGCACCTATTTTTTTCTCATGCCGTTAAAAATGGAAATATGAATTGCTTACCAGAAATACTCTTGATATTGGCGTTTATTTGTATAGTCACTTGAGATTTAAAATTAGACCATGGACTTTAGAATATAAAACATGTTTAAGAAAGCAGGAAAGGATTTGTTTTTTTCCATAGCAGCCTCTCTGTCTCCTAAAGGAACAGACAGTTGGCAAATCTCAAAGAGGTCCTGCACAGGCCCTTGCAAGGTACAGGTTTAGCAGCTTTCACACTTTTTTGATCATGACTCACAATCAGGCATGTATTTTACATCAGTTCCTATACATCTAGGTGCTTTATGAAAAAAATAAATACTTAGCTTTGCTATCCATGCATTGCCTGCTGGTTTCTATTCCACTCCATTCTGTTCTGTTCTTTTGTCATTTTAAATAAATAATTGCCTAATTCTTATTAAATACATTTGACCACTCACCGCTGGATCTCTAAAGGCATCCCTTAATTTCTGTCCTGTCTGTAATCCCTTCTAACTTCATATATGGTTAAAATCCAGTGCAACCAATATTTAACTATCTCTCTTCTCTCTTCTATCTTTTCAAAACCCTCACAGTTCACACTAAACTGTCTTTCACTTGCCTGTGTATCATTTGTTACCTTTTCTCTGAGCACTTTAGGGTTGTACCACTCTCTTGCCATCAAGCTGTTGGTTTGTTTTCAACACTGAGTTTCTGATGCTTCCCTTTACTTGATCTTGATCATGCTATGTTGTAATGATCCATCTGTATGTTTCCTTCCCCATGAGACACCTGGAAGACAAAGTTATGTCTTATTTTATCCCTAAGAAATAGTCTAATGTCTGATACATGCCTGATTATTTAGTATCTTCTTATTGGTAGACACTTGGTATGAAGTGAGCTACTTTCTTGATAAGCTATAGTCAGTCTATTTACCAAAAATAAGAAAGAATACTTTGTGGAGAATTGTGTTGTAGTTGGGGTGGATAACCTTCATTAGATTCATTTTGTTTGCTGCTAATCAGTGGTAGTAAAGTAGAGTAGTTAAGAACTAAGCTTTTAGAGCTGCACAGAACTGGATTTTGAATTCTAGCTCTTTGGATTGCTGCTTACCAATGACAGTAGAGCAACATAGTTTAAAACTCAGCCTTTGGAGCTATACAGAACTGGATTTGAATTCTGGCTCTCAGAATTACTAGCACTGTGACTTTTAGCAAGTTACTTGATTGCATCTGTTTCCTCATCTGTAAAATAAGAACAATAACCACTCTAGCTTTGGTTAAGATTGTGTGAAAAGTTTTAATAATATTATCTTGGTGGGGATTTGCTGCCATATTTGGAAGAATAGCTGATATATAGTTTATTAAATATGTATGTACAATACATATATACATGTATATATTGACTAGAAATAAGTTCAATAATTTCAAGATTGTTGGATTCTCTGAAGTTCTACTCTTCTGTTGCTGAGTCGCCACATGGTGTATTTGATTCTTTCCTTTTCTCTATTTTCATCTTTTGTTATATATCCATTAGTGGAACATCACATACCACATATAGACTCACAGATTCTGATTCAAAATCTTGATGAAAATTATGGAATATTTCAGTGCTTCTAGAGTTGTTTTGTTCTCCTCCTTCCCCACAAAGAGCTTGTATAAGACACCTAAGGATGGAATGGATACCCATTATTACCTAATGTCCTTTTCTGTTTCCCATTTCATGAATGGATGTTTGTATTCCAAGGTTTCATTTTTGGGCTTTCCCATTTCCAGTACTTGTTGGCTTTCAAACAACTTCTTGTGCCATATAATGAAGGTATTGTTTTGAATGGACATCTCTACATATTGTACTTCTACCCCAAGCCAAACAAATATATTTTAAATGTTGTTTTCAAACTCCCTGACTAGACAGGCAAAATAAAGGAATGACATTAGTTTATTTCTGTAATATGTTGAAGCAATAAGGAGGAGAATATCTTCCAGTGAAACTTTTCACCTTGCCTTTATTTTCCCATACATTTACCCCAAACGTTCCTGTATTATAGATATCCTAGTAGGTGCTTTTCAATAACAAGACTAAACAATTCACATTGTGGCTGCTTACCTTGCACTTTTTATAGTGTTAAAAAATAGGGTTCATGTACAAAGTTGTCTTATTACCCATCACATTTAATATAAATTTACCCGGTGCAATTTCACTCATCACTGGAGTTAAGTGCATGCTTTATCATAAATTCTTCAGACATATACTAAGTGGGAAAATAATACAATTGAGAATAAACCTATAGCATAGCTATATTAATTTAGTGTTTTGAGTTTATCATCAGTGCAGAACCTCTCATCATGAAGGGTGCATTTCTAGTTGTAGCTGAGAGTAACTTGCTGATTGAACTTTCTTCTCTTTCTCCACCAAGGAACTGAAGGCCATATTGGAATGGAAAAGCAGTATGGACGTTCCCCCTACTCAGAGACCTGTCAATTCAGTTAATCTTATCGATGTGAACCTATACTGCTTATTTCACATGCAAGAGAGATTTGGAATAACTTCGCTGTTCTCACATATCAGAGAATAGAGTATAAACTGCCACCCACACCTCCTGACCCCCCTTCCAGAATGCTTTCCATTCCCAGTCACTCATTTATTCAAACATTCATCTCACATTTATTAGATGCCAACAATGTGTGATTAACTGTGACTTCAAAAATGAATTCAGTGAACTTAAGGCCTTTATTCTATGGTGTGATTTTAGTTTTTGGTTTCCCAGAAGGTCTGAGTTCTACTAGGACAGCAGCACTAGGCCAGGACAGTCCCACGTCCCTGGCTGGGTTAAGCAATCCCTATTGGCTATGTGTAGTCCCATTTCCCAAAGTCAAATGCAATCTTCATCAATAGCCTATATTCTACATCCTTTAATTTCTTTTTTTGGGAAAATACAGTACAGAGGGGTTACAATTACATGGGCAAGATAATTAGTACATTTCTTATCAAGCATTGTTGCCTCCTCCTTTGTTACCCCTTCCTATCCCTTCCCATGCCCTCCCCCCAACTCTCCACCTGATCCTCCTCCCTCCCACCAAAGTTGTAAAGTTTGTTTTTCGACATAACAACTTGTACATCTCATTGTTGCAATGGGTCCACCTGTATCACTATTTGAACAATTTGTTTTTTTACCCTTTCCCTCCACAAATTATACCAACATCAAATACAGTGAAAGCAGGGGTTATACCATGGGGGAGGGACATACAAAGCAACAAAGAAATCATCTTATAATATGTTAGAAACAATTGCATGAAAGAAAAAAAAACATTTGAATACTTACCTTAGGGTTCACTTCCCTAACATCAACTTGTCTGACCTTTTCTGCTTGACTCAAACATACATTAGTTATTGCAAATTAGGGAAACCGTAGGACCTATGTTTCTTTGGGCCTGGCTTACTTCACTTAAGATAATTTTTTTCCAAGTCTTTCCATTTCCTAACAAATGGGGCAATATCATTCTTTCTGATGGAGGCACAGAATTCCATTGTGTATATATACATTTTCTTGATCCATTCATCTACTGAGGGGCATCTGGGTTGGTTCCATATCTTAGTTATGGTAAATAATGCTGCAATAAACATAGTCGTGCTGGTAGCTTTAGTGTGGCCTTGTTTGTGATCATTTGGGTAAATGCTCAAAAGTGGGATTGCTGGGTCATAGGGGAGCTCTATGTGGAGTCTTTTGAGGAACCTCCATACTGCTTTCCAAAGTGGTTGAACAAGTTTACACTCCCACCAACAATGCAGTAAGGTTCCCTTCTGTCCACATCCCCTCCAGCATCTGTTGTTATTAGAGTTCTTGATTATAGCCATTCTAACTGGGGTGTTGTTTTGATTTGCATCTCTTTTATGGCTAGAGAGGTTGAGCATTTCTTCATGTGTCTATTGGCCATACTTCTTTCCTCTTAAGAGAAGTTTCTCTGTAAGTCTTTAGCCCACTTATTTATTGGGCAGTTGTTTCTTTGAAGATTTGTTATTGGGGGATTTAATTTTTGAGTTCCAGGTATATTTTAGATATGAGACTCTTGTCCATTGTATGGCTAGTGAAGATCTCCCAATCCGTAGGCTTTCTATTGATCTTGCTAGCTATGTCCTTTGCCATGCAGAAGCTCTGCAATTTTATGCAATCCCATTTGTCCAACCTTTGTTTGATTTGTTGTGTTTCTGGGTCTCTATTATGAAAATCTTGGCCTATGCCAAAGAGACCTAGGGTTTCTCCTATTCCATCTTGTAATATTTTCAGTGTGTCTGCTTTAACTCTGAGGTCTTTGATACATTTGGAGTTGATTCTTTCATAATGAGTTTATTCACCCAGACATAGTATTATTGATGAATACTAATGGATGAACTGTGAAGATCAACTATTAATTCTACAAAGGTGGTATTCTTTTTCTCTAGTGGGAGAGACAAACAGACAGATGTGCATGTGTTTATACCTGTGTGTATCTGCATGTCTGTAGGTAAGGGATGGCTTCCTGAGACATTCATAAGTAAAGAACTTTCTTGCTCATCAGTGGATCAAAGTACAAGCTTCAAGTATATTTTTGGATTCACATACCTGCGGCATTCATCAAGCTACTACTATCAGATACATATGTTTCTTTACAACCCTTAATTTTTAAAATAATTTAAGGACATCCTTTTACCATTGGTTTCATACACCTAATTTGGAACTCTTTCTTTGACCAACAAACATTTCGCTATGGCCTGTTGTATCCTCTAACCTGTAGGAGATTAAGGATATGGTCAAGTGAGTCAGAGATCATGAGATCATGATTTTCGCACCCCTTTCACATTTGTTTGTGATTGTTATTCTTGTTCTTGAGTCTGAGCTTAACAAAGATTAGTAATACTATTTTCTGTCACAAAGTAGGAAACTTAGGCCTGGCTGAGACTATCATGATTGTAAGTAGCGAAACTAGGATAGGATACTTAGTCTTCTTTGTAGTAGTACAGTGCTTTTATTTTTCTTAATTATTATAACTTGCCTACCTACATTTTTTAAACATTAGAAGTATTAGACAAAGAAATTTATGTGTATGTGTATGTGGTTAATGGGAACAAACTTGAGTGTGTGTTCCGTAAGTGCTGTGTCACTGACCTACATCCAGAGCTCAAGAGAAAGAAATTCTTGCAAACACATAAATGTGACCTCATAATAGAATAATAAATAACAAAGACATAAAAATATTGAGGTTCACTTAAGTGCTATTAGAAACTAGATCATACGTCTATAATAAAGCCTTTTCTCCTTGCAGGCATAATTGTATGTCATAAATGACAAGTTTGGAAGTTAACACCCATGTGAGTTATAAGGACTATTTTCTTACAGTAATTGATATTGGACTTAGGTGATGACTTGGTGATGAGAAAAACACAAGGAACTTGGTCACTGGACTTTTATAACCCTGAAGGCACCTTTAGAAGTTTGAAAAGTAATGCTTGTGTCACTGATTGAGTTTGGCTGGAAGGTGGATTTAAGAATGTCAACCATAGGGTTTTGGCTGTTCGATTATAGCAAGCAAGCCTAGAGAGATAATGCATACCACCAAAGAGTAGGATTGAGCATATATAAACTGTTTGTAATAGCAGTACAGTGTTCATATTGGTTTGGGGAGAACTTGGGAAAGATCTGAAGCAGAGGGACCCATGGGATTTGGATTTAGAGATTAAAGATAATGGAAATACACAGTGAGCCCATACACCAGCCACACAGAGCTTTAATCCCTTACTGGATGAGATTCAGGACACCTTTTCCTTATACTAGTTTCCTGATTTTTTTAAAATGAGCAAGAAAAACAAAAAATTATAGACTGGTCAGTTTTGTAAGCTATCTTCATGGTTACCTACTGTCATCTTTTGCCATGACATGAACTGTGGTATACAGTGGTCTAGGAGAATCCAAAAATCTCGTCTTTGGGCTTTGGATCACCTAGTTGATTTACTGTCAGCAGATGGTATTAAAATTAGCTTGCATTAGCTGAGCAGGCAATGGAGAATAGGAATAGGGAGTGTCCTGGGTGTTGGCTGGAATTAGAAAAATAATCCTTCACATTTTAGAGATTGCAAAGCACTTTCCCACATATTGTCTTATTGGATCCCTACAAATCCCTGTGAGGATATTATTAGCACCATTCAGCAAATGAGAAAGGTGATGTTATAAAAGGTAAAGTGACCAGCTAAAGTTTGTGTAAAAAATGCCAAACAAAAAAGGCAATGCAAAAAAAGGTGGAAGGAAAAGGCCAAAGGTCTTGCTTCCTTGTGCAACCACACAAAGTGATTAGGAGCTACCATGAAGCTTTTAAGCACTGAAGGGATTGTCAATGATTGTTAGCCCGCCATTATTAACAGGGGACTTCGGTGTTCTATTCTCTCAAGGCCATCACGTCTGCTCTTGGTGTTGTTCTTCCTAAACTTCATTAATGGTGTAACTTCTTCACTTAAGTCCCAAGAATTTGTTTGAGATGCCTATCTAGGAGTTTCTGTGATAGTACCATTCTATTGTTACAACTCCAATTCAGTTTTCTGTGTTGGAAAGTAACTCCATCTAGGCACTAACTAAAACTAGTCATTCTCAAGTAGCTATATTTTTCATCTTTACAGCTCTACCACCAAGCAAAGTTAAGACTTTGCATATATACTTTTTAAGTATATGCTGTGTGGACTACAGCTAAGAGAAAATTTTGTCTTCACATTACCCTTGAGAATAGGCTAGGACTGAGAAGTTTGTCTCCACTTCAAGCATAGCTTTGTCAAGGTTTGATGGTCAGATAAACATACATATTTCAGTGTACAAAGTGATAGTTTGTTCTGGATAACTTCATAAAACCACTAAACTGACCTAATTAGAAAATGCATTACTTCACATAATTACCTCTTTTTTTTTTGTTTTTGGTTATATGGCTTGAACTCTGGGCCTGGATGCTCTCTCTGAGCTCTTCAGCTCAAGGCTAGTACTCTACCACTTAATCCACAGCACCACTTCTGGCTTTTTCTGTTTATGTGGTGCTGAGGAATCGAACCCAGGGCCTCATATGCAAGGCAAGCACTCTACTGTTGAGCCACCTTCCCAGCCTACAATTATCTTTTTAGCAACTTTCAAGTTATAACTATAGTCACGGAGGTATACAATAGATATCTAACTGAACCCATGCTTTCACTGTATTTGATGTCAGTATAATTTGTGGAAGGGAAGGGGAAAAATAAATCATTTAAATAGGGATACAGGTGGACCCATTGCAACAATGAGATGTACAAGTCATTATGTCGAAAATGAACTTTACAACTTTGGTGTGGGGGGGGGGAGGATTGGCGGGGGGGCGAGGGGGGGAGCATGGGAAGGGATGGGAAGAGGAAACAAAGGAGGAGGCTACAATGTTTGATAAGAAATGTACTCATTATCTTGCCCATGTAATTGTAACCCCTCTGTACAATATTTTCACAATAAAAAAAAGAAATGGATTTCAGTAGAATAAAATACTATGTAACTGCCAGTCAAAATCCAATTGTGTACCCCTCTGTAACAGTATCTTTACAATAAAATTTTTTAAATGTGAAAAAAACAATAGATATCTAACTTTTTGACCAACATATAATGCTATCTAAAATGGTACTATCTCTAAAAGGGGGAATCTCAGGAAACCATGCTCAACACATTTGCCTAAAATATTAGCTTATTCCCAGAAGTACGCCTTAGAGTTGGGACATTATTAGAAGTATAAAAGGAATAGAGATTAGTGTTTGTGTAACTATATAGGGAAAGGTAAGAGCAGATATTTTTGGAATCACTAGAAAACTTAGCTATGACACTGGACCTACTCATGAGTTGGTGCTATTGCTGGGAACCAACATGCATGCCAAGCCTCTAGCTGTCACATATCACTTTCAGGAAGAGACTTGAATTTGCCTATGTGGTTATTTATAACTATTTTCCTATTTTAAGTAAGTTTAGAAAGCCCCACTATACCACTGAGATATATTAGATGGGATGGAATAAGTATGCTGGGTGATAAATAAGAGTCAGGACTGACAAATCATATAAATATGTAACCCAGCATTCAACCTAGTACTTGAAAATCTTTCCAGATGTTTAGAAATTTATGAGTATATAACTAATAACATATGAAATGAATTAGTCTAGTCTTGTCAGTAAGGCTATTCTACAATGGTAGAATCTAAGAGGACCTGTACAGTTTGATAAGAGAGGGTCACTATATGCATTGAACTTTCATCAAGAAGTAGACATGGGCAATATATAAACCAATGCTGCATTCCAACAAAGCTTTATTTACAAAAATAAGAGGACCATGTTTTGTACACTATAGTTTTCTGACCCTATTGCAAATGATAGCTACAAATTCTCACTTTATTTTGTTTCCTTTTGATAACTCTTCCTGTGTTCTCCATTTTCCAAAAGCAGAATCTTCTCTTTGTTCTAATCTAGATCATGCTTTCACACTTGGTATGTTTAATGCCTTCTTTTTCCTCTCATTGTGGTCATCTTGCATTGTCCCATACAGATATATATATTCTTCCTACCAAAACCTACCCATCCTTTATGGTAGGAGTCTCTAAAAACCTGAGAGGGGTCGTTCAGAGTCACCTGAAAAGTCCTTTGGTACTAAACTTAGTGCTCATTTGCCATGTTAAGGTCTTAAAGAGCAAGAGAGGAGAACTGGAAGAGCCAGGTCATATGTACTGAAAACATACCCCAGCATGTTCAGGAAAGCCCCACCTCTTCTCACATTATCCCTTTGTGGCATTATCAACATCCAAGTTCCTCTAGGAAGCCTTCTCTGGCCAGAGTAATTGAGACTTAGGTTTTCTTTCCTTGGATGCTCTCACTTACAAAATTCATTTTTAGTATCGACTATTATTTGGTTCTTTGAGCTTTTTCTGGACCAGACATTGTTCTAGTGTGAACAGTAACCTCACAATACAAACCCTTCTTCCTTGAGATGGGAGAAATAGACAATAATATGTGCCCAGAAAAGTGAATGAGGCATTTTCAGATAATAAGAAAACTAAATAATGGCATAAGGAGTAGAGGATGGCTTGGAAGCATAAGGAGACATTACTTAGAGAGGGAGGACAGGAAAGTCTCAAGGCGTCTCTACAGAGCTCCACACTGAGTGCTGAGATCCAGCAGAAATGAACTGCAGGCAGAAGACATAGTAGTTTTCTCTACCCATCTCTGAAAATGTTACTGAACCTACTATGTTAAAGTAGGAAGATTTATAAAAATGATTCGAAACAGTCCCCACATCTCAAATAGCAAGATAAAATACAGAATTCTTAGTTAAATTTGAACTTCATATGAACAAGTAATTTATAGTATAAAGACCAATTGTAAGCTGAGTACTTGTGACTCACATCTGTAATCTTGGCTACTCTGGAAGCTAAGATCTGAGGATTGCAGTTCAAAGTCAGACTATGAAGGAACATCCATAAAACTCTTATTTTTAATTAACCACCAAAAGTACAGAAGTGGAGCATTGGCTCAAGTGGTAAAGCACTAGTTTTGTATAAAAAAGGTCTAGGACAGTGCTCAAGCCTTGAGTTCAAGCCCCAGAATTGGCACAGACAGGAAGAAATACTAATTGTAGTATAAGAACTTTTTTTTTTAAAGAAAATGTTGTTTATTTGAAATTTAAATTTAATTGACATCATTTCATTTGTCTTCATTTGTTTGTTTGTTTGCTTTTACTAAATCTGACAAACATAATTTTACTCAAAGAAAAATGACCCAAGGTGACCTGTCAGTTCCTTGAAGCTGACCTGGAATCAAGTATGGATCCAAAGCAGAAACAATTCAATTTGATGTTGATATTTCCATAATTATACATTGTTTTCTAATGGTTCTATTGGATGGACAACTCAGGTGCATGTTGCCTATGACTTTTATGTTCTTTTTAATTTTGTTTTGATTTTAGTCTTGTTTTTGGTTTGTTTCATTGTAAGAAGTGGATTATTAAATTCATAATGCATGTATTTGCCTTCTTTCCATTGCAATCCTGCAATAGTAATACTTTTCTGTATACAAGGTATCCAGAAGGTATCCTCTAGATGGAAGTAATCTCTGGAAAGGTGTCCTCTACCTGAAGTAAAATAAGCAAATTAGCCTATTGAATCACTTTGAATCAACTTGAATCTTGATAAAGAGTATCAGCAGAGGCACACAGTGGTTTGGATGTTAAAGCATGAGTTATGGTTTTAATCATGGTGATCAAGGAAATATTCAGATATAAGTTGATAACCTATGTGGGCCATGATTATGGTAAGAATTTCATAAGGGAGCAGGATGTGATTCAACCTGTAATATATGGGACCTCTGTAACCTCAGCACTTGGGAGGATGAGACAGAAAGAGCATAAGTTTGATATTAGCCTAGTCTACATAGTGAGACCGTTTCTCAAAAAAACTCAGAAAACAGGATGGATTTCATGAGAGATTATAAAGAACTTCATCCAAGGAAAACTGATCAGAGAAAGAGAAGATGGTGAAAATAACAGGACTTGGTTTTGGAACAAGCTCAACTCTGTGTTTGCAACAGAGAATGACTAAAGAAAAAGAATAGGAGATGTTCAACCAGCATCGTGAAAAATTGGAGATGTCATGGGAGTCAATAAAAAGACTTTTGATCTAGCACTTGATTTAATAAAACCCACAAATGAAGAAACACAGTCTAAAGGTAAAATAAATCAGAGACCAGTAAAAATGACTGCAGAAGTCCTAATTAAATAAAAGCCTGACTCCAGCTTATGATAAGAGTCTAGGAAACACAGGGATAAATGTAATGGATTTTTTTGAGGTAGAAACTCACAGCCCGCCCAGCAGTAGGATATAAAAGTTAAAGATGTAAAGGAACTGAAGATAAGGCCAAGGTTTAAAGTTAAATGACTAGAGGAATAATAAAAGTGCTGTCCACTAAAGTATGGAAGTTATGGAAAGAAATGACTGAGGGTGAGGAGAATTTGATGATTGTATCTTTATTCAACGTTGTATTGTGGGATTTTATGGGCTATATAAGCTATCATGATAATGTATAATTTGTCTATGCTATATGAAAGAAAATCTAGTGAAAACTTAGTAAGCTAGTAAAACAGGTGTTTTGGAAAACTCTTATGTCCTGTTTTCCCTCAATTGCACTCTCTTGCATAAGATGACCTGTCCTATGATTAGTTTCAAAAAGAGGATAATCATGGTGAGATATTTGATGGGTTCAAAATGTAGAAACTCTTATCTCCAATAAACCACCAGAAAACCAGAAGTGGCGCTGTAGCTCAAGTAGTAGAGCGCTCACCTTGAGCTGAAGAGCGCAGGGACAGCGCCCAGGCCCAGAGTTCAAACCCCATGATGGACCCAAAAAAAAAAAAAAAGTGCCTTATGTCGCATGAAGCAGTAGGTGGATGAGACTCAAAGTGAACTTTATCTTTCCAACAAGGCAGGAAGTTGAGTCCTTCCTTGATTAAAAGTGAGCAGTAAGGATGGGTATCTGTGAATAGTGTGGATATTTTGGCATAATGACTATGGCTTAGCCACAGTCATTACGAAGTCATTATTGCAGCAGCAGAGGATGTTAAAACTATATTTAGGACCCTACTGAGCTTCAAGTAGTGCATTTGTAGTATAGCTAATCAGCCTATTGATGTTTTCTAACAACAGGAAGAGAAAATATGGACACTGGGAGTTTCCCCCAAATTACAAGGTGGTGATGTATGGTGCTGTCTTGCAGTAGTTGTTGTTATGGTTGTTTTATTTGCCTTTAAAATTAGTGTTATAAATAAGATGGAATTTAAGTGTATAGCCAAGTCAATTGGGTAAATGTGTGGGGAGGGGGAGTTGAAAGATTGTGGCCACACTGAACATCAAGGTCAGATTTCTAAGATTGCCTTTACTAGTAGCCTTTGCACACATTCCTTTATTTAATCCTCATGTTGAATAACAATATATAACCTTATGATGTCACCATTATTATCCAAGTGTTATAGGCAGAGACTTCAAACTTAGGTTGAGTAAGCAGTTTACTTAAGAACACACAACTACCATGGCAGTAACAACTCTTCAAACCATGCCTGCCTGCCATTACCTCTAATGACAAAGAAGAATATGCAAAGCTAGGTAGATAAGGTGAGATATTTTGGAATGACTGGGATAGTTTGCTTTAATAACCTTTAAAAGAAAGTGGCAGTGGATGGAGAAGAAACAAAGTACTAGTGACAGATATAAGTCCCAAGAAAGCAGAGTATTTGAGTTTTTCCCAAAACCTTACAACTAGATTATAACATTGTATGAGTCTCCACCTGGATAATGTATGAAGAACGAATGTTTATTTTTTAGTATTGGAGATTGAAAGTCCAAACAATATGACACTAGTTCTGGAGAGGGTCCTCACAGGCCACATTATGTCATGGCAGATATTACCATGGTGGGAGGGATTAAATCTGAATGACTGGAAAGGAGCCAGACATTCTCATTTATGGCAATCTTCTCATAAGAACTCACCAGGGTCCTAGGTGAACTGTATAAAATTCCCACTGAAGGCAGTGCCCTCAATGACCTAATTACTTCCCAATAAGCCTCACCTCTTAAAGATTTCACACACTTTCCAACACCACCACATTGAGAAGCAAGCCCCCAACACATCAACCCTTGGAGGAACCGTTCATACATATTCAAACCACAGCAAACATGCTGAGAGAGGAAAGTACACAAATCCAAATTTTAGAAGTCAGTGAGTTTTCATAAAATGATCATACGCATGTAACCCATGCCCAGACTATCCAACAGATCATGGCCAGTGCCATAAAAGTCCTCTCAAGTCCTTCCGGGTCACTCCTTGCCACCCCCCCACCCCCAAAGTAGCCACTCTCCTGACTTCTAACATTACCAATTCATTTTTTGGAATGAATTTGAAACTTTAGAATCTTTTTTTTCCATATACTTTTTTAAAATATCTGGTTTCTTTTGGCTTTACACTTAAGCTTAGGAGATTCATTCACCCTGTTTCATGTGGCATTTTTTTCTGATTAATTTAACCACTAACACAACTTTGCAAATAGTTGCCACCTTCTCTAGTGGGAAAAGGTCCATTTCTATAAGGCCAATAAATCGTGGTAATGTATTTTTCTTTTCTTGTACTTTCTTAGGCTAGGAAGTAAACAGACCTGCCAGATATGCTTCTAATATAAAGACTTGTTTAAAATTGTGTTTACTAGGTATAGTTTGTTTTTTAATCTGCAAGAAAGGTCTACAGGGTCTTTTATGTGATAATATAGACAGCTTTATAATCAGAAAAGAGGGTACATATTTCAATGTAGTTTACAGATACATCATCAACTCAGGCTTAATGACTATACTGGCATTTTAAAGGAAGAAAAATAGCATTGCAAGGGTTTGGCACTGTAGGATTCACCCAACTATTCTTAGTTGTTTGGAAATGATGTGTATGCTCATAATCCCGGAAGAAGATTTAAGGAAACACCAGCTGCCGTTCAGTAATATCTGTCCGGGAAAACCCTCAGTTAACCATTCTGCAATACGAATATAAATAACTAACTACGTTTTAAGATCCAAGACATAATGTTCTGAAAAATGATGTCCCTGAGTGGACAGAAATTTAGACAAGTGCGTGATTAGAGTAGTAAGGATTTCTTTTTTTTTTTTAACCTCTAAGTTACTCAATCTCCCTTGAGGCTCAGTTTCTTTGCCTATAAAATAGCCATCATGTTCCACCCAGTTCTTCATGCTGCTATAAGAATCAGATGACATGACATTTGAGAAAACACTTTGCACATGGTAAGGTAAGAATATAGTATGATTCTCACTGGCTGTACATGCTTGTCAGCTGCTCATTGCTCACAGGTCCCTGTGAAGGGAAGATACCAGATGGAATGCATCATCAATTACAACCAAGTTTAGCAAGGTGAGGACGAACTATGGCTTTGGAGATCCAATTGTCCTGGCCAAGAACATAGGCTTTGCCACTTAATCAGAGCTATGTGGCTTCAGGTAAGATTTTTAACTTCTATCTGGAGCCACAGATTAATTTCAAGAGTGGAGATGAATAAAACTTCTTTGATTTGCCAAGAGAAATAGATAATTGTAAGTAAAGCATCCCTTGGGGTACAGCCCCTTGTATATAGAATTATCCCAATAAGTAGGGTCTGAATCTTGCCCATTCCCATATTTTCATATTAATAACAAAACTGGTAATAGCAGAGCTTCAAGTAGCCACTTGGTGCTGCTGATGTGCAAGGTATCTGATAACCATTGACCTCCTGAGCTACCTTTCAGGACTTAGGGGACAAATGTGCCCAAGATGGAGGGCTCCTGATAGAGTATATGGTTGGCCCCTCTCCACTGCAGCCTCCCAAGGCTCAGGTAAACCTTATTTTTTCATATATATATATATATATATATATATATATATATATATATATATATATATATATATATAGTCCATCATGGGGCTTGAACTCAGGGCTTGGGCACTGTCCCTAAGTTTTTGTTTGTTTATTTTTTCTTTCTTCCTTTATTTTTTAAATCAAAGCTAGCACTCTACCACTTTGAACCACAGCTCCATTTCCAGTTTTTAGGTAGTTAATAGGAGATAAAAGTCTCACAGGCTTTTCTGCCCAGACTGGCTTCAAACCCTAATCCTCAGATCTCAGCCTCCTGAATTGCTAGGATTACAACTGTGAGCCACCAGTACCTGGCTTCATCCTATATTTCTATGATAAGTCTTAGAATAATGAAATATCAGAGCTAGGTAACCTGTAGACATCATCTGGTTTAGCACTCACCTAAAAGTCAAACCTTAACAAAACCTACGAATTCATCTAGATGAACTGATGATAATGCTGGGTAATAAGACACAACCATCAGATTTCCATCTTTTACTAAATAGTGCACTCAAGAGGGATTTCAGTTCCATACTTCATTGCAAGTATGAGATTATTATCTCCTTCAAAGCTAGACTTTCATCTTACTCCTCATGAAGGACTCTGGATAACACTTTGCATGTAGTAATTAGTCAAGAAAAATATTTCTAAATGGAATTAAATTTCTAAGCTACCTTCTTTATACATCCAACTTTCAGGGCAGAGAGAACTTTAAAGATCATCTATAAATGGCCAGGTTAATTTTTCTGTTTGCTAATGTTCTGTTTCCTGGTGAATTCTCTAATTGCTCTGGACAGCAATGATCTTTCTGTTGCTTGCTACTTTCCCTAGTGTAAAGCAAGATGCTAATGCTTTTCTTGGGATAGCAGTGTTATGGTTGTGTATTAGCCAGGTGATGGTGGCTCATGCCTATAATCCTAGCTACTCAAGAGGCTGAGATCTGAAGATCGCAGTTTGAAGACAGCTGTAGGAGGAAAGTTTGTGAGACTCTTCTTTCCATTTAAACACCAAAAATCCAGAAGGGAGCTTTGGCTCAAGGGGTAGAGCAGTAGTCTTGAGCAAAAGTGTTCAGTTGCAGCACCCAGGCTGGAGTTCAAACCCTATGACTGGCATCAGAAAAAAGAATATTCATCTGAAAATAGTATGAGAATACTGGCTGACACTCATTATAGGTACTGACATCTTCATTAAGGTGTTAAACATTAATAACGTGTGTGAAGTTCTTTGTACAATGGTTGATACATAGTAAGTATTCTATAAATGAGCATCATAGTAGGAGATTGTATCACAATTTCTTCATTGAGAAATCTGTTCAAGTCTAGAACCTTACTCTGGTTAACTTTATGTCCATAGGAACTTGGATGATGTTGTCTGGTAGTATAGTAGATACTCCTGGCTCCAGAAGAGAGGGAGCAAGAAAAGGAAGGAAAGAAAGGAGAAACAGATGTGGGCTGCAGTTGAGTTCTTTCCTAACAAAACTGCAAAGCTAGGTTTGAGCCCCAGTGTCTTCAGCTACGAGCTGTACAGTTTTAGTCATCTTTCATTGTCTGTGAACCATATTCTCTTTATCTGCAAGAAGGACTCAGTCAAGGCTAGCGCTCTACCACTTGAGCCACAGCGCCACTTCTGGCTTTTTTTTCTGCTTATGTGGTGCTGAGGAATCGAACCCAGGGCCTCAGGCATGCAAGGCAAGTGCTCTACCACTGAGCCACTTTCCCAGCCCCTTCATCTTATTCTTATAGAGATAATTTATATTAATGTAAGGGAGAATGTTTTGTAAATTAAAATATAGTTTACAACTGGAGTCTCCATTGTTGCAAGAGATCTGCCTTCACTGTCTCCTTTGTTTTATTTAATAGTAGCTGTGTGTGGACTGCCCATTCACAGCACTATGTTGGGTGCTGGGAGGAGGCCTTTGTTTTCAAGATGTTTACAATGTGGAGGGAAGTTGTAACTCACAGTCTTTGCCAGTAGCCATGACAAGTAGCTTGAGAGAACTTCTGGGAGGGCCTTTGACCTTGATCGACCTTTGCAATGAATGCTTAGCAGCAGTCTTCTCTGAAGTCACCCTGGTGCCAAGCCTGCTCCAGCTCTCCTGCTGTCACCTTGTCAGATGTCACCAGTACCATTTTCTTATTTCCTTCATAACACACATTTAAAGCAACAAGCTATATTTCCCATGACGTAAATGATACAGTAGCACAGCAGAGGGGGTGGTCAAAGAGTGCCCTGGTGCCAGTAGAATAGAAAAAGTCAGGGCTGACTTCTGGCAGCACACTTCCTTAATCTTGAGCACTGAATATTGGACTTGAGTCATTATGAGGCTTTTTTCTTCACTCTCACTCCCGCAGCTTCTTCTTTATAGGTATAAATCCCCAAGCCTGAGATCTGAGAAGCCTGAGGAAGATCATCACCATACCTCTTTGACTCCAAAGCCTTCTGGGTTGTAAAAGCAGCAGCTCACTTAAGGTTCTCTGGAAGCATGGCCTCCATGTCAGCATCTAAGTGACACACTGAAGAGGATATGGAACTGGCACTCTTAACTCTAGGGACTTGGGTTTCTCCAGAAAGATTAGAAGGTGCTTGCTTTCTATTGCTGTGGTGACAAGTTAAACAAATGTAGAGGCTTAAAATAACAAGGGTTTTGACAAGGTTGCACTCCCTTCTGGAGACTTGAAGGAAAAGCCAACATCTTTGCCCTTTCCAGCTTGTAGAGGCTGCACACATTCTCTGGCACCTGGTCTCCTTCTAGCCTCCAAGACAACAAATCAAGTTTTTACATCCCATCACTGTGACACTAACGCCCCTGCTTCCCTCGGTCACATTTAAGCACCCTTTACTTGGTTGGGGCCACCAAATAATCGGCAACATGCTCTCTAGTTTGGCTTATTCATAACATTAATGCTACCTGCTGTTTCTGTTCCCTTTTACCATACAAATTAACATGTTTTGGGATGCAGGATGAAGATGTAAACATCTTTGGGAGACTATTATTCTGTATACAGCAGGGCTGGGAAATGACTACGCTTTTTGCAAAGTCCTGCAGTAGGATTGGCAAACTGGCTTGTATGTCAGTCACCCCTTTTGACAAACACAAGTACACAAGTCAGCTCCTGCACAGTCTACAATAATTTCATCATAACATGTCAGATTTGAGTATTTGTGATAGAGATCAGACAGCCCACATGCCTGAATGATGACTGTCTAGCTCTGAAAAAAAGTTTCTGGTTTGTCTATAGTATTCTATATATCTCTGATTCTGGCTGTAACTCTTTAAAACATCATTCAGACATATAAAATGTCTTCATCATGAGTTTGTTGTTGTGATGGTGGTGGTTTTGTTTTGTTTAAACTACTTCCTAGTGCCCCCTTTCAATTCAAGAAGTACTCTTTACCTCTCCAGATCTTCCTCCTCTACTTTCAATTACCATAAAACTACTCAACTCTTGTAGCAATCCTAAGTATCACAAAACATCAGTTCTTGTCACTTTGATAAATGTTCCTCCTCAGCTTGAAATGCATTTACCATTTTCTTTTTTCCCTTGCAGCAATGGAAATACGATGCTCCTATTCATCCTTTAAAACCTTTCCAAAGGACAACTTCCTTCAGGAAATTGTGTTCCCCTTAATATATCCACTCAAGGAGAAGCAGTTTATCCTATTCTTGAAATACTCTTTCTCAACTGACTATATGCACCTTGATGGCAGTGAGCACTGTAAATCCTTTCTGATATCCCCTGGACCAGGCAGGAGAACTTAGTATCTTCTACATCAGGAAGGCAGTGATTGTGTTTTCTTGCAGTTCTCTGGGCTTACCACCTGTGAACTAAGGAGAGAGATAAAATATAGTTGGTCTCAAAGAGACCTTTTAGCTTCGATGCTCTTTTTTGCCATCTGGGAGGATTTGGACTAGTTCTTTATAAATGCTGAGGACAAAGAAATCTCCTGCATTGAGTGTGTGGCTGAAGAGCTGGAAATAATTTAAAACATTATTGGTCATAGCTTTACTTTTACTGTCTAGCCCTTGGGAACCAATAACATGAAATCTACCTTTCTCTGTGAGCCAATTAGAAGGCAGCACACATAACCTTCTGAAGCATCCTTTGCAGTAAGTTAGTATATCTGTCTACTTGTTGGAGATGCACACAACATACTTGTAACATATGTAAATCAGGCCATCTCCATGTAGTTCTGAATTAACATCTTTTCCTACCTCCCCAAGCACCCTCATATCTGTCAGTAATTCTGCTCTTGTTTCCCATTCCATAGCTAAAAACAACAAATTTGAGCACCTTTCTCTTTTCTCTATCCCATTTCTTATGACGAGAAATTATGTCTTCTTTCAAGCATTCTCTTCTTTTGTATCCATTCTCACCAGCACGGTTTTCAGCAGAGAACCTGAAAGTAGGGCATTTCTGGGATTCAAACCTTAACTACTTCCCATTACTTCTTACTTACTCCCACCAATCTCATTACCTTGTACTGCCTTTCTCTCTGTGTCTCCCTTCTTTTCAAGAACCTTATCAAATCTATACCCACTTACTTCATGATCTGGCCCTGCTCTGGCTGTTTTCCTTCAACACTGTTCAGTGAGAGCTATCTCTTCTCTGTTTTTCATTTCATTTTGGTTCTCTAACCTCACTCTATTGCTTGCCTTTACCAGGCTTGTTATTCAGTTGTGTTGTATGGACTTCTACCAATACCAAGGAAGGATGTGCTGGATTCAAAGCACACCTTTACTGCTTCCAGTCCTTCTCTGGAGATATGCTATGCAACTCAGCTTAACCTTGCTGTTTTAATTCTGTGTTTATGTGTTTCTTTGTCCCTTTAGGCCACACATTTCTTGAGGCAACAAGGACTGCATCTTCTGCTTTGTGTATCCCTCATTTGGGATTCCCAGTTGTAATCTGCTGTTAAGTCTAAGAACCCAGGTCAAATTTCCTACCCCATTGGCCATTTCCTTTCCCTTTGTCCTGCCATCTATAAATGAATGACAATAAAACTATGTTAATAGGTTATTTTGAAGACTATTTTGGTCAGGGTGGACCTCAACTGATGTTTGTAATTATTAATACTATCTTCCTTATCCATCCCATGGTGTTTTCAGACTTCGATGTACAAAGGCTTTTACTGCTACCAGACGTAGAAATCATTCCCTCCTGTAAGTCTGGATTGGAACATTCCACACTCAGCCTCACAAATTATATTAAAGTTAACGTATCTTATTTCACCTGTACATAAGGAAAGCATTTATATAGCCTTTTGTGTTGTTAAGCTGTTCCTTCTTCCACAGCTAAGACTCACCCTCTCTACAAAAGCAGAAGTGCAGTATGGGAACTGTGTAACTCATAGTTTTCACAGAGAACTAGATCCTGAGCTTTGACCACATAAACCTCACTCATTCTCCACTCTCTTGGGCTGTGTTTATGAGTTTGAGGCTGCCAGGTGCCAGCTGGACCTTTCTGTTTGCTAGTTGGCTAGACTATTCTGTTTCAGAAAACTAATTTCTAATCCAAACTACAACTACTTGAAATTCATTCAAAGTGTAGCCATAACTTGTTCATTCAATAAATTCAATCAGCCCATAAACTCAATTCAGTAAAAGTTGGCTAAATTAAAGCAATCACTCAACAAGACTGAACCTTAGCATGTCTGCTCTACTCTACTGCAATAAGATTGGTAGTATAATCTATTTTTCTTAAAAATGATTATTTCCTTGTTTACTATTATGTCAAGCAATTCAAATTCTTCTAATTCTAATGACGCTTTCAAACTACATCACCTGACATTGCATGATAAATGACAGATGAATGCCAGAACAAAAATAATCAATAACAAATCCTAGCTGTTAAAACTTTAAAACAATTAATCTAGAAATCTATTATCTAAATTGTCTCATGTTTAAGATTGTTCTGAATCAGTCTTCAGTTGCAATGCCTGTGAAGCTGATAAAAATTAGGCCATCATGTCAGAAGTGACATGTACAACTCTCACAGTCCTTGTCTGAATGTGTGTGTGTGTGTTCTAGGCGAGATTGGTTTAAGCCAGTATTTTCTACCTAGCCTGCACATTTACATTGGCAGGCTTTCACTGGTAAATATTGGTTTGAACCAAACACTGAAATCTTTAATCACATTTAAACAGACCCTGCATTATTCTGCAGTAGACACTGCATTAGAAAGGAAGAAACAGGGAAAGAACTAGCAGAGCCCCTAGCTATGATCTTCAACAGTAAAAGGGGGAAATCAGAATTCAGTAAAACTGTGTAGAGGAAGAAATGCCAAGAAAACCACTGCTGAAATACAAAATTTTGTTTTTATAAAGTCTGAAGCTGTGTTCAGTTAAGTGGCGTAGTTTACAAACCAGGAGAAATTAGGACAGGAACGGAAGTATTGCTAAATTAGGAGAAACTCGCTGAAGGCAAGCAAGCTAGCTGTGACACACACAGTGCTGGCTTCTCCCTCTCAAGCAATTCTTGTTTGCCTCCATGTCAACTGAGTTGCCATGAAACCCAAGCCTTAATTTTATAATTTTTTGAAAGTTCTGAATTGGTTATATTAAGCAATAGTTTGTCTACCTGCAGAAACTGTAAAAAAGCACACTGCCAACCTTTGTTAATATGCATACATACAAAACACTGAATCTAAGAGTCATTTGAGTCTGTTCGTCCTGTGTCTTTATTCATATCCAAGACTGCTTACTGAGTAATCCAGAACCTCCTTCATTATCAGAAAAGGCTGTGAGTTTCCTGCCAATGTGCTTTATCCCTCACACCCTTCCACCTTCCTAAGTCTCCATCTTTCCCTGTAGACACAAATCTGGGCTGTGTTAAGAAAGTCTTCAGGAGGACCAGTGTTTCATCTCTGAAATCTATGATTATCTCTGCTTAATTAAACCATTGCACACCACATTTTAAGGCAGATGATGGGATTTGAGATCAGCAGGGATCCTTTTGAGATGGGTGGTTAGCAATAGTGAAGGCTGCCTAGAAGAAAAATTTGGTTTGCTTTTCTTTTTCTTTTCTTTTCTTTCTTTCTTTCCTTCCTTCTTTCTTTCTTTCTTTCTTTCTTTCTTTCTTTCTTTCTTTCTTTCTTTCTTTCTTTCTTTCTTTCTTTCTTTCTTTCTTCCTTCCTTCCTTCCTTCCTTCCTTTCTTCCTTCCTTCCTTCCTTTTTCTTTTCTGTTGTGGGACTTGAACTCTGGGCCTGGGCGCTATCCCTGAGCTCTTCAGCTCAAGGCCAGTGCTCTACCACTGGAGTCACAGCTCCACTTCTGGTTTTCTGGTGGTTTATTTGGAGATAAGGGTCTCACAGACTTTCCTTGCCCCAGCTAGCTTTGAACTGTTATCCTCAGATCTCAGTCTCCTGAGTAGCTAACATTACAGGCATGGGCCACTGCCACCTGGCTCTTTTCCTTTGTTTTTTTTTTTTTTTTTTTTTTTTTTTTTTTTTAATTTAAATCTCATAAAAGATAAAGAGGAAAAGAGGTGGAACTTTTAGAGGAAAAAAAAATGGTTGAAAATGGTAGACCCAAATAGAGCTTTCCTGGAGCAAATCTAGAAAGAATAAGTTCCCAGAAGCCAGCTTAAAGAGACTGCTTTATGCATCTGGGTTTAGCCTGGGAATCACCACCAGGAAGTTCAGAGGCAGCTCTTTTACAGACCAGTATAGTGATAAGGATCAGCTTTCAACTGAGATTGGATTAGAAGTTGAGTTCTAGCATGTACTAGTGGGTTGACTTTGGGCACATTATGTAATCTCTCTGAGCCTCAGTCTGCTCACCTATAGAAAAGGGATAATAACTACTTACTAGGGTTGTTGCAGAGATTAAGTCAGATAATATAAAAAGTTTCTCATGCACTGCTTGACTTACAGCAAGTCAAAAATAAAGTTACACCAACCCAAATGTCTCTGGGATTTACGTAACAGTAACCAAATCATTGTTGATAACACTGGGAGAAGATCACCTAAATCTGAACTCTAGCTGCACTAAGAAAATAATTGAATATCATTATTTTTCTAGAAAATAAAATGATTTATTATATATAAAGTTATATTCAGGGCATTGAATCATGATAAGGATTTAGTTAATGGATTTAAAGTACTTGGAAACAATATATGATACTCAATAAATAGTAGCTGCAATCACTATTATCATCACTCCATTCAAGCAAAAAGTTATGGTGAAATGAATATAGGCTTTGACACGGTTGAATCCTAGATACAGAATTCTGATCTGGCACAGTAAGATCTAACAAAAATACAATGCCAACCCCATAAATATCTTTAAACTTTCTAGTATGCACATAGAAATATGTAAGCGCATGTCTAGAGTCATGGCTTAAGTGATAAGAGTACTTACTACTAACTATAAGGCCCTCAGTTCAGAGCCTAGTGCTATGAAAAAAGCAAGAAAGCAAATAAAGAAAGTTTATTTTAATAATTTATTCTACTTCATCAATACCATTTCGACATACAAGGAAACACAAACTTTGATTGAGCTATTTTGTATTACTGTTTTCCACAGAAACACTTTGAAATTTTACGTGCACAGTATATCTCACATTTTAAGTGCTCACTACCATGTTTTGAGTGTTCAATAGGTACATGTGATTACGAGCTATTGTATTGGATAGTGCAGAGATGCCAGATTTTAAAGCAAGTTCCTTCACCATGATGAGCCTCGATTATTTCACTTGTCAAAACAGAGATAACTTTAATGTCTTTGCTTGCAAAAGAAAATGAATGAACTTTAAAGTCCTGTGTCAGCTGAAAAGACTACATGTTTAGGCCTTCTTTGCAATGCTTGTTCCTGTAAACTTCAGTGTCTTTCTCAGTGATCTGCCCAAAGTACTGTATGATCTGAGACATCACCAAGATAGTGGGGACAGAGAGAGGTTCCTATGGGCAAATGAAAGAGATTTTATCTGATAATTCTTAAAGAGATTCAAAGCTTATAGTTCTCTCCACTTGTCACATTTGCTTCTACTTTCCACTCATTCATGAAAAATCGTTTGACAATTTTCATTCTAAAAGTAAAGGTAAAAACCAGGTGCTAGTAGC
This sequence comes from Dipodomys spectabilis, assembly GCF_019054845.1. Classification (NCBI taxonomy): domain Eukaryota; kingdom Metazoa; phylum Chordata; class Mammalia; order Rodentia; family Heteromyidae; genus Dipodomys; species Dipodomys spectabilis. The sequence continues at coordinate 36,949,536 of NW_024870679.1, read as the reverse complement.
AGAGCTACAAAGGAGGCTGTGATCTGAGGATAGCGGTTCAAACCAACCCAGGCTGGAAAGTCTGTGACACTGTTATTTACCTCCCATTAACCACCAAAAAGATAGAAATATAACTGTGGCTCAAGTGGTAGAGTGCAAACCTTGAGAAAAAAAAAGGGGAGGGAGGAACTTAGGGTTAGCCCATGCCTTGAGTTCAAGCCTTCAAGCCCCAAGACTATCACAAAAAAAAAAAAAAAATAGGGGGCTAGGAAGGTGGCTCAGTGGTAGAGTGCTTGCCTTGCCTGCATGAGGCCCTGGGTTCGACTTCTCAGCATCACATAAGCAGAAAAGGCCAGAAGTGGCACTGTGGCTCAAATGGTAGAGAGCTAGCCTTGAGCTGAAGAGCTGAGGGATAGTGCCCAGGCCCCACAACCAGCAAAATAAATAAATAAATAAATGTATAAATAAACAAACAAATGTAGAACTAAGATGCAAAAAACCATTGCATTCTCACTGATAATACCTTAATCTGAGAGAGACCTCATCATGTCATAAGATCCCAACTTTTCTTTTCTTTTTTTTTGTCGGTCGTGGGGCTTGAACTCTGGGCCTGGGTGCTGTCCCTCAGCTCTTCAGCTCAAGGCGAGCGCTCTACCACTTGAGCTACAGTGCCACTTCCGGTTTTCTGGTGGTTTATTGGAGATAGGAGTCTCACGGTCTCTCCTGCCCGGGCTGGCTTTGAACTGCGATCCTCAGATCTCAGCCTCCTGAGTAGCTAGGATTACAGGCATGAGCCACCAGCGCCCGGCTAGATCCCAACTTTTCTTATGATAGTAAAATATATTATCATATGCCTTTTCTCTACCATATCTTGTTATTGTTACGATTTACTGCTCTCAGATCAATACTTCATCTTCTTTGTTGGATATGGCAGAAAGCCAAACTTCACATCTTTAATTTGCTACATTTACTCATTTTGTATTTAGGGCAAGACATTGAAATTCCCTAAGCTTCAATCTCTTCCTCTACAATCTAGAGACAATAATAAGTCCCTCACAAAGTATGATGAAGATTAAAAGAGATGACATGTAAGAAAGTCATCTACAACTTCAGAGCATTAGACAACTATAAAGTGGTATTAAGAGATTTATAAAGCACTTTGTGCTTGCCCTTCTTCTGTTGAATAGTTTTCAATGGCTCCACATTGCTTGCCAAAGAAAGTCATATTGCTTATCTAACATAAAAGGATCTTAAAGATCTAGTTGTGACTGTATTGCTTTTGCGAATATCTGATTCTATTCAAACCAAATGTTCTTAATTAAATAGAACTGGATTGCTTATCTTTTCCAAATAAGACTGAATGATGTACTATACTTTTAATGTCATACCTTTCTTATTGTAGCCCATTCTTCACTTCATTTTTCTGTCTCTCAAAATGCTACAAATACTTTTTCTGACCCTCATGATCTCCCTTTCCCCATGCCCTTAAACTCTGTGTCTTCTGACCCTAAATATTGCTTGTACTTTGTTTTGACAACTGAAAATTCAATCTTGGATTCTAGCAACATTTGGTGCAGAGAAATTTGCAGAAAGTTTACTGAATACAAACACTTAGTGAGAGTTAGAAAACAAAAGTCTACATGTGGCTTTTGCAGAAGTGCTGTTGACAGAATTAGCCACCTGAGAAATCTAATCAAGAATGCAAAATGAATACAGAGCTTGTTAAGTTTGGCAGGGTTGAATTAATTGACAAAATGCTGGTTTATTTGAAGACTAGTAAAACTGAACAAGGAAGAAGAATGATTACTATTATATCTTCAGTGGTGTTCAGTAGCAAAGGCCCTGGTTTTTGTTTTGTTTTCAGTTGTTTTGATAATGAATTTCCAATCTTTTGATGTATTGAGCATGCCAATAGGTCAAACAGTCTTTCCTTGAGCTGCTACTAAATAATAGATTTTGGACTGCATGAACAGCCAGCCAGAAAAGGTAAGATCCTTGCTTTCAGAAAGGTTTCCACATACTTGTTGAGATTAACAGAAATAATTGCAATAAAGTATGATTACTTGGTCATTATAGCTGGCATATTACAATGCAAGAACTTAGAAAAAGAATGTTCAATTCAACTTCAGAATGTTCAGAAAGTGATGTAGATAAGATAGTTCTAGGCTGAGTCTTAGATAAGTAAGTGTTAACTGGGTAAACAACACTGGAAAAGGCATTTCTGGCGGATGGAAATGCATAAGCAGAACAATTGCAATCTATCTATTCAAACTGAATATGTCAGGTCTGAGGAGAGGAGCCATTTAAATCACCAACTCATACACTGACTTTATGCTTAGAAGCCATCTTAGGACTATAATTTTATCTCCCATGTAGTGAAACATGACAAGAACACTACAAAAGCTTTTCATAAATTAGAGTTCTCTATATGTTTTGGCTTCTGATTTGTCATTAGAGTTTTGTAAGCTAGACTAGAATGAGTAAAATGAACTCAAAATATACTCATAAAGGCTGGGCACTGGTGGCCCATGCCTGTAACACTAGCTAATCAGAAAGCTGAGATCTGAAGATCATAGTTCGAAGCCAGCCCACAGAGAGAAGTCTATGAGATTCTTTATCTACAATTAACCAACATAAAAGTCAGAAGTAGAAGTGTGACTCAAGAAGTAGGTTCCATCCTTGAGCAAAAAGTCAAGAGAGAGAGGGAGAGGCCCTGAGGTCAAGCCTAAGTACCAGCACAAACAACAACAATAACAATGGCATATACTCAGAAAATTGACAGTTCTGAATCTGAAAAACTGAAGTGATGGATTTTTTTTCTTAAAACACTACCATACTTGTGTGTTTCAAATCCACTGACCTCTCTCCATTTCCATTGCTGCTACATAGTTGTAGCCATGGCTATCTTCTAAGTAGGCTAATGCAATTAAAAAATAATTCCCTTCTTTTATGTTGCTAGGACAAAATATCTGAGGATAGATAATTTATGAAGAGCATAAATTTATTTCTCCAATTCAGGAGTCTGGAAGTCCAAGACCAAGGTCTCAGCAGGCTCCATGCTGTGCCTTTGTGCTACATCCTCTGGTGGGGACCAAGGATTGGTCTTCATGTGGGAGAAACAGACAGAAGAGTAAAGAGGCCTGGTTCCTTTCTGCCCTTTTATAAGGTTGCTAATCCTATTCTTGAGGCCTCTACCTTCCTGATTTATTCCCCTCCTGAAGGTGAATAATCCTATCTTAATCTTAATCCTATCACATTATCAATTAAGACACACTATATAAATAAATATTTTTATTATTCTCATTAATTGAAGCAACTGGGAGCTAGAGAGCTTAAATACAGTCTCCAAAATTAGATAAGAGAAGACTGTGGAACTCAAATCCAAGCCTAGCCAAGTCTAGCTTCCAACAAAAAGTTTTTAACTACTGTTTTTTTAATCTTTATAGATCATTTTGTATAGGCTTGATTTGTGAAAACTTGTCTCCATTTCTGATCACTTCCTTGGATCTTTGGTCATTAACAGCAGCACAGGTGTTCTTAACTGAATAAGTACTGGCAATCATTGGCAAGTAAATGACCAAGTCAGTCTTTCTAGTTTAGGTAAGGGTAAAGATATTGGAAAAAGAAAAAAAAGTAGGGCAAAAGATGGTGCTATGAAGCTGGTACCTCAGAGACATAGCTTTGCCTTGTCTACGTTTACCTCAGGAACAAAATAAGAAATTTGTAGTATTTATTTGTAATAGGTCCCATAGCTTAATGACAAAAAGGCACAAGATTTAGAATCAGGAAACTTAGATGTTTGTCTCTTTCCCTTCCTCCTTATATTCCTCTTCACATTTGTCTTCTCTCCTTAGTTCTCTCTTCTGTCTTTCCCAACTTTGAGCAAACTGTTAGGCATGTCCAAGCTATGGTTTTCTCACATGCACTATGGAAATATACATGTCATCCTCATAATCATTCCTATATCATGGGTTTTATTTTTCAAGGAAAAATGAGATATGCAAGTGAAAGTGCCTGGTAAAATGTCAAGTTATATATACAAAGCTAGTTGTGATTGGAATTAAAAAAAATACTTGCAGTGTTAGAGGAGATGCTAAAGAGAAAGGCAGCAAAATGACCTACTTTTTCATTGTTATTTCCCTGAAGGCTCCCAACCTCTTCTTCAGTGAACCCACCAGAGTAAAATCCCTGTCATGAGCAATTGCAAAATTCCATGTTTATAGAGACACATGAACAAATGCCTGCCTGAAGAAAAGGTACTTAGGGCTTAAAAACTTTGCCTTTGGAAGAATCTCATTGCTGAGTATATACATCTTCAGTTCCTGTCATTTTTCCAAGAATATTTTACTTAAAGTTAAAACATTTTGTCTTATTGAAATCTTGTATTCTAAGTATATTTCATTTACTAAACATTCATCAAAAGAAAATGGATAGTTTGAGGATAAGTTATGATAAAGGAAGACAGTTTAGTAGAAATGAAGAAATCATGACTAAGATTACCAAATAAATAAGTCAATAGCCTCAGCCTCTAAATAATGAGGTCCTGGTCTCCATACTTTAAGCTATTTTATACTTTAACAAATGTTTCTTATACTATTAGAAGGAATATAAGAATTGCCTTACTCATGTAACTATAACATCTTTACAATAAAATAAAATTAAAAAAAAGAATTTTAGAAGGGGTTACTCTGATTAAAATGCACTGTACACATAAATGGACATGTTAAACTGAAACTTGTTCATACGACTATTCAAAGAAAACAATAAGAATAAAAACAAAGAAAAAAGAATAAAATAAGCACACTAACTTCAAGTCACCAGGAATGAGTCAAAGAACTCAAATCAAAAGTGTCAGTATGTATGTTAAAGTCCCTAACAATTATTGTTTTGGGATCTATGTGTGATTTGAGGGAAAGTAGTGTTTCTTGGATAAATTTGAGTGCTCTGTTATTTGGTGAGTAGATATTTAGAATTGTAAAATCCTCCTGAAGGACAGCTCCTTTAATTTGTATGTAGTGAACTTCTTTATCTCTTCTCATTGATTTTAATTTGAAGTCTATTTTATCTGATATTAGGATTGCAACTCCTGTTTATGGGTTTATGGGGGGCTGTTTGCTTGGTAGATTTTATTCCAGGCTTTCACTTTCAGAATATATTTATTTTCTGTGGGCAAAGTCTGTCTCTTGTCTTCTGTCTCTTGAAGACAGAAGATAGAGGATCTTACTTTTGATCCAACTAGACAGACTATGTCACTTGATTGGAGAGTTAATTCCACAAATCAAAGAAAGATTGGACAAGTGGGATTGCATGAAATTGCAGAGCTTCTGCATGGCAAAGAATATAGCTAGCAAGATCAGTAGGAAGCCCATGGACTGGGAGAAGATCTCCACTAGCCATACAATGGGCAAGGGTCTCATATCTAAAATATACGTAGAACTCAAAAAACTAAACCCCCCAACAACAAATCCTCAAAGAAACAACTGCCTGATTAATAAGTGGCCTAACAACTTAAAGAGAGACTTCTCTGAAGAGAAAATAAAAATGGCCAATAGACACATGAAGAAATGCTCAACTTCTCTAGCCATAAAAGAAATGCAAACCAAAAGAACATTGAGATTCCATCTCACCCCAGTTAGAATGACTATAATCAAGAAATCTAGTAACAACAATGCTGGAGGGGATGTGGCCAAAAGGGAACCCTACTGCATTGTTGGTGGGAGTGTAAATTTGTTCAACCACTTTGGAAAGTACTATAGAGGTTCCTCAAAAGACTTCACATAGACCTCCCCTATGACCCAGCAATCCCACTTTTAGGCTTTTACCCAAACGATCACAAACAATATCACACCAAAGATACCAGCACAACCATGTTTATCGCATTATTCACCATAGCTAAGATATGGAACCAACCTAGATGTCCCTCAGTAGATAAATGGATCAAGAAAATGTGAGATATATATATATTCTATGCCTCCATAGGAAAGAATGACATTGCCCCATTTGTTAAGAAATGGAAAGACTTGGAAAAAATTATATTAAGTGAAGTAAGCCAGGCCCAAAGAAACATAGGTCTGTGGTTTCCCTTATCTGCAATAACTAGTACATGTGTAGGACAAGCAGAAAAGGTCAAAAGCTATGTATATGTGAGCATATAAGATGATGTTAAGCGAAATGAACCCTAAGACAGGGACAGAAGTGATATTTTTCTTTCTTGGTATTGTTTTTAAAGTACTTATAATGCACTATATGATTTTTTTTGTTTCTTTTGTATGTTCTTCTCCCACGGTATAACCTCTATTTTCACTGTATTTGATTCTGGCGTCCTACATCTTGTATACACATTTTTATAATTTGGGGAGGGGAAGGGAAATAACAAAATGCTTAAATAAGGATACAGGTTGACCCATTGTAACAATGAGATGTACAAGATGTTGAAATGAACTTTACAATGTCGGAGCAGGTAGGAGGGAGGAGTTGGGGAGGTGGGAGGGAAGGAATGGTTGGGGGAAAACAAAGGAGGAGGTAACAATGCTCAATAGGAAATGTACTCATTATCCTACTCATGTAACTGTAACCCCTCTATACAGTATTTTTACAATACAAAATATATGGAAAAAAATGTCAGGGCTAGAAGCTTGAGCATAAAGCTAGAGGTCATAAGATAGTTAAACAATCCAATGAATACATTTCTAACTTTCAAGGGTCAACAGAGTGGTAAAGAAAGCTGATAAAGCAGATTTCATGGAATTAGCATTTGGAGAATGGAGACAGGTTTTCAATAGAGTCATTCAGTGCAGTGACCATACCATTTCTACAGTATCTTAAAGCTAGACTGTAAGTGCTCTACGAGCAGCAGGCCTGGAATATACTTCTAATGAATGAGTTAAATGAATGACTAGTTTTTGTGCATTTCTCCATGTCTGATGGATCGCTGCTCTGATGCGTCTGTTAGGATTTGGTAAAAAACCAACAAATTTGAACCTTAAGACCACTACTCTACCCAGGAGGAGGCAGTTTTCTGAAGTCATGCAATAGAAAGGACATTTTAGGATTTAAGGCTAACTTTATACATGTTTTCTTATGATTAAAGCTATCATGATTTAGCTACTTTAGTTAGCTATCAAATACATCAATCTGCCCTGAGGAAAATGACCCAGGACCAGAGAGTAAAGGACTAATGAGGAAGGACAAAGTTCCTGCCATGTGCCAAGCATTGTACCAAGTGCTTGATATTCATTGGTTCATTTTATTCTCAGTCATTTCAAGCTGCCCTCCTGACACATAGGTGCAGAAATGGAGGCACCGTGACCTACTTAACCTGTCCGAGATCTTTGTCCTAACAAATGGCTCAGACAAGAAAATTTGAGCAGCTAAGTCAGATTCCAGAGGAGTATACTGCGTTTCGATTTAGTAGGAATATCTGGGTCTATGTCATCAAAACCCACAACATTTTTGTTGTTATCAATTGTGTGGGAATTATGCAAACTCTGTTACACATACCCATTTCTATAGCTCAACAAAAGGAAAGGAAACATGTTTTGAAGAATCCTGCTCTGGTTTTCTTTCTATCTTTTTTTTCCCCGCAGTTGATTTTCTCCTAGGGGACTCTGTGAAAAGAAAGCTTGCACATAATTCCAGAAAGACAAAGAGGAAAGTACAAAAATTTCAAGTATAGGAATTAGTGAATTTGCATAAAATGAGAACATTCATGCAATCAGTCTCCAGACGAACAAATAGATCATTACCAGCTCCCCCTACACACACACCCCAAGAAAGCCTCTGAAATCCTTCCTAGTGACCAATCCCTAAAGGTAATCATTATCTTCACCTCTAATAGCAAAAATTAGTTTTTTTGCCTCTTTGGTTTTATGGAAATAAAGAGTTTTAGGGTTTTTATTTTATTGTAAAGATGCTGAACAGAGGGGTTACAGAGTAAGGAAATGAGTACATTACTTGTCGATTATTGTCACCTCTTTCCTTGCTGTTGTCCCACTGTCCCACTATCCCCCTTTCCCTTCCCCCACCCTCCTCCCACCTCCCACCGAGTTTGTAAAGTTTCTTTCCAATATACCGTCCTGTGGGTGTCCTTGTTGCAATGGGTCGTCCTGTGTCCTTGTTTCAGATTTAGTTATTCCCCTTCCCCTCCCCAGATTAGACAAATGTGTATACAAGACGTGGGTACCAAAATCAAATACAGTGACAACAGGGGATATGCCACTGGGGAAACATACAAAGGAAACAACAACAACAAAAAAATAAAATCACATGATACATTTAAAACATTAACAATAAAGGCAGACTTCTTGGGTCCATATCATGGAGTTCATTTCACTTAGCATCATCTTATCTGGGCATTTACCCAAATGATCACAAACAAGACCATACTAAAGCTACCAGCACAACTATGTTTATCGCAGCATTATTCACTATAGCTAAGAAATGGAACCAACTCAGATGCCCCTCAGTAGATGAGTGGATCAAGAAAAAGTGGTATATATATATATATATATATATATATATGTACACATATATATATATATACACATACACATATATATACACATATATATATATACACATTTACACACATATATATGTACACATACACGTACACACACACAAACACACACACAATGGAATTCTATGCCTCCATCAGAAAGAACGATACCACCCCATTTGTTAGAAAATGGAAAGACTTGGAAAAAATCATATTAAGTGAAGTAACCAGTCCCAAAGAAATTTAGGTCCCATGGTTTCCCTTATTTGCAATAATTAGTATATGTATAGGATAATCTCATCAGATGAGCTGAAAAGCTCAAAATCCATGTGCATATGACCATATAAGTTTTGGAGGTTTTTATGTGCTTTTATTATCTGGTCTCTTTTGTTTCACATTTATGTTTAAGAGATTCATCTCCATTGTGCATGTAGTCATTGTTCTGATTAACATAACAACTCACATAACCTTGCAGATAATCACCACCTCCCTAATGAGAAGAAAGTCGAATCATGTGAGGCTCATAAGCAAAAAGTTATTTACATTTGCTTTCTTTGAGTAGAAAGTCGGGCAAGACTTGACAAATACATCTCTGATAGATTCTGAGTTACATTATACTTGCATTTAGATATGATGTCATTTATAGGAAAATTATGTTTTGAGTATGTTGTAATGTTTTCACTTTTTAATTACGTGTATTTGGGGGTTAGGATACTCTTGAGCTTCAGTTTCCTCATCTGCATTAAGAATAGTGCTGTGTAGAGTTTCCAAGTTGAATGATATTAAGCTTGTAAGGGGACCTCTGTCACCACTTCTCCTTAGCTGCACACATTGCAGGACCAGCTTCTAGACCACCTGAGGGCTGCTACCAGTAAGGTCACTGAATTCATAACTGCAAAAATCTGTCTCCATGTTTTCTAACTATGAGAAGCTAGCTATTTGTGGCCAGGCAGAGGTTTCTAGTTACCCTCCTGCTGCTATCCTCTGGATTTGTTCCTCTTCCAACACTATCCTTCTCTCTCTTTCTCTTTCTCTCTCTCTCTCTCTCTCTCTCTCTCTCTCTCTCTCACACACACACACACACACACACACACACACACATTAATATAGGATTTACTTAAAAACTCTGGGGAAATCTATGAACCAAAATAATAAATAAACTAAAAAGTCATTAAAAGAGAAAGGGAAGGTCATTGACTGAAAAAGAATGTCTCTCAACATTTTATCCAGTGACTCAGTTTCTCCTAGATGTATGTACACACAAATACATACCAGCAAGGATATGCATCAAGGGTTTAATAATGGTGATCTCTGCTTGGTAAAAATGTGAGACTTTGATCATGGCAAAGTTATGTTTCTCTGTAACTCCCTCTCTTTCTAATCTATATCCCATCTATAATAAAAACAAGATACGTCTGCAAGACGTATCTGATAATGAAAGCTTAAGTGTGTTTGTGTGTATTCTCTTACTCTACCTTCTGCATGAGAATAAGATATTTTCTTCATTTCCATTTTAGAGATAAGTAGTCTTGGAGAACTTAAGTAATTCGCCTGAGAACAGGACAGTGAAGCAAGCTACAGAATGGGAACTATACTAGTTCTTCTGAGTAAATATTGCACGGTGCCCCAATGCTAAAGGGCTGTATTAGGTAGATCAGAAAAAGAAACATTTAGAAAAGCAATTGTGCAATTTTAAACAGAAAGGAACCAGGGTATGATGTGACTTTAAATGTTGCATTTTCGGGAATACAAGTGTTTGCTTTCTCTGTGGTGAGTTGAATATTCCTTTTCACAGAGTAAGACATAGTTTTGCCAGGAAACTAAAGGGGACTGTGGGCTCTAATAATTTAACCTCTGACTTCTCATATAGCTTGGGATTTAAAGTAAACTAGAGATAATCATACCTTTTCCACATCTTTCATGTAGAGATATTGCAAGGATTAAAGAATGGCATGTTTGGAGCTCCTTTGAGAAAACAGCCATTTGAATGACATTTATTATTAACAGATTAATATTCATTTCTCTCCTGGTTTCTTAGGATCAAGTGCAATACCTACTTAGACCTACAAAAGAAAATCTTTTTTGTGCTCTTGTTGTTGGTGTGAACAAGGGAAAGAAGAAAGGGAAGAAAAGTTCAGCTCTCCCAGATCAAAATTGTTCTCCCATCTCCCCAAATTTTCTGTCTAAAATTTTTGGAAACCAGGGTTGTGTACATAACCATCTATGATTCCATGAACTGCCCTTACTCAGTGGAAACATGCTTTTGTGTTATTAAGTATCATTGATTCTTAGGGTTATCTTACAGAATGCAGGACAAGACTAGCCTGATGGGCATTCTACCTGTGTGTTGAAGAGCCTCCATATTTGCTGTTTTGCAACATAATTAATCTATAAACTTGTGTTTTTTTAAACATGAAGTCTGATGTGTGAATGAAGTATAATTGCAATGACTGGAGCCCTATGCACTGTCCTACCACCTCTCTCTTGTCTATCTTCCCTGAACAGTGTTTTTGTTTTGTTTCATTTTCACTGTTTTGCTGTTGTTTTGTATGTAGGGCTGAGAATCAAACTCAGGGCTTTCTGCATGCAAAGCCAGCACTGTACCACTGAACTACATCCCAGCTCCAGGTTCTCACCATCCTCTTTCTCTGACCTCTGGAACCTGGTGTACCTTCCTTACTCTCCCTCCCTGTGACCACTGACTTTATCCATTCACAGCAGGTGCCTAGGATAGGTGCAGAGAAGATTCTAAGTTGAGCAAGTATATCTTGAAAAGTGTAAGGCGGGGCCTGAGAGATGCAGTGTTCCCTGCCCTGGGCTGGAAAGAGAGACAAGATTATGTCTGGGTGAGGATGAACCTTTTACCCAGCTCTGATACAGGTAGTAAGCATGTCCCAACGAAGAGGCTACAGCGCCCTCAGGGATACACCTAAATATCTAAGTGATTTTGAGCTCTGGAGGGTAAGACTAAGAACTGCCTTGACTTCCCCCAGTACCCACATCTGGCCAGGGCACAGCATGACTGTCTGGATAGTTGGCAAGACAGAGTGTCTTGTAGCTGTTAAGCTGTACGTATATCCACAGTCACAGGATCCAGAACCTCTGGTCTCCAGAGGGCTCAATACTCACTTTCCACTATTTTTATGTTTAGAAGAATAGGATATTAAGTAAAATTTGCTTACTGAACCATTCATCTATTGTGACACATGTGTCATAATATATGATGTTAGCAATCAGGAAAGCAGGATGTGAGGTATGTGGAAACTATGTTTTTTTGTTGTTTTTTTTTTGTTTTGTTTTGCAACTTGTCTGTCTAAAAGTATCTTAAAGTAATGAGTGAAGAAATATAGGAAAAATAAAAAGATAAAGTTTTGTGCTCTAGAACCTCTAAAGGAACTCACTCCTGCTTTTTTTGAACAAAAAGCACTTTCATTTTGCACTGGGCTCTGCAAATTATGATGCAGATTCTTACGGTAAAACTCCCTGTGAAATACACAGCTCTCATGCTATCTCCAACTCCTCCCCCAACCCTCATGCAATGCCAAGCTCTCATTAATAATCACTCATCTGTACCTCCAACTAAAAGACTGGCTACCAAGAAAGTTATCTCATTTAACCCACTTGTAAGTTTGTAAGAGAAATATATATATATATATATATATATATATATATATATGTATGTATGTATACACACACACACACACACACGAGTGTGTGTGTGTGTGTGTGTGTGTGTGTGTGTGTGTATTGCCAGTCCTAAGGCTTGAGCTCAGGGCCTGGATGCTCTCTGGAGCTGTTTTGTTCAAGGCTAGAGCTCTTCCACTTGAGCCACAGCTCCATTTCTGGCATTTGGGGATGCGGGGGTTGCTTAATTGAAGATAATTGTCTCCCGGACTTTCCTGCCTATGTTGGCTTCAAACCATGATCCTCTGATCTCAACCTCCTGAGTATGGAAGATTACAGGTGTGAGTCACTGGCACCATTCTTATCCCCAGTCTACAGATGTATGAAATTGAGGTCTAGGATAATAGAGAAGGGCAGGGTACTTGATTCTCATTTTAGAGCTAGTGTTTTTTAAAGCTCGCACTGCATATGGATCTTTCCGCCTGTAAGTGTCCAAGGCTTTTTAGTAGCTTGGGCAGCTCTTGGGTCTCCAATGCCGGAAGCATTTCCTGGGCATCTGCTGGGTGTCAGGCTTGGGGGGTGATGCCAGAAGCATGCAGCTACAGCCTGATAGACCTGAGTTGCACTGGTCATTTTCTTTGGTTGAGCAGTAGCTTTTTGAGCCTCCCCCTTCCCCATCCTGAGCCTACTGTAATATCTGTGCCCTCTGCCTCATACTGAGCCTACTGTAATATCTGTGCCCTCTGCCTCAGCTACCATGGTAAGTGAGACACAAAGAAAATTTTGGCTGTGTATTAGGAGTTTGGTAAGGCTTTAGTCTTACATGACTTCAAAACCTAATAAATTTTGCTTTAAAAATAGTGTAGTTGGCTTGAACTCGAAAGGTAACAAAGGAAGATACTTCTGAGACTATCACCAGTCAGTCATATCTCACATTGGGCCAACTAGAAACACAGTACGTTGTACCACTCGTTCTTTGATGGATGTACAATTAATGAGCTTGTGTTAGATATTAGTAATTCTACCTAATTGTTGTATCTCTGAAGAGGCCTCTTTGTCAATGCTGCTTGTGGTACAATGACTGTATTTTCTATAAGAAGCTGGAATGGAAATCGGATCCCTTTTTTCCTCTTCACGAAGGAGAAACGTGCTATATCATCTTACAGTGCCTTTTGCGTATCTGCTGATTCAAAAGGCTCTCGCTAACTTTTACTCCTCACTGTCCTGGTGACTGTCTGGTCCTAGTTTCAGAGGACTCACTGCAGGTTGTCAGGGGGAAGGTATCCAGGCAGAAAAGCCCAAGCATCTGGGAAGCGATTGGGCTTTTTCTTCTACTAGAGGCAGGAAATGAGGAGAGGAGAACTCTGTCCCTTTGGGAAAAGCTTCCTTGAAGAATTGCTTTTCTAGATGAAAAGAGAGAAGGTGAGGAGGTGTTGCCAACATATGTGTGTGTGTGTGTGTGTGTGTGTGTGTGAGAGAGAGAGAGAGAGAGAGAGAGAGAGAGAGAGAGAGAGAGAGAGAGAGAGAGAGGAAGAGAGAGAAAGCTTTCTGTGGAGGCAGTTTTACAAAAGTGAAGAAGAAAGGTATGTCCAACCTGCCTTGAAACTAGACCTTTTGTTTGATTGGGTTTATTTTTTGTGTGGGGGGAGTTATTTGGGCTTGAACTCAGGGCCTCAGCACCTTAGTGCTGTCCCTGATGTCCTACTACTAAAAAAAGGCTGATGTTCTACTACTAAAAAAAGGCTGATGTTCTACTACTAAAGCCACTGGTCCACTTGCAGCTTTTTGGTGGTTATTTGGAGATAAAAGTTTCAAGACTTTTGCTGCCTAGGCTGGCTTCAAATTGCAATCCTCAGATCTCAGCCTCCTGAGCAGATAGGATTGATTACAGGTATGAGATATAGAGCTGGGCTTAAAATTAATTGTATTTAAAATACTTCCATTTTTGTCTGCACATTTTTGAAGGGTGTGAAAAAAATGGAGGAAGTTACTGCCAGTGGTTTTGTGGCTTTTCAGATATGATACAGAGGATATCGAGTTTTAACCCCTGAAATCCTGAATACGTACACACTGGATGATAAACAAAACAACAATTTTCTGAAATCTGCATCTATGGCCATTCACTTTCCGTTTCAAATATTTGGGAGAGGGGTGCGCACACACACACACACACACACACACAATTATTCAAGTAGCAAAAAGCAATGTGATCCCACCAGGATTTCTGTAAAAGCATTCAAATGTGTTCTCAATATGACAGGAATGTTATAGTATAATTCTGTATGAGATTTTTTTTATTTTATTAGGTTTATTGTATGTTTGCTTACCAGAAAGCTTGGTAGAGTTAATGAATGTGGTTCTCCTTTTATAACTGTGTGTAGCTTCATTAATTTATCTAGTAGCATAAAATAAATCCAGTGTTTGTTCACACAGATTTCTTAATTTAATAACTTGTAGTATTTGTTCAGACCCACAAACTTTTAGATATGGAAAGGCATCCTGTGGATAAGTAAAAAGAGTTCTAACTGTCCAGCCAAGGAAAAGAAAGAAAGACAAAGAAAAAAGTCTTGAAAACCGTTTCTTGGGGGGCAGGCAGGGTAATCAGAGGAGAATGGAATGCTTGCAAATATATCCAGAAAATCTAGCTTTCTAAAGTGACAAATGAGAGCCCCCAGCTTTAATAGAAAGAAAAAATCTGCAGCATTCACATCTGGCTCCACCTGAAAGTCCGGTTCAGAATTTCTCTGTGATCCTGGCACTTGCAGAAGGGAAGTTTTAGCTTTGTTTAGTATAACTAGAGCTGCAAGACTCCCCAGCCAATAAACACGTTTCATGTAAAACTCCAGACAGTTTCTCTTAGACTAAAGTCTTATCAGGGAGACCTCATTTCACCTCTAATTAAAGGGGAGATTGTAAGGAGAGAAAGGAATGGCCTACTGTGTGTGCGTGCGTGTGTGTGTGTGTGTGTGTGTGTGTGTGTGTGTCTATTTGCTGAATCCGAAGTCATTCTCATATGAGCACACTCCCCAGAATTCTGAATGACTACCCAGCTTTTGAACAGAGTTTTCCCTCAGATCACAAAGGTCTGTTTCACTTAGAGGAAGAGCAAAATGAAGCAAAAGCTTTCCTCATTTCTCCTCTCCACGGCAAATACTCAGAAATGACATCACACACCCTAAAGAGTACCAGGATGACTAAGGCAAGGGGCGCCTGAGAAAAACTCCTCTCTGCCTCTGCGTTTAGTTTTAGGACACAGAGATGCAGATGAGCCTCTAAGCGAAGGTTCCCCGCCTTCTTCCTCAGAGGAAGTTTCTTAGTAGATCACTGACACCTCATCCAGCGAGGGGGAGGTGAAAACTTGGCACCAGGCGCCCCTGCCCAGCACCGCAGTGATTCGTCCTCCGGGTGGAGCAAGCTGGAAGGAAGGAATCATGAAGGAACAAGGGGCCACCTTCAGTAGCGCCGGGATCAGCAGTGGCAGCAGCAGCGCCGACTCTGCTATGGACAGCCTGCAGACGCTCCAGCCTAACTACATGTCTGTGTGTTTGTTTGCAGAAGAATCTTATCAAAAATTAGCAATGGAAACGCTGGAGGAACTAGACTGGTGCTTAGACCAGCTGGAAACCATTCAGACCTACCGCTCTGTCAGCGAGATGGCTTCTAACAAGGTAAGAAGAGCGATTTGTATTTGGAAATGTGTGGGAGAGCCAGACGTGCAGTAGCTTGTACCATAGTGTGAGAGACCTAAGAATGGATTTGCGTGTTGCTCTGTCTCTGGGAAGACTTTTCCAAAGTGCTCTACTTTGCGTGGTGTTGCAGCCACACATACAGGAGCGTGTGCGCACACGCACGCGCGCACGCGCGCACCAGCACACACACAATCGTAAATGCTCAATAAGCTTTAACACTCACAAACAAATTACTTTATTGACCCGTCTGGAATATGGTTTGAAGAGAGAAGGGTCTATAGAGCTAACAAATTATTAGACAGATGAAAAATGCATTTTCAGAAAACAGTTTTATGAGAAAGCTAACATGTGAGTGAGCCCTTGGGATAAAATGTACAATACGTTGCTTTAGTATCAGGTGTGAGACGTATGTTTTTGAATATGAGAATTTCTTGACGACTTTACAACCATGGGACAAAATGCTTTGCATTTGAGTTTGATAAAATTCTTTAGAGAAGAACATTTGCAAATTTGCTCCTGCTGCTTTTGTGATGCTGGCATGGTCTAGGATGAAAGAAAGAGAAAGAAAAGAAAGAGATGGAGAAAACGAATAAAAAAGAAAGAATACATTGTATCTCCAAAGACCGAAAGTTTTCTTTTAAGTTTTCTGATTTTCAAAGTGGAATCATTTGATATTCAGTTGCATCCATACTTGGAGGGGAAAAAAGATTTTATTTACATTCTGTAGACAAAACTTGGTGTTGAAGAGCTTTAATTATCTCTCATTATATCATTTGTTTAATTAACATCTGAAGCTAAGCGTGCTAATTTACATAGGTTATATAGTGAGAAGTGTTGTTTGTTTTTTTGTTTATTTGTGTTTTCCCCCCCTCTGGAGAAATTTAACAATTTATGTCTGGTAAAAGCTATATTTTATATTCATATATGCATCCATACTTTGATGGAAAGCCTTGATACTATACTTTCAAAAGTGCACGTTTTCATAGCTCCTTAATCATTCTAGCTTAAGGTATTATGATATTGTGTTCCATTTCTGAGGCTGGGAAGAGATTCTGCTGCTCACCGGTCCACATGCCCTTGCCACCCTGAGATGCACTTGTGACTAATTCCCTCCTTCTTCTTTCCTGGGGTGAAAAGTGGCACCTTTGGATCAAGGCTTACTGGCTCCCTTTCAAAGGATCAAATCAGAGGAAGCAATGTGTCCTTAGGAGATCCTGATGTACAGGCAAGGGCTCTTCATATTCTGTAACTATTTAAAGAGCAAAAGAGAAGTCCCTGTCTGAAAGTTTAATTCTGAGTTCAAGTTGTCAGGGGTAAAGCAAAGGCTAGATTTAGGGTTAACTAGAATGTATTGACTTCTCAGTTGAGGTCTCACTTCAGGGACTTTCCAGACTGGTGTAAAACTTAACCAACTGCTTCCCCACAAAAGGGGGCTTCACTATGCAACTTCTCCAAATCACTTTGGGATTCCACGTGGAAGGGCTTGCACACATGCTGAGCCTACTTGGGAACATTGGATGACCCTCTGTTACCTGTATTTTTGTAACATTTGATACCCATACAAGATAGAGCCAATATTTAGGGTTGAATTTTCAGCACAGAGAATATAATGAATTTCTGAAGTCACCAAGATAAAGGCGGAAACTAACTCCAAGAGAAAAAGAATAGTCCCAGACAAACTACAAATTATTACTGCTTGGCAGTGGGAGCATTGGGGCCCTGCAGTGTTCTAACCACACTGGTGTCTAGAGTGCTGGGATTGGACATTGTCTTTCTTTGTCTTCCTTGCAATGTTATTAAGAAGCAAGTTCATATCCAATTAGTAAAGCTCTGACACCAGGCACTGTACTATACCGGTCCTGGTAAGAATTCTAGTCTCCTCTGGGCTTCTATGCCTCATTTATGGTGTCCTGTGCAGGAAACAGTGAAAGTTGAATAGAGCTAATCCTAAAGAAAAGACTAAACCTTAATGTTGATGTGGTTATCTTAAGTAGAAGTTGCTTCATTTATTTTTAAGATCTACAGTAAAAGTTTTCAGGAGTAAAAACCCAATGGTGAATGATGACTACCTGACAGATAAAGACAATTTCTAATGTTTAAAGTATCTTTTTTATTTACTTACTGTTTAAAATATGAATTACTCAATAATTTTCTTGCATAAGGGTTAAGCATAGTATAAATCACAACACATATAAGAATGCAATGAGAATATTTTAAGGTTATTGAAAAGAAATTAACCTATACTTGTGTGGGAAACTGAATTATTTATGGTAAAAATAATATTCCTCATAAAAAGTTTAATGTAGTTGAAGTTATTTGAGATTTCCTTATAATTCAATGTTTTAAAATATCATCATCAATATAGCTATTGTAATTACATAGCCAAATTTGGTCATATTTTTCGTACCCTCACTGAATGAAGGAGTGTCATGAATCTCTGTGCTACAGAGCTAGAAGCAAATGTACATGCACTTTACAAAGCAGGGAGGCAATATGAAGACCTGTAGAATGGGAAAGCTGTTCAAATCCCATGGATACCATTTTACTAGCTATTTAACCTGAACAAGCCTACTTAACTGCTTAAGACTCTTATTTTCTATCCATAAGGCAAGGATTAAAGCAGTACCTATCTCTGCAGATTGCTATGCTTATTTAAATAACTTACCTAAGCACTTAGCAAAATACCTAACATGTAGTAAAAATTCAGGAGGTGATCACTCATTGCCAACACGAACTATATTTTTTGCAAAACATTAGCTAAGTGACTATGGAGGTGTGTGGTTTTTTTTTTTTAATCTATTTATCCGTTTTGGGTTTTGCCATTTCTGAACTTACTTAAGAGTGAAGTTGAGAGCCAGTGTCATGCACAGGGTTATGTGTGGTTGACACAGGTACAGTTCTACCTGCAAATGGTGGAGAGTTGTCAGTGTTTGGTAGAGGAACAGCTAGCAGTCTTCCAAGTTTATTCCATCTGCTTAAGGTCAGGTTTTGTTGTTGTTTTGAGTTATTACCTCTTTTACAGTTTGAAGAAAAGTGAGTGACTCAATGATTATAATTGACCTTACAGTCTCCTTAAAGCATACAGAGCTGATTCAGAACTTCTTCTGTGATTAAAAACAATAACAAACAAACAAACAAACCATTCTCCTAGCTGGGTCCTCATGGTTCATGCTTGTGATCCTAGCTACTCAAGAGTATAAGCTCTAGAAGATCTCAGCTAGCACAAACAAACAAAAGTCCATGAGACTTCATCTCCAAAATAATCATTCAAAAACCTGACTGGAAGTGCGATTCAGGTGCGAGAACACCAGTTTTGCAAGCAAAGTCAAGTATGCACAGGTTCTGAGTCCAAACCCTGATACTGGTACGAAAACAACAAACAAGCAAAAAGTCAGCATCCTTGTTGGCTTATGTTTTCTTGATTCCTTAGTGTTGGCCACAGACCAAATGGAATTTGAGAATTTTAGAGAAAGTGAGACTAGATGAGTTCATATTGTAGATCATTTTCTCCAAAAAAAAACAAGAAATGGGAGTTTTTGAAGGCAATGACATTGTTTCTCATGATGAAAAAACTCCACATCTACTGAATCTCCTGCCAGCAGCCCAAGTTCAGTTAGGTATGTTAGGGCTGTTTTGCTTAACAGCAGATTGCCTCCTTAGACTTGTTCGTTAATTTTTGTGCTTCAACTTTCATCACCTCCTGAATTAGAAGAATTGTCTTGCACTTCAGCAAAAGGCATCAGAGCATGAGTTCATCAGTGGGAAAAAAAAAAGTCTGATGTTTTGAAAACAGGATGCTTTGGTTCTGCTGTATAAAAAAGAGGAACGGAAAGAGAAACAGTATAGAAAGGAAGAAAGCAAACAGCCTCAGCAGGATCTCCAGCCCAACAACAGCATAAACAGTGACCTGTCTTTCTGACCTTCTCTATGGCTCAGTTCCTGACCTCCAGTCACCAAAACCAACCCACGTCATTGGAAGAGGATAGGAGGAATGGCGCAGCTGCTGAAAGGGTGACTAGAATTTCCTGTCTCCTTCCTCACAAACACAGTCAAAAAAGTACAGGGTTGCAACAACAGGGGCTGAAGAGGCACCAACCAGAACAACCCCAGGGAGTCATCGCTGTGACTGACAGAGAATGGAGGGCCGATTCTCCCCCCCATTCTATGAATAAGAAGCGCAGCCCCTTACCTAGAATTTTCAGATGAAAAAAAATGTTCATCAAAAGATGTTCAGCAAGTTGTGGTGTTCAATAAGGAACAAGGTTGAAGCAACTATCCACTTTCCTAACTGTTCTCCTGAAAGCCATGCTCTGATCTTCTCTTTCACAACTAGCTTTGCCCCAGGGAAATTTTATGTGCAGGACAAAAGTCGGGGCTGAGTTTACTGAAAGAAACATCAGGATGCAGCAGTTAGTAAAACTTTGCTGAGAAAATCTCTGTGATTGGAATGGGAGATAGGCAGTGCTTTCTTAAGATATCATGAAATCAGCAACAGATACCCTCCCTGGGAAAGTGAATCCTCCTGATTCCTTGGGTTTACTTTTCTAGTTTTTCAGGAGTGGAGTACTGAATACTCAGTGTAAAGCCAATGAATTGCCCTTGTTCTTGGATAGGAGGGAATAAAATCACACAATTCTACCAGCTTGTAGCCACCCAGGAAACAGGCTATACATAACACAGGAAGGTGATCATAACAATGACAGGCTGATTGCTGTAATGTTGGGTGAGTCATTTTTGGTATAACTGTATAATCAATTACAACGGGAAATGCCAGATCTAGCACAACTGAAAGGAAATAGATCTTATTGACCAAGAAATTCATCTTATAACTTTCTATCAGTTGATGGTAGGCAGGTTACTGATTGTTGGAAGGGTTTAATACTAGTACAGTTAGCTCAGATCCACTGATGTGATACAAACAGCACTAGCCTTAGCACAAATAGGTCTTTTTTCCTCAACCCTGTGTTTTAACAGAGTCTCAGCTTGGACTTTGTCTGGCTCCTTTCCAGTGTGAGAGATAAGGGTGGTTGGATCAAAGGAGCAGAAGTGCTTACTCCCCTAGATCTCACTTTGTATCTGCCCAAAGGATTGTAAATCCATTTCTGGGGTCTATATAAATCTCTTTCCTTAGATGTGACTCGAGAGTGCCACATGCTAAGGCTTCAGGGACAGCCAAGAGACAGCCATGGTTTGGGGGTGGGGCACTGGGGGTGGGGGGAGGCCATGGTATATGGGAGGAGAGGAACTCAGGCATGGTGGCAAACTCATACAAGCCTACACATGAGTCCCAGAGGTAAAGAAAGAAGAGGGCAAGGTGTGGTCTGAAAGGTGGATCTGTTATACTACTATATACAAGAAGGTCAAGAATTCTAAAATCATTCTGACATTCTAGGCCATGATGAAGACCTAATCATCAAGGTGGGAGTTTAGAAGGCTTAATTTATATTTTATATGTTAGACATACAGTATATGACCCCACAAATAAGTCAGAGGACAGAGTAGAATGAAAACTAGTTCTGACAGCCATGTTGACAAGCATGTACTTTTTGGTCCAATCTTTCCCTTTTTGCTGCTCAGATTTATATGGAATAAAACATCAAGGCAAGAAAGGAAAGCAAAAAGAGCTTGAGAATCAGCCACAGGGTTGCTGTATCCTGGTCTGTTTTTTAGGAACAATTAAATCATTCTGAATCTTTACATTTTCTTATCAATGAGCCAAAGTATTGGGAGAAAATGATCTCCATAGTCTACTTCAGTTGAATTTATTGGTGGAAAAGCAATAGTAAATAACTAAACCATTACTACAGGTATTGATTCTGAAATAGATATTATTAGTTACCCTGTTATACAGATGAGTAAACTGAAGCTTAGAGAGTAGAAATCATTTGCCCAGACTAAATAAATAAAAGTGCCACTCACAGTTGGGAGTATAACTAATTGGTTGAAGCTTATGGTTGAAGCTTATGGTTAATCCTTGACACTACTGAGAAAGAGAGAGAGAAAGACAGAGACATAGAGAAGGAGAGGGAAAACAAAGGCTCAAAGACAAAAGAATGGGAGAAAGAGAAAAAAGAGGGAATGAAAGAGAAAGGAAGGAAGGAAGGAAGGAAGGAAGGAAGGAAGGAAGGAAGGAAGGAAGGAAGGAAGGAAAAGATAGTAAGGAGAAATATGGGGAGGAAGGGAAGGAAAGGGATAGACAGGGACAGACACAGAGACACAAAGGTAGAGACAGAGACAGAGAGACAGAAAAGAGTTTTCTTGAGGATGAGTGGTAGAACACTAGTCTAACATGCATGATGCCCTGGGTTGGTCCCCAGGAAAAAATTAAAGAGGAGAAGAGCCAAGATTTGTACCAAGGGACATCTGACTCACCATCAGTGATCCCAAAGAAATGGAAGGAAAAATAATTAGAGGTATTTGATAATCCTACATTGAATTTTGTAGCGTTTGGTGGGACATCTATCCATCATTGATTAAGTCTGATTCAGAATTCTAATATGTAACTACCACATTCTAGGCCTGCAAGCCAGCTGCTAATCACTTCTAGCTCAACTTTTGGTAAACAGCATCTACTAATATAAGTAAGTTCCTTATCTTCAAAACAAAGATAAGAGAAAGTATTCAGCTATTCATTCCTCAGCTGTCATTATTTTAACTACTCTTTCTATGACAAAATAGTTTAATTATTGAATGTAGTTCAGTATTTTAAGTTCTGGCCTTCTCAAAACATCCAAGTAAAAACTTTGGTTGTTGCCTGGTATACTGTGATAAATCTGATTTGTAATCTATTTTGCTTGATTTAAGTATTTCTACATTGGCATACCTAGGACAACTTGCTTCACTCAAGGCTAATTCTACTTAGCCCAATAGGAGAACCACTTAGGCCAGTTTTTCTGTTAACTCCCTCAGAAGTTCCTAAATGAGGAAATCTCTCAAACACAAGAAAGAATGAAATGAGGGAAGTTACCTTTCTTTCGTGGTGGCAATCTGACAACCTGATAAAGAAGCACTATAAGTCTCAATATCTAGTAAGTCATTTTAAGAAAAGTCTCACTTTCCTGTAGGCAAAATAGATAAATATGTACAGATAATCAAATCTGAACCCTAATCTTGAAAACATTACTCATGAAAAATAGAATTATCGTACATTAGCAGAAGAAACATTTGGTTTCTATTTGCTTATGCTTCCTGTGTGTGTGTGTGTGTGTGTGTGTGTGTGTTATTGGAACATACTCTAAAAGATCACTCACACAATCCAAGGGTAGAGTTTGCTGTTGTACTTCTCATACAAAACATTTAACTTGTAAATAATCGGAGGCTCAGTAAGTGGGGTTAGCATAGCCATCTGGGAGGCATGACTTACAAATCTGAAGACCTCCTAGGACACTTGTGCCACATTCAGTAGGTGTCACTCTCTGAAGGCATTGTGCCAATGGCCTTCCTGCTTCCCTTCCCATTCTTCCCTTCAGCTCTTTTCCAGGGACCTGCCAGCCTCCTTTGGTATGTGATATTTTCCTCCACTGGTGCCAAACTGTTTAGTCTCTTGGAGACTTTACTGTAACTTCCTTTGTTTGATTTACTTTAAAGTAGCCAAGTGCTTCCACAAAGAAAGGACTGTCAAGTTATTTAGAAATGATGAAGACAGTAAAACTCCTGTTTCTTTTGTCTCTTGGTTTGGGAAGCCCTTGATAATCTTTTCCTCTTCATGCAGTAGATTTTAAAGCTATAAGCCATGCAGTACTGCTCATCAGTCACAATTTCCCCTCTGAGGATGACTGAGAATTTTAATAAGGATCATTTTGGAAACCTAAATTGCCTGGAGACTACAGTTTAGCAAACTAATTAAGGTAAAATTCATCTTCATGCCTAGGTTCACTTTCATCTTGAAAATTTTTATTCAAAATAGAGTAAATAGTAAATTAATTATCAAAACATCTTAACGGGCCATGCTCCCCTCTCTTTTTGCCTACAGTGAATGTATTGCCCAATGTTATAACCTTAAGCAATTATACAAATGAAACTAGAGTATCTGCCTCTATCATTCGAGTTTCTTGATAGACATACAAATTTTTGTCTTCTAAGATAACCAAAGTGAACAGTTTCATCTTCCATTAAAATGATGCCTTAGATTTTTGGGGGGAGGGTTGGTCATGGGGCTTGAACTCTGGGCCTGAGCACTGTCCCTCAGCTCTTCAGCTCAAGGCAAGCGCTCTACCACTTGAGCTACAATGCCATGTCCAGTTTTCTGGTGGTTTATTGGAGATAAGAGTTTCACTGACTTTCCTGCCCGGGCTGACTTTGAATCGCAGTTCTCAGATCTCAGCCTCCTGAATAGCTAGGATTACAGGCATAAGCCACTGGCACCCGGCCTTGAGGTTATTTTCTTTTTTGTGGGGGGGAAAGGGAGGGTGTCAGGTCGTGGGGTACTCTGGGCCTGGGCACTGCTCCTCAGCTCTTCAGCTCAAGGCTAGCGCTCTACCACTTGAGCCACAGCACCACTTCCGGCTTTTTTCTTTTTGCTTATGTGGTGCTGAGGAATCGAACCCAGGGCCTCATGCATGCAAGGCAAGTGCTCTACCACGGAGCCACCTTCCCAGCCCGAGTTTATTTTCTTAGGTTAGCTGCAATTCCTACAAATAGGGTTAAATGGGCATAAATATTTTTAAAGGGCATAAATATTTTTAAACTCTGGATCATTGTTTTTCTCACTAATCCTAGTGCCAGGGTATAAGTAGTAAAACTGTGGTTACTGTAACTGCTCTTAACTTCATTCTGCTTCTTCCTTTCCTCTCTCTGAACCTGAAGATTATAAATTGGAAAAGTCCCCCCCCCCCCCCCCCACACACACACTGGTAAAAAGAAATAGTAATTAAGTCATAGATTCATTCTACCATTTAGCAAGGCTATTTGTTTGGGCAGTTGAAATCAAGCTGGTATCTCAGCTTGATCCTCTTTCTATACCCTACAATGTTTTTTGGTTTTGCTCAGAGGATCAATGTGAAGCCCTCACAACACCACTGATTTCCTGATTCTTGAGTCATATTACCAATATCCTACTGGAGTTGGGATCAATGGTTTGAAAAGCTGCCTATAGAGAAACAATAGAAATGGAACTCATGGCCCTATGCATTTGTAATCAAACAAGCCTCATTTACAGCATAGAGAGACATGTTTTATATATTTAGGCAGCTGTAGTTTTACTGTTTATTTAGTGTGGAGACCTTTGAGTCAGATACCACAAATATTTCTCAATAAATTATAAATAATAATAATCTATTGATCTAATTACTTAAAATGAAGAGATGCCTGGAAAAGTAATGAGAAAATGACTTATGGAGAATTGATTGTGGTAGTATAATATTTATTAAGGGAAAATATTCCATGCCTAAAAGATCATTAACATTCTAAATTTAACACTTTGAGTTATCTACCCATTTTTAATCATTATTTATATTGCAATGTAGGACAAAGTAAGAAAAATTTTTCTTAGCATGTGACATAAGAAATTAGAAAAAAAAATGCCTGATTCAAATTTGACATTTTGGCTTTTAAAATAAGAAAGCAAAGATTTGAATTTAAAAATGTTTTATGCCGGGCGCTGGTGGCTCACGCCTGTAATCCTAGCTACTCAGGAGGCTGAGATCTGAGGATCGCGGTTCAAAGCCAGCCCAGGCAGGAGAGACCGTGAGACTCCTATCTCCAATAAACCACCAGAAAACTGGAAGTAGCGCTGTAGCTCAAGTGGTAGAGCACTCGCCTTGAGCTGAAGAGCTGAGGGACAGCGCTCAGGCCCAGAGTTCAAGCCCCACGACCAACAAAAAAAATAAATAAATAAATAAATAAGAATGATTTAAAAGGAGTCTCCACTGAGGGAAAACATTTAAGAGCCAGAATATTTTAGTATAAGAGAAGAATAGAAACACATGAAAAAAATATACTAAATTTTTTACTCACTGAAGTGGATTAAAATGGTGGATTTCCAGCTTTCTCTCTAATCCTGATGTCAGAAAAGTCTATTGAAAATATGACTTAGTAGTATCATAAGAGTTTTATTATCCTTCAAGAATGGAGCAACACTGGCCTTTATGCCTCTTTTGTAACTTCAATACCTAAACAATATCCTGATTGCTCAAATTAACAATTAGGTTCTGCCCTATGAACCTATCTATCCTGGTGTGATCTTGGTTTTGTCTTTTGAAGCCCTACCTATACCAAACTTCAACAGACCATTCTCTCACTTATCCTATCAGTTAATGTCCTTCCTAACATTTCATTTTCTGAAATTGTATTTATGTTTTCTTCCAGATTGTAGCTCCCAGCTTATCTTCCTTTTAACCAGTTCTAGCTCAAGGAATGAACTCAGGGTTATACTCAACATGGTGCTGAAGATGGATCTCTTTTTATCATTTGCTAAAAATTTAACTTATTGAACATCTTTAGACTATCCAAATATAGTGTGTATTTCCAGTATTCTTTTGCAAATATCTTTGATTATGAGCCACTAGAGAGCAGATGGGTCACTCATGAAATGGACTCCAATTCCCTCTATGGACCCCATACATAAATCAGTTACTACTCATTTGCCAGGCTAGTAAAGCACAGTGCCCTACCTGACTGTGTCCCTGCCTTGCTCATTGTGGTTGTTACTGCTGCCTCCATGCTGTAATTGAGTCAGATGATTTAGACGTATCTATATTTACTGATGCAATGGGTATGTGTTTCTTGGCCAGGCCAGCACATTATTTGTGTTCTTAACAGGATGAGCTGCCATTGAACTTTTCCCTGCTATGTTTTAACACTCAAGATCTGGTTGCACAAAGATTATTTGCATCTGTCTTATTCATTGCATGGGAACCTCTCTGAACATGAATCATTAGGATTTACAAGTATTATTTTTTAAGGATTTAAGGGTCAGTATCATTTAACTTTAGAAAAATATATTTTTATTAGAATTGATTTAAAACACTCTTGGATTAATCATCCTTTGTATATTTGAAGACTTAAACATTATAACATTTGCAAACTAAAAAGGGACCATACATTTCTCTTAAAGAAAGACTGTGTAGAGTTCTTAACAGTGTACTAACATGAAACTGCCAAAAATAAACAAAAATATGAACTCCTAGATAAGAATACATTATCTTTTTCAGGCAGGGTATTTACCTTGAGCTAAAATTACTAAAATATGAACTCTATTTTGTGCATAGTTTTCTTTAGAAGGAATTCAAGAAAGATTTTTTTTTCTTTGTTGAAAAGGAATTTTGATCCCAGCTTTACAAATCTAGTCACATTATCCAGAACTATGTTTCCCAGAAAACTTTGTATCTGCTTCAAGGAACATTGGTTACTAGGCAAGAGAGATTTCTAAGGCCCATTTTTCAATTTAAAATTTTTCTTGCTCACAACAAGTCTTGTTGTTCAAGGAAGGAGCACTGAATGCAGAGTCATTCTCTTTAAGTGTATGGCAATTCGTTATTCTGATGTTAGATTCTGGATAGCATAGTAATAAAATATACCCAAAGAGTCCTTTCCCACATACACAGTACTTCTTATATTTTCAAAGGCTACTCAATATGAGGGAATTTTTATTATATCCTATAATTAGATGTAAAAGCAAGAATCAATATAGATAACCGATTTGTGCAAGCCCTTTGATTACTAAATCTTGAGGCTTAGATTAAAATATTGTTGTCTTTGTTTCTAAATATTTAAAGTTAGATGTTAAAGGAAAACCTTCAGGAAATGTATACCGTTCTTATATTATTGTTCTTCTATATCTTCTAAAATTTTTCTTAAATTTTATTAAGTAGTTGTAAAAAGAGCTTACAATTCCATAAATCAGATTATGAGTGATCAATGTCACTCCTTCCATTGTCCTTCCCCCCATTACTTTTCCTCCCTTCCCTACCCTCAAGTCACATAGCTTTATGTGCTACACAATGAATATAATGACTATGTGCTCCCCTTGATTCATTATTTCTCTGTATATTTTGTATATTCTTGTATCCTTGTTCTTCAACTATTTGTTAAAATATAGAACCACCACATTTTGAAGCCAGAGGTCAGTTAACCCAGGCTTTTTCTTCATTTTCAGCCCTAGTCAGATGCTCTCTTTTGAGAGACTTTCTCTAATCATCCTAATCAGCAGCTTTTTGGTATCATGATGTAAAGTGATTTGGGTTTTTACTCCTCTCCTTCATTACATTGTGAAGTTATGAGGGACATGAATTGTGTCTATTAGATTCATCATTGTACTCACAGCATTTAACTTATTTTAATTGTTTCAAAGACGACACACTGTAGAAAATCTATTGGAACTTAGCATTCCGGTTTCCTGTTGTTCTACATAGGTACTTGCTATGTATAAATCTAGTTTTTGTCTAATTTTTAGGTTATGAGGACCCTCCCCCATTTGGTTTGTAGTGACCCCTCAAAGTACTCTCAGGTGGTAACAGATATGAATGAATGAAGAGTAATAAACATGTACAATATAATAGAGTGAATGTTTGCTCCTGAGCCTTCTCCTACGTTCAAAGTTGGGTAACAACAGTTGTTAGAGACAAATGGGTCCTTCCTTATGAATGCCAATGTGAAACATGTTTCTGTTTGCTTCTTTGTCTGTTAGGTTAGTTGGTTGGTTGGGTTTGGGACTGTTTGGTTTACTTTTCTCCCAGAAAGTCTATATCCTGTGAACATGAACCTAAGGTTTGCGGTATCTGTTGTATAACCACCCAGGGCATACTTATCAGTGGGTGTTGAATCTAAAACTCAACCATTCTCCATATCTGCTGTATCTGGAAGAGAACAGCTTGATCACTTCCCATGGTTCAGCCATGCTTTTTATCTTAACATGCACACTGTCACTTCTTTTAGCCCTTGTCAATAAATTAATACCTATTACCAGATTAATCTCAACTGGGCAAATCTAAGCAAAATATGTACTTGGTACAGTTTTCCTTCTGACAGACAATCTGTGGTTATTTGTGTCTTTGATCAATGCTTGACGAGTTCTAAAGTATCTTAAATTATGGAAAATGATTAAATGAAGAAAGCATGAATGGCTAGAGTTACCAATAACTTGGTTGAATAGGCTTCCAGATGGTATAGCATCAACATTAACCATTTTAAATATGGTCTTCTTCATTTGACATGCTTCATCTGCCTTTCTGGCAATTCTGGTTTACACTCCTTGGTCTGCTGAATAATCTAAATGCCCAACAAGCAAGTCTGAACTTCTCTGAGTAAGTGATGTGTCATGTAATCTATATGACAAGGCACTGCATCACACACACATTGGGAATTCTGGAGCTAGCACCTGTCAACAATGAAAAGAGTTAGATGTCAAAGAACCCACTGGAACCTCCACCCAGATGTAAAACCAAAATGAGGAGGAATACATTCAGAAACCTCAAATTCAAAAACACAACACAGATCCAAGTGAAACCTATCTCATGGGATAAAGAGCACTTGTCAATAATTTTACATGAATATTTTCTACCCTCCCTTTTTTAAAAACAGAGAAAGTACCCGAGAGACTCAAGGATTTGGACAGTTTTTCAGACTACATGGCAGTATAGGAGTTTCTTTCCAGAGTTAGGTAGATAAATATTCAGTTGCTTCTCACCATGTGATCCTGATGTTACTATTGTTTTTAGGGTTTCTTTTGAGTTAATAGAGCCCAGTAGCAAGGCAAGCCTGTTCTTCATGTAGTAGCTTGGTAGTCCTCTATAAAATTGCTTTCATCCTCCTCCCATGAGCCGCCCCCTCCAAACTCTTGCATCTTGGGGAGAATTGTTGTTATGCATCCATCTCTTCTAAATTGTAGTAACTCTAATAGGAAAGCATGCAGTATAGCTAGCTCTTTGAAAATAGGATAAATTACTGGGGAAGTTTTATTCTTTGTAGTTTAAACATATGTTCAGACCTTCAATCTGTGGCAAATTCTTCTCAGTTTCCATTTGTGTAGTCTAAAATGAGGATTAGCAAAGTACGAAAACTGGTAAGATGCATGTTTGAGGGAAGAAAAAGATAGGTCTGTGTAGCTCCGGGTTTTTATTTATTTATTTGATAAATGCCAGAGTGTAAAATTACTAGATTCTTCCCCAGCCCTGATGAAATGTTAATCCAGAAGCAAGGATTCCTAAGGCAGCTCTGAAGCATCCTTTTTTTTTTTTTTTAACCTCAAGGAACCTGTGAACGTCACTAACTGAAATCCATGTACCTAATACTAAACACTATACATGCCACATAGTGTCCTTAGAGGGATAGAGTAGTTATCTCAAAATCAAGTTAGGGTAGTTTTTTGTTTTTTGTTTTGTTTTGTCAGGCATGGGGCTTGAACTCTGGGCCTGGACATGGTCCCTGAGGTCTTCAACTCAAGGCTAGTGCTCTACCACTTGAGCCACCACGCCACTGCCAAAGGTAGATTTTTTTTATAGCAGCAAACATCTTGGAAAGTTTAGGATTTATATCAATGCAGGAGATGTTATTTAGATGCCTGAAACAGAGGAAATAAATTCTTCAGAAAACCTGTAACAATATTTGTGGGTAACATGGAATGTGTGGGTGGTGGCTTTCCTGTTCTGTATAATTGCTTTCACCTTAAGAATGAAAATCTTGGGCACTTTTCTGGTTTACCACTAGCCAGAAAACAATAGATTGGATGGTACATGAGTCAGATCCATGATTTCCAGTGTTTTGTTTTGTTTTTTAAATAAATCTTCTAAGTTGTAGAGCTTCTGACTGTAAAATGTTTGCAAAGAAACCTTTTATATTGGAATCCTGGTAGTATGTTGTCACCTTAGAACTGACTCTGAAATTTGCGGTTGGATATTAGCCTTTATGCCTACATATAAAAACCTATAAAAGCTTAAACTGAAAAACAAAACAAAACCAAAAAAATAATGTACCTTGTTTGAATCTTTTGTTTTTCTCAGTAGCTACAATGATTTTAGCCATCTGTTGAAAAAGCAACATGTTATAGTTAATTATCAGGTCAACAACCCAAAATTGTCAAAAATATTTTTGTCTATGTGCCTGTCTATTAACAGATTAAAGAGAAGTGACAAAGAACATAAAATAAGATTGTAAATTTGTGGGAACAGTTATAGATCGTATGTTTCTCAAAGCAGGAAGGGCCTCTAACAAAAGTAAATTTGAAACTGGGCACTGGTGACTCACACCTGCAATCTTAGCTGCCCATAAGGCTGAAATAGGAGGTTTGTGGTTCAAAGCCAGCTCAGGCAGAAAAGTTCCCATGAGACTTTTATCTCCAATTAACCACTCAAAAGCCAGAAGTGGAGCTATGCCTCAAGGCGGTAGAGTGCTAGCCTTGAGCAAAAGAGCTCAGTGTGTCCCTGCCCAAGCCCATAACTGACAAAAAAAAAAGTTAAAAATTCAGAGTTTAAAAATTTCTAAACCTATGTAGTTGTTCTATACCAGATATATTATGATGAGTGTTGTAGCTTTGCTGCTCTTTATGAGATACTTGGACATGGAATACCTGAAACACATATATTAGAAAACTGAAATCACATTTCAAATTTAACTGGGTGTCCTGAATTTTATC
The DNA here is from genome assembly GCF_019054845.1 of Dipodomys spectabilis. NCBI lineage: Eukaryota > Metazoa > Chordata > Mammalia > Rodentia > Heteromyidae > Dipodomys > Dipodomys spectabilis. The sequence goes on along the minus strand of NW_024870679.1, from coordinate 36,918,179 downwards.
AGTTAAATCTAGCAAGACTATAAATGCGAAAATGTAACTATATAATAAAAAATATATAACAAATATTTTATAGAGCTCATAAATATTAAATATAAAATGCAATGTATGTGTCAGTTTTAGGCATAAATAGTTATGTTGTTTGTCAATTTAGACACATCATATTAGCAATTTTCATGGGAAGAGAAAGTTGAGTGATGAAAAATTTCTATAAACATGCGTATGGGTCTAGGAAAGATAATTTTTTCAGATTTTAATAATGTATGTCATGTCTCTCAAAAGGACTTCAGAAATTCTAAGTAAAAATGAACAGCTACAAGAATAGGTAGATAGTAGATGGATGGACCGATAGAGAGAGAGAGAGAGAGAGAGAGAGAGAGAGAGAGAGAGAGAGAGAGATAGGAATAGCCACAGATTTGGGGGTGCTACTCAGTTCTTCATCTCAAGATGCCTGGTAGCTGTGAGCATATTCTTTTGATTTTTTTGTAGGACTATATAGGAAAGCACTAATGATTAGTCTCTGCTTTGCTTTTCTATGTCACTAGAGAAAATTCTTGTCCTTTAGCCAGCAAGTAGAATTTGTTCTAGTTTTGCTTCATCATAAATGGCAATATACTGTTGCAGAATTACAGTACACATATTCATGTTTATTTTTCCTTTTTATCCTGTGTATGTGGGGGAAGAGGTGCTGAGGCTGGAACCCAAAGCCTGAAAAATGTTCAAAAAGCATTCTACCACTGTACCACCCTCCTAGGGTTTTCTTGTTTCTCATTACATACCTATCATGGATTATTGTGTCACTGGGCAGTTAGGAAATTATTCAACCAATGTGTTTAGGAGAATTTCTTTCTTCCTGGTTTGGCACCTGGATAGTAAACATGATCACTTTGGTGTCCCAGAGCTTGGCACCAGCAGAATTCATTTGCTTCAATGTCCCATCAAGAACCATAGTCTGATATAGTAGATATTAATTGACATTGGGTATGTCCATTTTTCCTATTACCTGGTTATCATCTCACCCAATTGAACTTCACTTGCCTCTCCAATAAGACAAACCCATTAACAAAAAAAAACTGCATCAAGTTGTTTTGGTTTTGGGTTTGGGTTTTGCCAGTCCGGGGGCTTGAACTCAGGGCCTGGGCACTGTCCCTGAGCCTCTTTTGCTCAAGGCTAGTACTTTATCACTTGAACCACAGTGCCACTTCTGGCTTTTTTCTGTTTATGTGGTACTGAGGAATGGAACCCAGGGCTTCATGCATGCATGCTAGGCAAGTATTCTACCACTAAGCCACATTCCCAGCCCCTGTACATTGTTTTAAGCAGAGAAAGAGAGAAAAGAAGGGAGAGGTTAGATACCTGATATCAGATGATTTGAAATGTTAAGAACTGTGGAAATTGGAATTTTGAAAAAGCCAATTACATCCTTGTTTGGTATCTTTCTTCATTTAAATCATATATGCAAAGGAAAATGTAGGTGCTTAAGAGTTAACATCTACATCTTTGGATCTTCATCACTTCCCCTGGAAGACACAGTTATCTATTTATTTATTTGTTTATTTATTTATTTATTTATGGTGCCAGTCCTGGAGTTTAAACTAAGGGATTAGTAGGTGTCTCTGAGCTTGTGTGCTCAAAGCTAACATTCTTCCACTTGAACCATAGCCACTTCCAGCTTTTTGGTGGTTAAGTGGAGAAAAGAGTCTTGTGAGGTTTCGTATCCGTATTGGCTTCCAACTAGGAGCATCATCCTTAATAGCTTATAGGCACAAGCCACCAGCAGACAGCAGACACAATTTTTAATGTTAAAAAGGAACTTCAGATATTAAGTACTTTACAACTGAAAAGTTGGAGCCCACAACTAAAGAAGTCAATGAATCTTAACCGAGAGTATAGATTTAATTAGTGCCAAAGCAAAGCCAGGGCAAGCTCTGCATGCAATCACTTCTCACTGAACTATGTTATCCAGCTGTGACTCTTTTCTGTCACTACTAACATTCTTTGATTTCAAGAGAGGAGTTTCAGTCCTGTCGCTTCCCTGATACCCGGGAATTCTTATAAAGTTATGACTAACAAAGTATAAAATATGAGTCAAAAGTTAGTCCCTAAAAAAGTCATTGTGACTTTAATGACTTCGGCAGTTGTTTCATACTGCAAAAACAGGAAGATCCCACACAATAAGGCGCCTGTCTCACAGCTGGGCTCATGCGTAGACAGCTACCCACAGGACTAACCACTGGGGCTGTCTTCCTCTCTTTGGCACCTCTTTTTTTCCCCTGACCTTACAGTTTTCTCTGACTTCATCGGGAGGTTATCAGAAAGTGCTAGCTTTACCTGTCCTTAGTAGTCTGTGTGTGTGTGTGTGTGTGTGTGTGTTTGTGTGTTTAAAGTATAATCTAGCCATTTTATTCTTAGTTTTTATATATAATTACAGAACCTTTTTAATGGTGTATTTCCTTTTTATTATCTTGAAGTAGTTGTACTAAAGAATTGCCATTCAATGAAGCAGTTTATGAATACAGAGCATCTTGATCATCACCACCCTTCCCACCCTCCCATCCCTTCCATTACTTAATTTTACATTATATACTGATCTCTTTTTTTTTTTTTTTTTGCTTTTTAACAAAGCAGTTTATGTGTACAATGAATCTGATCTGTGTCATCACTTCAACTTCTTCATCCCTGCTTCAATCCACCCCTTCTCTTGAATTTCTCAATTCTTTGGTATACACAGCGAATTTTTGCCTGTATTTTCCCTGCTTTGTTCTCTACCCCTCTCCTCCTGGCCCTACCCTCCCCTTTTGCAAGTACACATTTTTTGGCTCTTATATTGTTGGGCTTTGGCTTGTCTTTTAACGAATTATACTATTTGTATTCTCCATAGAGTTTATTACACTTGTCAATTCATTTGGAATACTTCACTTACCCCCCTGTGTGTTTATTTGTAGATTTATAGACACATTCTAGCTACAACAAATGAGGAAGCCAGGCATATTAAAGCTACCAGCACAACCTTGTTCATTTTAGTGTTATTTACCATAATTGAGATAGGGAACCAGCCCAGATGCCCCTCAATGGATGAATATATGTACACAATGGAATTCTACTCATCCATGAGAAAAATAATATTATACTATTAATAAGGAAATGGAAATACTTGTAAAGGATAATAATAAGTATTTTTTTGATAGTCTAAGATTCAACCCCAGACAAACCTGGATTACTTTTAGAAGTAGCTTAGATGTGTTTGATGTTAGCAACTTGTATTATCTCTATTCTTACTTTCTTTAGCATGAAAAACATAAAATTATCATATCTTATTTCTGAAGATTCCAAAACCCTTTTGGTCCATTTCCCTTATGTGATTTAATAAAGATTTCATAACTATGATAGTGCCTAGCATGCTTGTGAATCTTTGACCAGGCCTTCAATTAGTCCTTTAAAATATGTTTGTGTCAAGTGTAATTGAATTTCTATCTACTATTGCTAGTTATTCTATGTTTTCCCCATAACTTCTCACTAGGAAAGGAAAGCTATTAAAAAATCATAGATGATTTCATAGAGAAGGTATATTCTAGGAAAATAGCCTTCAATTATTTATACAGAAAATGGTGCCTTCTCTTTTCAAAAAGTAACTGCAATTTCTTAGCAGTGTTTGCAAATCTACTGCTGGAGGTGTTGGGGGAATTTGTGTTATAAGGGTTCATTCACAAACTTTGCTTGTCTGTGTTGGAAAGGGGCTTTGGCCATTTTCCCTAGGGACATTATTTCTAGGTAGACTTTAAGCAGGGTTTTCTTATGAAAGCAGATTCTTAAAGAAAAATAAGATCTGTGTACATTAGACAGTAGAGACACATTGATCTTTGAAATAGTGCACTCCTGTTTGTGGATATCTCTCCTGTGATTGATGAAGTAACAAATGTGCATTCCTTTTCAACCCAGTAACTTCTCTGGACAAAGCTTTTTATTCAGGAGTGGTTTTACCTTTGTATCTAGACTAAACATCTAACTTGATAAGTAGACAGGGAGACTCCAAGAGTCTTAGGCTATAAAACTCTGAGACATGATAAATACCTCCTTTCCTCTCTTAGTGACTTATTCTCACAGACTGAAGCATGTCTTATTTTTTGCTGTTTTACTCAGTAGTGTACAAAATTTTATTTCCTGGTAAACACTAGTTGCTAGTAAATACTGAATCTAAACTGTTGGAGGCTACCACACAATTTATCATAAAGTCATAAAAGTTTAGGCTGAGCGACTGAGATCCTGAATTCATGCATCACTCTTATTTCACATCAAGAGAGGGGAAGTGACTTACCAAGACATTAACTAGAACTAAGAATGAAAGTTGAGGTCATCTATTACAGTGTGGCTGCTTCTAGTTCACCAGAAACAACTCTTAGTTTGGAGCCAGACATTGAAAGTCCAGCTATGCTGATATTTCCAACTGTCTCCTCAACCATCAGCCTTAAAAATATAGCTGTGCCTGTCCTTGAGGTAGCTAGTCACAGGGTACAGTACTAATCTACTAATCTTACTAATTGGACTTTATCTTACTAGAATAAGTCTGCTCCCTGAAATCCATATCTGCTTTCCTTAGTTTGTACAGAGCACAACATAAGTGGACCCTTCTTAAGTGTTTTTTGATGAGAGCAATGATTGCCTTAGTCAATGTGGTTGGGCCCTCCCTTATGGAGGAGGAAAACCAGTGGTGGTTGCTAAGCAACATTTAAAGGACTGAGCTGGTTTCTGACACTGAATAACTTCCGTTTGCGTACTTCATCATGTGTGTTTTATGGTTGCCTTAAAATGTCTTTGTTTTTTTTAATAATATTGCCATGCTTTTAGCAAAAGGCTTATAGGAGAGTTGATTTAAGCTTGAGAAAGAGGGAGATGGCATTCATCTCTTAGCTACTTCCATGAGCACACTGACCCTTTCTGTAAGGATACAAAGATGAAGAGTGTGGTTTATTCTGAATCCTGTAGTTGAAAGTCATCACTCTCAGTTGGGACTGATGGATGATGCATCCTGACAAAGTTCTGAGGCAAGGAGCAGCTATAGGAAAACATACACAGAAAAATATTTTGCTCATTCTAGCCTTTATTGAGTCAGCTGAGGGGCAAATATGGCTAATAAAGAACCATTCCCATGATCTCCAGGCTGTTGACTATGGTGGTTGACCAATGTGCCCTAATAGATTAAAATGTTTGCACTAAAGTAAACACTAATTCAAAGCCTAAAAAGAATTTCTGTTCATATTTTTTCGTTGCATGGATACCTTCATTGGCCATTTTAGGTAATCAATATATGTTAGTTGAAAGTGATAAAACAGAATTATAGAACTAATTCAAGCCTGATTAATTCCAAAAATTTTTCTAAGCAGTTTGGAGATATCCAAAGAACCAACAAGGGGATAATTCCTTGAATGTTATGTTTGGCTAAGTCTAGTGTGCAAAAAAAGAAAAAATATGGAAGAAATTTATCTCCAAGCTTTGTGAGGAGGTAGTTTTATAACAACTCAAGTGAAGTTGGCTTCTTTGCTAATATTCAGCAGAGTTTATAAAACTATCCTTCCTAGCTTCATAGTCTTCTTGAGTATTGAAAAGGCCATTGTGACAGAGCAATTTTATCTATAAAAATAACTAACTTGGAATTTATGCAATTCATGTGGAGTTCAAAACTACAAGGGATTCAATAAGTAAAATACACTGGCTGAGAAAATCAATTCAGTGATGCCTGGTTACTGTTACCAGCAAATGTTGTCATGGGAAAACACACACACACACACACACACACACACACACACACACACACACAATGTTATACAGAAAGAGAGCAATTGTGCCTCTCTGAGAATAATGTATAGTGCAGTGAGCCAGCACTGATTTGCATTGGCTTCACCTCAAAAGGCCAGGTCTTCTGGGCACAGGCAATGTCGTGACCCAGGGCTTGGATGCCTGAAGTGAAGCTATTGTGAGATGTAGGATGCTCATTTGGAAGGAAGCTACCTCCCAGTCAAGAGAACCAATTACAAGTTCAAGTTGTTGCCATGGTGCTTTGCTGTCCATTCAGCATGCTGTACATCAACTCCTGGAAGGGTAGGGATGTGGTTACAAGGGAGGAAGGAAGAGTGGGAGAGCTCTGAGTATGAATCTTATTACAGCAGGAAACTAATCCCAGCCTTTCCTTCTGTGTAATGTTGACAAGGAAGGTGGCAGGGGAACCTACCAAAAAGGAATGACATTTCAACATGCCCTAGGTCACTAAGACAAAAAACTAAAATCAAAATTTAATTCCTATTTTGAATATAAATTAGAATATATAACATTAAAACGTCAAGTAAGCGTGGTTACTCCTAACTCCAAAAAGTTCATCATTTATTCAGCACAAGATACTGTTATATTTCCTAAGATAGTCTGGATCCCACAGGAAAGGTTAAATGAGTTTAATCTATTGCTCAAATTCAGTCTAGTATGCATATTAATGAGCTGGAGTTCAGAAAATGGCACATTACATATGAAGCACTCTTCAAATGAAATCAATCAATTCCATCCCCTTTCATTTCATTGTGAAAGTAAGCTAAATGCAATCAGCATCGCTGGTGAGCAAATAATCCTCCACAAAGCTAGTTACAAAAAATGAAAAGAAAAAAGTCTTACATACTGGAAGCTTAGTCTGAAAACAGCTATAGAGTTCTAACCGTTTTCAATTTTTAAACAATGCTCAGAAAGTAAATGAATCACAGACACCCTCTCTTTGCAGCAGTAATGAGCGTCTGAGCTCTGCAAAGGCAGCGTCTGCAGAGCTGGTCTGCCATGCAGGGAGAGGGTTAAGGAATACCTAAGTGAAAGGGAGGAGGGTGCAGCTTTACTTAAATATTCATGGGGCTTCCTCCATTTTAATCTTCTCCCTTTTAAAAGATGGCTGTGTTTCCCCTGTCTGGCAACTCCCAGGGAAAGGAGAATCGCTGCTTCATTACAGAGTTCAGCTAAGGAGGACTCATCTAGGGTGGAAATCCCTTCAGCCACCAGGACTCTTCATGATTGATGAGTGCTGCAAGCCAGCCAGATGAATGCATTTGGACAGGCTCTTGCTCCTTCGTGCAATTCCTGATTTCATTACTCATTTCTGCCAGCAATAATCAGGGAGCATAGGCTTCTTGCGAGAATGGAGTGTGAAGACGGGCTTTGTTTGAAATAGGAAATGCTTTAAATTTTGGAGGCTTGTCTTTTGTAAATTTGGATTCTTCTGCCACTGGAAACAGCAGGGCTTTCCTGCCCCTCCTTTTGGGGATTGCTCTCTCAGAACTGAATTCTTTCAAAGGGATTTGTGGATTGTGACCAGAACAGCATCCAAAATGCCTGAGGCAAACTATTTGTTATCTGTGTCTTGGGGTTACATCAAGGTGGGTTAATTTGATTGCTATGTGTCTTTGATAAGAAAGTGAAGCCTTTACATCTATATGTGATCTATGAAGTAAAAGCCATTTGTGATGATTCCGTTTGTGAATTCATTTAACCCATTGGGGCTTGCTTTTGTGAAATGAGGCATGCAATGATATAATGCATTAAAAATTTAAAACTTAATTTTACTGTTATTATTAAGGAGTTATACAGACATTGCATTTAAATTTGTGTGACATATTTAAACCCTGTTCTTACTCAAATTTATTTTTAAAGGATGCTTTTATTTTCTGTCATTTTCCCTTTAACTTTTCAGTTAATCTCCATCACTGAATAAGGTTATCAGTTTAAATTATCTTTTGGATTTCTTTTATAATTTTCCATTTTAAAAGTAGTTATGTTTTCAAGGAAAATTATTTTGACCTCTTCAGAAATTGAAATTCCTTTTCCTGGGTTTATTTTTAAAAAAAAAATCAGATGTTAATTGTAAGAAATCTTAAGAACATCTCCATCTTCCCTCCCCCACTCCCTTACCCCAGGAGACTGGAATAATTTCAAATTAAAAAGCTATTATATTTTACAGGATCAATATCATCTATCTACGTAGAATTTGCTCATACAGTCTTTTGGTTCCTAGAAAGTAAAGTTGGAAATATTTAAAGTGATCATTTCCTCTGTTTTAGATGGTTAATACATTTTTTTCCTTTCATAAACAGTTCAAAAGAATGCTGAACCGGGAGCTGACACACCTCTCAGAGATGAGCCGATCAGGGAACCAAGTGTCTGAATACATTTCAAATACTTTCTTAGGTAAGGTATTAACTGGAGGGAGTGGGGGAATCTTATCTCATAACTGAACTTGGTCAAAATCAATTTTGGCAACCCATTAAGGCCATGCCATTTAAGATTTGGAATGAGGTTAAACATAGCATACCAAATCCATTGAAAATAACAACAAAAGTCAGTCTATAAGGAAAAAAAATAGTTGATTTATAAGATGATGTTAAAAAAAAGAATGATAAGTGCCATTCAAGACAGAAGGTTATTAGCGGATGATTACATTTATCTGACTACAGGTTCCCCAATTATCGACCTGCTCATTTCCATCTTTTCCAAGACCTGTGAAGTATCAGGGAGGTACATTCACCGAAACCCTAGCAATCACTCCATTAACTCCTCTGACACACTATTCTTTCAATTCCTTCAATAAGTGAGCTTTGAAAAATATATTCTGAGGTGTTTTTCAAAGGATATGCTTGGGTAATAATTTTATACTGGCTCTCTGAGAATAAACTTGGGCAATAATGTAAGTTATTTCTTAAAGATACCTGAGTGGGGGAGGGTATTTTCATATCTCTGACTTAGTCTTCTTTAAGCATAGTCATTGTCTTCCCCATCTGGTTAGTTAGCTATTATTCTCCAATGCTACATTACTAGCACTTAACACATGATATTGACAAATAAGGTTGCACAAATGATCCTCAAATACTGCCATGTGTCTTGTTTGATTAGTAGGGACTTCTGAGCTCAGGTAAAGGCAATTCTATTGCACAAAAAATATTTTGACTATTTTAATGTAATAATACAGAATCTGCACACATATGCACTTCAAAGTGCACAGGATGCATTTAGATTCTGATGCTGCTGACTTGCAGCGACTGCTGAAGTATGCTTATTTGCACAACCCCATTTTCGAGGGAAAAGACCCATTCTAACAGCTGAGCATCATTAATCAACGAACATTTGCCTTAATGCAGAAGGAAGCACATACCTCTTCTCATTTTATTTTAAAAATCAATCCCATTTTTTGAACTTCAAAATAGTCCTCACTACCAGCAGATCAATCAGCTTTCTCTTCCAGCAGTTCAGTACAAAACCAGTGCATTACTGTACAGTCTGTGATCACCAGGCACATTCACAGGTGCTTTGGAACTGTTTGGATATGCAGGTGTCTGCAGCACCCAGGATCTCCAGCTGCAGCTGCATCAACCTTTGTCTGAGAACAAAGAAGAATTTTTATGCATCGCCTCTCACAGAGGTGGCTAGAATCTAATGGAACAGAAAACCTTACTGTTACTTTGCTGATCCCCTTTATCCCTTTTGAACCCAGAAATCTTCCACTGACCATTTCAAATGGACCTTGTTTTGTGTGACACTCAGTTTATTTCCAGAGGCTGGGGATCATTTTAGAAATATTTTCTAGATTATTGACAACAGCTGAGAAGAGTAAAATCAAAAGTGCATGAACTCATTTTGATTTTCATACACATTACTTTTTAAAACTCCAAGGCTTTTCTGCTTGGTAGAAGAGATTCTCCCTATTAGAGGTAAAGCTCCATAGAGTGTTTGAGTCCTTCATCGTTCAGTACTAGACTGAAGTAGTCCTTCTCATTGGTAGTCTCTTCTAATAGCTGCTTTCCAATGACAATGAGAATAGCTTACCATACTAATTGATCATTTTATCAGCATTAGAAGCTGATAAAAACGTCTCTTCATCTTCAATATTCCATTTTCAATTTAGGTACATCTAAGGAAAGTTATTTGTCTGGATTCTCATTATTCACAAAGTTATCAAGAACAAATTGTGGAGAACAGTTCTATGAATCTTTTTTTTATTTTTTAAATTATTATAAAAGTAATGTACAGAGGGATTGCAGTTAGATGTCTGGTAAAGAGTCCATTTCTTTTTGGGCAATGTAACCCCTTCCCCTGCTCTCCCAATTTTTTCCTTCCCATCCCCACCCACAAGTTGTACAGTTCATTTTCAACGTGGTATCTAGTGAGTACCACTGCTGCATGATTATATAAATCTTAATCTTTACATACTATTATCATTAGAAGGGGGTGGTGGTGGTGGTATGTGATGGTAAAACCCATTAAACTCTTGGGCATCTGCCTCTGCCTCTTTTGTGATCAAGGCCAGATTTTCATTTTGACAATCAAAAACATATATAGTGGACATACAGAAAGACAGATAACAGGTTATTTACCAATCCAGGCAGTTATTGACAATGGGCTCTAGACTACTTGGACAAATGGATATTAAAGTATCCAATTTCAGGAAAAAGTATAGACAGCAGAAATAAGAGTTCTAGATGCTACATTACAAATTAGTAAAGATTTTCACAGAAAAAAGGCCATCTCTTAAAACCCCATACCTAACATTTTAATACCTAGAGCTCATTTTAAATAATCTAAAAATATGAAGGAAAGCATTGAGGGATTTTCATAATTAAATGATGTTGGAATCAAATAAGCAACATGCCTCAGGTTATGCATTAAGATAATTGAAGGCAACCAGCTCTTGTAGCTATTTTCTTTTTACTTCACACTGGTCAACTATTTCCCTGATGCATTCTGAGCATTGTATAAATGCAAATCAGCTAAGTGTTCCCCATCATTCTTTGGATTTGTGTTTCAGTTATTTCCATACTGTGCTGGCTAAGCATTTAATAGTGGAAACTCTAAATAGAGGAAATTCTAAGTATGGAAGCCTAACAGTTTTCCTGGGTCTGCAGGAGAACAGCGGGGCTTCTTTCTTGCAATGTTCCAGATGCAGCAAGGGTTCAGCTCAATTACTCCCTGTTGCAGGCCATCTTTAATTAAACAAAGAGGACAAGCTGCCGGTCCCACCAGAGCTGGTTCTATCTGTTAGCAATACAAGGGAATCCATCAGCCTCTTTACCCAAATGTGAAGATTAGTGGTTTAGAATGCCCTTTTATCTTGGAAAAAAGTAGTCATTGTTTAGTAGTGAAGTGACGGGAAGAAAAGTAATTTCAAAAATCATATACTGTACAGTTTTCATGCCAGAGACTATGTGGCAGGAAAGAGATTTTTAATGGGAACCTCAAGGCCTTCTTATTATTAAATCACCATGTCTGGAACAAAGTAATTGCAGAATAAATATCTGTTAAATAAATTGTTCTTTGAGCTTGGCAAAGTTGCTGACTTCATCTGAAAAAATGAGAGTGTGGGATTGTTATCGATTCCTAGACCTGTCTGGGAATGCCTGATCATCCAAAGCACGGGGGAATTAAAAAAAAACAACACCAAAAACAAAAACAAAAATACAAACAAACAAAAAACTAGTTCAGTGAGGCTGGGTGAAGCCTGTACATTTTTTTTGAAAATTTCCTGCGTGCTCCTGATTAAGTTGGAAATCCCTAAACTAATTGAGATGACTAAACTTCTTCCCTAACAAAAAGGCACCGTCTACAAGCTTGTAGAAACCTAGAGATCACACAGAGATGGCCAGGGAAGGGGAATACCTCTGCCTCAGCCCCACGGGCAGGTGGCAATGTGCACAGAAAGCTAGTCCTGTTTCACCATAGTTGCTCAGCTTGGCTGGAGTGACTACCAGGGCAAAAGTCCCTGAGGAGAACATGTGACTATGGACTATGCTGACATCTAGAAGAGTATAAAAGCTATGGTCCATCTCCCAGCATATCAACTGCGAACATGTCCTTCTCAAATGGAGAACTTACCTTTGTACTCATTTTCACTGTAACAAGCAGAGATCAATGTCAGCCTTTGTGAAAGCCACATTAACTCTTTCAACCATGGAGTCCCATTTTAGTTCAATAAAGCAATTGAAACAGTCATTGCTGCTGCATACTCACTAGCATCCTTGTGGCCTGAAAGAGTTACTGCATCTGTCAGTACTCAGGATGTATCCCTATGAAATCAAATAGAGTATTTGTTTACAGGCATTTTCAATAAAGGAGGGAACTTCTGTAAACAGGTAGACAGACATTTTCACTAATCCTAGTTCTGCTATTTCTGTGTGGCAAAAAATTTAAATATTAAATGCCATTATTATAAATATTTAGTAAGCATAAATGTGTTATTAAGTGTGATGCCTATTACAAATGAGATGCCCTATTATCTATTAGTAGAGTTAACATATACAATGTATAAAATAAAAATGAAATTATAGTCTTCCTCTAAACCTCAAATGTTAACTAATCAGTGTTTTAAAATAGTTCTCCTCCTCCTCCTCCTCCTCTTCCTCCTCTACCTCTTCCCTCTCCTCCTCCTTTCTAAATTCCTTCCTTCCTTCCTCCTCCTCCTCCTTCTCCTCCTCCTCCTTCTCTTCCTCTTCCTCCTCCTTCCTTTTTCTTGCCAGTACTGGGGATTGAACTCAGGACTTCAGGCTTTTACTTGTCCTTTTTAATTGTGGCTAGTGCCCTACAACCTGAGCCACACTTTTAGTCTAGCTTTTTTGTTAGATGATTGAAAACATAGTCTTGAGGACTTTTCTGCCTGGGCTGGCTTTGAACTTCAAGCCCCTTGAGTAGCTAAGTTTAAAAGAGTGAGCTATCAGTCCAGATGAATCTTTTATTTTTTTTAGCATATATTGCTCATTTAAACTGAATCAGCTAAAATCATTTTTAAAGAATGAATGAAAATGTATCAGCAGAGCTTATTTTCATTAATCTTGCTTCAACCTATGAACGTTTTTGTTGCAATATAAGTTAGTCACCTTAATGCAAAATCCACATGTAAGTATTAATATTTTTCACCTCAAAAATGTGTTGTATAATTCTCCTAAATTCACTAAGAACAGGAAACTGGGCTCGAGTACTATGTCAGTCACTTCCTGGACAATTTACTTAACTACTCTGAGCCTCAGTTTACTTGGCAATAGCATGGAGCAACAAGTCTTATTTTTTTCACCACTCCACAAGGTTATCCAAGATCCAGTGATGTTGCATTGTACAAGTCCTTTATACAATTTAAAGGCTATTACACATTGTCTGAGCTGTTTTGAATATTGCTGTGTATGTTCACTGGCACAAATGTGATTTGAAAAACCAAACATTCCTTTGTTGCAGACAAGCAGAATGATGTGGAAATCCCATCTCCCACCCAGAAAGACAGAGAGAAAAAGAAGAAGCAGCAGCTCATGACTCAGATAAGTGGAGTCAAGAAGCTGATGCACAGTTCAAGTTTAAACAACACAAGCATCTCGCGCTTTGGAGTCAACACAGAAAATGAAGATCACCTGGCCAAGGTTTGTATGAGCTAGGCCTGGAGGTGCACAGCCCTCTGCAGCATACGAAGCTTGTTTACCATTTAGACATATATATGGGTCACTTTTGCTTTGTCATTATTTGTCCAATGCTGGGGCAATCTTTCTTCTATATCAAAGACTTTACTTTGGGTCCTGAATTGGGTTTGGTGATGGATAGCTCCTTATGCCTGGAGCATCCTGATGAAAGAACTCTAGGACATCCAAAGGAAATCCAGGAGGAGAAATCTGAATTATCCCTGGAGATGTTGTCAGAACTCTGTGCCAGAGGGCCAGAGGGAAAATCTACACTGATTGGCAGTGCTAGAGAAATAAACAGATCAGGAGAGTAATGACTCCTGAGTGAAGCAATGACTCCAGTAGTAGAGGCAAATGCAGACAGAATGCATCTGTCCTCAAGAGGCGGTACAGAATCACTGCTGAAGTTTTCATTGCTTTGTGAGACAATGAAATGAGCTTCCTCTGAGCAAACAACATTCGGTGAGGCCTTCTGAATTGATTAAACACCCAGCCAGGCCTCTGAGAAGTTACTCAGAATGGAATAAATTGTTCCTTCAATCAGATAATCTTAGACTGATCCCACAACACAGGCCTGAATGATGTTTCTTCCAGGTTTCTCTTGGTCATTCTTAAACTGGGGTTGATTTCTGCACGTTCTGGTAGCTCAGTCTCCCTGATCTGACGTCAATGATAATAACCAAAGGACAGGGGCGTTTCCTTGACATTGTTTTCTACCTGCCACTGATAGGCCAGTAAGTAGCAGGGGGAGTGATGGGGAAATGGGACCAGCGTAATCTCTATTCACTCAGGCAACATTGTTTGAGGAAGGATGCAAAGCAAATATAGGTTAGCAACTATATTTATAAATAGATATACATTTATAATTATTGCATAAAAAGATCCCAAACCACCTGAGTTATTCCACCTGAGTTATTTTCAGATATTAGAACACTCTAATTATAGTACTCTATATAGACTTAGGTAGCCAATTAATATAAAAAAAAAACTTACAAAAATTTTGTAAACTTACAAAAAATATTTATCCTTATTCCTAAATTCCTCTTTATTTTTTGTAGGAGTTGGAAGACCTGAACAAATGGGGCCTTAACATCTTCAATGTGGCTGGATATTCACATAATCGGCCCCTGACATGCATCATGTATGCCATATTCCAAGTGAGTAACATGAGATGATGTTGATTATCCAAATGGATAACTCCTTGTAAGGGATTTGTTTTTCCCATTCTAGTTTAGGTTGCCACTTAATCTTGCTACATTTTTGTAATCCACATATTCATGTTCTAATCCATTTTATTACATAGGAAAGAGACCTCCTAAAGACTTTCAAAATCTCATCTGACACATTTGTGACCTACATGATGACTTTGGAAGACCATTACCATTCTGACGTGGCCTATCATAACAGCCTGCATGCTGCTGATGTAGCCCAGTCTACCCACGTCCTTCTTTCTACACCAGCATTAGATGTGAGTAATTGTCATCTGGTTTGGATTCCTGCCCATTCCTTTAAAAGCACCATGCAACGTGCAATGTATTTACAAAAATGATGTAACTGGCTTAACTGACCCCAAATTTATACACTGGTTCTTTATGAAATATAGAAGCATAAATTGAGTAATAAAACTAGACATTTCTACCTTCTTTACTCTCTAAGAATAGAGTAACGTTTCCATCTCTTCCAATTGAAAATTATTTAGTTATAAAATAATCAACAGAATCCATGCTTGGTTCCTGGTGAAGGATGCAGTTATCTCAAAGTATGGATGGTAAAATAAGGAGAAACAGTGGCCGAAGGGGTGACACGAGCAAGATGCATTATATTCATGAGTTGCCATGTGGAATTGAAAACCTTCTGCACCACTTTATAAAGATCATTAAAAAATAAATTTAATTTAAGAAAGGAGGAACAGAATCCCTTGTCCTCAGACAAGATTTGAGAAGGTGATTGGGACTCCTTTCCTCACAGATTAATGCCTTGTATTAGTAATGGGATAATTATTGTAATTTGCCAAGATTGCTGAAAACTGTTAGTAAAAGAAGAGTACAGTGTGTCCTTAATTATCAGGATTGGTCCTTTGTGGAGAGATAGAAAATGAATTGGCATTTAAGGAACCAGAAGACTTAAATAATCACAGAGGATGAAGAAAGACATTTTGGTCCTAGAATCAGCATCAATAGACACCTAATAAATACTAGGTTTAAGTCATTTTTGCCTGGGTAGAGACAGATATGCCTTTATGACATGACAGGAAGGAACTAAGAATAAAGTATTAGGAATATTTTTCAAATCTTGCCTATAAATAAACATTAAGTAGACATGGATGGAATGAATGAATTTATAACTGGCAGCTTGTGACCACATTACAAATAAGCTTTGTGAAATAATTCATTGCTGATGAATCTGAAGTTTAGCCTTTTCCTCTAACTTATGCAGCCTAAACATGAAGGGTATTTATTATATCTCATAGCAGAGCCATCTGCCTTGCTTCTGTGACTTGATTGTGCTTATGTTACGTAAGCACCATGCTGCTGTAGACCTAATCTGAAAGACAAATCAGGAGTTCACATACACCATGAACAGTATGCTAATGCCAAGCCTCAGCCTGCAGTCTTAAATAATGTGCATATTTCCAGGGGCTGGAAATATGGCCTAGTGCTAGAATGCTTGCCTAGCATTCATGATGCCCTGGGTTCAATTCCTCAGTACCACATAAACAGAAAAAGCCACAAGTGGTGCTGTGGCTCAAGTGGTAGAGTGCTAGCCCTGAGCAAATGAAGCTCAGGGACAGTGCTCAGGCTCTGATTTTAAGCCCCAGGACTGGAGGGATGGGGGTGGGGGATGGTGTAGGGGGAAGAGAGAAAGGGGGAGAATTTATTTTTAGCCGGGCACCAGTGGCTCACGCCTGTAATCTGAGCTACTCAGGAGGCTGAGAGCTGAGTATCACAGTTCAAAGCTACCCGGGGCAGAAAGTCCTAGAATCTGAGGAAGTGGCACTGTGGCTCAAATGGTAGAGCACTTGCCTTGACCTGATGAGCTCAGCGACAGCTCCAAGTCCACAGTTTAAGCCCCATGACCAATAACAACAACAACAACAACAACAAAAACGTGTAAATCAAGGCTGGGCATCATTCCTTTTATATCAGGAACTTTTTGGTAATAAACAGAATCTACATTTTTTTTATTTAATCCACACCCTATGAGAGTATACAAATCCCTCTCTCAAAGAGAATGAAATGGATCCTTTGAAATTAACCGGCAAAATGAGCAAAGTAGCTACGGAGTTCAATGTGTCCAATTTGTTTCCCAGGCTGTCTTCACAGATTTGGAAATCCTGGCTGCCATTTTTGCAGCTGCTATCCATGACGTTGATCATCCTGGAGTCTCCAATCAGTTTCTCATCAACACAAGTGAGTTCACCACTAGAACAGTCATTTGAGATAATTGTATGATTCACTGCAGTTTTTTTCCCTCCTGATGTTTTCATTATGGGTAACAAAAAGGGCAGTAATGAGGTAATCCTTCCATTCCACTCAAACTGGGTTGAGTGTCCTTTCCTGGATACTGTGTCCAGTCTGGCAACACCATGTTTGAGCTGCATGGAGAACTTGGAGAGGGTCGGAGGAAGCCATAAAATGTACTCAAAGTTTGGAAAGTACAATATGGAAGGAAAGAATAACAGATGTGGAATTATCCAGTAAGAGAAGAAAAGGCCTGGGGATGTTGTGATCAGGGCTCTTACACCCATTAATGTCTTACTGTGCTAGGGAATAGGCACTAATGCTGGGTCTGAATATGGGAACTTTCAAGTAGAAATTAGATTTCCTCAAAAAGCACTGAAGTAGATTTCCAAAATTCAAGAGGAAAGTCATTAAAGTCCCATGTACTCTGTTCCATGTTGTGCACGTGTGTGTGTGTGTGTGTGTGTGTGTGTGTGTGTGTGTGTGTGTGTGTGTGTGTGTGTGTGTGTATGTTTGGTTATAGAATGGTCTACAGAAAAAAGGGTAACCTAGTAGCTTTCAGGGTTAGTCCAGCCTTAGGACCATAAGCTATACTCCAAGTTTTTGGCAGGCTCAAAATATTTGGTTTCCATACTAATGAAAATGTATTCAACCACTCAGTTAATACGTTTTCCCTAGTACTAAAGATCTAAGTACTTTTTCTTCTAACATTAATAGTCGTATTGTCAATGTTGTAACTGGCATCAAATGTTAACAGTTTTACACAGATGCTGTTTGAGCTGCTTGTTACCCAAGAGTTTTTGTTGTCACTTCTTGTTTTTGTATTATTGTGTTTTTTTAATCAAGCTATCCAAGTTATCTAAGTTTGGGGAAGACTTTTAAACCTCATTCATCTATTGATCAAACAAATTTTTCTGTATGAATTATATCAGCTTGTTTAGTGTAAAGTCATGAATTAATTCATTGATAAACCAATAAGCATCACACTGGAAAAGTCTTTTCTGCCAGAACCATCTACATCATGGTCACATGTAGATCCTGCTCAAAGATGTGTGTTCATAATCACAGATAAACATAACAAGAGTGTGCAAATGACCTCAGAGAGTTCACTCTTTCTGAAAGTAATGGTATAGGAGTAGCATCCCTGCAGTTAGCAACACATTGCTATCATATTGCTGTTACTCTATTTATGCATGTATTTAGGTATCTATTTATTTTTGAGACAGGCTACATTGTATTCTAGATTGATTTCAAACTTAAAATCTTCCTCTTGCATCAGCCTACCAAGTGCTAAGACTACAGGCATCTACCACCATGCCTGGCTTAACTCTGATAGATGATTTCCTGAGTTTCATGACTGTATTCTCAGATGCAGAGCTTTTCTAACAGAACGTCCCTATGATATCCTCAGTATAAAAGGCATGCTAGAATCTATAGTTTGAATACACTGAAATTATTTCTGATATAGAGAGCCAGTAGACAGAAAATTGAATGCCAAGGTTTTTTTTATTAAAAAATGTTTAGTTAGCATATTTATGAAAGAATTCCAAAACTACATTATGGGCATAAAACAAAATTTTACACCAACGCACTATCTTTTGAAAATATGAAACACAATTGCCAGAGGTTGGCAAATAGGAAGGTACTTCAGATAATCAGAATATACTTGGTAAAGTTTGTGGCATTTCTATTTTTATCAAAAAAAAATGTTTATGATGACATAAAGGAAATTACAACTGAAACAAAAAGAAGAGGGAAAAATACTTAATTCTCCATCTGAGTAGAAGAGAAATAAGATTTTAAGACAATGAATTTTAATGAATGAGAAAGTACCAACATCTCCTAAAACATTTTATTTTTTGGTTAGAAACTTCCTAGTTCTATTTGTATAGTCACAATGTTTCTCTAAGAGGCAATGACCTCTGGATGGCAACTCTTAAAATAATTTGAGCGAAACTCGATCTGATTTCACATGGAGGTAATGCAGTATCTCAATTACACAATTTTTATTGTATCTTATTGTCATGATGTTGTTAATCCATTAGATTCGGAACTTGCTTTGATGTATAATGATGAATCCGTGCTGGAAAACCATCACCTTGCTGTGGGTTTCAAGCTGCTGCAAGAAGAACATTGTGACATCTTTCAGAATCTCACCAAGAAGCAGCGTCAGACACTCAGGAAAATGGTGATTGACATGGTAAGGCTGTAGCCTCTCTACTTTCCTCATTAACTTTCGACCTTCTCTTTTGTGGACTGCATTTAATAAGAATCTTCCTTTTGTCTTTACCCAAGGTATTAGCAACTGATATGTCCAAACATATGAGCCTGCTCGCAGACCTGAAGACAATGGTAGAGACAAAGAAAGTCACAAGCTCAGGTGTTCTTCTCCTGGATAACTATACCGACCGCATACAGGTATTTGATCAAAGACCAACTCATCAAACACCATTTAGAAAAATAAAACATGAATTTGGTTAGCTGCATGTCCTAGAGGACTACTGGTGCATCTGGCTTATTTTAAGAAGAAGCTAAGGAAAATGGACATTTAAGTTTATCCTCTGATCAATTAGGAAAAGCATGACTATGCAATTACTTAGTTCTGAAAATAAGTTGCAATATCTATTTGTAATTGGGCGCATATGACTCCTCCTCCCCAAAGCTCATATCTGCATGTAAATCTTGCCAACTGAAAGTTTGTTCTATCTGCTTTGGTTATACCAATTCCTGTCTTCTGGTCTCCTCTTTCCACAAATGAAAATCCTGACATCTACTTTGAGCAATTCTTTACATTTTTCCCAAATTGAGGGAAGGAAATGGTCTCCTCATCTGATCTGTAATGTTCCTTCTAGTTTTTAAATTAAAAAGCTATCACCCTAAGGAGAGATATATATATTTTCCTTCAGGACCTTCTAATGGGAAATAACTACCCTTGGTTGGCACCATTGTCATTTTGCCTTTTTGGTGTATGCATCATCACTATACTGGAACAAAAGTGTTCTTGGATTTGGTACTAAGTGTACTGAGAGGGATAAGATGTTCTGACAGTATTTACTCTTAATTTTATGGGATTTCCAAAACTTAATGATTATTTCAGGTCCTTCGCAACATGGTACACTGTGCAGACCTGAGCAACCCCACCAAATCCTTGGAATTGTATCGGCAATGGACAGATCGCATCATGGAGGAATTTTTCCAACAGGGAGACAAAGAACGAGAGAGGGGCATGGAGATTAGCCCAATGTGTGACAAACACACAGCATCCGTGGAAAAATCCCAGGTATCTAAAATGAATGTTTTTGTAAAGACCCTGACCTGAAAAAATCCAGCTGACCCTTGAAGGCTGCTGTCTCTACTATTCCTTCTCTCTCTACTTTTCTTCTGTCGCCATCTTTACCCAGAAGCTCAACTCTGTACCCTGGTTTTAAGTCTCTGCTATTACCTCTCCCTATTCTAGCACACTGCCACCATCATCAGAAATAATCAAAGTTTTGCCAAAGTTGCTTCTATGTCTATGTATTTGGAGATATTCAATCATTTTCTGGTTGTGCCAAAATGTTCATGGTATTCTAATAGATAAAATACTCTGTGTGTGTGTGTATGCACATGAAGAAATTTTTAACACTAATAACTGCAGAAGATGTAGCATTAGAAAGCATTAAAAGGTCATTGTAATAAAAAGGCTTCAAGGCCCACTGAAATATCATTTTTTACAACAAATGGGCCGTGCCTCAGAATGAATTCATAGAATATTTGCAGTCTTTATCTCTCAAACACATTCACACACACACATACACACACACACACACACACACACACACACACACACACACACACACTGATAGTGTTTTGGGTTAATTTCTTTCTCTTTCCTCATTACTGAAAAACACCAAATTTCACATATTTGTAATATCAACGTATAGTTCCTTTGCAGTTAGTATTTTGCTGCTTCTTAGAGAAAATCAACTAGATGACTTTAGTACCTGTAAGCGCAAAGTCTGAATGCTAAAAAAAATTCATGGTAATGTTAAACTAGTTAGGGCTGATTAATTTAGAGCTTTAACTGGGACAAGATATGAAGAATTCACTTTTTCTTAACAGTGACATTTTATGTGATGTTCTATGTGGTTTTTTCATGCATTTTCCTGTAGATTAACCTATGTAGACCCCTAAATAATTTTATGAGGTAGATAAAATAAATGTTTCCTATGTCAGGTGAAGAAGCTATTCTCATGCTTCATCTTGTTGGCTTCTTAAGGAGCCAATTGCCCTCTACCCGAGGAGAAGGAAAATAATGTAACCTAGGCAGAAAGTAACCCCAAAGAAAGTAACCCAAAAGACCATACAGACAGAAATCAAGTAGAAGAAAATATTTATTACCAGCAGAGCTGACAAAGCCAAGTTCTCATGAGGAAAGGGAGAAAATGGCAATGTTTGGATCCTTGGAGGCCTCTTTTATATTGTTGTGGGGCCAGAAATGGGAGGTACCACTTGAGGACGGAAATTAGGTCTGTGAGGTGGGCATTTCCTTATATTTCCCCCCTTTAATATGTGTAGTACTGTGCAGGGCGTATGGGCGAAGGTCTTGTCTTCTGGACCTACTTCCTGCTGAGAGAGGGCCATGCCAGGAACTGTACATGAAGTTGACCAAGGTCATGATGGTCATGATGTTACTTGTCCAGAGCAGGGTCCAATCATTTTATCCGTAGAGACAGGGGTCCAGTTAGCTCAGATGTATATGAAGGTCCATCAGGCACATGACATTTAATGTGTCAGATGTGCATCCAATGTGGACCGTACCCAAGGAGCAATGAAGCAGGGACCTCTGAGTACTTCACCCCTATACAGCAGGAAGCAACTCCAAAATAAATGACCCCCATCCACCTCTCCCCCTATTTTTGTTAAACAACAGAGTGGGGAATGTAAGTACTATGCCCACCTTTGGTCCTCAGCTCCACCCAGATCTGAGTTCCTCCCAGCCCTGGAGTTCCACCATACAGCTGGCCTCTCCCTCTCTCTGCCCAGACCTACCTAGGCTCCCATTTATCTCACTTCCTACCCCCAGACCCTGCTGCTACCTAGATAGTGGAGGGTGTCATGTGCTCCCTCTTGGGTGAAATATGGCTCCTCTAATAAACCTTGTAATACTCTTTCTCCTGAGCCTGCCTTCCTCTGTGTGGTTCCCTGGGAAAGATCTGATGGATCCTTTTACTAGGTCCTTCACTCTTCATCACTGAGGATAGGCCTTAGTGCTGCCGTGACATCAACTCCCTCCTCTGATGGTCCCACTGATGGTCCAACTGAGCTCTGTCAGACCCTATGTCATTCATCTGCAACCAAGCTCTAAACTAGTAGTTCTAAGGATTCAAGAAAGGTGCTTATCCCATCTCTAAGAAATAAGCAGCTAATGGTTACCTTTCAAAAAACAAAAATTCTTATTTCTTAGTAGAAACATAGCAAATAATGAAGAGAAATGGCTCAGTATGTTCAGTTTATTCAATTTTTTCCATTGCCTGCTTATTTCTAACCCCTGGAAACCATCTTGAAAATAGCCCCTAAAATCCATCAAATGTCCTTAAAGAAGTAATAGAAAGGAAAAAGGAGTGGGCAGAAGCAAGAGAAATATCTGAATCATCCACAGTTAACTTTTCATAACCCACAAAATATATATGCCCAGACTTTGGCAAATCAAGTTAAGGCTAGGAAAGAACTATACAAAGAATGTATGTGCACACGCACACACACACATATTTGTTTACATATATGTACACACATGTATGAAAGAGATACAAATGATCAAAATTCTTGTATATAGTTCAACTTGAATATATTAAATGGCTGGACAAATAACCCAAGTATCAATAGAGAAAAGTTTCCAGCAAGGGGACAAATGGCTATATAGTGTCCCATGGGGGCCATTGCTCATCTCCCCCTGAATCCCAAACCAACATCTCTCCAGCTCCCCAGATCATGACAGGGGAATTCCATTCCCTCATTCAACTAGTGCCTATTCTGTCTCTACCTGCCCCCACCCTCAGTGTTTCCTGTTTGTCTGACAATGTAGAGGTCAGCCTAAGGCCAGGAGGCTAGCTCATGCAGGATGCATAGCCCCTGTGTAGACCATAACAAAGCCCTAAGCCTCGGATTTCTTCACAGGAACACCAGCAAAAGGAACCGCTTAATTGTTTTTATTTTCCTCCTTTCTTTGGATGGAAATGAGTATGTGTCCTACAGATCCAAAACAATAGCAAGCATGTCCACAGAGGGGATATTTGTTTAGGTCTTGAATGATTTTCAAGTGTTTTATGAAACTGCTCAACAAGCTAAATGCATTTCACAGAAATTGAGAGATTCCACACTAGTGGGCATATATGAGACTCCTGTCATTTTGACACCGCAGCATATTTTAAAGTGAGAAAGGGAGGAGGAGCTGTTAAGTCAGAACACTTTAGATTTGGGAATAAGGGAATATAAGTAGTGACTAAGTCATCCCAAACCAGTGTTGCTGCAAGACTTCATATCTGGTGTATAAAAGGAAAAGCAGTGTGGTAGTGACATAAACATGGGCTTTGGGATTAGATGGAGCTAGACCTAAGTACTAGCTGTGCCATTCACTAGTTAGGTGACTTCTCCAAGATGTTAAACCTCAGTGAGTCTTAGTTTACTCCTTTGTAAATGGCAGGCAACAGCTTTTCAGGATTAAGGGAGATCTACCATATAACCAGCATTTCAACAAAGGAATCCATTATTATTATTGATCTCTCTGTAAGGTTCTTATGGTTCTGTCTTTGTTTGGAAAGCAGACAGCTTATTTAGTTTTCAAAGGCCCATGGAAATAACAAATCTGTGATCTTATTTGTCTCCAGGTTGGTTTCATTGACTATATCGTCCATCCATTGTGGGAGACCTGGGCAGATCTAGTACAGCCTGATGCTCAAGACATTCTGGACACATTAGAAGACAACAGGAACTGGTACCAAAGCATGATACCCCAGAGCCCCTCTCCTCCACTGGATGAGAGGAACAGAGACTGCCAGGGTCTGATGGAGAAGTTTCAATTTGAACTGACCCTTGAAGAAGAGGATTCTGAAGGACCTGAAAAGGAGGGAGAGGGCCACAACTATTTCAGCAGCACAAAGACACTTTGTGTGATTGATCCAGAAAATAGGGATTCACTAGGAGAGACTGATGTAGACATTGCAACAGAAGACAAAACCCCAATCGACACATAATCTCCTTCTCCCTGTGGAGATGTTCTTTCCACCGTTGACAAGCATGCCAGCTATGCGGTAGGGCCAGCCTGCAATGACGGCTGAGGCCTGCATAGGACAAAGGCCATCTGGCCTTTCCAGTTACTTGAGTTTGGAGCCAGAATGCAAGGCCATGAAGCAAATAGCAGCTCAGGAAATGCCATGGTTGACTTGCCTTGCTTGCAAGCTTGGCAAAGAGCTGAAGCTTTATGTAGTAGTGGCGGCCAGTTCCCATCACAACTAAATGGCTTGAAAAATTGAAGACACAAAACTGAGAGATTTCTCTGCACTAAGTCTTGGGAACTTGTCCTGACTAGTGACTGAACTCACTAATAACTTCACTTATAAATCTGCTCACCTGTCTTCTTGTCTGCCAACCTGTGTGCCTTTTTTGTAGAACATTTTCATGTCTTTGAAATGCCTGTTGAATACCTAGAGTTTAGTACCAACTTCTATGTGGATAAGTACTTAAAATTGACATAAATTTTTTGACTCTTTCTGGGGGAAAAAAAGGAAAGAAAAGTCTTCCTTCTTTCTTGGGCAATATCTTTTGCTTTCCTACAGTTAACTTTTGCAAACACATAGAAAGGACACATTGCTAACCATATTCTACTTCCATCTTGG
The DNA here is from genome assembly GCF_019054845.1 of Dipodomys spectabilis. NCBI lineage: Eukaryota > Metazoa > Chordata > Mammalia > Rodentia > Heteromyidae > Dipodomys > Dipodomys spectabilis. Next base: position 36,893,396 of record NW_024870679.1, on the reverse strand, counting down.
AGTCTAACTCTACCAAGGCCCTTGTAACTTAGATCTGTTTGCCTGCTTCGAACAGTACTTTTTTTCTCTGAAGTTTTGCTGTTTTGCTGTAAGCAAAAATAAAGTTGAACAAATCAGGGGGTAGGAAGGGGCAGTTGTATGGTTTGCTATTACCAGCCTGTGTAGGTCAGCCGAATAGAACAATGCGCCCCCTCGTGTCTTAGCCCCCTGTTAGTTGAACAGCCCTTTGCCCTGTTCTCTTTTGCAGCTTTTTTTTTTTTCAGGGCTGAGGACTGAACCCAGGGCCTGTGTGCGCCGGGTGGGCACCCTTCCACTGGGCTAAACCCCCAGCCCCTTGCCCTGTTCTCTCTCACCTCCATGACTCAGCCCTGCCACTTGATGCTGCTGTCATTCTCTTGCATTGCCTTCTGCACTAGCACCTCCCCCGGTTCCTGTTTATAACCATGTATTTATTATATAATGTAAATACTGTAATGTTTTGTAAGTTATTAATTTATATATCTAACATTGCCTGCCAATGGTGGTGTTAAATTTGTGTAGAAAACTCTGCCTAAGAGTTGCAACCTTTTTCTTGTAACATTTGTATGGTGTATTATATAACCCCAACAACACGTAAGAGAGACATCTGGCCCCCTCCATAGTCAGGACAGGGAGGGGCATTAATTCCATGGATCTGCCCTCACCTTGTCTGACTTGCTAATTCTGCACAAGCCCTTTGTGAACCGGTTTTGCAAACAGGATTCTCACATTAGATACTAAGTGGTTTATACTGAGCTTTTACTTTTGTATTGTTTGATAGGGGTAGAGGGCAATGGACTATAGTTTTTAACCCATGTTCTATCCAAATCTGTATACACATGAATTGGGTTATACCTGGGTTCAGCTATCATTGTGGCTTCGGTTCAAAAAGCAACACTACATTTGCTCACAAGAGATTCTTCTGAGTGTTCCCAAACTACTGACTTTGAAGAGCTAGCCTCCTGCCTGCCCCTGATGCGGGAATGTCACCTTCGGATTCATTATGAGAGAAAACAATAAAACAATGTGAATTTTGATAATAAAATGTGAACTGGTGTAGTAAATTATGCAAATGTGAAGCTTCTTCTGATAACACTTGTTAGGCCTCTTCCTTGTGTCAGTTTCAGTTTGTAAAATGTGTTTCATGCTTCAGTTCAGCATTGTGACTCAAGTTTTAGAAAATGGCACAGATGTGCATGACCAATGGGTTTGTATGTCTATAAACACCGTTGTTTCTGGTTGACAGTATATTGTTTTCAAAAGTTTCTCACAGTGTATGTTATAATATTAGAATTATATATATATATATATATATTGTGCAAAAATGCATTCTTAAAAGACTTTTATATGAGCTGAATAAACAAAAGCATGATTAGCTTAGACTCTAGACCCAATTATTTGGCAGTTAGTTCTGATGTACTAACAAATCATTTTCCCTTTTCTCTCTCTTCTTTCCTACCATAACCTATTAAAATGAAAAGGTAACCACTTTGTTCAGCCAGCATCGTAAGTGAATTTTCATAATCTATGTCTAACAGTTCAGTTACTTGGAAATTTTCACATTTTTCTTAGCCATCCACCCAGCTCAGGGAAGAGGTGGTAAAGGACAGCAAACAAAACTGCTTGTTCCTCTTGAGCCATTTCCTTCTATAAGAACCTTTAGAGTTTCAGATCTACTATGCAACTAAAGGGCATCTTCATTTTGTCTGGGTCCTTGGAGAGAGTGAATCATAGACTCATTTCACCTAGCATAATGCATTCAGAGCAATCCCTGATTCATTTGACACATGAGAAAACTGAGATCCAAAGAGTCATCTTAAACCACAATCCACAGAACACTGATAGACAGACGCTCATGGTCTTTCAAATAACTGTAGAGACTTACGCTGATTGGATAGTTATGCTTTCCTTTCTGGAAAGAACCATCTTTATGTCATAAGTAAAATGTTTCATTGGAAGGAATCTTAAACTCAGCATTTAAAATAACTTATCCTGAGGGGGTGTGTGTATGTATGTGTATGTGAGTGAGTGTGTAAGTGTGTATGTTGGGAAAGTTTGCAAGTAAGAATCAGTAGTGTCTCTTACTAATCTAACTGCAGAAAAGTGATCTAATAAGCCAGTAAGAGACTCCTGCCAGGAAAAGCTGCTCTGAATAATCTGAAATTACTCTGCTTCTCTTTGGTGAGGATGTACCAACATTATAGAAACATTTTCTGCTAGATGTAGAATCAGCGTTTCTGGAACCCTCTACCATCTCTGAATAGTAACAGAATTTATTATAACCAATAAGTACAATTTATCATATCTACAGCTATAAAGCTTTATAAGTATTTGTTTTCTACTAAGAAGTTCTTAATTCTGTTGTGAATTAGGCTATATTTGTATGTATTCTTACTTATATACATAAATATTCATATCTACTTAAATACTGATGTTTGGACACTTCTCTTCCTAGATTTCTGATTGAAGTGGTCTTGGTTGGAGGCCTAGGCATCAGACTTTCAGAATTTCCCCCAGGAAATGTTAATGTGTTATTAGAATAGAAAAGCACTGCTTCAGAACCAAAACTATGCTTGCCTGGAGTTAGAACTTTCTTAGAACCATCTCCAGATATTTATTGTTCATGCACCATGCCCAGCCTAGCATGCTCAGAATATCTATTTTCAACAGTAATTTTCGCTATGTCCTGCTTTGATTTTCCAAATGACTTCTCACCTAATTCCAAGTAAAAAGAGACTTCATAGTTATATTCATTTCCTAAATGAGCTCAGGATTCCAAGCTAATGATAACCTCTGAGAGCAGGTACCATGTTGAGCAAAGTCTCCTTTCATCCCATACTCTTAACATCACAGTAGAGTTAATGCTCAGACATTTGTTGACTAGATGTAGATGTTGACAACAGTAAAACCCTAGTTAATAGGAAGATAAGAATGCTGTATAATGCAGGCAGTTGCCCTCTTAGCTTCTCTCATTCCATTGCAACAGTCTTTTATTATTTTTATTTTTACTTATTTTTAAGTTTTACTGTTATTATAAAGGAGATATACAGAGGATTACAGTTATATAAGTCAGGTAATGAGTAATTTGGGACAATATTACCCCTTCCCTTGTTGTCTCCCAGATTTTCCCTCCTGACCCCACCCACAAGTAATAGCCTGTGGTAATACCTGTCTCTACTTCAACTCCCAACCCCTGCAATATAAGATAGAGTTTCTGCTTGGTCTCTTTTTAAATCTTACTACTCCTTTTAAATGTTTTTATATTTTAGTACTCCTCTTCATAAAACGTGATACTGGGCCCTAAGCAAAAAGAGTAAGTTTTGATATTTAGCTAAGTAATGTCTCAAGAAACAAAGATTCCTTTTATTAAAATTCTTTGTGAAATACATCCTCTACTTGTATTTTGAAGTGGGAAAGTGTAGAGGACACAAATGTGTTCCAGGCTTTTATCTGAACCCTCCTTCACCTCGGAATGTTAGTAAATCATTCATATTTGAGCATAAATTTTCTCATTATTAAATGAATCCAATGATAGACATCTAGAGATAGAATCAGATCCATATAATAGATCATCAGTAACTATTGTCTGAATAAATTATCCTGGATGGAGGGATTAATGAATTGTAAAATAGCTTTGAAAAAATTCCTTCTCACCTCAAATAAAATAGTTTACAACACATTTTGATTAACTTGTGATTTATAAAACCAAGTCCCAATTAATAGAGGTATTTTTTCTAAATGTATTTGAAGATTCTGATTCAAAGAAGTCCATAAAGTTGAGGAGAAATGTGTGAATTGTGAGTCATATTATCAAATCTCTTCCAATTCTATAGAATCTTTCTAAAAGTACATCTAAACGAAAGCGTGCAGCAGTAAAAACTCAGCAATGTCCATTTAAAATAATGTAAACTGTTAGAATATTTTATTTTATTATTTGTAGTGAAATCAAATGATATTCCTTTAGATTACCTTCTCTGGTTTTATCTTTTCTATTGATACCCAAACAATATACATAATTTCTCTTCTAATTCCTTATTCCAATTGAAAATAGCCAGACTTTTAGTTTCTGGCTTCTTGTAGCATCAGTTTTCTTATCTGCAAAACAGAGAAAACAATCATTTACAGTCCTAAATTGACTGTAAGAACGAAATGATAAAATAGTGTCTCCCCCATAGTATGGATTAAAAAGGTTAATTTTATGTAACTAGAGATAACATGTTTTCTACATTGTACTTTCTTCAACATCTTTTATTTGACCTGTACTCGGCATTCTGGTCAAATTATCCTGGGCTTGCTCACTTGGACAAGGATCTGAGTTAAGATCAATGTTCCAACACCCAGTCCCATATTGCATTAATGGTAGGGCAAAGTGTGACTCTTGTCTTTCTTCTAGGTACTCTTCCATAGCCTAAGTCTGTATTCATTTGGGGTGTCAGTGACTCACCCGCATGATTCACAAGGTACTCTCAGACAAACAAAACCTTCCACATCTTTCCCCATGAAGCGTTTGCTGCATTCTTTGCTTGTACAGTTGAATTTCTGAACGGTCCTGTAATTTTTTTACTTTACTGATGTATTTCATCTTGGAAGCCAGTAGGGTATAGGGAATAGGGTTTTTAGTTGGGGTGTCAGATTGAGCTATAAATATAAATACATAATATATAAATATATAATATAGAAATATACTATAAATATCAGCTCCAGTACCGCTGCTGAGACCTCAAAGAAGGTTCTTAACATGTTTGACCCTCAGGTTTCTTTTCTGTAAAAGGGAGAAATGAAATCTACATCAAAAGAGTTAGAGAGCTAAGGGCTTATGGCTCATGCCTCTATTCCTAGCTACTCACAAAGTTGAGATCTGAAGGATCACAGTCTGAAGCCAACCTAGGAAGAAAAGTTAGCAAGATTCCATCTCAAAAACAACCAGCAAAGACCAAGCTGGAAGAATTACTCAAGTAAGTAGAGCACCATGTGAATGAACAAGCTAAGAGAGCATGATGTACTGAGTGGTAGTCCTGCTACCACCCAATGTCCCTGTGTGTGCGTGTGCGTGTGCGTGTGCGTGTGTGTGTGTGTGTGTGTGTGTGTGTGTGTGTGTGTGTGTGACTAAATGATACCACATATTCAAAGGTTTTTGGCACATTACAGGCATATAATAAATGATACTTATTGTAACATTAATATCCTACTATGATATTTAAATGAGGTAATATGTGCATGGAGAAGTCATACTACTAATTGCTATTTTTTGGCCTGAAATTATTTTGTATTCTGATTCTGACCATTTATTAACTATGCCCTCACCAGTATGTGCTCTACATCTTTGATAATAATGTATTTTATATGCTTATTTACCTTGTCAATAAAAACAATAGGACAGGATGAGAAATGGAAGTGTGTTGTTGCCTGTATCTTGCAGATCAGCATTGACCCAAAAGTTAGTGTTCCATGGGCAATGGTGGTGTGTCAACAATAAATTCACCAAGACACACCAACCAGGCCAACCAGGCAAAAAATCATATCAGGAAAAAATGTAGTCAAAGTTTGGCTTTTTTTCCCTGAAAGACAATTATACTATGTCTAAAGCAATTTTCTCCTTAGTATCTGAATCCTAACTAACTGAGAAGAGAGCCTATTATAGCACTAGTAACCATCATAATTCTCTTATGTTTAGATGACTCTTCCTCCTAGAACTTCTCTCCCAAATGGCCTACATGCCCTATGTTAATCATCTGTTCCAGATTTTTATCATGCAATTGATGCTATGCTTGACAATCTGTACTTCATAGAAAAAAATCTAATTACATTATAAGCAGTGCTACAGTAGATATACACATGCAGAACACAAAAGTAGCAGAACCTAAGTCCTCCTTTGGGGGAAGAACCTCAGGGAGCCTTTCTCATAGCATAAGTAAGGAGAAGTCTAAAGAGCAAATAGGTTTGGAAGGAAATGACATGGAGGCCTAAATGACAGAAGGAAGAAAGCACGTGTGATAAAAGTAGAAAACGTGAATTAATATTTTTAAATTGTATATGTTTGTTTAAGACAAAAATCTCACTGTATAACCCAGGCTGGATTGGAATTTGTAATTCACCTTCCCTAGCTTCCCAACTCTGGGATTACAGCTAGATGAAGAGTGATTACTCAAAATTTTGAGACCCTTCTATAAAATTATTTATTTAAAATATTTACTGGACATGTAATATGAGTGTAGGACTCTACTGAACTTTGGAGGTACAGACACACAAGGAGAGCAAAACTCTACTGTTATTTTAAAAAGATCAAGTCATGCCAGTGATGGTGGCTCAGACCTGTAATCCTAGCTGAGATCTGAGGATCACAGTTCAAAGCCAGCCTGGGCAAGAAAGTCTATAAGATTCTTATTTCTAATTAACTACCAAAAAGCCAGAAATGGATCTATAGCTCAAGTGATAGAATGCCAGACTTGAGCCTAAAAGCTTACAGACAGTCCTAAATTCAAACCCAGGACACACACACACACACACACACACACACACACACACACACACACACACACACACACACACACGCACACAGATGAAGTCAAGGAAACAGACATAAATTTTAAAAAAAGATTTAAAGTGAATGTGTTATTAGGAATTGACACAACTCCTCTGCAGGATGGAATTCCAGTTCAATAATGGCAATTAATTGGCCAGTTTTCAAGGGAAGGAAAGAGAGAATCATCTTACGGCTGTAAAAGCCACTTGTACCCAAGCTCTGTAGTGGGCCTGGGAGAACTGAAAGAAGCCAGGGGTGACTGAGGTGGGAGGCGGTAGAAGGGGTACTGGGGTAGGTCCTATAGGGCCTTGGCAGGAAGGTTTTGCACTTTTCAAAACCCAATGGGAATCCAACAAAACTTTTGAGTAGTGATGTAGCCATCCTTCCTTTTTGGAATGATTATTCTCATGACAATGTGGGGCCAAATCCTGAGAATATAACAAAGAAAGTGGGAGATCAGCTAGTGGACTATTGCCAAAACAAAAAACAAAAATCCCGAGATGTTATCTCACATTAGGACAGGTCTAGGAGGATGAACAGGAATGGATAGATATGGAATTATTTTTGCATTTCCAGATCTTGGTGATGGAATCTGACAGAGAGGAGCTCTAAGAATATCGAGGTTTTGGTGTAAGTTGCTGGGAGGTTGGTAGTGTTATCCTATAGGACATGAAATGATAGGGTAGTATTAGTGGGCATAAGGCTATGATTCTAGTCTGGAATGTGATTGGAGGCTGTCATCATGACAGGTGAGTGCATCTAGAGAGTTGAATATGTCAGCTTGAACTCAAAGAAGTCCAATTTGTGAGTTTTCAAAACAATGGTCCCTGAACCCATGGAATATCCTAGGGATAGAGTGTGCAGTAAGAAAAGGGGTAGGAATGGGACTAAACTTTAAGGAACACTTTTATTTCTGAAGGAAAGCCTGGAAAAGAGAAGCCACAGAAGTAGTAACATTGTGGAAGAGAGTTTTAGGAAAGAAAGGTCCACAATATTCAATCTTGCTGAGAGACAAAGGAAAGAAAATTAATCCATTTTGTTTAGAAATGTGGACATCACTAGTGCACTTAGCTATTTCAGTGGAGTGATGGCCAATTAGCTAGTTTCTAGAGAGTAAAGAATTAAAAAGAGGTGAAAAATTAGATGCCAAGAACAAATAAACTGAGCTATAAAGAGGGAGATTGAGATAGAGTGATATCTAGAGGAAGAAGAGAGGAAGGCAAACTTTTCAAAATATCACAAAGATCTAAGAATGTTATAGTGAAAGTGGAAAGTATTCTGCTAACAGAAGGAAAGTGAAATATATAGGAGAAAGAAAGAAACACTATCTGCCTAGAAGAGCAGAAGTGATGTGGTTTCTCTACCAGAAACCGATCTTGGAATAAAAGGTGATTTTCTTGTGCCAGGCATGGTGGTTTACTCCTGTAATTCTATATTCAATGGAGGTATCAGTAGCAAGATTGCTATTTGAGGTCAGCTTTGAACAAGATCAAAAGACCCTTACTAAAAAATAAACTAAGGCCAAAAAAAAAAAACCAAGGTATGCATTTCTAAGCTCATGTTTAGCAAGCACAAGACCCTGAGTTCAAACTCCAAAAGATACCACACACACACACACACACACACACACACACACACACACACACACACACACACACACACACACACACACACACACACACACACACACACACACACACACACACACACACACACACACACACCATACTCCACTTTCTCTAACATATCAGAAAAAGAGTAACACAGAAATAAGTGGACTCATGGATTCTCTAAAAAGGAATTGAACTCCATTTCCTCTAATATCTGATGTGCTTTCTTTAAAAAACAATGGCCTCTTCTCACTCACCATTTCTTCAGATCATGATGAATATTTAGTTTCAATCAAGTTAAAACAGGTTCTGAGGATGATGATAAGATTCACCATTGACGGAATTGCTGGAAGCAAAAGACAGTGTTGATTCTTCAGTTAAAGAAACTCAACTTCAAGTATGCAAAGAAAATGTATGTACAAAAGTTAATTTCTTCTAAATTATACTACCCAGTCTAATGGAAGCCAGGGGAAAATTAGATTGAACTCAGAAACAAGACATATGATTTTTTAAAACTAATCTTATTGACTCAAAAGGGAATAAATTTATTTAGAAGTACTCAGAGATAGACGTGGTTATACAGGGAAATTTTTACTTCTTTTTCTTTTTCTAGTAGACATGATGTACAGAGGGGTTACAGTTACATAAGTGAAGTAATGACTAAACTTCATTTTTAATAAGTTTTTTTATTATAAAATTGCTGTACAGAGGGGTTATAGTCACATGAGCAAGGTAATGAATACATTTCCTAACAAGCATTGTTGCCTCCTCCTTTGTTTTTCCCCTACCATCCCTTCCCTCCCACTCCACAACTACATCCCCATCCACCCCCTCCACCTAAAGTTCGTTTTTCAACATGTGTCTTGTACATCTCATTGTTACGATGGGTCAACCTATACCCCTATTTAAACATTTTGTTTTTTCCCTTCCCCTCCCCAAATTAGATCGACAACCTAATACAGTGAAAACAAGGGTTATACCATGGGGGAGGAACATACAAAGTAACAAAAAAATCACATGGTACCTTTTTTTTTTTTTTTGCCAGTCATGGGGCCTGAACTCTGGGCCTGGGCACTGTCCTCCAGCTCTTCAGCTCAAGGTTAGCACTCTACCACCACTTGAGCCACAGTGCCACTTCTGGCTATTTCTGCTTATGGGGTGCTAAGGAATCGGACCCAGGGCCTCATGCATGCAAGGCAAGTACTCTACCACTGAGCCACCTTCCCAGCCCCCACAGGGTACCTTATAAATACATTAGAAACAATAGCAAGAAAGAAAAAAAAACTTGTGTCTCTATCTTGGGGTTCATTTTGCTTAACAACATCTTATTTGGTCATATGTACATAGCTTTTGACCTTTTCTGCTTGTCCCAGACATATACTAGTTATTGCAAATAAGGGAAACCATGGGACCTATGTTTCTTTGGGCCTGGCTTACTTCACTTAATATAATTTTTTCCAAGTCATTCCATTTCCTAGCAAATGGGGCTATGTTGTTCTTTCTGATGGAGGCATAGAATTCCATAGAATTCCATTGTGTGTGTGTGTGTGTGTGTGTGTGTGTGTGTGTGTGTATTCTTGACATATAGATTCTCATTTTCTTGATCCATTCATCTACTAAGGGACATCTACGTTGGTTTCATATCTTAGCTATGGTAAAAATGCTGCAGTAAACATAGTTGTGCTGGTAGCTTTAGTATGGTCTTGTTTGTGATCATCCGGGTAAAGGCCCAAAAGTGGATTGCTGGGTCATAGGGGAGCTCTATGTGGAGTCTTTTGAGGAACCTCCATACTGCTTTCCAAAGTGGTTGAACAAGTTTATACTCCCACCAACAGTGCAGTAAGGTTCCCTTCTGTCCACATCCCCTCCAGCATCTGTTGTTGTTAAAGTTAAAATGTCTGGGGTGAGGTGGAATTTCAATGTTTTGATTTGCAGTTCTTTTATGGCTAGAGAGGTTGAGCATTTTTTCATGTATCAATTGGCCATTCTTATTTCCTCTTCAGAGAAATCTCTCTTTAAGTCTTTAGCCCACTTATTAATGGGCAGTTGTTCCTTTAGTATTTGTTGTTGGAGGATTTAATTATTTGAGTTCCAAGTATATTTTAGATAGGAGACCCTTGTCCATTGTATGGCTAGTGAAGATCTTCTCCCAGTCTGTGGGCTTTGGCTTTCTATTGATCTTGCTAGCTATGTCCTTTGCTATGCAGAAGCTCTGCATCTTCATGCAATTTGTCCAACCTTTCTTTGATTTGTTGTGTTTCTGGGTCTCTATTAAGAAAATTTCAGCTGGGCACCGGTGGCTCACGCCTGTAATCCTAGCTACTGAGGAGGCTGAGATCTGAGGATCACGGTTCCAAGCTAGCCTTGGCAGGAAAGTCCGTGACACTCTTAACTCCAATAAAGCACTAGAAAACCGGAGTGGTGCTGTGACTCAAGTGGTAGAGTGCTGGCCTTGAGCTGAAGAGCTGAGGGACAGCGCCCAGGCCCAGAGTTCAAGCCCCACGGCCAACAAAAAAGAAAGAAAGAAAAAAGAAAAAGAACATTTCAGCCTGTGCCAAGGAGACCTAGGGTTTCTCCAATTCCGTCCTGCAATGTTTGCAGGGTGTCTGCTTTGACTCCGAGGTCTTTGATCCACTTGGAGTTGATTCTGGTGCAGGGTGATATAGAAGGATCTAGCTTTAGTTTTCTACAAGTGATTAACCAATTTTTTACTAGCACCATTTATTGAAGAGACTGTCTTTCTTCCATTCTATTTTTTAGCTCCCTCATAGAAGATTAGGTGGCTAAAAGTCTGTGGGTTCATTTCTGGGTTTTCAATTCTATTCCATTGGTCCTGAAGTCTCTTCTTGAGCCAGTACCAAGCTGTTTTGATTACTATGGTTTTGTAGAGTTTGAAATTTGGTATTGATATTCCTCCACCACTGTTCTTTCTGTTTAGGATCATTTTTGCTATTCAGGATCTTTTATTGTTCCATATGAATTTTTGGATTGCCTCTTCTATTTCCTTGAAGAATAAGGTTGGTATATTGATAAGTATTGCATTGAATTTGTAGATAGCCTGTGAAGTATTTCCATTTTCCCAATGTTGATCCTTCCAATCCAGGAGCATGGGAGGTTTTTCCACTTTCTAAGTTCTGCTTTGATTTCCTTTTTCAGGTTTTTAAAGTTTTCATTGTGGAGGTCTTTCACTTCTTGTTAAGTTAATTCCTACACATTTTATTTTTTGTGGGGCTATTATGAATGAAGTTGCTTTCCTGATTTCAGCTGCACTCTTCTCATTGTTGGCATACAAAATAGCCATTGATTTTTGAGGGTTAATTTTATTCCTTGTTACTTTGCAAAAGTTTTGAATCAGCTCTAGTAATTTGGGTGTGGAGTCTATGGGATTCTTTAAATATAAAATCATGTCATCTGCAAAGAGGGAGAGTTTTACTTTATCTTTCCCTATTTGGATCCCCTTTATGTTTGCATCTTGTCTTATTGCTGTAGCTAGGCATTCTAATACTAAATTGAAGAGAAGTGGAGAGAGTGACATCCTTGTCTCCTTCCTGAGTTTAGAGGAAATGGCTTTAGTTTTTCACCATTAAGTATAATGTTGGCTGTAGGTTTGTCATAAACAGCCTTTATTGTATTGAGGAATGTTCCTTGGATTCCTACTTTTTCCAGAGCCTTTATTGTAAAAGGGTGTTGGATCTTGTCAAATGCTTTTTCTGCATTGACTGAGATAACCATGTGGTTCTTCTCCTTGCTCTTGTTGATGTCATGAATTATAGTAATTTATTTGTATATATTGAACCAGCTTTGCATCCTTAAAATAAATCCTGTTTGATCATGTTGTATGATTTTTTGGATGAATTGTTGAAGTCAATTGACCAAAATTTTGTTAATCAAAGAAATGGATCTATTTTCTGTTTCTTTGATGAGTTCATGCCTGGTTTTGCGATGAGGGTTACAGTGGCTCCATAGAAAGAGTTCAGTAGTGAACTTTCTCTTTCAATTTCATTGAAGAGTTGGAGGAGTATTGGTGTAAGTTCTGTTTTGAAGAATTCTACTGTAACTCCATCTAGTCCTGGGCTTTCTTAGATGGGAGGTGTCTTGTATCTGAATAGGCCTATCTTTTTGCAAGTTTGGGAAGTTCTCTGCTAGGATCCTGTTAAATAAATTTCCTAGACCATTAATTTCTGTCTCTAGGTGCTCCTCTATACCCATTATCTTCAGATTAGCTCTTCTGATGGTGTCTTCCAATTGTTGAATAGATCTATCATGTTTCTTGGATTTGTCTTGGATAGTTGTAGGTTCTTGCTCTATAATATCTAGGCTGTCTTCAATCCCAGAGATTAGATCTTCTGCATGGTCTAACCTACTGTCAAAAGTTCCTACTTATTTTTTATTTCCTTTCCTTCTAATTGGTCAGCTTTGGTAGCTTCAAATTCTTTGTTGGAGCTTTGTTTTAGATCGTATATGGTCTTTGGTCTTCTTTACTTCCTTAATTTGGTGTTCAGTGTTTATTCTCAAATCCCTCTGGGGATGGAGCTTCCTCTGCCCGGGAAGGGAAACTTTCCCCTGGGTGTAGCTGAGCCCTGTGACCTGTGGAATGGCTCCCATTGTTTTCTTCCAAGGCCTAAGTTGGAGCTAGCTGCTCCAGCAGGGCCTTTGTCAGTATCAAAGATGGAGATCTTCTCTGGTCTTGGGAGGGGGGGGAGGGGCGACCTTCCCACCACTTCTGGGTGAGAAGGAGTGAGGATGTCTTGGGTCTATTCAGCTTCTTGGTTTCTGGGCTGTTCATGGTCTCTGATCAACAGGAGGAAGCTGTCCCGTCCTTGTCAGTTCTTGCTGGTGGTGAATAGAATCTGCAGCAGAAGCCGCTGCAGCCACCTCCACCAACACTAGCAAGTGCTTAGATCTGTCTCCTTGACCAAGCTTCCTGGGTTTTCCCTCACTGGCCAAACTCTCTGTACTGTGATGGCACACTTGGTGTGATTCTCTAGCCTAGGACTGTTCACTGGAACACTAAAACTGCTTTCTATGCGAGAGCTTGTTTAGCCTCCAACTTCTTCTGTGCCATCTTCCTCCCATGAGTAAATTTCTTTTTGAACAGTGTCATCCCTTCCTTTGTTTTCTTACAGGTTTTTCCCTCCCCACCCCTTGTCCCCACAAGTTGTATAGTTCATTTTCAAAACAATATTTTGTGCGTATCACTGCTGAATTAGTTCACCTTTTATCTCACCTTACCCTCTCCCAAACAGATAATCTTACATATAAGACAAAAAGTACAGAAGTCTACAGCAGCAACAAAGGGGGAAAATGCACACAAAATGTAAAATATCAAAAACCTCTTGTTTCCATTTCTTGGGGATCATTTTGACAAACATCATTTTATATGATCATATGCACATAGCTATTGAGAGCCTTTGTGATCTTCTAAGAATACCCTCCTTTGGTTTCATTGTTAGAATGTTTAGAGCTTTGTTTAATTTATCATGACCAAGTGTAATCTTTTCTTTTATCTTCTGTTGTGTTGAAGATGTAAAGAGAAACGGAAACACATCATGTGATATAGAAGGCTGTTGCATTTCTTTGATTTCTTTCTTGTCTTTTATACCATAAAGATATGTGTACTTTTTCCTTAAGCATGAAGTTTATTCTCTAGCCAAGAGAAGATAAAATGTTATAATTGCCAAGTAAGAATTTTTCTGTAAATTGTGTTGTCTTTGAACTAATGTTCCAAGCTATAAAACTCCTCTGTCCTTAATTATGTTTGGGTTTGTATGGGCATTTGGGAAGCTTGTTTCTTTGGCTTGTATTTTTTTTAATCAGATTTTTTTGAGTATCCTCTTCATTGTCCTCAGCAATTCTTCCTCTACCTTATTCTTATAAAGTAGGGTATATTCTGGTTTTATCAAGTGCTCTTCTTAACTCTAATAACTCCAATTATTTACAATTGCAGAAAAATGGTTCCTCCTCTTAAGCTTCTTTTTTTTTTTTTTTTTTTTTACTTTATAAACTGAAATCTTCAGAAACCATTCTTACTCGGTCACAAATTTATTCCTCAAATCTAAGCTCCTGATTATTTCTATATCACACCATATGCTTAGCAATCTCCATCTATAGACACCACTGCTTGTAATTTTTACCAAGAATCCACAAATATGTTATGTGCCATCAAGTTCATCAACATCACTACTATCATCATCACTATCAACTTCGCTGAAAGAAACTGAGACCCTGAAAAAAAAATCAGAAAAAGGCTTTAAGTCATCCATTGATGAAGTGAAAAGTACAGTCACACCAAAAACTGACCCTAAAGTCCTAGATTATTTCCATCTGTCAGGCCACTCCCCAGCTATCCACTTTAAACTTCCAGTTGGCTTTGTTATGTTATTTCTTGTTTGACTGTACTTACAGAGAATTATAGTTCCTATAGTTACTTCCCCAATTATTAAGAAAAAATGCTTATTGCATTATTCAGTGAACTTTCCCAGACCTTCCTTTATCAAATTCTCTTGAACACTGATGTTTCTTAGGTAGTCTGAACCATCTCCTGGTAGTCAAATTATTCTGCCTTTTTGAGTTATAGAAAAATAAAAGCCTAGAATGTCCCTGTTAGAGGCTTACAAAGACCATCCTTGACAATACAACTACACATTTGGTCATTCAGTCATTCAAAAATGATTTACTAATTGTTTGACACCTGCTGCATACTAATATAGACCTTAGGGTAGAAAGGTTAAAGAAAAAGAAAACAAGAGAATACACAGCCCACGTGGAGAAAGATTAAACAAATAATTGGCAAAATAAATATAAATGAAGTATCATCTTTGTTGTACCTTGTTCTTCTGTTGGTCAGAGATATATACCCCAACAACTTAGGTGTCTAACATATTATGACCTTTCCACCATATATCTTTCTCTACTAGAAAACTACCCCTTTCACAGGAGACTTTACAATTGAAAGATAACTTGGAAAGGAGCCAAAATCAGGCACCCCTCAAACCCAAACTTGCATACAAATCACCTGAAGACCTTGTTAAAATCATTTTTATAGTAGTAAAATAACTGGTGACACTTGAGATTCTACATTTTTAGCAGGCTTCCAGGATATATTGATGCTTCCAGTACATAGTCCAACATTTTAAAGTCCTCTGTTTTACAACTCAAAATATTCATCCAATTATCCTCCTTGTTGTAAACTACAGAGTCTAATTCTACCAGTGGGATTAAGAAGTGGGAAAATTAAAATAGCAGCCTCCACTTCTACTCACTATGGAATAACAAGAGCTTGGGTTTACCATCCTGCTTGAAGCTACTAAGTGAATCCAACCTGGCAAAAATATGATCTAATGGTTTTTCAGATGATAGACCTTAGTGAAGGACAGTGATCCCTGAGCAGCAAGGAGGCGAGTGAGGTGAGCACCATAATTGGCCCAGCTGACTGCCTTAGGAGATGCTAAGGCAGCAGAGAGTGGTAACTAAAAAAGACTCAGCTAATTACCGAGAAGAACAGAGCTGAGAGCCAGGGGAGATCCAGAAAAGAGGAAGCTACACAGAAAGAAAATGTCAGAAAATTTCCCCAAGTACACAGATCACCATCTAAATGTGATCAGAGATAACAGTGCCTGGTGCTTACACAGCACTGGTAATATTGTTTGTAGCATCAACCAGACTGGAATCCATGTCATAATTCATGGAACAGCTGTTAAAGGACTCTGGAATAATGAATAGTCTTACTAATGAATCATTAGTACTAAATACAGCACTGCTACAATATTACCTAACAAATCTTAAAAGTAATACTCAAAAGAATCAAACTAAACCCGTCAGTTAACTGCATTGCAGGATAAACTTCAAAATTATTTATAGGAATACAACACATCCAGCACCAAACAAGCTAAAATCCACAGTATAGGACATTCATTGCAAAGTTATCAGGCACAGAAAGAAGAAAATATGACCTACAAACAGAAGCCAAATAATCAAAGATGACTGTGATTCATATTAGGAGACAGGGAAAAGCTGTAGTCTATATGTTAAGAATGTTAAATAGAGATGCAGAAGGTACTTTAAAAACTGCAACGAATAGGACTCATAGAGGATTAAACACTGGAATAAAAAAAGATAGTGAGCTTAAAGATATAGCAATAAGATTCATTCAAAATATAGAACAGAGAGAAGATGATCAAATCAATCACCATTGTGATCAGTGTTTGATATAGCTCAAAGAAAGCCTCAGACTGTATAAGTGGACTCTCAAAGGAGAAGAACACCAACTCACTGTCTTCCCAAAATCTAAGGTAGATAACAGTAAGAATTTAATGAGTGCAAACTATATACAGAACTTATTACAATATTATAAAAATAAATGCTGGAAATGGTGTGAATTTGATTAAAACTATAAACCCACAAATTCAAGCTCACTAAAACTCAACCACAGAAAGCTTCATTAAAATACATCATGGTCAAGTTGTTCAAAGCTGGTCATAAAGAAGGAAACTTAAAAGCATCCAGAGAAAGGAAAAAGTCATGCTATATATAGAATAACAAAGATAAAAAATAAACAGATTCCAGATCAGAAATAACAGGACACAACAATGGAATAATATTTTTAAAGAAAAACACCTCAATACTAAATACTAAAAGAAAAACAACACTTTCAGGTAAGAACTGTATACTAAATGAAGACACCTTTCAAAACTGAAGGTGAAATAAAGTCTTTTAGATACACAAAAGCTGAAAGAATCCATGGCCAATAGACCTGATAGCACAAGAACTCTTTAAAAAAATATTTTCTTGTGAAATTGATGTACAGAAAAGTTACAGTTCCATCAGTGAGGTCATGAGTACATTTCTTGTCAGGCATTGTTACCCCCTCCTTTGTTTTTCTCCTACTATCTCTTCCCTCCCCTACTTTCCCTACTTCCTCCCCCAATTTGTAAGGTTCATTTCCAACACAGTGTCATGTGAGTGTCATTGTTGCAATGGGTCATCCTGTGTCCTTGTTTCAGCATTTTGTTATTCCCCTTCCCCTTCTCAAATTAGATAAATGTATATACAAGATGTAAGGTACCAAATTCAAACACAGTGAACCCTTAGCCAAGTCCTCAAGCAAAAGGAAAAGCCAGATAGAGACATGAATTGTCAAGAAAAAAAATTCACCCCCCCAGAAATGGCCAATAGGCCATTAAGTATGTAGTTTTACTTACAAAAATCTCTTTAAATGATAAGTCATCCTTTAAAAACTAAAAGCAATACGGTATCCAATTTGCAACATGTAAAAGTAAAAAATGAAAATTACAATATTAAGAACAAGAGTGAAAAAATTAAAATACAATATTGTAAGGCCTTTCATTACATGGGTGTTTGAAAACATACTTAAGGAGCCATGAGTCCAAAACAAGTGTCATTATTTTGACCAAGAAATTTTTAATATATATCTAGCTTAAAATTAAAAAGTTCTTATATCACTTCACTTCTTCATTTTAAAAAAACGTGCTGTTTTGATTACTATGGCTAGAGTAGAGCTTGAAATTTGGTATTGATATTCCTCTAGCACTGTTCTTTCTGTTGAGGATCGTTTTTGCTATTCGGGGTCTTTTATTGTTCCATATGAATTTTTGGATTGCCTCTTCTATTTCCTTGAAGAATGAGGTTGGAATATTGATAGGTTATCGCACTGAAGTTGTAGATAGCCTTGAGAAGTATTGCCATTTTCCCAATGTTGATCCTTCCAATCCAGGAGCATGGGAGGTTTTTCCACTTCTTAAGTTCTACTTTGATTTCTTTTTCAGGTTTTTAAACTTTTCATCATAGAGGTCCTTTACTTCTTTAGTTAATTGCTAGCATTTTATTTTTTTGTGGAGCTATTACAAAAGGAGTTGCTTTCCTGATTTCAGCCACGCTCTTCTCATTGTTGGCATACAGAAAAGCCATTGATTTTTGAGGCTTAATTTTGTACCCTACTACTTTGCCAAAGTTTCGAATCAGCTCAAGTAATTTGGGAGTAGAATCTGTGGGATTCTTTATATAAAAGATTATGTCATTTACAAAGCCATAGTAATCAAAACAGCTTGGTACTGGCTCAAGAAGAGACCTCAGGACCAATGCAATAGAATTGAAAACCCAGAAATGAACCCACAGACTTATAGCCACCTAATCTTCTATAAGGGAGCTAAAAAATAGAATAGAAGAAAGACAGCCTCTTCAGTAAATGGTGCTGGCAAAATTAGAAAAAATTAGAAAACTAAGCTAGATCCGTCTATATCACCCTTCACCAGAATCAACTCCAAATGGATCAAAGACCTCGGAGTCAAAGCAGACACCCTGAAAACATTGCAGGATGGAATAGGAGAAAATCTAGGTCTCCTTGGCACAGGCTGAAATTTTCTTGATAAAGACCCAGAAACACAACAAATCAAAGAAAGGTTGGACAAATGGAATTGCATGAAGATGCAGAGCTTCTGCATAGCAAAGGACATAGCTAGCAAGGTCAGTAGAAAGCCCACAGACTGGGAGAAGATCTTCACTAGCCATACAATAGACAAGGGTCTCCTATCTAAAATATACTTGGAACTCAAATAATTAAATCCCCCAACAACAAATCCTCAAAGAACAACTGCCCATAAATAAGTGGGCTAAACACTTAAAGAGGGACTTCTCTGAAGAAGAAATAAGAACGGCCAATAGATACACAAAAAAATGCTCAACCTCTCTAAGCCATGAAAGAAATGCAAATCAAAACAACATTGAGATTCTACCTGACCCCAGTTAAAATGCCTATGATCAAAAAATCTAATAACAAGAGATCCTGGAGGGGATGTGGACAGAAGGGAACCTTACTGTACTATTTGTGGGAGTATAAACTTGTTCAACTACTTTGGAAAGCAGTATGGAGGTTCCTCAAAAGACTCCACGTAGAGCTCCTCTATGACCCAGCAATCCCACTTTTGGGCCTTTACCCGGATGATCACAAACAAGACCATACTAAAGCTACCAGCACAACTATGCTTATTGCAGCATTATTTACCATAGCTAAGATATGGAACAACCTAGATGCCCCTCAGTAGATGAATGGATCAAGAAAATGAGAAAGCATATATCAAGAATACACACATACACACACACACACACACACACACACACACACACACAATGGAATTCTATGCCGCCATCAGAAAGAACAACATAGCCCTATTTGTTAGGAATGGAATGACTTGGAAAAAATTATATTAAGTGAAGTAAGCCAGGCCCAAAGAAACATAGGTCCCATGGTTTCCCTTATTTGCAATAGCTAGTATATAGCAGAAAAGGTCAAAAGCTATGTACATATGACAAGATAAGATGATGTTAAGCAAAATGAACCCCAAGATAGGGACACATGTGGTTTTTTTCTTTCTTGCTATTGTTTCTAATGTATTTATAAGGTACTATGTGATTTTTTTTTGTTGCTTTGTATGTTCCTCCCCCACGGTATAACCCCTGTTTTCATTGTATTTGATGTTGGTCTAATTTGGGGAGGGGAAGGGAAAAAACAAAATGTTTAACTAGGGATACAGGTTGACCCGTTGTAACAATGAGATGTACAAAGCTCTATATTGAAAAACAAACTTTACAATTTAGTTTGGGGAAGGCGGGGGTGTAGTTGTGGAGGTGGGAGGGAAGGGATATAAGGGGAAACACAAAGAAGGAGGCAACAATACTTGATAAGAAATGTATTCACTACCTTGCTCATGTAATTGTAACCCCTCTGTATAGTATTTTCACAATAAAACATTTATTAAGGGGCTGGGAAGGTGGCTCTGTGGTAGAGCGCTCGCTTTGCATGCTCGAGGCCTTGGGTTTGATTACTCAGTACCACATAAGCAGGAAAAAAAAAAAGCTGGAAGTGGCACTGTGGCTCAATTGGTAGAGTGCTAGCCTTGAGCTGAAGAGCTGAGGGACAGCAACTAGGCTCAGAGTTCTGGCCCCACGACCGGATCCCAAAAAAAATTATTAAAAAATTGCCACTAATGTATTTTGGAGAACCAATAAGAATATTATATTGCTTTCAGTTATATGCTCAGTGGTCTTAATGACTCTACATATGATTGAATCAATCAAAATCCTAAGGCATTTGATTCTATAATAAGACAACAAAGGAACAAGCTAAAGAGCAAAGGCAGGGTTCAAACCCAGACGTCCAGAGCCAGCATCTATAAACATATGAAATTTAACCACTGTAAAAGTACCCTCTTGTTGTTTGTTTCTGTTTATTTTGTTTTTCTGTTTTTTTTTTTAATTTGGAGGAGGATTTTTACTTTTATTTTGTATTGTTATTTGTGGGTTTATTTTTTGTTTCCTGTAAATTTCTCTTTGCTAGATATTCTGAGTTGAAATTATGGTTTTACCAGCTTTACAATGTCGGAGGGGGGGGGGGGGAGGGGGGGTATGATTGGGTGGGGGGGGAGGGGGGAGGCTGGGAAGGGAGGTGAAGGGTAAACAAAGGAGGAGGCTGCAATGCTTGGTAAGAAATGTATGCATTATCCTGACCATGTAATTGTAACCCCTCTGTACAGTGTGTTCACAAATAAAATAAAATAAAATTAAAAAAAAAAAAGAAATTATGGTTTTATTTAGCATGTCAGAAATTGATATCTTTATTATTTTTCTCAAAATGTTATCTAGGTTTTGTTGTTTAGCGTAGCTTAATTTATTATATGTGTTATTATAATATATTGCATTTACTTGGGGTGGTAGAGGCATTGATTTCATTGAGCCCCACTTAGCTCACCTTAGGGGGAGAAAAGGAAGGTAGGAGAAACTGGGAAAATTGTCATGCTATTGGTAAACAGAGGATATGATGAATAGGTTTTGCCAAGTCTTAAGGAAGTGTACAGGACATGGCCAGTATTCTGGGAAAAGCTTAAATTCTGTAGTTGCTTCACCATTTGATCTTTTGAGACGTAGTTTCAGTCATGCACACCTGTGATTGTAAATTCAGGTGCAAGGGTGTGCATTTAACACACATTGCCTTTCTCAGAGGTTGGCAAACAGAAAATACTAATATATGTCTGATAACACTCCATATATGTTTGATAAGTCAACAAAAATTCACATACATAGGTACACTTTTGCATGTGTGTATGTACACACACACATACACAAACATACACACAATCTATCAGAAATGGCCTTTAGTTTTTTTACCTTTCGCTTGCTATTTGTACATAGTTTGAAATCTCTCTAGCTGCCTTGGTTTAGACCTAAGCTTAGTGTCTCTCCAAACTGGTCTTCAGAATTTTTTGCCAATACAACAACCTTTGAGATTAAAAAAGTAGAAGTTGCCATAACAATTGACTGCAAACTTGGTGGCTTACCACAGATGAAAATTTCTTCTCACAGATCGGGGGTCCGAAGTCTTAGGTGAAGGTTCAGGCAGACCATGCTTTGATGTTATTATAAACGTAACGTACAAATGTACTATTACATTATGTAATGAGCACATTTTGAACACCGACACTTCCTTTGCTCTCTCCTAGTTTTTCCCTCTCATTTTCAAGCTAGTGTCTAGGGAATACTACTACTCTATTTGTTCACCCTTTGTGCCCTCCCCTGACCCTCCCAAACACAGATAAACAAGACAAAAGGAAAAGAAAACAGCAGTGTCTTAGAACACACGTCATTGTATTTAGGGCCCTTTTAACTATTCATGATGATCTAATCTTAACATCCTTCATCACATCTGTTAAGCCTCTGTTTAAAATAAGATTGACAGATGCTAGGGCCCAGGAAATGGGGGTGGGGCATAACTTAACCCATCAGAGGGCATTTCTTTATCTTTTTTTTGGTCAATCATGGGGGCTGAACTCTGGGGCTGGGCACTGTCCCTCAGCTCTTCAGCTCAAGGCTAGCGCTCTACCACCTGAGCCACAGCACCACTTCCAGCTTTTTTCTCCTTATGTGGTGCTGAGGAATGAAACCCAGGACCTCATGCATGCGAGGCAAGCACTCTACCACTGAGCCACCTTCCCAGCCTCAGAGGGCATTTCTAACAGAATCACAGAAAAAAGGATGAGACAGTCAAACCATGTGCAAACTTCAGTAAGCAGGGTAATAGTTTAGTGCCATAATTTAAATCAAACCTAATGTTAAAGGGTCAATGGTAATTTTTATTTTTACTTATTTATTTATTTTTGCCAGTCATGAGGCCTGAACTCTGGGCCTGGGCACTGTCCCTTAGCTCTTCAGCTCAAGGCTAGCGCTCTACCACCTGAGCCACAGCGCCACTTCCAGCTTTTTCTGATTATGTGATGCTGAGGAATCGAACCCAGGGCCTCATGCATGGAAGGCAAGTACTTTACCATTGAGCCACCTTTCCAGCCCCTAAAATAAAAATTTTAAGTGAAGACAGAACCAGTACCACTCATTTCTTTCCCTCTCTGCTTTCCAACGCAGCTCAGCAACTGCACTGAATTCCAGCAACAGCCTAAACTTTCCATCCATAGTGAGGTTGATTGAACTCAGCCCAATTCACCATTACCCTGGGCACAATTTAAATCTCTTTTCTCAGAAATGTTGCTCCAGGGAGCTTTACTCAGGACTCCTGACTTTTATGAGCTGGGATTCTCCCTTCCAATGTAGGCTTATTTGTCTTCTGAATTGTGCAAATACCTCCTGAGAAGCTAATTAAAATGGAAGTCACTGCTGCCAAATCCGGGAAGCCTCTGGGTGAGCATCAAGAGGCTGCCAGGCAGCCACACACCCAACTTCCCATGATAGTTCAAGTGGAGGAGTGGATTCTGAAGGATAAATTTAATTCTCAAAGGTAAATAGAAGCTGTGTACTGGTGGCTCACACCTGTAATCCTAGCTACTCAGGAGTCTCAGGTTTGAGGATTGCACTTCAAAGCCATCCAGGCAGAAAAGTTCCTGACACTCTTATCTTTAAACACCACCACCAAAAAGAAGGAGGAGGGGAGGGGGGAGAGGAGGAGGAGGGGGGGGGGGAAGCACCTAGGTTCTGAGTTCAAGGTCCAGACCAGAGCACATGCACACACACACACACACACACACACACACACACACACACACACACACAGAGGTAACTAGAAGGTAGAAGTCGCTGAGCCCATAGTCTAGCACAGTCTGAAGCCACCAGGTATATGTATGAATGAAAACTTGTAGATGGGGGCTAATGGATGCAGGTAAGATACAAGAACAGAATGGAATTCCTTGCTTCAACCACCATTAAATGTTATTTACAGTTGATTTGTATGCTACCATATGAAGGGAAATGAATAACATACATCAGTAAGTTGAGCCTAAGAGGAAAATAAAAATATAAACCTGGTATGATGTAATAATCAAGGAGAGAGAATAATAAAAATATAACCTTAGATCTATTATATTTTAGGAAAAGTTTATTCACATGTTTACCTAGGAGCAAATACCAGATAGGATCTGTAAGAAAAAAGCTTTAATGGCTTTGTTTAAAAGAACAAGGAAAGATTTTGTAAGCAGCAATACAAACTGTACTCCTGGCTCATGAGTAAGAAGTCTCTATATGTTAATATAATATAACAATATAATGTATATATTTGATGTAATTTCAAGAAAATGATCAGTGGTTGTTTGCAGGGAATATAACAACCCAATTTCCAAATTCATCCTAAAGGTCAAAACAGGAAGAGCTCTTGAAGGAAAAAAATAGAAAAGAACTTTCAAGTAATTAAAATTATTATATACTATAATACTTGGAAAAGTGCTCAATATGATGCCCTATGAAAAAAATATCCACCTAGCAGAACTAAAAACCTAAAAAACTGAGGATTCGTTTAAAAAGAAATATAAATGTTTAATTGTGTGTAAATAAAAAATAATCCTGTAACAAAATAAATATAAACAGAATTCCATTTTTCATATTGGCAAAATTATTTTTAAAACCCAGCAATGAGATTCTAGTGATATATGCATTTATATATGCCTCCTGATGGCAGAAAAGTACCTACTCATTTATTCTTTTCTTTTCTTTATTTTAATTTGAGTGTGTGTGTGTGTGTGTATGTGTGTGAGAGAGGGACAGAAAGAGGGACAGAGAGAGAGAGAGAGAGAGGATTGTGGCTTGGGCTCAAAGTCTTGTCCTCTTACTTGGCTTTCTTGTCAAGTCCAGTATACTCATCTAAAGTACTTTGTGTCTTACATAAAAAATTCAACTCTATTACCTAGAAATTATGTTTTTAAAGAAAGTTGAAGGAGGAAATGATTCAGGAATATTTATAGGCTTTAGATAACATATGTAAGTTTTCATGTAATCCTTCATGTTGTATTTCTCCAATGATAAAAATTTAAAATAATATCCGTATCAATCATATAAAAATAAGAAATGTATGATGGAATCCTATGATGCTATTAAAATTTATTTGAAGACTATGTCATTAGACACATGAAAATAGTATATTCGGAATATTTAAGTATGTAAGTATATTGAGCATTAAATGAGTTTAAAACTTGCATTTTGGGTTTGAACTCAAGGTGGTTTTTGGTTTGCTTATGTTTGAGATGGGGTCTCATGTTAATCTTCAAGTCAGCTCAGACTGTCATCCCCTTATTCATGCTTTCTGCTGACAGGTACATGCCCAGCTTTTTATTGGTTGAGATGGGGATCCCTGGAAGTTATTCCTGGGCTTGTTTCCAACCATGATAGTCCTATTTCCGTCATTGGAGCAGCATCACTCATCATACCCAGCCTACATCAAAAACTTTATAACACATACCATTTAAGAAGGAGAATAATCAACATTGAGATGTTAATATTAGCTGTTTACTTTTTCAAATATAATCTTTTGACTTTTTCACTTTCCATTTTTTATTGTTAGAATACCTTATTGGGGGGGTTAAACTCATTTTTTTAATTGTAGAGAAAGAATTGACAATATCTATAAAATTGTGTCATTTGTGTACTTGTAACAATCTGAGTAACACAAAATATTAAGGAAATATTTTCTGATATTCAAAAGTAATTGTTTGATTCAGTAGTATGGTTGCTCCCATCACAAAAGAATAAGTCATCATCTAGTTTCTTATTGCTTAAGGTAAATGAAAGCATCCAACAACATTTTCATTGTCAGTTGTGACTGGTAGGTTGACTATGAGTACAGTAATACAGAGAGAGAGAGAGAGAAACATTTATGCAAAATGCCTAGGTTTGAAGCACTTACTAATATACCATCAACACTTATTCAATCTGAATATAGTAGGTAAATTGATTGCTTTGCCTAATGAAAAACCAACATTATGTTTGGCAGGGTTTGGTGGGGTTGTTTGAGGCATCTTCGCTTGATGGCAGGAGCAGGAGGGCCAGGAATAAGGCAGGAGAAGCAGCTCTATTCTCTAGCCTTGCCTTCACCTACCAATTCCAGAGTGCAAGCTGAGAGAGCTGGTTTCATGGAGGAACAGTTCAGGGAATTAATGTTACTGCCACCTCAGTTGGAAGGGAAGTGGCAGGGTCAAGTGTAAATGGCAAGTGTGCACCTTAGAATATTTTATTTTATAATCAGGAAAAACATGCTTTTCATTGGCTTGACACCAGCTTATAGGATATCAAAACCAGAAGAGCAAGAACACCCAACTATGACATTTTTTTCCTGTTAGCTTGACTCTGAAAAATAGATTGCAAAGGTCAAATATTATTTGCGTCCAGTGTAACTACATTCATCATGATCCAGACCATTTCCAAGGATCCTTTTACAGATACTCCAAAGGAGAATTTACTAGCACACAGTACTTTCAGGGGAATTTGAGGCTAGTGATAATTTTTCTAACTGATCTCCATTAAGCCTGAAGAAAGAATAAGGCATATCTTGGTCTCAGTTCTACTACAGAAGAGACCAGATCCTCACCTGCCTCCACCTGGAGCAGGTTCTGAGCCCCTTTGTCCACAACCTGGACGACTCCATACATATTTGAGATGTGAAGAAACTGAGGAAATCAGCCGGTATACTAGATGGATCCTAGAAATATATTTAGGTGCCCTTTCTCCCTGTAGTAGTGGTAGTTAAGGATCATATAATAAGCACAATGTGTGAACAGTGGAGTCACACCATGTGGTGGCCCTGGTCTTGAATGGTTAGCAGGAGGTTGCCATTAAGAGATGGCAGAAATGGACCAGTTTCCCAGACAGTGGAAGCCCTGTGTACAAAGTCCCAAGACTTTGATGTGGTATGATGGGATGTTCCTCAACAGGGGATGCCAGGAAATGGAAGGGAAGGACAGCAGATGAGCCTGGATTGTGAAAGGCTTTGAAGGCTATGTGAAGGAGGGCTGTGGGAGTGAAATAGTGGGTGGACAGTGAGAGAGAGTGGGAAGTGGGCACAGCAGGACCTAGGCTCCAAGGGAAGGGAAGGTATCACCATCAAGAGGAGGCATACTTGCCCTGAAGGAATTATAAGAATCTGAAGGCAGTGGCAGTGGCACAGTTAGACAGCAAAGCCTGGCCCTGCCTGGAGAAGGGTCTAGATGACCAGTTCATGCTTTCTGTTCTGGCTACGCATTTTTCCTCTCCTGAGGCTGCCTGTGGACAGCCTCCAGATCTGTGGTTTCAAAAGCAAAGAAGAGGATGAAGTGGACCCAAATCCAGAAAGGAAGCAGCAGAAGTTAGCTCAGAAGAGTTTTCAGCTGTGAGAAAAAAAGATCTCCAGACATACTGACGAGAGCCTGGCCTACAGCTGTTTTAGCTGAGTGTTGCCAGCTCAGCTCATGGATGACAAACGGGCTTGGCTGGTAGATGAGTTTGGAAAACAATGGCTTGTGTTCACATCCCCACTCCATCAGTTCCCTATGGTTGTGGACAATCATTTATCAGCAGAAACCGAGTCTGAGCCTCCGTTTTCCCATGTGTCTAATATAGTAATAGTCCATCTCTTAGTGCTATTGTTAGGACAGTGTCGTGCATGGGGCATGAACAATACTGAATTATTATTAACTCTTGCAACTTCTCTTTTTCTCTTCCTAGTACTCAGACCTGTTATTCCTATTTGTGTTAGAAGAGTAAAGAGTTAACTGGGCTTCCCCGTGTTGAGATTCCTTACATGAATTATTCTTTTCTTTCACCCCAGGGCTCCATGAGGAGGGCATTAAGATCTCCCATTTTTAGAGATGTTGAAACTCAAGAGAAGCTAAATTACTTGGGCAATTCTCACACTAAGCTGATGCAGAGAAAGAATTCTATGTACCTCCCTAGCTTCTGCCTGTTCTGTGAACCAGGCATCCCCCAAGCTGAGCCGCCTTGGGAGCTTAAATCTCCGCAGGCTGTGCTTGGACTTCCTGGGCACACCTGCTGCCCGCCCCCTCAGGACTCAGCCCCCTCAGCCACGCAGTCCTGGAACAAGATCTCCATTTAAATGGCCAAGCTGACCCAGACCAGGATATAACCAGATGTGCCACTGCTGAGCTCCAGACAGCTGTAGGTCACAAGCACCACTTTGTCAGTGCTGTACCCCACATCACACTGAGCCACTGCCTAGAGAAACAATACAGATGGAAAAATCTGTGTGTTTCTCTGTCCTACAGGGAATTTCTGAGACTGGAGGAAGACCTTATAGATCCTGAGAACCCAGGGGGAGAAGGGACTGGGAACCATTTTAATGAGGCAGAATCATTTTAATGAAGTAGTAGAGAGCTGAGGGAAAGCTTTTTCACTCTAGATCCTATAACATCCTAACCTGATTTCAACCCTTTCACTGAATAAAGTAGGAAATGTAGGCTCAGGCTTGTTGGAGAGGCTGATTAGTCTGTTAGCTTGTGCACCCCTTATTCTTGTTCTTGCTTCAATTTCTGTACTTACTGTGCTGAGTGATGTTAGACAAGTGGCCCGCTGCCTATAATAGCATGGCCACTGTAATTGTGACTGTCACCGGTGGAAGACTGTAAGGGCCAGGCCATGTTCTAGGAGCTGAACAGTTAATGATGATGCTCAGTCTTCACCATCACCATAGGAGAGAAGAGACATTGCCTTTTCTCTTTCAACAAATGGGGATCATGGCACAGTGTGTGCTTACAAATCCTCCCTCCAGCCCAGAGGACTTGGCTGATGTTCTGAGGTCAACTTAGCAGATGCTTCTCACTAATCAGGATGACAGAGAAATCAAACACCAATGTCAAGATATTTTCCACTCTGGATTATGTTATCAAGGATTAAGGTGGACTCATGATAGTTCTGGAGGGCAGGAGTAACTGGCTAGAGCCATATTTGCTAAACTCAGTCAAGACAAGCCTCATTCAAACAGAATTCCTTGCCTCCCTCCACTGGACCCTGTGTTTCCAAAAGTTTGGGCTCTGTTCCCTAAGAGCCTGAGATATGTTGAAACTCTGTAGCATTCAGGGGAAATCTCTGCTAAGGCAGTTATTCCTCTGGGAGTTTCCCTGTTTGTAAAGGCACCGTGTCAATAATTTTGTTCAAGATCTAGAGCTGGCCAAAGGCCAGTCTTTAGTCTGTTGAAGTTGAGTGTGAGAAAACTCAAAGACAACACTTTTCTAAAAGGAAGAGAAATTGCTTCAGCTTGATTTTCTTTAGAAAAGAGGCTGGCATAAGGGAAAAAAGAAGGGTCCACCATTTGTCACATGTCAAGTGTGTTCAAAGATTTTACATCCACTGCCTCACTGTGCTCTTAGCTAGAGTCTGGGCATAGCATCCCTATTGCACTGACAACTGCCCTAACTTGGCCAGCATCATCTCAGTATCATGTCATGTTTGCTATGTAAGCATAAACTCTGAAGTCCGAGCTGTGTGACTTTATACAAGTTACTTGATCATTCTGAATCTCAGTTTCTTCATGCATAAAATGAAGGCAAACACACTTGTCTTTGCCTCATGAAGCTTTTGTGAGTTTGAAATGGATTAAAATTAGGGAAATGCCCAGAGCAATGAACTGACATCATGTCAGCTATTGCAATTATATAACATGTTTAGGAAAATTACAAATATTGTTGCCTTGCTAGTACGTAGTGTGGCCTTTTGGAAGGAAGAGGATTCTTAAAGAGTAAGTCAGACTGTGAAGTCCATGAAGATTCAAATTCATAATCCCTCATAGATATCCACAGTAATCCCACAAGGAGGTATTTGAAGAGCAAATGAGGAAATAGAAGAACAGAAAAGTGAAGCCATGTAACTACTGCTGCACAGCTGGAACCAAAATACCAATTGGATGCCAACATTTCCATTCTCCCCACCCATCCTACTGTCTACCAAGTGGAAAGGGAGCCATCCATCCATAATGCATGCCTATGTCTGGTCCTAAGTATGCTGCTGGGGGCCCACCAGAAGAGGAAGACAAGCATTGCACTCGTGTTACTTTATGTGATAAACACATCATTTTCAGACAAGGTCCTCCACACATGTAATTACTGTTAATACTTTACATGTTCAAAGGACAAAACAAGCTGGCTATTCTGGAGATTCCTTTAATGCTTCAGAATTTGATGACATTGGTCTGTTTTATTTTTTTGTGTGTGTTTTGTTTTGTTTTGTTTTGTTATTGTCTGCCTACCATGTGCCAGAAATGAGGCTAAGAAAGTAAATGGAAGAATGATGGAATTGGTTCAATAGTAACAGAATGAGTACATATTCCCATACAACGATGGGTACAGTTCTGGAAGATTCTACAGTATCTAAAAGGGTTGTTGGGGATCTGAGCTTGAGTGTGGCATCAAGAGAAAGTATGTGAAGGTCTAAAGAAAGAAAAAAAGTGACCATGTAAAAGACAAGGGACATAAAGTGGGAAGAAACAGCTCTCACTATGTCTCAAGCACAGAAAAAAGAAAGAAAGAGAGAGAGAGAGAGAGAGAGAAAGAAAGAAAGAAAGAAAGAAAGAAAGAAAGAAAGAAAGAAAGAAAGAAAGAAAGAAAGAAAGAAAGAAAGAAAGAAAGAAAGAAAGAAAGAAAGAAAGAAAGAAAGAAAGAGAAAGAGAGAGAGAGAGAAAGAAAAAAGAAAGAAAAGAAAGGGACCATAGAAATCAGGCAGAACATTTGGGAGCATAAAGAACTGGTCTTTCTTCTCAGAGGATATAGAGGTATTGTCACTAAAAAAAATACTTTTTTTTCATAAGGACTGTAAAAATTTAAGCAATCTATTTAGGTTATAGTTAACACACTGATGCCTATCATATTGTGAAAAAAAGACTTTAGTCTTCAGCTTGCTGGCCAACTTGAAGCGCTAACAGCTGGGTATTGGAAGAAGGGGTTGGCAATACTTGGGTCTACTAGATTCCATGGAAAGGAATATTGGTATCGATCGGTGGAGGAAGGCTACATGGGCTGCACCTGGCTATCTAGATCACACTACACAAAGCGCTGTAGTTCTGCCATCAGTCTGACAACAGTTTTGAATTATAACTCTGCCACCTGTTGTCTGTTGAAACTTGGGCATTATAGTTAATTCCACATATCAGCTTCCCAAGCTGCAAAATAAATCTAATAATACCCACCTTCGAGGCATTTTGTGAGGAACACGGGAGTTACAATGTTGAACAGTTCAGCACATAATGGATTCCATAATAATGAACTTCCTCGGCATGTAAAGGAAACTTAGGAGCACAATCATGGAATATGTAAAGTTGGAAATACCTTAGAATGAGCAGGAAGGAAAAAATAGAAAGGCAAATGATTTCACCTTCTTAACACAGATTTTTTTCACTTGTTTTCTGTGTACTGTGAAAACTCTTAGCAAGAGAGACCTGCCAACTAGCACGTAGGCTGTGTGGAACTAGTCTTCTAGGACACGGAGCAATGTTTTGGAGAATACAAGTTGGCTAAGAGTATGAGTGTAGAGCAATTGAACTACTAAGACAACCTAGAAGGCAGACTTGTGTTCACCTACCTGGTTTGATTTAAGGGCTGTCAGACATCTACCTTGCTACATTAGATGATGCCAAATTGTGGCATGTATTAGACTTGGAAGCAAATGTTTAAGCAGTTCCTTTAGCAAACTGCAAAAGGAAATAGGAAACCATTGGATAACTCACTCAGGTGGAGTCCCATTGAGATTTTGAGGATTAAGAGAGGATTTCTTCAGAGAGAATGTGAGCTGTAGGGTCCAGCTACAAGCAGAGTTCATAATGTTGTATTTTTTCTGGCAGAGTGTTAGGCACAGAGTTGATGCAACAAGCTATTCTTGCAGGAATGATTGAATGAATAACTAGGACCTAAATATTACCTAAAATAGATAAGGAATAGAAAACTAGCATTAAGATTTATTAACTAACTTTTAACCTGAAAATACCTATAAAATACAGCCCATCAAGGATTGAGAAAACTTGTAGATATGAGGAGGGATCATTTCATATAAAATTAATCTTTGAATATTGGAGTTTCTCATTTTCAAAATAACCGAGTTTCAGAAATGATCAAACTTGTGCCATTGATTGGAAGTATGCCCCAGAACATATTGCGAAGCATTTACTCATAAGAGTAATCATTATTAGGACCTAGCAATATCTGCTAGAGTGACTAGACTATTCTGATCAGGAACATACTAAAAATAGTGCATTTTGATGTTAGAAGAAGATTTATCAACTGTTAATTGCAAAGTTATAGATGCAATGTTAAGTTAGGAAATCATGATTGATAACCACTTGCCTAAATCCATTATGGTGGATTAGTCTAGTCTAGATCTCTAGGGTCAGAATATAGGGCATTGAAGTTCAGACACTGGACAATTGTGAAAACAAGCAGTTCTCATATTAATTTCTCTGAGACACAAAGAAAAGTAAAGACCCAAACTGGGTGTTTTAGCCTAAGATCGTGTATTTAGTGGCAAATATGTGCTTCAAAGCAAGTTCTGGAAAACTCCAGGGCCCAAGGTTTTATTTACTGTCCTGGTGTTAGCATTGACTTTTATTTTAGGTTCAAATGGATCTGGAAGTCACTTCAAACCTTTTAGAGATGAAAACTGGGGATTTGATTGACTTTCCAAGCACTCATAGTTAGACTAGTAAGACTAAGACTTGGAGGTAAGTTTCCGTGTAGGGGTTCTCCCTGAAACCATGACTTGAACTCAGGGCCTCATGCTCTTCCCCAACTTGCTTGCTCATGGATGGCATTCTACCACTTGAGCCATGCTTCAAGCCTATCTCTTTGCTGGATAATGGAGAGGTTATATCAGGTATTTTTCTGCCTGGACTGGCTTTGAACTCTGATCTTCATCTCTGGAGTAGCTACAATTACAGGCATAAATCACTGGCAGCAAACTGGGTTTTGATTCTTTGGCTTGGTTTGATTTTAGTTTTGGCTTTTTTGTTATGGATCCGTTTTGTTTTTGAAGTGGAATTTGACTGTGTAGCCCAGAAGGATCTTAAATTCCCCATCTTCACACCTCAGACTCCCAGGTGATAACATTTCAAAAACAAGAAACCAGGGAGAGGTAAGTAAAGGAAAGGGAAATGGAGAGGACAGGCAAGGGGAAGGAAACTAAGGAGGAAAGAAGAAAGGCAGGAAGTAAAAAAAGAAGAAAAACAGAGGGGGAAGAAATGAAGCCAATCCCTGTCTTTAGGTGCTTTTCTAAAGCAGAGGAAATACGGGCAGGCCCTAGCTTATTCTACACAAGTAGACCTCATCCACGGGGAAATCCCCAAGGAAGCTTCTGAGAATGCTCACATAAAAAAAGGTTCTTCTGGATTATCAGGAGCTGTGTTGGACTTTTCCTTAGTAATCCCAAAACAATCCTGGAAATGCACATCATTCCCCTTGAGCGAACTGAAAGGATTAATTAAAGAGATTAAAAACTCCTAACGAAGAAAACAGTAAAGGGCTAAGAATTTATGTTTGTTTTCTTTGGCATAGGAAACTCCTGGCCCAGAAATATAATGAAGGTATTTTATAACAAAACACAAAACTTCCAACAAGGAGTTCAGAAGGACTCTCTGATGTATACTGTGGCTGGTTTTTCCTTCTACTTGCTATTGAGCAAGCCCAGGAGAATATGCCCCAGTGATTTATAAAGATTCCCCAGGTTGGGTCTCCTGTGTACCCATGAGCCAGCATTTCCATTTTTCTCTCCCAGCATCCCCATTCCATGCAGCTTTTGTTCCCTGTGATGCTGCAGTCTTGCTCACTAGGAAGCATGAGTATTTAGTAAGATGGCACCAGGAGGCCCCTAATAAGTTAGGATGTGTTGATGTTAATAATGGGGGGGGGAAGAAGCTCTGCTGGTTCTTTCTGTTGATGTAAACTATGTGCCATAAGAATCAGAGGGTCCAATAGAAGCTTCATTGGAATAACTGAAGGCAAAGTACATTCTTTCTGTTGATGACAGTAAGTCAGAGCTTAAATAAAAGGAGACAGCCAAATCTGGATGCCATGACAATTCCAGATTGGAGTTGCTAATGTTGCAGAGTTGTCCAAATGAACTGCTCATACCTAGCAAAAACCAAAAAACATCTGGGCCCCAACTCTTCCAACCATACTGTTACAACTCCAACCAGCTGGCAGAATGAAGATCAGGAGAGCAACCATGGTGGGTGGTGTGCACTCTAGAGGTAGGCCTGTAACCAGTGCTCTAGGCATGTGATTATAAGCAAGGCCTCACAGCAACCTGGGAAGCTAGTTCTCCTTACAGAATGGGAGAATATAATTTCAAAGGAATGAAATAACCTTATCTAAAGAAAGGTCAGCTTTCTGACCCCAAGATACCTCCTTAATTCCTTTGGATACTTCAGGAATCTCTGATGAATGTTCTACACCACACTTGAAGGGAGTGTCCCCTCCTCTTCTTTCTCTTTCTCCTTCTCATACCCTCAAACCATTACCACATCTGGCGTCCTATGAGTCTGATCAGTAAATAAGTGCTCTCTTTCCCCCTTCATTGGAGTCTTTTTGAAGAGCAAACTTAGCTTCCTGGCTCTGCACCTTTAATTTTGAACCAGACAGAGGACTCACATGACTTTGTATGTTGGGTCTCCAGGGACAAGCATGTGCAAAACACCAGCTGCAGCTGTGACTTCTTTCACCCACACTATGTTTGGAGAAGCCTCGACCCAGACTCTGAGAGGCTGAGCACACCCTCCCTTTTCTGAAGGGACAGATGGGGTCATCCCACTTAGATCAAGACATCTAGTTCTCTACAGGAAAGGCTACACTCCCTTCAGCAGGTCTAGAATAGAGACATTGACATCAAGGAAGAAACTGCCAGCAAGTGCTGGCCCTGTAGGACATACTGGCTGTTCCTGTCCCCGCTGGTTTTCACAACTTCCTCTTCCTGAGAAGTTGGCTGTATCCACCAAAATCTACTCCTCTTGCTGCAGAGAAGGCAAGAGTCTCAACAGATTCTGTACACAGCACTGTGAGAAGGAATTTGAGTGCCTTGGACATCAGTCTCCAGGCTTGAGACAGGATTTTTTTCCCCTCACCTTTCTACATAGGTCCCAGAAAGGCAGGTTTACCAGAGCTTTCCAGGGGTTCCTAAGCTCTGAAATCTAGTATCTGCAGCTGAGAACAACATCTGATACTAGATTCAATCCTTGTCTATTTCTAGAAAAAATGTTGCCTTAATCCTATGTTACTTCAGGATCAACATCAAAAAATTCTGTAGGCTATTCTGAGGATATCACAGGAAAATATCTTTGATCTCTCTCTCTCTCTCTCTCTCTCTCTCTCTCTCTCTCTCTCTCTCTCTCTCTCTCTCTGTAAAATATGTGCCAACTCCCCATCATCTGACTCAAGTACAACAAATCTAACACATTTTGATTCCAGAGAGACTAAAGCTGAAATTACCCAAATCTGTCTCTTAGATATCCTAGAAGGAGACACTTAGAACTGAGTTGTGCCAAGTGTCTCCTTGCGAAGACCCTCTCTGGAACGTCTACAAGGGAGTGAGGGAAGAGAGACTGGGCAGAAGGAGACACAGAACCATAATAGAACTGAGATCTCCACTCATGTGGAGGGCTCTGAGACAGGGATGGCTCTTCTAGAGATGGCCCAAGTTAACCTCTCTGCTCTTTGTACCTCTACACACACCTTCCCAGGCAGGGATTGTAACCACAGCCAAGGTTACCTTTGGTTGAAAGCCATTGGCGAAGAGAAAATCAGAACAAACTATCAACAACCAACACTGTCACTGGGCACTAAAGGGTGTTTGGGGGCACACTGCAGCAGCTACTACATCAGATAATTTTCACTTTACCAGCAACACAGTCCCAGAGAAGAAAAGTGGGTGGACTAGAACTACACAGTAAGGTAATCCTATTTATTTAGAACAACCAGCTTCAAGCAGTGTATCTGTCTCCTATCAATACACTTACTATTTGTTGATCATCAGCTATGTGCTGACCAATGTGTTCAGTATGTTACATGGGTTTGTATATTAACAAATTTGATTGAGCCTCACAGTATAGATACTAGTGCCCTCATTTAGTTAAAGGAGTACCCAAGCTCTAATGTGTCTAGTAGGCTAAGAAAGTGCCTGACACATACTACACTTCTGTTTCTTTCTTTTAATAGCTATTTTTTATTGTGAAAATACTGTACAGAGGGGTTACAATTACATGGGCAAGATAATGAGTACATTTCTTATCAAGCATTGTTGCCTCCTCTTTGTTTCCCCTTCCCATCTCTTCCCATCTGTTTCTTATCATCTCATCTCCACCCCTACAGTTCACCCAGCAGTCTTCTTTCCAATGCTGCAAACAAGGCTATTGCCCCTGAATGAAAACAAAACAAAACTAAGCTAAGCCTAAAGCAACTAAGTCATCAATTCTTCACAGCAGAAGAACTAGTTTTTGTTACTATTTGGGATCCCTTTCTAGCACATCACAGCTATGTTGCTTGCTTAAAATAAAAGAATTTCTAGCTTATCCAACCACAGGCTACTGAACATTCATTCATTCAGTCAATATGTATTGGGCATTCACAGTATGCCAGCTCTGTGCTACACATTATGCATTCATCCTCTTAGACTCCTCTAGGTGAGTATTTTTATCCCTACTTCATAAATGAGGAAAACAGATTTGGCAATGCAATCGCTTATGCAAGATTACACAGCTTGGGCCTGGGTTTCAATACAGATCTGATTTGTTTCAACAAAGTTGTGCTCATTCATTCTCTGTTATTAAACAAATAAGTATTAAATGCCTACGTGCTGCTACTACTGTCCAGGAGTGTGCTGGGGATAAAGTTCTACTGGGGACATGTGCTCACAACCCTGACTTCTTTGTCATTGCATTCTGGAGCAAGATGCACAAATACACAGCCTGACTGAGGCAGAGGGAGGGGAGACGGGGGGGGGGGCAACTTTGAATGGAGGAGATGATAGGAATGTGGGGGAGAAGAATGTGGTTGTTCACAGAAGAAACATCTCCTCAACTCCAGCTGAGATTGTGAACTCAGTACTGCCTTTCCACACCTCAAGAGAGTCCAGAAATTTACATTTTTTTTTTTGTCGGTTGTGGGGCTTGAACTCTGGGCCTGGGCGCTGTCCCTCAGCTCTTCAGCTCAAGGCGAGTGCTCTACCACTTGAGCTACAGCGCCACTTCTGGTTTTCTGGTGGTTTATTGGAGCTAGGAGTCTCACGGTCTCTCCTGCCCGGGCTGGCTTTGAACTGCGATCCTCAGATCTCAGCCTCCTGAGTAGCTAGGATTACAGGCGTGAGCCACCAGCGCCCGGCTCAGAAATTTACATTTTATATGAAATACCTTAACACCTTAAAATTGTGAACAAATCCAACCATTCTGTTGTCAATTAATGTGAGCTAAACAAAAGGCCTATGTGGTGCAAACTGAGCCCTGGGTACTCCTAATGTCCTATGACACCGAGACTCTTTGACAGTTGGCCCATGTGAACCAAGACTGATCCTACATGGAAAAATTAGAAGGACCTAGTCAGTAGTTACTGCTGATTACGCATGTAGCAGCTCACAGGGATTCTGAGTTCCAACTTGCTAGAAGAGCCCTGCACTCTCTGGATATCCTTTCTCTTATTCCTCGAAGCTCTATTCTTTCCTGAAACTATGCTATTCACTGACCTTCTTTGGTCAGGAAATAGCTCGATTGTGGGTGTCTCTAAACAGCAAGACATGGCTACGTGACCACAGCTCACAACCTCCTTCCCCCTGCTCATTCCTGCTGCCACCAGATGGCTCTGAGATAATGCCAAGTCTTTCCTGCAAAAAAACAACATTCCCCAGCCATTCTGTGATCTCCTCTGATCACCCTGAGAAGGCAATTTCTCAGCCTCTCCCTCCCTGTCATTGCTTCCCCTGTCTTATCTTTAGAGGGCTAGAGGACCTGAGCTGGTGACTTTCCAAGAAGAGTCAATCACGCACCATGATCAGAGTTCAAGGCCTCACGTAGACAGTATACGTGTTCTGACTTGGAGTTCTCTCTCTCCCAAGGATGCTGCCAGGATGTTTGGGAGCACCCTATCACGTCCCACACTATGGATGATACCAATCTCACTCATTCTCTAAACTGTGACGACTCCCATTCTCTAGTCAAACAAATGGAGTTTTTGCTTCTCACAAATTCCCTAGGAGACAAAAATTCCCTCAGGCTTGGATCTTTCGTTCTCAGGTTGTCATCGGGAGTCCAGGAGCAATCCGACAGCTTGCCTCTCTAGCTATGTGGATGTCCTAGAAGCAAGCAATAGGTACCTGATCAATAGTTGCCACCAGCTCCTGGTTATTAATTTGTAGGAAGGAGAATTAAGCTTCAGAGATGAGACTGTTATAGGGTGAAAAGCTCTCAGATTAATCCTCAATCATTCATCTTTTGAAGTATAAAGCTGATACACGAACTGCAAACCTGGACAATACAGAAGATAACCTAAATGCATTGCTTAGCATAGGAAAATCTTTGAACTTGAGATTCTACATTTGTGGTCTCAGTTACTTTCATGCTACCCTACAAGTGCTATATCATACTATCATTTTAATACTTTGCTAGGGCACAAATCTGAAGTACATGCAAAGCCAGTTATTTAGCAATAACTAAGCTTAATTGACTGTCCAGTATCTACTTCTCTATAAAACTTGGCCTCTGCTGAGTATATACTTTTACTTAATCCTCACATAAAGCCCTGTTCAAGAAGTATTCTTACCCCCCAAATTTAGATTAGTGTATAGGAGATCATGGCCTATGGTAATATTTTTTTTTGTTGTTGTTGTTCATGGGGCTTGAACTCTGGGTCTGGGTGCTGTTGCTCAGCTCTTCAGCTCAAGGCTAGCGCTCTAACACTTGAGCCACAGCACCACTTCTGGTTTTCTGGTGATTCATTGAAGATAAGTGTCACAGACTTTCCTGCCCAGACTGGCTTTGAACTGCAATCCTCAGATCTCAGCCTCCTGAGTAGCTAGGATTACAGGTATGAGCTACCAGCGCCCAGCCTATGGTAATATTTATGAAGATAAAAACTTGACATCTTAAAACCTAAGTCATTTGTACATCAAGAATCTCCTAGGCTAGTTTTTTTTCTCTTCTCCACAATCCAACTAAAGAAAAATAAAAACATCACATGAATGTGATGGTGTGGAAAGATTCTCTAGCATCATCATGACCTCCAATTCTACCATCTAGGAAATCCTTAACCACAGATTCCAATGGGAAGTTTTCATTCTTCTGAAGCATTATCTCTAAGCCTTTGGGAATATGCCTAGACAAGACACACAATCTATTCCCACTAAAAAATCCAACAAATGTTTCAGCGTTTTGTGCTTTGCAGAGGGTTGGTTAGTTAGTTGATAGGTTGATTCGTTTATTTGGGTCGTGGTTGCTAGAGAGTTTGCTGGAAAATCAATTCTGGAATCATTATACTCACTTTCTCCTCTTTTCCTCTTTCTTATGCCCTTTTATCCCATCCCTCCATGGTGTGCAGTATGCAACTTCCCCTCTCCTCCAGTGATTTCTTGAAGCCATCACCGGCCAAATTTTAGGCCATTAGGGTTGAGATTTGTCTCCAGCAAGGTTTATCAAGTTATTTTTCTGTGAATATGCTCTTGTAGCTGCTGCTGAGGAAATCAAATCCTCTCACTTTGGGGATACAACTATGAAAACATAAAATTGAACAGAATGTGCCCCAAAATATGGGGATATTTTTAGGAATATTTTTGGAGATACTGGAGAAAGATTTAAGGCAAAAGCATCTTTAACATCATTCCAAACCAGAGATCCTCCATGGTAAAAGTTCTGACCATGCTAGGCTTTTGATAACAAACCGACCCAGATTTGAGTGAGTGCTCCATTTTTCCACTAGCTTCAGGAGTGTGAGACATTATAAATCCCTTTCAAGATCTTTATACACATCAGTAAAATGCAGATGGTCAATGATAACCAATGAAATGTTTCTCAGTTACTTGACATAGCCTGTGATATACCTAATAACAGGTTCAAAGAGGGGGCTAGTATTACTTTTATTTTATTGCCATTTGTCCCATTAATAGCTTATCTGAATCACAGAGGAAGTAGGACTTAATAAAAAGGGTGTTTTATTAGGAGTCAAAAGAACCAATTCTAGTACCCTTTTTGCTATGTAATCATATAGGGGTTGTTAAAAGGTGTCATTGGGGACTGGGAATGTGGCTTAGTGATAGAGTGCTTGCCTAACATGCACAAAGCCCTGGGTTCGATTTCTCAGTACCACATAAACAGGAAAGGCCAGAAGTGGCACGATGGCTTAAGTGATAGAGCGCTAGCCTTGAGCACAGAGAGGCTCAGGGACAGTGCCCATGCCCTGAGTTCAAGCCCCAGGACTGGCAAAAACAACAACCACCACCACAAAAGATGTCATTTGATCTTGCCTTGGTTTCCTTACTTGAAACTGTAAGGGGGATAATAACAACCTAACACATACACACACACACACACACACACACACACACATACACACTTTCCTTGATCTTAACCTAAAGCTGTGAATCCAAGTCTGCTCCACACTCCTGCTCTCCTTCCCACTGAAAGGCTCATCCAGCCACTGGTTCCTGCAAAGAACCCAGTAAGGCCTTTGTAAGGGAGTCTCCTCTGGGAACATGTCTTGTATTTTCAGTGGGAACCTTCTGGAGAGATTTTCCTACATGTCAAGAGGAAGAAGTGGATAATGGAGTTAATTTAGTAGAGATGGACCATATGTGTCAATATAGCAAACCATCTGCTTATTTAAAGATAGACCAGATTTTCTCTGTTGTGCCCTATTAGAACTCTGTCCCAAGTCAATATTGATCAGATATAAAATCCACAGACACTGGTCATTGGAGCCTAAAGTCATTTCATACCAAACTACCTCTCCTGTAGGCCCAAAAAGGAGGCACAGACCAGATGACCTCCAGATTAGACTTCCAATTCTTGGAATTAAATATCAAAAGAAATTCCAGGCAATGTGATTACAACTGTCTGTCCTTTCTTCATCAACAAACATTTGCTAAACTCAAAAGGCAGGCACTAGGCCAGAATCTGAGGACGCTAAATAGGGTGCCACATAGCCCTGAACTGGGTGCTAACCTCTTTCCATGAAACAAAATAAAAGTAATATGAATTCCTACTTGGAATATTTATTGTTCACATGTATTTTTCATTGCTCTTCAAATAACTCACTGTTCACTGATATGTGATAACTGAGAGCTCCCAGTAACCTAGGAGGCAACAGACACTGTAAAAGATGAGGAGTTTGCCTAATTAAGAAATAGAGCTGGAGCTTGAGGGAGATGAGTACTTCAGGCTCATCTTCCTTAGTCCAATTCATCTGTCCATGGGATTTATGATCTGTAGAACCAGACAGAGTGTGATAGGAACAAATCACCCCATCCTCCTGGTCTATAGACACAGCCTGCCTTATGCCCTGATCTCTCTGTACCAACAGCAAACACCAAAATAAAGACGAATGAGGATTTATTTGCATACTCCAAGGAGACAGCACAGATCTTGAAGAGTGTTCTGTGTGCTCAAACATTGCCTTTCTCTTTGTTAGGAAGGCCTTAATTGCACAGCACATTCCAGAACTTAGGAGAGAGTTATGCACAGAACCAGAAGTCTGGTTTTTGAAACTCTCAAGCTTTTTTCTGGAGATATTAATTTGGTCAGAAGGTTTTTAGCTCCTCATTTGGGTCCAATGGGGGAACTGTAACTGCCTGACGTTTCCATGACAACTGCATTTTTTTCTATTAATAGATCAGTTCCAAACACAACGTAAATTTATCAATTCATTTTTTTTTACAAATGACTGATTGATGACTAGGAACATATTTCTCTTCCCCAGTGTATGACTTACTCATTCCCAACAGTAAAGACGTTAATATAGCTTCTTAGTATTCTAAGGAAATTTGGTGGTGATAGAAGCTGCCTGAAGTACATTTAAATAAGCATTCTCTTTGCCCTTAATGATTCAACTGTTTCTAAAAGTAGTATGCAGCTAGAATTTCTCCAGGCCAAACCAGCTAAGATCTCAGTAATTCCATAACAAAATGATACTACTCTGACTCTTCCTTTGCCTAAAACTTGAGAAATCTTAGCCCCTTCAAATTCTTTGGGAGTCCTTAGGGAGTAAGGGCTCAAGTAAGCTCTAGAGTAGATATCCCATCCAGGCTTCTAGTGGAGATGTCTCTTCTCATAGAACGCCCAGAACTCCATGATGTGACCTTGCTTTTGGTATGTGGTGATTTATTCATTCCAGATATGAAATGACATAAGCGTGGACAGCAGTCCTTTGTGCGGACATGGCTTTGAAGGCCCACCCCACCTGCTCTCCACATGTGCTTGGAATTGTCTATATCCCATGATCAACACAACTTAGTCTGTGAAGCTGAGACCTCTGTTCTAAGTCAAAGCAAGCAAGACCTTACATAAACATTTGGACTAGGTTAGATTTCAGCATGTGGTAAAAATGCTCTTGGCACTGGAGTCTCTTATTCCTCATATAAGTAGTCATACTTATTCTACCCCTGTTCTCAGAGTGCAGAAAGGAAGGACTGAACTCATTTACTCCTCTAGAAGAACAAAAATGGAGAAGAAACTTGGGACACAATCCATTGAGGGATAGCCACCTGGACCACGCTCTCTCTCAAATAGAAGTGAGTCACATCATGATGTGACTCACATGTAAGCTTCTAAGGGCAGCAGTATAAGCAAATTGGAAGGTTCATTCTGATACTACATTTGTTTATTTCCTGCCTTGCTCTTTAAAGGAGTTAAGGTATCAGACAGAGGTATTTAAAGACACAAAGAAACAAGAAGTACATATTTTTTTAAGAAAGAACAAACACAGCTGGGCATCAGTGACTTATACCCTGTCATTCTAGCTACTTAGAAGGCTGAGATCTGAGGATTACTGTTCAAAACTAGCCCAGGCAAGAAAGCCCATGAGATTCTTATTTCTAATTAACCACTAAAAAGCCAGAAATAGAACTGTGTGGCTCAAGGGGGAGAGTAATAGCTTTGAACAACAACAAAAAAAAAAGCTCAGGGACAACACCCAAATCCTAAGATCAAGCTCCAGGACTGGTGCGCGCACGCACATACACACACACACACACACACACACACACACACACACACACACACCAAACACTACTAAGACA
Source organism: Dipodomys spectabilis (assembly GCF_019054845.1). NCBI lineage: Eukaryota > Metazoa > Chordata > Mammalia > Rodentia > Heteromyidae > Dipodomys > Dipodomys spectabilis. The sequence goes on along the minus strand of NW_024870679.1, from coordinate 36,850,730 downwards.
TGGAGGTGGGATGATGCACATGCAAACGTACAACTCATGTGGCTCTAAGCTTTTTACCCTTTCTGTGCCAACAATGGCTTGATGAAAACTATGAAATTTCTAGATCTCTGAGGATTTATCTCACTCAAGAAAAATAGCTTTCACAAATAGAAATAGATTTGTCCCAAGAGGCATTGTAAAAGTATGCCTTATGAATAATTCTAGAAAATGTGGTCAAGAAAAGAGAACAAAGAAGGCTTCAAGGAGTAGACGGTGATGGTGAGTGTACTTATGGCTGGTCATGAGAATGGAAGGTAAAAGAAGTTTCCCCTGTAACCTCTCCTCCCTGTCTCTTCCCCTCCTCTGCCTGTCCCCTCCCTCTCATATTTTTAGTTGATCTGCACTATTTTTTCTGCTGTTAACTTACTCATTTTTTTTTACTTCATCTGTACTATTCTTCCTCTGTGACTTTATCCCTCAGTAAAATTATTTCCCTAATAAAATTGGTTATTTTTGTTGTCCTTAATTGCAGAAGGTCATACATCTGAGTGTGATTCTTAACTATCTTTAGTCTTTGAGGCAAATCGACATTTCATTCCAATATCTATCTCTGAAAAGTCACTCAATAACAACAATCCATCCCAATAGCCACTAACTTCCAACTAAGGGAAAGGTATCTAGTCTCAAGACTTGTAACAATACCTATATACTGAGGTTCGACCGAGTTTTTAACCTGTGCAGCTGACCTCTTCTGAAATCCCAGCCTGATTCCTAATGTCCCTGAACATCATCACACCAGTGTTTGGTAAGCACTTCCGGTGTCCATATCTGAAGTATTACGAAGTCTGAGTCTTTTCTCCCAATTAGAAGACTCCCTGTCCAAGTCTTATGATTTCAGAAAATGGCATCTTCTTTCACCCAGTTGATTAAATCAATTTCCTTCCCATGTTTCCATTGAACATAGGAAACTTATCTGTTCTGCTTCAAAACAGACACCCCACCCCCAAACCAGCACAAACCACCCCCCATACCACTATCCCAGCCCAAGTTTTCACTCTTCAGGTGATGTTCACTCTGTGGTTAGGAAGACAACCAAGTCCCCTCCTTGGACTTTGACATGGTCGGATGGTTGGATCACCCAGCTTTTAGGTACTGTATGGGTATAGGCACCTTCAGTATGAGCCCAGGCAATTGCAGCCAATGGTGGCTGTGATGCAGATACCTCATCCACAAGGAGGCGGTGGGTTTCTGATTGAATAGCTCCAAAGCTGGATTCTGTGACCACCGAAAAATTCTGTGACCACCCAAACATATGGATCATCTGATACAAACGGTGTACATCATTGGACCTATGCATAATATATTGATAACAAAGATTATTGAGGAAGAGACACTAGAGGAGGAGTCTCTTCTTGGCCTCTTATAATGGCAGCTGGAGCAGCTCCATCAGCCCTCTGTCTTTTAAATAATTGATGCTGCCCATTAACAATGGTGACAGTCACTCAGCCTGGGACATACAAGAATCTACGTATCATTGCTATCTTCCCTTTCAGTCTATATTCTTTCAATGTTTATTGACATCCAAGTGTGTGAGCAACACTGAATACACAAAAATGAAAACTCCAAGAATTTAAAGTCTTCTCGAACATAGGCCTACAATAAACAGCTAAAAGCCCTAGCTTGCTTGCTCAGTCACCTACACTAAAGTAGGATAATGTAATAGCAATGTACAGGTTTTGAAGTCAGACTAACCTAGATGTAAAATCAAGCTCTGATACTAATCAGCTAATGATTCAGGATAAATTATAAGTATTTTAAGTTTCAATTTCCTAATCTATAAAATAAGGTTAATAATGACTCATGCAAGAACTACTTATGGAAATTAGATAAAATATTGTACATGAAGGACTTAATACAGTCGTGATTCCTTGTAACATCCACCAAACATTACTATTAAAAACAAATCTTCCTGAAGCTGTCAGGAAATCCTTTGTAGAAGGAAGAAAGCTTGCACGATTATTTAAAAGAAGCATTCTTCATCTAAGCAAGCCGGTGCACCTGTGCATTTTGTTTCTTAATCAACAATTATTCATTTAAAATTTGTTTCTTGTAACATCCTGGGATGAGAAGTATCCTGTTTTGATTCTTCTATTTTGCAAACAGTGAAAAATGTCAGAAGTTAATTAGCTCATCCAAGTGGCACAGTAGATTTGTTGTTTATTCAGGAAAGGCCTTCTGTCAGAAAAGACTGTAGAAAATGTGTGTTAAATACTCAGTCTGTATAGTCTTCTTGATGATACGAAATGCACTGGCTCAAAGAGTCACCACCAGGTGTCACGAGGGGTGAATGACACAAGCACATCACAACAGTGAATGGGTTGAAAATGATGAATAGAAAAATACTCACTTTTGTGATGCTGAGTGATCGTTACAGGAGTAAAGAAAGTTTGGGGTCAATAAACGGAGTAAAAAAATTATTATCATAAAGAAAGTGAACTTGAATGCTTTGGCTTAGAAATGGATAGAGACATCAAAATTTATCTTTTCCCATTTGTACAGAGGTAGGTAATGCACTGTATTAGAAACATAAGGTCTAATCTAAGCAGATTGTTTAGAGAAACCAATAAGTTATCCTCTGAATTTAAAAGGTGAAAGGGATTGAGACAGTAGATGGAGAGGCTGGTAGAGGAGCATGCTTAGTAGAATTCAGGATAGGAGATGAGAGTATGGGGTGAGGACAACACACTCACTGAACAGAATGTCTATGGGACCATGGAAGAGAAGGGCTCGGAAATTTCATGAGAGGAAGGATCTCATCCTGCAGACTACTCACATTTTGATGAGTGTGTTTAGAAAGAATATAAGCAAACAGTGATAGGAAAGAATGAAGGCCAGAATAACAAAGGCAGGAATTCATTCTACTAAATTGAAAATCACTGGGAACAGGATTCTTACCAGTATGAGATTTAAAAGTCAACCTATTTTAGCTAATACATTTGTGTACACTTGCATGCCACCCAACGTATTTACTTGTGAGTTTGTAAACTAAATCTAGCTTCCACATATAAGGGGAAACATAGATCCTGTGTCTCTAGGCCTGACTTCACTTATCATATTTTTTTACCAAATCTTTCCATTCCTCCACAAATGGTACAATATCATGGTTGAGTAAAACTGCACTGAAGCTAAAGTCAAGATTCAGCAAAATAAAACACCATGAAGTAGATACCCAAAAAGGGTAGAGTAGGGTCAAGGAGGAAGGGGTAGATGAATGAAGAAGAGAAAAGGAAGAATACAGACAAGAATCCAATGTATATCCTACAAAATTACAAAGAGGGAGGGAAGAAGTGAATAAGAGAGGGATGGATGAGAATGTTGAGAGACCAAAATATATTATATATTATATGCGAAAACTACTTTGTTAATGGCAACTCCTTTGTGCAATTACCTAAACAAAAATGTCATCCTAGATGAACACGTGCTCTGCCTTAGAGGTAATTTACTCAACTATATCTGCTCTTGATGTCTAAACTGGGGTTCAAAGAAGTTAGGTGACTTTCTCCAAGTAACCTGGAATCTCGGACTAAGTTGAAGTCTTCTGGTTCACAGCTTCACATAGTGTGCCACCTGAACAAGGATTGGATCTGATAGTTGGACATGGGAAGGAAGGTGCTGGACTTTGTTGTTGTTGTTTTGTGTTTTTTTTTAATTTTACTTTCAAAGTAGCGAGGTTGAAACAAAGATCTTTGTTTTATGTTGTTATTTTATTTTGTTATTTTCTTTTCTATGGTAAAGGTGGTGTACAGAGGCGGTCATAGTTATATACATCGGGTAATGAGTACATTTCTTCTTGAACGTTTCCTTCTGAACCTCTCTTCCCTCATTTTCTTGTAGTTTTTCCCTCCTAGTTCCCCTCCCTCACAGTGATTTAGTTCATTTTCCATATAGTGTCTAATGAGTATCACTAATGAGTACCATTTGTCACACCATTTTTGTGTTTTCCCTATACTCCCCGAAACAGATAAACTTATATATAAAACAAAAGGTAGAAAAATAGCAACAAAGAAGAAAAATAACCCAAGAAGAAAAATAACATAAAACAATCTGTTTCCATCTCTTGGAGTTCATTTTGATAAACATCATTTTGTATGATCATAGTCCCATAGCTACAAGTAAGCACACTACCACATACTGACTGGGACTGAGCTTCTTTTTGATAAGCAGTGTTATATAAAGGCCATCTATTGAACAGGCAGAAAGGAGACCCAAGTTCAAAGCCTTTACTAGCTAAAAGCTCAGAAAGTTACACAGAACACCAAATCTCTGAACTTTCTAGTTCCTTAACTCAAATAACAACAAGAAAATAATACAAACATACCCCAGAGTATTTGATGTGGATTTCAGAGACCCTGATTCTTCTCTTTCTACATAAGTGGTTGTAATCATTCCCATGAATGATTTCACACACATAATCTATATGCAACATAAAACCTATACATGTATAAGATTTATGTAAAAGGACTTTGAGAAGAAGATTGATTCAGAGTAAGAAACTCCATTTCTGGGTTACTCTCTGGACTTAGCCACATGGTGCCACAAGGTAATAGCCTCTGCTATGACCCATTAGAGACCCTCCAAGTTCCATTGTGAGAGCTTGGGACCAGCACTCTGTCTCTTTTCTGTTCTGCCACTGCCTCGCCTTTTCCTAAAATAAGAGAACCTTAGCTGGTATTCAGACCCAGGGTGCACAGCCAAGCATCACAGACTGAGAGGACAAGCCTGATTGTTGCATTCAGGTCAAGGTTTTTATGTACATGATCTATACAAAGCAAACAAGACACTTTTCCTCAGCTTCAGACTATGTAAAAAGGAGGAGAGTGAAGAGCACGGAAGGAGGAGAGAGGGAGAGGTTTTACTTTGTTTGTTCTTTTGGTTTTAGGAAATGATTTACAAGAGGAATGCTCAACAGAAGCTGCCCTAGGATGTCAGAATTTCTTAATTTAAAAAAATAATAATTTTTCTCCCAGCCTTTTGCAATGTCCATGTTACAAAGCCCAAACAATAATGTCTTATTCTGGGTTCTGCATGTCTCAGTGAGATTATTCCATTGTGCTGATGAAATAACTCCAGGGGCTCTTCAGACCACAGATACTGATAGTGAATGATTTGCATCAGTCAGTTAAAAAAAGGCTCGCAGGGAGAAGCTCATCATACCAGAATGTGGAAACTACTGCATATTCCTCTAGCTGAAAGCCTTTGTATCTTTCCTAGATAATGTGTTGTCTTATGCTCTTACGCATTTATAGTCTTTGGATTTCTGTTGCTCTTTAAAGATCACTGAGATCTAGCGCTCAGTGTGCAACGCAGACCAAGATTAGACAGACTGTCATAGAAATACTGTTTGTGGTCTCTATCGTAAATCTTCACTTTGTTCTTCTTGCTTCCTCTTTTCCACAAACACGCAGTAGAATGCACTGGTATTTATAGCTCTCTTCTTATATACCTTAAGAACACTTCCCTGCTTGTCACTGGTGCTGTACATGCCAACATCCCTGACCAGAAGGCGAGGCGCATGAGGAATCTGGGATGCATGCGTCATTGGGAGGAAGGAAGACAGGAAAAATAAAGACAAGACAGTTTTTTAAATAAATAAAGACAAGGGTGTGGTGTCAGGAGCCAGAAGAGTTAGGTCCTGGTCCCTACTCTGCCATTAACTTAATGGGTGACCTGCAGTAAAGCCACAGCCCTGTCTGGATGATGGGGTAACTCACCCCCACCTAAGCAGGATTCTACAGGGCATAGCTCCCCATGCTATGTGCACTGTCACCCCGGTGTGCCAGAGATAGATTGCAAGTGTCATATCCATTACTGAGTAAGTGGCACTCAGAGTGTGCCTTTTGCTCTTGCTATGGGGAGCTTCATCATAGTTTTCTTCTGAGTATTCTTGTAACTTAGAACAGGGGATTATTGGTAGTAATGGACATGCCAGGAATGGCCCACTCTTGTCATCTGTTTACAATAGCAGGCCCAGTAGGCAGGTAGAATACTTCCTCCCAGCCTGTGAAAAACAAGTTGGTAAATGTGTATGTGTGAGTGTGTGTGTGTGTGTGTGTGTGCGTGTGCACGTGTGTGTGCATGTGCTGGTCCTGGGGCTTGAACTCAGGGCCTAGGTGCTGTCCCTGAACTTTCTTTCCTCAAGGCTAGTGGTCTACTGCTTGAGCTCCATTTCCAGCTTGTTGCTGGTTAATTGGACACAAGGATCTCATGGACTTTTCTTCCTGGGCTAACTTTAAATCACAATCCTTAGATCTCAGCCTCCTGAGTAGCTAGGATTCAAGGACTGAGACACCTGCACAAGGCTAAGATGATAAGCATTTTGAACAATAGTTACAACCTCTAACGCACCCTTAGTAGCATTTTCTTCTCCCCTGGCACTTGTGTTAAGTTCCATATTCTGGCAATGGCATTTTTATTCCAGTGGATTCACATCCATGTTGTTTTTCAACTGGTTTCCTAACCCAACCTGTCCCTCTAGATCTTACTTGGTTGGGACAGATTCTCCACATGCAAAGACTTGTACTGAATAGATTATCAACTCATGCCCTTCTCTCTACTTATACATAATTTCCTTGGATATAAAATAAACCACCTTGCCCTTTGGCACTAGCGTTCTACCTCTGAGATTAACAGGTGTCCCTCATTCTCTCAGATATGTGCACCCATTTTGGTTTGCTTTCCTGCCTTGCTAGTTTGTTTGCATTTCAAGATGATTTAAATGATTGTGATGAAGCCATCCTAAACAGCCATGTTCCTTTATCAATATGACCCTAGTCACACATTTCATCAATTTTTACAACAGATGTACATTTGCCACCTAATCTCAAGAGTAGGTCAATGAAGGATTAGATTCTTTTATTTATACTGGGCTTTAACTATGTATGGGTTATTCCACAAATGCCAGCTCTTGGTTAGAAGAAAGATCAATATTGCTAAGGTTTGTGCTATGTAAATTTAAGTCAGGCATGCAGTCACTGAGTTTTAATTTGGTCATGTGGAAGAGAGCAGAAATAACTAGAAGGCTGCTGAAATACTTTTCAACTTTTAAAAACAGAAGAAAAAAATAACCACTGGAGATTTTTGAAAATCAGTGTTAGGAAATCTTTCATTTTTATAGTATTAATTCGTTGTCATGTGTAATTCCTACCAAAATGACAAAGCTTGTTTTTATCGTTGGAGCCTCTTTTCCTCTTCTGTAGAGATTAGAGAGCCTGGAACATGATGGTAATTGAGGTGAGCCCTGATACCACTTCAGTATTAGTAAAACCAAGTCAGTAATTCACTGTGTTCCGTTCATTAGCACAATTTATTTGTTTCTATTTTGCAGATGAGAAAAGGAGGCACAAAATGGTTAAATGGGCTGGCCAAGACAAACTAGCGTCTTATCAGGGAGGAAGGCAACAGACATAGGACAGAAGAGGAGTGATGTCCAGAGAAAGAAATTTCCCGATTCTCAGGTTCATCACGCTGAATGTGTGCGCCCTTGTCTGAAACTGCAACGGCTTGAGTCAAACACTCCCTATTGGTTGCCTTGTTAAACCACAGTGTTATCAGAAATCAGATCTCACTGATTTCCTGAAATATTTGATGATTGTCTTGATTGTGTGAGAATGCTCTTTTACTTTCCTTTCTACTTCTAGGGCATTCTTACCTGGTGACCACATCCAATGTTTTCTCCAGGGAACTATAACCATTCTCACTTTAATTTCCTTTCACTTCCTAATGATACTGAGTGAGCGTATATTAAATTTCAGTTTATCATGAAAATTTCAACTGTAGACTGAGAGTCTGAGGAAGAAAAACTCTCCTGCTGATGTGTACTCTAATGGAAAGTCTTCACTTTTTATCTTCTTCGTTGGGGGTGAAGAAGGGTAGGGTCAGTTCAGTTAGGAACTCCTAAATCTTGGTCCCTGTCTGGGCTCAGGGTACATTAGAACTTTCAAAACTGAAGAATTTCTTAGGGTGCCTAATGACATGTTCAGTCTTCACAACGTGGAAGGCTGATATCCACAATTTTGGGACTTCTTTCATTACATTTATCTCAGACTTTGGTTCAAAGTTAAGCTCGAGAGTACTTAGACAATACTCTGCTGGCATTGAGTAAGAAAAAGACAATTTGAAATGTGCTTTTCAGAACAGGTGTAGTGGTCCATGTCTATAATCCCAGCACTCAGGAAGCTTAGATAGGAGGAGTTGAAAGCTAGTTTTAGGCTATGTAATGAGAGGCTGTCTCAAAAAAGAAACCAAAACAAATATTATGTTTTAGAATCTACCTCCAGATTCTATATAACAAAATCTCTGTATTCTTGTCAACATTTGATAGTATCAGACTTTTTGTAGCCACTCCACACACTGCCTACTTTAAGCTTCTCATCGTTGGTAGAACCACAAGCACAAGCCATCACATCCAGCGTCACTAGGTGAAGATGGGAAGATAGAGTCTGTGGGCTTTTCTGCCCACCCTGATCAGGAACTCTCATCCTCACAATATGACCCTCTCAACCATCAGCCTCCCTCATGGTTTGGGATGACAGGTAAAATGCCACGAATGCCCAGCTATGGGTTTGAGAAGAAGGGGGGAAGGGGTCTTGGGAATCTTTTTCTACTCAAAGCTGGCCTTAAAGCATAATCCTCCCAATCTCAGCCTCCCAAATAGCTAGTATTACTTGAGGCACAGGGCCTTGAAAAGATTTGTAACAGCTGAATCTTATTACCTGCCTAGCTCACAGACTTATGAAGAGTGCGTCAAATAGCCCTATGCTTCAAATTTAATGAAAAGTTGCTATTAATTTTATATACTTATGTGAAACTGACTATCAAAGACAGAACAAGTCTAATGACTTTGGTAAAAAGCACAAAAAGCCTTTAATCAAGTGTGGCCACTGGATGGTCTCTGGGCCAAATGAAAATCATGTTGGGCATTAGTTCTACCAGGAAGTGATCACTGAAGCTCACCGACACTATGTTTGGTGACTTTCCTCTGAATTTCTCTAACATCTTGTCCCTTCCAATCTCAAAGTACTTAAATATGACTTGGTGGCTCTCTAACCTACCTATCCTATCTCTTGAGATTGCCCTACATTTATCTGTGTCCTGAAAGCCATCATTAATACACTCAAAACATGTCACTTAAACTGTTTTGTACTGTCTCCTCACCTTCTCCCCTCCACAATCCTCTTCTCTGTGAGTTTTGTTCCTGGCTCTGCACACAGCCTGCCCTAGGCTTATGCCTTTCTGTATGAGGGTTTTGACATCCAATTCTTTTGTGAGCATTTCGTCCAGCTTGCTGTTAAAAGTGGCATCTTTTTTTCCTTCTTTTAATTGCATTGCTGTTAACTTCAAGTCTCTCTGATCCTCCCAATATCTCTTGACTAAAGCAGTGCCTTATTTGGGCCAGAGAGCAAAAGCTTGGAGTGACAATAGGAAGACAGGACCAAGAGCAGGGAGAGGAGCGTGCTGAGGGCCATGTGGGAGCCGCAGAACACAGCTTCAGCTGGTCCACAGCCCCACATACTGGCAGTGTGCACATGCCTAGATCCCAGGAAAAACTCAAGAGCTCAGAAGCACAGAAGGTAAGAGCTGGAAAGAACATCAAGATGAGTGAACCATTGTAGCTTGTTCAAGTGTTCTAACAGACATGATTAAGAACAAAGCAAAGCAAAGCTCATTCTAACATGGAGTTCTGGTTGAAAGAAGAAGAGTCCTGTTTTCATTCCGCATTGACATTTCCTCTAACCACTAAATGCATGCATGCATGCATGCATTCTCTCTTTCTGTCTCTCTCTGTCTGTCTGTCTGTCTCTCTCTCTCTCTCTCTCTCCACACACACACACACACACACACACACACACACACACACACACACACACACACAGAGTCAGAGAGATAGAGAGAAGAGAGAGACATAGACAGAAATAGAGACAACCTCTGGCAGTACAAAGTTCCTTTGCAGACTTCATGCATCACAAATAGAAATCCATAAATCAGGTTGAACCTTTTCACTTTGGGGAAATTCATTCAAGCGTTTTTGAAAGGCAAGGCATTACCCCAGAGTTCCTGCTTTCCCTCATTTCTATAAGCAAATCTATATACCTACCCTTGATCAAAACAGTAACAACCTTCCCCACAGATGTGTCTGCCTTTGGGATGTCAGAGCTGCAAACATCTTCTGTGTGTATCCATTTTAGTAGAAGTGTTGCTGGAACAATCATCACTTTTTAGATTGAACCAGAAACAGTGCCCATTTTCCTCAGAAAGAAAAAGCAGTGTGATCTCCAGAGTGAGGCTCCTTGAAAAGCTGAGACAGGAAAGAGAATTCTTCTGTGGAAGGCCATAAATCTGCAAAGTTGCTTTAGTGTGTACATTAAGTAGGTGCATACCACCCTCTAGTGGCAGAAAGTGATGCTGTCGCTAAAGCTCAAAAATGCTTCAAGTGTTCCTTCATCTTTTAATCCAATGCCACATATTTGATCAAGTTTATTCCTCAGAATTTACAGGAGACATTTGGAGAATAAAAAATATTGATTACAAAAACCCATATGTTTATTTCACCAGCATCTCGGTTATTTTCATTGGCATATCTAGTCGGGTCACTATGATAAACATTTTTAATCTGTGTAAATACACACAAGATGATTTTAAAAGTCCAAAGATAATATATGACTATTATACATGTCAAGGATGTATGCCTATAAGTATATAAGTATAAATTATTGCTATAACTTCATAACTTAAACTGCAATAACATAGTTATTACAAAAACTTAATAACTTAAACTGTAGAGACAAATTTACATCAAATAAAAGCAACTTTGCTAACAACAATCCTATGACTTTTGAAAAACTCCATACAGCTTTCAGTTGTACATTGCAATCAAAACATGGATTGTATCAACATCATGGTCAAAACCAAACAGTTCCATTATCCACAAAGTTCCCCTTATAGCTGGGTTCCTGTGGCTCACGCCTGTAATCTAAGCTACTCAGGAGGCTGATGAGATATGAGGATTGCAGTTCAAAGCCAGCCTGGGCAGGAAAGTCTGTGAGACTTGTATCTCCAATAAACCACCAGAAAAACCAGAAGTGGCGCTGTGGCTCAAGTGGTAGAGTGATAGCCTTGAACTGAAGAACTGAGGGACAACACCCAGGCCCAGAGTTCAAGCCCCACAACAGACAAAAAAAAAACCCTTAATATAGGTTGACCCATTGTAACAATGCGATGTACAAGACACTATGTTGAAAATGAACTTTACAACTTAAGGAGGAGTTGGGGAGGTAGGGAGAGAAGAAACCGAAAGGATGGTAGGGGAAAACAAAGAAAGAGGTAACAATGCTTGATAGGAAATGTACTCATTACCTTTTCCTTGTAACTGCAACCCTTCTGTACAGTATTTTTACAATAAAAATATATACAAAAATTCCCCTTATTCTGTCACTTTTATCAGTGACAGAATTTGATCCAGATCAAATATTTCTCTCAACATCCAGCTTTGGCAACTAAAATTATTGACATAAAATTACTTCATACAATCCCTTACTATTCTTTAATTTCTAAAGACTGTAGTAATGCTCCCATTTCTAGTAGCTAATTTGTGGCTTCCTTTTCCTAAGTGCTTAGCTAAGGATTCATCAGTTTTCTTATTTCTTCAGAAATCAAGTTTTGGCAACATTGAGATTTCACCTCAGCCCAGTTAGAATGGCTATAATCAAGAAATCTAATTACAACAGATGCTGGCGGAGATGTGGACAGAAGGGAATACTACTGCATGGTTGGTGGGAGTATAAACTTGTTCAACCACTCTGGAAAGCAGTATGGAGGTTCCTCAAAAGAATCCACATAGAGCTCCCCTATGATCCAGCAATCCCACTTCTGGGCATTTACTCCAATGATCACAAACAAGGCCATACCAAAGCTACCAGCACAACTATGCTTATCAGCGTTATGCACCATAGCTAAGATATGAAACCAACCCAGATGCCCCTCAGTAGATGAATGGATCAAAAAATATGGTATGTATGTATGTGTGTGTGTGTGTGTGTGTGTGTGTGTGTGTGTGTGTGTGTGTGTGTGTGTGTGTAATGGAATTCTATGCTTCCATCAGAAAAAATGACAGCAACCCATTTGTTAGGAAATGGAAATATTTAGAAAAAATAATATTAAATGAAATACACCAGACCAAAGAAACATAGGTTCTATGGTTTCCCTTATTTGCAATAATTAGTATACATCTAAGATAATCTTATCAGATGAGCAGAAAAGCTCAAAAGCTATGTACATATGACCATATAAGATGATGCTAAAAGAAATGAACCCTAAGTATGGGCACAAGAGGTTTTTCTTTGTTGTTGTTGTTTTTAATGTTTTATATATGTGTGTGTGTGTGTGTGTGTGTGTGTGTGTGTGTGTGTGTGTGTTTCTTTGGTGTGTTCATCCTCCTAGGGTATATCCCTGTTGTCACTATATTTGATTTTGGTACTTTACATCTTGTATATACATTTATCTAATTTGGGGAGGGGGAGGGGAATAACAAAATGCTGAAACAAGGACACAGGATGACCCACTGCAACAATGATACTCACAAGGCACTATGTTGGAAATGAACCTTACAACTTTGTGGTGGGGGGAGTGGAGGAGGTGAGGGAGGGAAGGGATTTTAGTAGAAAAACAAATGAGTGGGTAACAATTCTCAACAAGACATGTGCTCATTACCTTACTCATCTAACTGTAACCTCTCTGTACAGCATCTTCATAATAAAATAAAATTTAAAACAGGTTTTGATTTCACAGTTTTCTTTATAATTAATTTTTATAGTTTTTCTATTTTATTAATCATTCCATGCATATTTATTATTCTATTTTAATAAGTTTTTTATTGTGAGAATACTGTACAGAGGAGGGGTTACAGTTACATGAGCAAGGTAATGAGTACATTTCTTATCAAGCATTGTTGTCTCCTCCTTTGCTTTTCCCCTACCATCCCTTTCCTCCCATTTCCACAACTATATTATATTTATTTTACTACATTAATCATGTTCTTTTCTTTAAATTTCTTTAAAATTGAAGTATAGGCTTTCTTCTTGTTGAACATACACATTTAATGCTATGAGTTTGCTATCAAGTGTTGCTTTTGCTGTATTAAAATATTTATTTTTATTTTCATTTTTAACCATTTTTTTTCTAATTTCCATGTGTCTTGTTCTCTTAGTACTTTATTGCTTAGTTTCCTTTTACCCCCTCCTTGGGCTTTTCTAAGTATTTTTTCTACTGATTTTTAGGTAAATTCCAGTATGGTGAGAGAATATGATTTCAGTGTGTTTAAATTTATGGTTGATTGTTTTGTGTCCTCTCAAAATGCTTCATCTTGATATATGTTAACTGTACTCAAAAATAATGTCTATTCTCCACCTGGTCCTGGCCCTCTGGGGCTTAGGGACCCTTGATGCTGTTTCTTCATTCAAGCATCTCAGGTCCCCATTCCCAAGATGCTCTGCTACAGCTGTCAAAGGCTTCAGACCCAAGCCCTCAGGTTTTCCAGCTGTGATGGGAGAGGGCTCCACCTGCCACTGCTCCACGCCACCTGTTACCATTGCTTGCTAAGAACACCTATCAAAGCTGTTCCTATAGTGTTTACTGGGTAAAACAGCCAAAGAAAAGGGCAGGGAAGGTGGCCCTATAGCACAGCCGGACATGAAGGGATTTATGTAGATGAATGAAGGCTTCTTCTAGGGTAGAGCTAACTTTGCTCACCAGAGACTCTGACTTTCTTTGAACTTCCTTAGTTCCTACCCATTCAGACTCTCTTATGCAAGTATATAAATGTCTGCACATATGGAATTTCATCCCATTTTCCTGCTTTCTAACAAAATGATTCTAACTGCAAGATTGTGTAATAGTTTAAGGTTCCATTTAAAGACTTTCTCTACTCATTTCCTAAAATATACCTAACCCAGGCCATGTTGCAAAAAAAAAAAAATCTCATCTTTTCTTTGTCGTAGACTTGTAACTCTAGAGCACTTTGTCAAGATCCATCTCAAAGGGCTTTTAGCCATGGTACTTCCCACAATAAACACATCACAAGCCCCTCTGTATAATTACTTAAAGATAAAAAGTATAATTTTAAAAAGCTACTGTCAGGGGTGGGCACTAGTGACTCACTCCTGTTATCCTAGCTACACAGGAGGCTGAGATCTGAGGACCACTGTTCAAAGCCAGCCTAGGCAGCAAAGTCTGTGAAACTCTTATAAGAATAAACTACCCCAAAAAAATTCAGAAAAGGATCTGTGGCTTAGATGGTAAAGTGCCAACCTTAAGCATAAAGCTCAGAGACAGCATCCAGACTCTGAGCTCAAACCACAGGACCAGCAAATAATAATAACAATGATAATAGTAATAATAACAGTAATAATAATAAAGCTGTAGTCCCAGCCTCACAGAGGAGCTGACATATTTTTAAAAACCTAGGATGGGCTTCTGGTTATATATGCTAGGCATGATTTGGGTCACATAGCCCCAATGCTAACATTAGCCTCCAGAATTGCATTCTGGCTGTACTGGATGTATATCCATCCCCATGGTCAATGAAATAGAGAGAAAAGTGTGATGACTTTGCCCAGAGCTGTGAAGACAACCTTCAGTTTCCTTGCATGGGAGACTAGGAGGAGGGAGATGAGACAAAGAAAAAGGAAGGGAGGGGAAGTATATTTAAAACTCAAGGACCTGAAAAGCTGATTGGTAAAGCAGATCACTTAGTGGCTAAAACTACAATAGTGAGCATATTTAGGTATCTGTCCACATTAAAGAAAAATCAGTCCCTAAATAATATAATTGAATGTTTCAGCTACCTGATACATACTGAGCTAAGTAGGAACACAAAAGAATACACCTCATCAAACAGATAGACGACAGTTGGTCAGATTTTGGCAGTAAAAATAATAAAGAAAAAATAAAAAATAATCAAGAGAAGAAGCCACCTCTGTGCAGACCTGTTCCTTATCAATAAGAAATCTAAAAAGATTTAGACAAAAACGTGGAGAAGCTGAGACTCATCAGAGAAGGCTTCAATGCATAAGATGTATTGATTATTTTGACCAGATCCTCCTCCCTCCCCCATCTATCAACATTAATTATCTTTTCTCTGGCTATCCTAGCTCTTGTAATAAAAAATATTCTCTAGCAGCAAGTTCTGCTTCAATCTAAATTGTCTTCCCAGTAGAAAAAAGTCTGCTTCTATGCTGCTTTATTACCTTATTGTCACAGTCAGACTTGGTTGCCCTGGCAACCTTACAAGATAAGATGTGCTGTGCTATGTACCTGTGATGTCATGGCAGATGGCATTGTCTGGGAAGCAGAGTGAAATGGCAATTCTTTGGATGTGTTGTTTGGACTTTTTTTTTTTTTTAAAGCAACATTACTCATTGAAAAGATGACACAATATCAAGTTTGAATGTAGTACCCTTTCGACCTTACAGAGATGTACCTTCTAGTACATGATGCTTCAGTGCCAAGCAATCGGCACTGTACTGCTTCCTGCATTTGATATTCTTTATTGCTTATACAATATTCATTCTCTTCTCCATCTTCAGCTATCCACACTCCATCATTCTCTAACAGTCACATTTGTGACTCAAGATATCTGGGCCCTTCTGAAACCCAGCTCCCCAAATCTGGGACTGGTTCAGAGATCTATGTTTAAGCTAATGAGTGCAGTCATCATTAGACATTTCCCTGATGATAACTTTATTGGTTAAGCATTAACCACAGGATTAAGCGAAATGAACCCCCAGATAGGGAGGGACACAAATATCTTTTTTTCTTTCTTGCTATTGTTTCTAACGTATTTATAATATACCAGGTATTTTTTTTTGTTTCTTTGTATGTTCCTCCCCCATGGTATAACCACTGTTTTCACTGTATTTGATGTCAGTGCCTTGCATCTTGTCTATATACTTCCCTAATTCGTGGAGGGGAAGGGAAAAAAACAAAATGCTTAAATAAGGATAAAGGTTGACCCACTGTAACAATGAGATGTACAAAACACTATGTTAAAAAGGAACTTTACAACTTCGGTGGGGGTGGGAGGAGTAGTTGTGGAGGTGGGAGGGAAGGGATGATAGGGGAAAACAAAGGAGGAGGCAACAATGCTCAGTAGGAAATGTACTCACTACCTTGCTCATGTAGCTGTAACCCCTCTGTACAGCAACTGTACAATAAAAAATGTACACACAAAAAAGAATTGGAAGGTTAAATAAAATAATTAAGCACAGGAACAATTTTCCCAATCAGATTGCAAAGAAGAACTATTCCCTGGTTGGAACAATTCAGTAGTAGCTTTTATTGGTTATACAACATTACTAAGCTATTTCACAATAGTTGCAGTGCAAAGATATTTGGGGGGTATGAAGGATGAAACCTGAGGCTAAAGCTGACACCTGATAGAGAGAGGCAGACAGAGACTAACAGAGTAAAGAAGTCAGATTTTTTGAGCCAAGCACTGGTAGTTCACGCCTATCATCAAGCTACTCAGGAGGCTGAGATCTGAGGATGGTGGTTCAAAGCCAGCCCAGGCAGGAAAGTCCCTCTGAGTCTCTTCTCTCCAATTAACCACTCAAAAACTGGAAGTGGTACCATGGCTCAAGTGGTAGAGTGCTAACCTTGAATACAGAGAGGCTCGGGGACAGTGTGGCCCTGAGTTCAAAGCCCTGGATTGACATCAGAATTATGCCCGATTTATAGTAGATGTCTGGATTTCCTGTTATTAACATAGTTTAAAGTAAATGTTTCCTTTTTATATAACTAAGAGCATCTTAACTGATATAGCTCTGATATTCATTAATAAATATGTGACCTTGGAGAGACCCTTTTCATGTCTCAATATTATCGCTGCCCCTACTGAATAGGAGGAATTGGACCAAGGCTTCAAAACTGTCTTCTGCCATTCTAGAGTTTCATGTCTAAAAAGCCTTGCATAGGCTTAGTTCTAGGCACCATGAAGTTTTAGAAACAGTGAAAGAAAAGTGAGTAACTTAGATCCAAAGCATAGGACAAAAGGTACTGTATTCCAAATTGTGTCATATTTTGAGAACAATGGGCCTTTAGTACTTAACCCACAGTGTTCGGTGGGAGGCATCAAAACTGTCCAACATCTACTCAATGACAAAAGAACCACAGGATAAAAAGAAATAATGCACCTCTTTTGAAGGACAGAATTTGCAATGAGGTTATTTCTTCCTATATGACCACTTGTGCTAGAGAGATGTTTGGCTGTTTTCCTTCCTCCTAAACAAGAAATATCCTCCTTCAATAGGGGAAGAATTGAGTTTATTCCAATTGGAAATTTCTTTGACTAGTGGCTTGTTAATCTGACCTTTTACTACTCTAGACAGGGAAATAACACTTAACAGCAACTCCCAGAAAGTGACTGGAGTGAAGTAATCTGTGTGTACTTGAGATTCCTGTGGATGAAACCAAGGAGGGTACCTGATCTCATCTGGGCCTCCTGCCTAATCCCCCAGTCCAAGCAGGATGGAGTGCTTTTTAAGGGAACTGAGCAATAGGTTAAATCAATGTAGGCTAGACTTCCCAAATCACAGTTAAGCAGGTAAGTAAAGTCCTAGTGAGGACTTGAGTGCCCAATGCACCTAATGGAAGGTCTGCTCCAACACAGATGTGCACTAGATATTTGTGGAAGGAAATTAAGAAAAAAATAACTATCTGGTTGTTTTCTTGTATAGCTTTTTTTTTGGTATGGTCCTCTGCACACCCCATAATCAGGTTTTTGGGGGTTTTTTTGAGGAAGACTATGATAATGAACACAATCATTCTAGACTCCTTGTATTATTTCTCAATGTATTGTAGCTCAGAATCATTCTCTGACCATTCCTACTTTTCTTACTCTACAAATTGTTATTTTATATTCACCTGGAATTCCTAGGATAACAAGAACAGTCCCTGACCCTAGCATGCAATTCATCCTCACACACACCATGGCCTAAGCCCTAAGTGCTTTGCCTCTGGTCTGTCTGGAAAATCCCTCTCTCAAAACATCTCCAAAAGAGAGCCTAAAGTCTTCTTTGCCCATCTCATAGAAGATTTGAAACATTCATGATACTCATGATATTCTTCACTTAATTAGTTCTTGAATTCATGTTTAGCCAAGATCTGTTAAGTAATCTAAATTTGGTAATTTTTTTTTTATTATTAAGTTTTTTATTGTGAAAATACTGTACAGAGGGGTTACAATTACATGAGCAAGGTAATAGTACATTTCTTTTTTTTTTTTTTTTAATTTAATTTTATTTTATTTGAGAACATACTGTACAGAGGGGTTACAATTACATGGGCAGGATAATGCATACATTTCTTACCAAGCATTGCAGCCTCCTCCTTTGTTTACCCTTCACCTCCCTTCCCAGCCTCCCCCCTCCCTCCCACCCAATCATACCCCCCCACCCCCCATCCCCCACCGACATTGTAAAGCTGGTTTTGACATGACATTTTGTACTTCTCATTGTTGCAATAGGTCCACCTGAATCCTTAAATGACTTGTTTGTCCCCATCTCCTCCACATGTTATACTGACATCAAATATAGTGAAAGCAGGGGTTACACTGTGGGGGAGGGACATACAAAGCAACAAAGAAATAATATTATAAATGCGTTAGAAACACATGCATGAAAGAAACAAAAACATTAAAATACATATTTGAGGGTTCGTTTTCCTAACATCACATTATCTGACTTTTTCCGCTTGACTCATACCTATACTAGATATTGCAAATAAGGGAAACCATGGGACCTATGTTTCTTTGGGCCTGGCTTACTTCACTTAATATGATTTTTTCCAAGCCTTTCCATTTCCTAACAAATGGGGAAATGTCATTCTTTCTGATGGAGGCATAGAATTCCATTGTGTATATATACCACATCTTCTTGATCCATTCATCTACTGAGGGGCATCTGGGTTGGTTCCATGTCTTAGCTATGGTAAATAATGCTGCAATAAACATAGTTGTGCTGGTAGCTTTAGTGTGGCCTTGTTTGTGATCATTTGGGTAAATGCCCAAAAGTGGGATTGCTGGGTCATTGGGGAGCTCTATGTGGAGTCTTTTGAGGAACCTCCATACTGCTTTCCAAAGTGGTTGAACAAGTTTACATTCCCACCAACAATGAAGTAAGGTTCCTTTCTGTCCACATCCCCTCCAGCATCTGTTGTTGTTAGAGTTCTTGATTTTTGCTGTTCTAACTGGAGTGAGGTGATATCTCAATGTTGTTTTGATTTGCATTTCTTTTATGGCTAGGGATGTTGAACATTTCTTCATGTGTCTATTGGCCATCCTTCCTTCTTCTTCAGAGAAGCTTCTCTTTAAGTCTTTCGCCCACTTACTTATTGGGCAGTTGTTTCTTTGAGGATTTGTTGTTGGGTGGTTTAATTTTTTGAGTTCCAAGTATATTTTAGATATGAGACCCTTGTCCGTTGTATGGCTAGTAAAGATCTTCTCCTAGTCCGTGGGCTTTCTATTGATCTTGCTAGCTATGTCATTTGCCCTGCAGAAGCTCTGCAACCTTATACAATCCCATTTGTCCAGCCTTTCTTTGATTTGTTGTGTTTCCGGGTCTCTATTCAGAAAATTTCGGCCTGAGCCAAGGAGACCTAGGGTTTCTCCTATTCCATCCTGTAATGTTTTCAGAGTGTCTGCTTTGAGTTCAAGGTCTTTGATCCATTTGGAGTTGATTCTGGTGCAGGGTGATATATAAGGATCTAGCTTTAGTTTTCTACATGTAGTTAACCAGTTTTGCCAGCACCATTTACTGAAGAGGCTGTCTGTCTTCCATTCTATTGTTTTAGCTCCCTTATCGAAGATTAGATGGCTATAGGTCTGTAGGTTCATGTCTGGGTTTTCAATTCTATTCCATTGGTCCTGAGGTCTGTTCTTATGCCAATACCAAGCTGTTTTGATTACTATGGCTTTATAGTAGAGTTTGAAATTTGGTATTGATATTCCTCCAGCAGTGTTCTTTCCGTTGAGGAGCGTTTTTGCTATTCGGGGTCTTTTATTGTTCCATATGAATTTTTGGATTGCCTCTTCTATTTCCTTGAAGAATGAGGGTGGAATTTTGATAGGTATTGCGTTGAATTTGTAGATAGCCTTGGGAAGTATTGCCATTTTCACGATGTTAATCTTTCCAATCCAGGAGCAGGGAGGTTTTGCCATTTTTTAAGTTCTGTGTTGATTTCTTTTTTCAAGATTTTAAAGTTTTCATCATAGAGGTCCTTCACTTCTTTAGTTAAGTTAATTCCAAGGTATTTTATTTTTTGTGGGGCTATTACAAATGGAGTTGCTTTCCTAATTTCAGCCACAGTTTTCTCATTGTTGGCATACAGAAAAGCCATTGATTTTGGGGGGTTAATTTTATAACCTGCTACTTTGCCAAAGTTTTGAATCAGCTTGAGTAATTTGGGAGTGGAGTCTATGGGATTCTTTAAATACAAGATCATGTCATCTGCAAAGAGGGAGAGTTTTATTTCTTCTTTCCCTATTTGGATCCCCTTTATGTCTGCATCTTGTCTTATTGCTGTAGCTAGGCATTCTAATACTAGATTGAAGAGGAGTGGAGAGAGTGGGCATCCTTGTCTTGTTCCTGAGTTAAGAGGAAATGGCTTTAGTTTTTCACCATTGAGTATAATGCTGGCTGTAGGTTTGTCATATACAGCCTTTATTGTATTGAGGAATGTTCCATGGATTCCTAATTTTTCCAAAACCTTCATCATAAAGGGGTGTTGGATCTTGTCGAATGCTTTTTCTGCGTCTATTGAGATAACCATGTGGTTCTTATTCTTGCTCCTGTTGATGTGATGAATAATATTAATTGATTTGTGTATATCGAACCAGCTTTGCATCCCTGAAATGAATCCTGTTTGATCGTGGTGTATGATTTTTTGGATGAATTGTTGAAGTCGGTTGGCCAAAATTTTGTTGAGAAGTTTTGCATCAATGTTCATCAAACAAATGGGTCTATAGTTCTCTTTCTTTGATGAGTCCCTGCCTGGTTTTGGGATGAGGGTTATGATGGCTTCATAGAATGTGTTCGGTAGTGAGCTTTCTCTTTCAATTTCATTGAAGAGTTGGAGGAGAATTGGTGTGAGCTCTGCTTTGAAGGCCTTGTAAAATTCCGCTGTGAAACCATCTGGTCCTGGACTTTTCTTAGCTGGGAGGTCTCTTATTGCTGTTTCTATTTCAATGCTTGATATGGGCCTGTTAAGATAGTTTGCCTCATCTTGGTTTAGTTTTGGCATGTCAATATTTGCTAGGAAGAGGTCCATTTCTGTCAAGTTCTCGAACTTATTAGCATAAAGTTTTGAGAAGTATTCCCTTATAATGTTCTGAATCTTGGTTGTTTCCGTGGTGATGTTTCCATTCTCATCTCTGAGTTTATTAATTTGGGTGTGTTCTCTTCTTTTTCTGATAAGATTTGCTAAGGGTCTGTCAATTTTGTTAAGTTTTTCGAAGAACCAACTCTTTGTTTTGTTGATTCTTTCTATAGTTTTTTTGGATTCTAATTCATTTAATTCTGATTTAATTTTGATTATTTCTTTCCGTCTACTGGATTGGGGTTTATGTTGCTGCTCTTTTTCAAGGAAGTTTAGATGTGTCATTAAATTGTTAGTTTCAGATCTCTCCAATTTGTTGACGTAGGAGCTCAGAGCTATAAACTTGCCTCTGAGTACTGCCTTTGCTGTGTCCCAGAGGAGCTAGTATTTTGTGTGTTCATTTTTGTTGAATAGCATGAACATTTGAATTTCCTTTCTAATCTCTTCCATGACCCACTCATGATTCAGCAGTGTGTTGTTCAGCCTCCATGTGATACCGGACTTTCTTTGGTGGCTTTTGGTGTTGAGTTCTAACTTTATTCCCTTGTGGTCAGAGAGAATGCAAGGTATAACTTCAATGTTTCTGAATTTAGACAAGTTTGCTTTGTGGCCTAAAATGTGGTCTATTTTAGAAAACATTCCATGTGCTGCTGAGAAAAACGTGTATTCTGATGCTGCTGGGTGAAATGTTCGGTAAATGTCTGTTAAGTCTAGTTGATCTATGCAGCTGTTTAGATCTGCGGTTTCTCTGTTGAGTTTTTGCCGAGTTGATCTATCTAGTGGGGAGAGTGGTGTGTTAAAATCCCCAACAATTAATGTCTTTGGATCTATATGGGATTTGAGGGAAAGTAGTGTTTCTTTGATAAATTTGGGTGCTCCATTGTTTGGCGAATAGATATTTAGAATTGTAATATCCTCCTGAAGGAGAGATCCTTTAATTAGTATGTAGCGACCTTCTTTATCTCTTTTCACGAATTTTAATTTGAAGTCTATTTTATCTGATATTAGGATTGCAACTCCCGCCTGTTTATGGGGGCCGTTTGCTTGGTAGATTTTGTTCCAGCCTTTAACATTGAAAATGTGTTTGTTTTTACGGGCAAGATGTGACTCCTGCAGGCAGCAGATAGAAGGGTCTTGTTTTTTAATCCAACTAGACAGTCTATGTCGCTTAATTGGAGAGTTCAGTCCGTTAACGTTAAGAGATAGGACTGAGAGGTATTTGGGAGTTCCTGCCATGTTATCTACCTTCTTGGGGGCTGCGAAAACTGGGTTCTTCCTATGGTTCTTGTATTCTCAGTTTGGGTGCAGTTTCTTGGCCTTTATTGCGGTCTTGTTGGTTTTCTATGTGTAGGACATCTTTAAGAATCTTTTGTAGGGCTGGCTTGGTGGAGATGTATTGTTTCAATTTTTCTTTGCTATGGAAGGTTTTTATTTGGCCTTCAGTTATGAAGGAGAGTTTAGCTGGGTACAGTATTCTTGGTTGATAGTTGTTTGTTTTTAGGGCATGGCATACATCATTCCAGGCTCTTCTTGCTTTGATTGTCTCTGCTGAGAAATCTGAGGTGATTCTAATTGGTTTCCCTTTATAAGTGATTACCCTTTTCTCTCTGACAGCTTTAAGGATCTTTTCCTTGTTCTGAGTTGATCCTGTGTGGATTATAATGTGGCGGTGGGATGTCCTATTCTGGTCTGGTCTATTTGGGGTTCTAAAGGCTTCTTGTATCTGGACAGGCCTATCTTTTTGCATGTTTGGGAAGTTCTCTGCTAGGATCCTGTTAAACAGATTTCCTAGACCATTAACTTCTGTTTCTAGGTGCTCCTCTACACCCATTATCCTTAGATTAGGCCTTCTGATGGTGTCTTCCAGGTGTTGGATAGATCTATCATATTTCTTGGACTTGTCTTGGATGGTTGTATGTTCTTTCTCTATAATATCTAGGCTGTCTTCAATCCCTGAGATTCGATCTTCTGCATGGTCTAACCTGCTGTCAAGACTCTCTACTTTGTTTTTTATCTCTTTTCCTTCTAGTTGGTCAGCTTTGATGGCTTCAAGTTCTTTGTTGAAGCTCTGTTTTAGATCTTGTATGAATTTCTTTACTTCCTTAATTTGGTGTTCAGTGTTTGTCCTCAAATCACTTAGTTGATTGGTTATGGTTTCTTTGGGCTCCCATTCCTTCTGTTGGGTTCCATTCAGCATTCCCTTTGTGGTCTCCCTGACTTCCTTCAGCTCTTTGTTAATGGATTCCATGAATGCCTTTAGTGATTTTTGTGTGTTCTCTACCTGGTCTCTCAATTCCTGTATTACTCTTTGATTAGCTTCCTCCCGTTCGTGGGATTCCTGCAGATCTCTTTGAGTGTTCTCAGCCTGCTCACGCCATTCCTCTCTTTCTCTTTGAGTATTCTCAAGTTGTTCACGCAAATCCTGTATCAGTTTTTGAGTAGCTTCCTCACGCTTATGATATTCCTGTATAAACTTCTGGGATGCCTCCTCTCTCTCCCTATCACGCTCATACAGAGTCCTTTGTACGTTGTCAAACTTTTCATTTATCATGTTTGCCACCAGTGTTTGTAGAGCTGTTTGGGAACTCTCCTCTGGATTATTCATTATCTGTTCTAACCCCTGATTATCAGGATTGGGAATTGAGATACCCGAATTTGCCATTTTTCTTGTGTTTTTCCGGCTTACTCTGCCCATTTGAGATGAAGATAGCACCAGTTTTGTGCTAGAACACTATCTTAAGGCAACCATCAACCAAAGTTTGCATTTGTACAGTCAATAGTCTACAGATACAATCTAGTTCAACAGATACATCTATTCGACATCAAACAACTTTATGTTAAAGGACTTCGAACCGCAGAGAAGAATTTGGAAAACCAGAAATTATTAGGGTTAGGGAGAGATGTGGGTAAAAAATAGGAATAGATTGGTGTGGGGAGGCCCAGGGAGAGTTAACTATGTCCTAATCACAATGCAGGAAATAGGTTGGGTAGGATGTAAGTAGAGAGAGAGAGAAAAAGAAGAAAGGGAAAGGGGAATGAAAAGAGACCAGAAAATAAGATAGAAGCGTAAAAATTAATGTTATTTTAGAGATTAAAAGACCATCTATTTATAGAGGAATATGAATATGTTGAGAGAAAGGGAGGGACATAGAGGAGATGAGAAAAACTTTAAAAAAATGCTTAAAATATTATATAGGTATAAAGAGGTAGTACTGCTATTAATGAATTTAAGTCTCAGATGTTTTGAAATGAGTAATAAGTTTGTGGATTAAGTGTGTACACAATGGGGGATAGGGTCTACTGGTTAACTACGGGTTTATCTGAGGATGTGCAGGACAAGAGTTAAGTCACATAAAGATGAACAAAGAGGAAAAGATGGAAAGGATAGGAAAGTGAGAAGAAAAGATCAGAAGTTCAGTAGAGCTAGGCAAAA
Organism: Dipodomys spectabilis; assembly: GCF_019054845.1. Taxonomy (NCBI): domain Eukaryota; kingdom Metazoa; phylum Chordata; class Mammalia; order Rodentia; family Heteromyidae; genus Dipodomys; species Dipodomys spectabilis. Next base: position 36,825,895 of record NW_024870679.1, on the reverse strand, counting down.
AAACAAAAAGATAATTAAGAATGAAAGAAAAAGAGAAAGAAGACAAGAAAAGAAAAGAAAACACACATTCACATATTCCTAAAATAAAAATTATAAGAGGAGAAAAAAAAAAAAGTTAATGGAAAACAATTATTTTTTCAGAAGAGGCAAAAATTAAAGATTAATAAAAGTTTTAGAAAAGCAAAAAAAAATTTTATATATATATAAGGTAACAAAAAAATGAAAAAAAACAAAACAAGAAAAAGAAAAAAAAGAAAAGAAGAAGAAGAAAAAAAAAGTTCTTTGATTTTTTTTTTTTTTTTTTTGGGAGGGGTGGGAAGAGTCCTGTATCTCCCTTTTGTCTGTAATCAGAGTCTGGTTGGAGTCTCTGGTCAGCTTGAGGTCCTGTGGCTTGATTGGTTTCTTAAGTCAGTTTGTTGGAACAGGCAGAAAAATGCTCTGCTTTACCCAAGATTTTGAGATCCCCCTCCCAGGTTAGTTTACTGGGAGGGTGATCTGCTTTGAGAATCACAAAAGAGGGGGATGCAGTGATGAGGCTAGGTTCTGGGTAGAGTTGAGGCCTTTCAACGAACAGTAGCTTTTCCCTGGGGCTATTTTGTGAAAAAAAAACTCACAGCACCCAGCCTGGAGCCATTCTCAGGGTTTCTGTTTTTCAATTGATTGTGGTGGCTGCTAGAGGGCGGGGCAGCCTCTGGCTCTGGTTACCCGGTGAGGAGAGCCACTCCAATGGCTGGCGCCTGAGCTGGGTGACTTTTCCCTGAATGGAAGTGAGTCTGTGAGGTCACTTCGCCGTTAAGTTCTTGTGACCTGCTAAATGACTCGTTTTATTCCAAGGCCTGAGCTGGAGCTAGCCGCTCCTCTGAGCTTTGTCGGTATCCAAGATGGAGATCACCGGTGCTGGGGGGGGAGGGGTGGCCCTCCCTCCTCTTCTCCCAGAGAAGGAGTGAGGAAGTGGGGCTTCTACTCACGTGGAGTCTTGGATCCCGGGTCGTCTCTGGTCTGCAAAGTGCAGGATGAAGTTGTCCGCTCCTTGTTGGTTCTTGCTGGTGTTGAGTAGAATCCGCTCGTCCGCTGCGTCTGGCTCCTTCGTCCCGGACTGCGTCTCAGGTATGCCTCCGCGGCGGTGGTCGCCGCTGTGACCCTGCTGCCGCAGCGGCAGCTGCTCAGATGTGTCTGCTTGGCTTCCCCTCTCTTGACTAACTCTCTGTCCTGTGATGGCACACTTGGTGTGATTCTCTGGCTTGGGACTGTTCACTGGAACTCTGAAACTGTTTTCTATGCAAGAGCTTGTTCAGATTCCAGCTTCTCCTCCGCCATCTTCCTAAATTTGGTAAATTTTTTAACCTTCCATTACTCTCAGCACTTTCTTCCCATTTTGTGGTTGTTGTTTTTGTAAAATTCTCTAGAATTCTCTGGAATATTGGCAGAGCTATATATAGTTTTGTTATTTTTACAGATAAGAAGGCTCTTAAAGATCATCTAATCAGCATCCTTGTTTCAATGATAAAGAATCTTAGGTAGCTGGGTGCTGGTAGCTCAAACCTGTAATCCTAGCTATGCAGGAAAAGCTGTGATACTCTATCTCTAATTAGCCACCAGGAAACCAGAAGTGGCGCTGTGGCTCAAGTGACATTGAGCTGAAGAGCTGAAGGACAGTGCTCAGGCCCAGAGTTCAAGCTCCACGTCCAACAAAAACAAACAAACAAAAAGAATCTTAGAGGCTGGGATGTAGCTCAGTGACAAAGCACTTGCCTACCAAGTGCAATGTCCTGGGTTCAATCCCCAGTACCAAAAAAGAAAAGACAAAAAAAAAAGTAGTTAAAAAAAACAAACAAAAAGAATCTTAGGTATCTACAAGTCTGTAGAGTACTTTGTAGTAAAGACAAAACATAGTCCTTGTTATCTCAATGGGCAATAAATGTTGCCATTCTCCTTTCCCTCAATCCTAAAACAAAGCAAAACAGATTATCTTAAATCAAGTTTATTCATAATTCCATTATAGAAATGTTAAACATTACCTTAAGATCTTCATGTTAATTTAAAAAACTCTGCCCACAGTGTTGATTATAGAATACTCAAAGCCAATAAATGATACAGAACCATAACACATGTAAAAAATATAGAAGTAACATATGGAACAAAGTATCTAGCAAAAAACACCATATATCCTACACATTATTCTCAGACTTTAAATGGCTACCATGAGGTAACCTACAAATCACTAAAAGAAATATTTTCTACATCTCAAGCATCCTAATAGCATATTGGCATTTTATTTTATTCATCACAAATGAACAACCTGAGGATAGTGTTATCTTTATTTTAAAATGATAGGACTTAGTTTAGATAAGGTAAATACCTTCCTCGAAGTTACTGCTAGGAACTTAGGGCATTGGACTACACACTCATCTATGTGTAACTCCAAGGCCTTCTTATCCCTTTGTATCTAAATTAGATTTTCTTCTAATTATAGGATTTTCTTCTACAGATCACATAGAATAGCATCTCTAGGGTTTTATTTTTCTGGAATATCTCAGTTTGGAATAAATTCTCTTTCAAGACAAAACAATTTCTCTTTTCTTTCTAATTTTATTTCCCTACATTTGCTTACCAGAAATCTCCATTAAATCTTTATGTGTTCCTTTGGAGGAAACCCAAACAAGATAATTTTCTGCAATGTCATTTCATTCAAGCTCTCTCTTTCTTCCCTGCCCTTAATTTCTTTGAAGAAAATAACCTTTACTCTTTCAATTATTATCAACAAAACTTTCCTTCTAGGCTCTCTCTGAGTGGTCCTATACATACATACAACACCCAGAACAAGACACAGTCTGCTTTTAACTTGATACCAAATTTCAACAAGTGCTGCCTAAGTTTGTTGGCTCTTTGATCAGGATCCCAGCAAACTAAAGAGAGATTTTTTTGGAGTATCAATCTACAAGGTTTAAGAACACTCAAGAAACTCTCAAAAACTCAAGTCAACAACACTTAAAAATCATTCAATTAAAAGGGGACTCTATTAACATGCAGCCAAATGAAACTGAATTGGATCTCAAGTCCAACCTAACAGATATTCATAGGAACCACAAGCTACTTGATTCTGTGTTACTCTTGTTGAATTAGTTATAGAGCCAAGTCATGCTGTGGGATGTTTGCCAGCAATTGTACTGAAATAAGCTTTGGCTTTCATCTGATGCCATTTCTAGGAAATACTGGTAAATAGAATGTAGGAGTATTAGCACCACAAGTACATGATTAGGGAAATGTAGTTTATTCCTTCACTACACTTTTTAAGAATATGCTTTCACTTCATTGGTTTCCAGATCAGTTGGGCCATTTTCTTTCACATAATGGAGAATCAGCAAACTAAAGAATCCTTTTTCTCTAGGTCTTCAATAATGAAGAGAGATAAAAATCTCTCAGCAAACACCAACAAATACAGATTTCTCATACTGTCAGTGCAGAAAACTGTGTGATAGCATTGTCTCCTTTGTGAATCACAGCTTATAAACACTACCTATTTATATATTGCAAAGGGTAAAAATTACCAGCTACACCATAAGCAACATGAGAATATTTCTGTCTTCATCATTATATTTCATGCATGATTGATGAATACATTTGAATGAATAACTAAATGAATCATTAGGATCAAACTTATAAAATTTGACATTGGCTTGAGTCATAAAGTTTGAACATCTCCTAGTCCTTACATTTGTGCTACCATTTCCCATTAATCTTCATAACAAGTGTTCTTAGATAAAAAAACAAATGGCCCAGCTTTCTGTTCCTTCATAATTTAGTTGGATGAATTGGGTGCACTAGCTTCTACACATATTATTTTGCCTTAGGAGAAATGATGTGAAAAAGGAGCTCTTCCTGGGAGATATTTGTCAGAGGGTACAATCTTTCAGTCACAAGATGAGTTACAACAATCTAATGAACAGCATGGTGACTATAATTAATACTATCATGTTTTATACTTGAAGTTTTCTAAGAAAGTAGATCTTCTATGTCCTTATCACACAAGAAAGGTTAACTATGTGACATGAGATGTACTGACTAATAAACCTAGTATTTCACAATGTATATGCACATACATACATGTACTTGTAGATCACATCTTAAACTTTATATACACATTTTATTTGTCAATTACATACCAATAAAGGTGTTGAGGAGGAAAGATCTTTGAGAGCAGGTTAATCTGGTTCACATTCAGACTTTCAAAGTTGTTATAACTAGCTTATAATATAAGCAGATTTAGGAGTAGCTCAAATGGTTCTTAACAATAATCTGGTAAGATTATTGCTTTGTATGGAGTAAAATATTACTTTGCATGGAGTAAAATAAAAGTGGTTACATAAATGCATGAACAAAGAGTGTTTTTCTTGATAAGTTAAAAACCCATAGCCTTCTGAGTTGGAGACAGATTAGCGGTGAGTCAGCCCAGGTCTGTCCTTGAGATTCACTTTTCCCTTTGGAATCCATCAATGACTGTGATTTTGGTACGCTGACTATATCGCTTTACAGCCTTTCTAAAGCCCTCTAAAGCAAGAATTACTACATTCAAATAAAATTCCATGATCCACACAGATAACAAAGGAGAAATGAACACAGAGTGTCAGGAAACTCAATCAAGGGTTTAGTCAAAAGAGTAGTTTTTAGGTTTGTTTTGTTGTTTTGAAATTTTAGATGATATAGAAATGCATTATCTGGTAATTTTCAAGGCAATGAGAAATGTGTAAAGAACTTGACATCAATTTCTGAGCAAACTATGACACTAACATTATTTTATAACTGAAGAAGTAATAATGCCTTAAGAAAATCTTGATAGTAGCTTTTGACTGAAAAATAAGATACAAGGTAGTAAGACTGGAGAAGAAATGATACTTAACTTGTGCAGAAAAAGGTGGTTTTGGAAATAATTGCAATGTCTTGTCTAATTTGTCAATTTGTCAGTTGAAACATTTTGGAAATATGTTGTGATGAATGAATAAGTTATTCTGGGGCTGCGAGAAGTCAATAGGATTGAAGCTTTCAAATTCCTTCAATCAACTGTCCTCTATTAGTAATTAGGGATTGCATCAATCTTCAGGTGCATTGTCATCAGCAGTAACTGCTAAACAATTGTTATGAAGCAAACTCCCCAGCCTATCAAGGAATGGTTTGCTTACAAGAAGCAGAACCTCAATTTAAACTAACTTCAATGAAAACAAGTGTATTCATGTATCAGTCAGAAAAACATGAAATTATAATTTATCATCTAAGGGAATCATATGTACAAAATGGTTTCATGGACTTGGGAAGACTGACAAGGCAAAAAGGGAAACTGGACTAACACAGAAAGAACTGCAGAAGACGTGACCCTCCCCCAGGTACCTGATGCTCACTAAGCCTTCTGAGAAATGGGCAGTTCCCACACCAGCTGCTACCAGTTCCTCTGAGGCCTGTGTGGAGCCCACTATTGAGAGCTGAGGAAGCCAGACTTGAAGCCAACTGCTGAGAAGATACTGACAAGAATATTTGAAAATCTGAAAGCTAAGCCAACCCTCTCTCCTCAAATATTCTTACCCCACTTCGTGCCTCCAAGCTCTAATATGGATTTAAATATCTCCCCAAAGACCCATGTGTTCAATAAGCTTTGTCCCCAGGATGGGCTATGAAGAGGTAGTGAAACTATTCATTAGGTCCTAGTGGGAGGCATTTAGGTCATTGGGGAGCATGTTCTTGAGGAGACTGTGGGATTCTACTTTTGTCTTCAGTTTCTTTTTCCTCCTAGCCATGAGATGAGTGGTTTTGTTCTGCCATAATCTCCCTTGTGTCTCCTTATCAAAGGCCCAAAATAACAGTGATTATGGCTAGAACCTCCAAAATTATGAGCCAAAGTAAACCTTTACTTTTTATAAGTTTATCTCAGACAAACTTATCTGAGACCGAAAAAAATAAAATACTTAGACAGAAAGCTGACTGGCATTTTCCCATAAGCAGATGGGAAACAGAAATGTCTTGCAGAAATAGAAAATGAGTTGGACAGAGAGAGTAGAGAGAGTAGACTGAGAGAATAGAGATAACTGGAAATTGGTGTACAGAATTCAAGGAAGGGTCTACTCAGAAACAATAGGTGGCTTCTCATTTCCAGGGTAAGATTCAAACTCCTCAGACCTAAATGTAGTTCCTACATCATCACCAATACATTGCCTATATCTCTAGCTATCATGGCTTGGAACTGCTCTTTTGCTATTGGGTTCAGCCTTCAAGATTCTTCCATAGACATATGTTATTCTCTATTCTAAATTCCCAGTGTTGCTTCTTCTACTTATGTTTTAACACAGAGATGAAATATTTTCCCCTGAGAAACTGGGCATTCTTGCTCATAGCAAGCCCAATACAACATGCAAGTAAATCTGCTTGTCTTCTAAGAAGAATAGTAATGATCCCAGGGAGATAGAAGCAAGAGTTAATTCATTTTTACATTCATAGCACCTCTCTCTCCAACTCCTATTGGCAACTGTAAAATGTTTCAATCACTTGGGTAAAAATCTCTCTTTTGTGAATACTTACCCTGAGCCCACTCTGCCCTGTGATTCCTTTTCAAGGAGACTAGCAAGACGGAGCAGGCAACAAGGTCTGTCATTGCACAGACTGTGTTCAAGATCAGCTTTATGACCTGTTTCCTATGCAACATGATCAACTCACTTGATACCTTTGAAATCAATTCTTTCCATTTCTGTTCACTTCTATTTGTCTATATATTGCTTTATTTGCCTGTTCTGGGGCTTGAACTCTGGCTTACTCTTTCACTTGACATTTTTCCTGCCCATGGTTGGTTACTCTACCATTTAAGTCATACCTCTACATTTAACTTTCACTGCATTTCACATAAAAGGCCCAAATTAAAAAAGATGTGTATTTTAGGGCTTTTTTTTGCCAGTCCTGGGGCTTGAACTCAGAGCTTAGGCACTATCCCTGAGCTTCTTTTGCTCAAGGCTAACACTCTACCTCTTGAGCCACAGTCCACTTCTGGCCTTTTCTGTTATGTGGTACTGAGAAATCAAACCCAGGGCTTCATGCTTGTTAGGCAAGCATTCAACCACTAAGCCACATTGACAGTCCCAAGAAAACATGTGTATTTTTAAAATGCATATTATTTATTCTAGGCTGAAAATAAAAAATAAAATTCAAATAGAAAAGAAACCAAAAATTTGAAGAAGCAAAGAGAAAGACAAAGTTTAATAACTGCTTTCTGATAAAAGGCCAACCCAATTGGCTAATATTAGTATCTGAAGTAAAATTGCAAAGATTTTTCAGAGATTAATTAAGTTTCCTCCTGAACAAATAAAACAACCTGGCATTATTGTTTGAATATTCATAGTAAGATAAGTGTCATTATAGAGTGATAAGTACAAGTGTGTATTTGAAATACAGTGTAGAGGCCTGCGAATGTGACTTAATGGTAGAGTGCTTGCGTAGACTGCATGAAGCCCTGGGTTTGATTCCTCAGTACCACATAAACAGAAAAAGCCAGAAGAGGCACTGTGGCTCAAGTGGTAGAGTGCTAGCCTTGAGCAAAAAAAGCTCAGGGACAGTGCCCAGGGCCTGAGTTCAAGGCCCAGGACTGGAAGGTAGGAAGGAAGGAAGGAAGGAAGGAAGGAAGGAAGGAAGGAAGGAAGGAGAAAAGGAAGGAAGGAAGGAAGGAAAGAAGGAAGGAAGGAGTACAAAGTTGAGGTTTTTTTAAAAAACCTTTCACCTTCTTCAGTATTTCTCTATCTCTTTGATGTTAATCACCTCACCCTTTCAAGGCCATCTCTCCCTTTCCTTCATTTTCTCAAAAGCAGTTGGCAAGCCCATGACCAGGTAGACCCACTGACTTCAGTGGCTGCTGGCTGGCCACAGTGGGCAGCACCTGGCCTCACGTCTGGGAAATAAAAGAGAAAAGTAAAGGGACAGGGATCCCACAATTCTTCTGAAAGGTACCCTTACGAATAGGACTCGAGAGCAGGAAAGGACCTGTTGTTGGACATGCAGCAAAATAGAATGGAACAATCAAGTAGTGCAATAAATTTATTCTTTAAGACGAAATTACAATTGTCATTTCTGGGGGGTGGAAGAGGGGAGGGAGAAGTTGGGGAAGCTGGGAGGAAAGGGATGGTAGGGGAAAAATAAGGAAGGGTGTAACAATGCTCAATAGGAAATGGACTCAGTACCTTGCTCATGTAACTGTAACCCCACTGTACCTTATCTTTACAATAAAAATATATATTAAGAAAAAAAGAATTGTCCCTTATGAATTAACCCTGCAATCTCATAATTGTGACTGTAGTTCTATTGTATCTCAACAGAGATTACAAGTGATTTCATTGTATGGCTCAGATCTTCCAAGCTATTTTGGGAAATAATTTTAAAAATCTGCTTCTTATCAGAGTGGAGTGGAGGAATGTTAAATCTGCAGCATTGAATTTTTTATTGTAAAGATGCTGTACAGAGGGGTTACAGTTACAGTAAGATAATGAGTATATTTCTTGTGGAGCATCGTGACCCCCTCCTTAGTTTTCCTCCAGCTATCCCTTCCCTTCCCCATTTCCTCCACTCCCCCCACAAGTTGTAAAGTTCATTTCCAACATAGTGTCTTGTGAGTCTCACTGTTGCAGTGTCATTCTGTGTCCTTATTTCAGCATTTTGTTATTCCCCTTCCCCTCCCCAAATTAAATAAATGTATATACAAGATGCAGTGTTGTTCTACTACATTTTGCTTGGTCTGCAGAGTGCCATGCCAGTGGCGTGGTGAAATCTTTCGGAGGTGGGATTCTGTGGAAGGTCCTCAGGTTGCAGGAGACATACCTTTGAAGGTGAGTGTGGAGCCTTGGCCTCTTCCTTTTTCCTCCTTTGCTGTAGGCCATAAGGTGAGCTGTTTGCTCTATGATGTGTTTTCTATCATGGCTGCCGGGCACCTCTCAGCAGAGGCCTAAAATCAGGGCAGCAAGACAAAATAAACCTTTCCTTTAGTAATTAAGTATGTCGCATATTTTGTTACAGTGACAAAAAGCTGACTAGCATACTACTCATTCGTAGGAAGTGAAAATCTGTTACTAGGGCTTATGCAAAACCATGGAGCTTCTGTTTTCTTCACCAGGGGTTGGTTTATTTTTTGATTTATCATCCAATAGACTACGGGGTAGCATGCTTCTGAGATCCTGTCTTTGGGAACCAAATTTCCCAACTGATAAAAAGATCTAGATGACCAAGATCACGTGACTATGCAAGCACATGATACTTCAGCCAAGAAGAGCAGGCATTAACTCCAGAGCATAAGGATGGAAGACCTCTGGGTCTGATAGTAGCACATTATCCCCCCACATACAGATGTCTAGTTATGCAAAATAATAAACCCATTGGTTTTACTTGCAGTCCTATGCTTTGAACTAAGGGCCAGTGCATACTACTCAGCCACTCTGCCATTTGAGAGCCATACCACAGCCCATTAATCCATTCTTGTTTAAGCCACATTCAAATTTTATTTTTCTTTTCCAGCTGAAAATATCTTCAGTAATTAGAGTTATCTAAGAATTTTAAACATTCTCTTTCTGATTAGGTTGAAATAGTACTTGTAATACCACCCCCCTCCAACTTTGCCAGTGAGATTTTTAATAAAGCACAATAACTGCAAGTTTGCAATAGAACAAGAAACTACCATACTTCCTCTGGATTTCTAAAATATAGATAAGCCTTTAAAACATATAATGGTGGTTAGCATATAATGCCTAGAAGAAAATTTAGATATCAAATTCAAGTTTTGGTGGATTTGGCCATAGAAAAAACTAAAATTAGGATAGAGCTATGGTTAGGTGTTGTTCAAGTTTAACTTGAACTGTTTTACAAATTATAAAGCCCTGAATTCAAACTCCAGTATCTCATTCTCTCTCTCTCTCTCTCATACACACACACACACACACACACATACACACACACGCCACACACACTGAACTCTTAGAAATGTCAAATGATTCTATACTCAACACTGAAGTTAAAGAGCCAGGCATGGTGGCTTATTCTTGAATTCTAGCTATTCAGTAGGCAGAGCAGAAGGAATAGAGTTTGTAGCTAGCCCAGGCAAAAAGTTGCCAAGATCCCCACAAGTTTGATTGTTCACCCCTGAACTGTGTAGTAAGCATAAGTAGAAAGATCGCACTCTGAGGCCAGAGCTCGGCAAAAAGACTATCCAAATAAATAACTAAAATATAAAAGGACTGGGAATGTAACCCACGTAGTAAAGTATCTGATTAGCAAACATAAGACACACACACACACACACACACACACACACACACACACATTCACACAGAGAGGGAGAGAAGAGAGAGGAAATCATGTTTCACATAATAATATTTTAGTCAATAACAGACTGCATATATGACTATGCACCCATAAAATTGTATTGCAGCTGGAAAATATTTATTGCTTAGTGACAATGTAGTCATGGTAACATCAGAGCACGGCACATTACTTGCTTATTTGTGGAAATGTTGATAAAAATGAATCTACTCTTCTGTCAGTCATATAACATCATAACCCATACAAGCTAGCCACAATGGCTCACGTCTGTAATCCCAACTCTTTGGAAGGACCTCAGTTTGAGGTCAGGCCAAGAAAAAAAATGATTGACATACTGTCTCAACCAGCAAACAGGTCATGGTCCTGCACATTTGTTATCCCAGGTAGGTAGGATAATTGTAACTAGCGGCTAGTCCACAGCAAGATAAGACCATAGCTGAAAAATATGTAAATCAAAAGTCCTAGGACATGGCCCAAGTGTTATAGTACTTTCTAGCAAGGTCCTGAGTTCAATCCTCTGTACTCTACCACATTTTTTAAGTGTTCAAATGCCACTTGAGCCATACCTCTATCCCCATTCCTATAGGATAGATAAGAAAACTAAAGCCCCAAAGGGAAGCCACTTGTCCTATGATAAATATTTATTCAAATATTCAGTATTGGAATTTAAATTGATATACATATCTTTATTACTCAGAGTAACCCTTCTAGTAAGATATGTTGCTCCATTTTACACACACACACACACACACACACACACACACACACACACACACACACAAAGTTGTTTTACTAAATAACCCAGCGAGGCACATATTTCCTACAGTTGGACTTGATTCACTTCCTCTCTTCTCTCTCCCCCCCTCTTCCCTTCCCCTCCCCTCCTTTCCTCTCTCCTCTCCTTTTCTCCTCTTTATACCTCTCCTTTCCCTGCTTCCCTCATCTCCTTTGCTTCTCTTCTCTTTCTTCTCTTTATGCCTCTCCTCCTCTCCTCCCCTCCCTTCCACTCATCTGTCCTATATGAATAATGCTATTCCTCACTGTTTTCCTTAAGTTGTCAGATTGAGTTTCTCACTTTGGGCATAGAAAGTATTTCTCACAATGGATATAGTAGATAATTGTTAACTGCTGCTATCATCTAACTTCTGAAAACATTGCTCACCCTGAACACATCAAGCCCTTGATCACTCATTACCAAAATTATTAAAATTCAGCTTACGGAAATGTATGTACTCGAAAGGACTGAGAAACAAGGATCTGACACAGCTGGGTCAAAGTTCAGGCAACACTCCAGGCTGCCTCTGCAGGCAGTTCCAAAGTAGTTCACAAAGCCCTCAGTCTACTGGTTTTAGTCCTCTGACTATACACTTCCATGACGAGTTTTCCGAGTTATTTTAAGGAATAAAATTAAAGATCAGAGAAGTGTCTTTCTCTTTCTCTTACAACTGTATAAAATAGTAGCTGTGGACTTGGGGAGGGGTGCAAAACAAAACAAACAGAAATGTATTTGAAGGATAAATGAGGAACCAAGCAATGACAAACCACAGGAAGGAGAACAGAGCCATCATGAAAACGGTTCGAATATAATTGTTATGGAGGATAAAAAATAAAGCCCCTATCAAATTCTCCATAAAAACCTTCATTTAAGGCAGGCAATTGTAAGTAATTGCTCTAGTCAAAGACATTAATGTGGTCACCATAGGTGGTATGTAAACAATCAGTTAATGAAATGAGCCAGAAATAATGAGGTAAACAGCTCTAACATCTAGCATAAATGCAGTTTCTCTCATGTTTTCCCTTTTTATGTGGCAACGAGAAATGGAAATTGGTTGATATAAATAAAAGAAAAATGTATGTAGTGCAAAGTAATATTGCTTAATTATAGATTGCAGTAGGTCATTAGAATTGTCAACCACTGTCTGTTCATCACATGGCTGTGATGAAATCTACAAATTAAAGCCACCTCCTTATTTAATATATGAATATTATAGCTCTTAACTTGGAGGGTATTTATTGTTAATTTTTAAAATAATTTTTAAAATGAATTTGTCTTTATATTTTTTCCAAGCACACAGGAAAAAAAGGAGAGACTAATAATAGAATAATCCTGGATGTATCTATCACCTAGCTTTTATTTCTAATTTTAAAGATAATTTTAATCATTATTTCGAAGAGATTATGATGATGATGATGATGATGATGATGATGATGATGATGATGACTATGGAGTTGTATAAAAGGTTTACAATTCCATGTCAGCTTAAGAGTACAAGGTTTCTTGGTCAGTGCCACCCCTTCATTTATTGTCCCCCATTTTCTCCCTCCTATTCTTGCCCTCAAGTTACAAAGTTCATTTTTACATAATGCAGTTTGAATATAATGACTGCATTTGCTCAAATTTCCTCCCTCCATTCTTGTGCCCTTCCCTTTCTTCCCCCCACAAAAAACATGTTTCCACTTCTTGGCATTTGCTTTGATAAACAGTAGTTGTTCAGAGGAGTTACATCTTTGGAGTCCTAAGTGTATCCTCCTCTGGTCAGCTTGCGTATAAAAACATTGAGTTCTATATATGTCATCATGCATAGTTGTATTTTGTATCTAGCTTCCACATACCCACATACAAGAGAAAACATATTGTTGCTGGGCTCTCTCTCTCTGAGCCTGGCTTACTTTATTTAACATAATTTGTTCTAGGCTCATCCATTTTCCTGCAAATAACATAATGTTTTTCTTTCTAATGAATGAGTAAAATTCCATTGTGTATATGTACCATATTTTCTTCACCCACTCATGCATTGTAAGGCACTGGATCTCTTTCTGTAACTTGACTATTGTGAATAGGGCAGCAATGACCATGGATGTGCGGTTTCTTTACTGTATCCTGACTTGTCATGCTCTGGGTAGATGCCAGGAGTGCTATCATTGGAACATAGAGTAGTTCTGTGTTTAGTGTTTTAAGGAATCTCCAAACCACCTTCCAGAGTGATTGTACTCATTTCCATTTCCACCAACAGTGTAATAGTGTTCCTTTTCCCCCACATTCCCAGAAGCATTTGTTGTTCAAATTCTCAACTTTAGACAATCTTACTGGGGCAAGATGTAATCTCAATGCTGTTTTGATTTGTATTTCCTTTATGGACAGAGATGTTGAGCATTTGCTCATGTATCTATTAGCCATTTAAAAGATTAATTTTTAATTCTTCTCTCTCTTTTACCATAAACAAAATAGAATAGAGAAAAGGTCAAAGAAAATAAATTAAGCACCAACAGTAATCCTGGCACACAGAATTAACCACAACTGGTTACTCTTTGTATTTTGTTCTAATCTCTTTTTCATTGTATCCATATATATATATATATATATATATTGCAAAATGAAAATTATTCTCTGTAAAATTTATGTCCTGGGGGCTGGGAAGGTGCCTCGGTGGTAGAACGCTTGCCTTGCATGCATGAGGCCCTGGGTTTGATTCCTCAGCACCACATAAGCAAAAAGAAAAAAGCCGGAAGTGGCGCTATGGCTCAAGTGGTAGAGTGCTAGCCTTGAGCTGAAGAGCTGAGGGTGAGTGCCCAGGCCCAGGGTTCAGGCCCCACGACCGGACCCTCCCAAAAATTATATTCTGCCTTTAAAAATTTGTATTGTTATTTTAAACACAGAGCTATTGAGTCTGAGTGTTTAAATTTTCATCAAATTAGAAATAGCAAACATGAATGTAAAATGAATGTCTAAGAGTATAGTATATTAGAAAAGATTTTGGGCAAATAAAATAAGAAAAATCTCAAGGTTAGGGAAAAACTAAGGGAATGTGTAATTCAACTAACATAAATATTTGATTATTTCTAAGGCATTTGTATTTAAAGGAATGCCTTAGTTGTGTCTCCCAATAGAGCACTTTCTATTTTCAGATGGTTGTTATAATAGGGCAACGATAGTGTTACTAACAGTCTTGTCAAATAAGTACAGTCTAGTAAAGAAAAAATGAACATCAACATTAATCTCAGCACATAGTATTAACTATAGCTAGTTAAGTATTTTTGTGTTTTTTTATAATCATTTTTTCTTTTGTATAAACATGCATATTAACCTATTGCAAATGCTAATTATTCTCTTTCTTAAATTTATATCCTTCTCTTTCATCAGGATTGTTGTTTAAAGCACAGAACTAATGATTTGAGGGAAGAGTTACTAAAAATATCCATAGCATATAGCTTTGAAGACTTCCAGATTCATCAGTACCAAGGAGAAAGTGCATGTACAAAGAAGGCAACAATGATAGCCCAGCCTGAAAATAGCAAACTCAATCACATGGTTATACCTAGCTGCAAGGAAAGCTGAGAAATGCTATGGAAACCTGTGTCCTGGATGAGGAAAAGCAAATTTGGTAAATGGCGAGTCAATCTTTGCCTCAGCTCTGTCCTTCAGAAAGTTCATTGTCATCATGCACCAGAATTCACAGTATATTGCTTCTGATTTCGCTCCCAGCACAACATACATAATTTTCACGTTTTTTTTCTTTTTTAAAAACTACTTTCTCCCTTCCCCTTCCTACTTTAAAAAAATATTTACTTATTTTAGTTATGTGACACTGAGGAATCAAATCCAGGGCTTCATGCATGCTAGGTAAGCAGGCTACCACTAAGCCACATTCCCAGCCCCTCACACTTTTTCTTAAGAAAATCCCTGAAATGCTTAAATAATGATTTATTTTCTCTGCCATCTTATTTTCTTCACCCTAAATTTTCCTCAGTTTCTTCATGTGACATTGAAGTATGGTTATTTGTAAATCATTTGATTAAAAAAATAAGCAAATTTGCATACCTCATACTCCCTAATGCATGAATATTTTTAGGCATAAACTATTCAGGTATCTATCAATTGTCTAAGAATGCAGATAACATGTAGTACATATTTAAAATGTATGAAATGGGTGGAATGTTAGATTGGGATTGCTTAACCATCTTTGTATCAATTATGGCCCCATACCATAGATATCAGGGTACAAAAAGCAGCATGAAACAGAATGCCTCCTCTGAGGGCTCCCAATAGTTTAGCTTTATAAAGAAAATGAGGGGCTGGGAATGTGGCCTTAGTGGTAGTGGGCTTGACTAGCATGCATGAGACCCTGGGTTCAATTCCTCTGTACCACATCAATAAAATAAGTTTTAAAAACTGAAAATAAAACTATTCAAGGTCTCCTTTATATCAAAGATTAAAACAGTAACAGAACAATGAAAACAGAAATCTTAGATGAGTGCATTTGCCTTGCTATGGGTCTCCACCACAACTTTAGAATACAAGTGAATTTGTAATGTTCTTGCCTCAAGTCTAGTATGGTGATCTTCAGAACCAATGAGAGAGAATTTTGGTGTTCTTGGCAATCAGGAGACAATGAAAAGAGGAAAGTGGAATAGAGGCTGAAATATTAAAAGAGGGACAGAAAGAGGTTGACTTATTAGGCAGAAGAGCAGAAGAGCACCTTTGCAGTGAAGCAATCTCCATTCTAGAATTTGTCAGAGAAATGACACAATATTATTTTTAATTTCCACATGGACATTATCAATCGGTAAAATAATCAAGACAGGAATTTTGGTAGCAGAGACTTTCAATTCTACTCTATTTTAGCATCCCAACCATTGGTATGATAGGATTGACGACATATATATGTACATATATATATATGTATACATATACACATATATATACTTGTGTAATATGTCATATAATGTATGTAACATATTCTATAACATAAATAATATATGTAATATAATATATAATAATTGTATTATATAACTTATATAACTATAACATATATAACTATATATGCAATATATAATGCATTGTATATGCAATATATTGCATATATTATATATAATTCTATATGATAATATACATGGATATTATCCTTTGCATGGTAGCAGTTAACCAGGCATTTTCTCCTGTTTCCTTTTTCATCTTTGGGCTTTTACAAGCAATGCTTTGGATAATGCAGAACCCTATTTTTAATGGCTTTAAAGAGTCTGATAGTAAGGGCACTGGCTTCTACTCTCATTTCTCATCCTGTTCACTAAATAACTCCATGTTTGTTGAAATGTAGAAAGACTGTTTTATGGAAGAATTTGGAGAAAGAATAGTGTATCTAACTCATCAACAAGACAAGGAAGGAACCAAGAGTTATAATTGAATCTGCTGGCAAACTTTGAGTCGGCTTTGTGTGACCTTGAATTGGGCACGTTTGATGACTCCAAGAACCTCAGATTTGGCCTCCATCTCCAGAAGTTTTGAGTCCTTCTAACTTAAAATTGCATGGGACTTACACAAGTTATAAATGTTAACAAAGCTAAATACCAAGTGTTCATAACTAATAATTTACTACAAAAATCATGAATAATAATGTCACATAATCTAAAGGAAATGACCAAGTATAGATAGGATAGTGGAAAATTAATTATAAACAAATTAACAGAAAATAGATATGTCTATATAATGAATACATTTAATATTTCAGAAATCAAATATGAGAGAATTCTTAGAGGATGCACAGCATTTAGATACAATAGGTTCCCAGTATTTTATCTACACCAGTTTACAATGCATTATTTATTTACTTATGGGAAAAGTTGTTTTATTTTACTTGTTTCCAAAACACACAATTCCAGGGAATGATTTACCATTTCTTAGTATTCTCTTTTTGAAATGAGATTACTAGAAATCTATTTAAAATAAAACAATTTCTCAAAGTAAATTCATATAGATGTAGTTTTATACTGTGTAACAACATTTAAGACAATGACAGTGGTCCCACAGGTTAATATCATCTTAAGTTGGTAAAAATGCATTCTACGATGTTCTAATAACAAAGTCACCTAATCATATATTTCTCAGAATGGTAGCCTTCTGTTGCTAAGCAATTTGTGGCTGTATCTCCCATCCATTGTTCTCTGTGTTCTCTCTCTCTACGTAGTGCTTTGTGTCTGAGTGAACATAAAATGTCAAGAGAATCGTTGAGTTCACAATAGGAGTCTGTGATTCCAAACTACAGAATCTCTTCTCTATACTGTTTCCTTCTGTGGCTCATTTTGTCTGTGTGTCTTCTACTTTTTACCTGCAGCTTCTGGTGCCAATTCCTCCATTTTACCACCTACCTTTTGAGTTCTCCCTTCAATGAGAGATGTCTTTCTAAAACTCATATCTAAATATACCACTGTGTTGATTGATATGATTCCTCACTGCATAGCAACAGTCTTTGGGGTATGAAAATAAAAACATTCTTGTGGATAATAAATCATAACAAGGAAAACTCAAGAAGGGATAGATTTAAAAGAACTGATTTCCAGACATACAGCTTCTATTTATATTTCCTCCTCAGATAATAAATTTGAGATATCATCGATAGTCCAAAACAAATCCCTGTAATTTGCCTTTTGTCTACTTTTTTCAAAAAGGCAAGCATCATATTTATTGCTATGGGAATCTAAACTGCTATGGAGTTTTCCCAAGGTTGTAAACACCAGTCGTGTATCACAAAAATGTAACCATCTGAGATGCTAATGCAGATGTGGATAGAGAAACACCACCTCTCATCAGCAGGTGCCAAGGGATACATGAATACTTTCCAGTGAAGTAATGAGTATGGATGACTCTCACACAAAAATAAATTAGAAAAGAAATGTTGCAAAAGTATTTAAAGCATCTATATAGGTGTGTTTAGAGGGGACATATGGAAAAAGAGAAAGGTATATAATGAGGTGTCACTTACATTAAGCCAAAAGTATTGTTACCAGGAACATGTATATATGTATACGCACATACATATCACACATATCATATGTGATACGTCAGACACATCATATATTATATATAACTACATGTGTGTGGGTAAACAGTTATTTCAATAGAGAAGTTAGAAGTTCAAGATAAAGTTTAGAACAGACTATTTGAGTAAATAGTGTATCATGAAGGTTACACGTAGAAATGCCTTCCAATTCAGCAAAAAGTTATTTTTTGAGATTATTGCACTAGATCTGTATCTGTTATCTATTTAAAAGTTTTATAATGTATTAAAAGAGAGCATTACAAGTTATTATGTCAAAAAACCAACTTTACAACTTTGGTGAGGTGGGGAGGATGGGGAGGAGATGGGAAAGGATGGGAAGGGGAAACAAAGGAGGAGGCAACAATACTTGATAAGAAATGTACTCATTATTTTGCCCATGTAATTGTAACCCCTCTGTATGGTATTTTCACAATTAAAAAAAAAAGAAAGAGTATTAATCTTGTTCTGAGTTCTGTTACACACTAATTATTTCAAACAACACATTAGCAGTTATTATTCCTTTCTTAGCCATGACGAAGCTTAATTACATAATTACTTTTATCATTTCCATTTTCCCTTATTTTTGTTAGTGTGTGTTAATTGTTCAAAGGCATTTCAAGCCGGGCGCTGGTGGCGCATGCCTGTAATCCTAGCTACTCAGGAGGCTGAGATCTGAGGATCATGGTTCAAAGCCAGCTGGGGCAGAAAAGTCCATGAGACTATTATCTCCAATTAATCACTAGAAAACCAGAAGTGCTGTGGCTCAAGCAGTAGAGCACTTGCCTTGAACTGAAGAGCTGAGGGATAGTGCCCAGGGCCAGAGTTCAAGCCCCATGACCGACAAAAAAAAACAGGTATTTCATTGGGGACTTTCCATACAGACATCAAGGTACTTTGATCAAATTCACCTTGTCTATTACTCTTTCTGAGCCTTTTTCCTCTGCTTATCATTTCTTTAGAAGTATGAAATGAAATGAAAATCTATCTCCAATGGCCTAAAGCAGACTTTTTTGTTAAGATCCTGGGGCCTGAACTAAGGGCCTGGGTGTTGGCCCTGAGTTTGTTTTGCTTAAGATTGGCATGCTACTACTTGAATCACAGCTTCACTTTCAGCTTACTTGCTAGTTAATTAGAGATAAGAGTATCACAAACTCCTACCCAGGTTGGCTTTAACTGTGCTCCTGAGATCTCCCTGAGATATGGACCAAGGAAGGTCCATAACTCTATATATTGAGTGACAAGAAAATGCAACATATAAATATAGAATTTTCTTTTCTTAGAATGACCATAATTCATCATCAAAGCAAGAACACTTTAGATGCTGAGTGTGGTGGTACATCATTGTAATCCTAGCACTGGAAAGGCTGAAGCAGGTAGATTACAAATTCAAGACCAGCCTGATCTACATAGTCTCTCAATCCCCAAAAGACTATTCTTGGGGGTAAAATGGAGGAATGTAGATTTAAATTAAGTTCAATTGATAAATAATAAAACTGGGACCTAAAACATAATCAGGAAATTAGAAACTAAAGCAATTTTACAGGTTACATTATAGAGGATTATTTTATTTGTAGCCATCATTTTGTTGTTGATTTTGTCGTGTACAACAGATACTTTGTGCCAAAAAAAGGATGCGGAAAACAGAAAACACTGAAAACTGAGCGTATACACAAAACAAATGAAAACTTCTGGGCATCAGCTAGAACAGTATGTGAAGAACTATATGTAAAAAATTGAAATTATTGGGAAATAAAAAGAAAGGAAGTTCAAAATATACAGGTCAAACATCAGCTTAAAACCGATTAGAAAGGAAGCAAGAAACTCAATCCAAAGGGAGCTGAAACAAGGGAATTATCAAGATAAACCCAGAAATTGATTTAATAGGCAAGAACCATGTAACAGAGAAGTTCAAAAACTAAGTTGAGTAGTATATAGCTAAATGAATAAATAATTTATATGCTGGATTATTCCAGTTATTCAAGGTTATAACTAGAAAACCAGTTAATATAATTGGAAACAATGCATTCTTTCGAAAGGAGAAAATCCCAAGACTTTCATAGGTATGGGTAACACATTCAGTAAAATTCAATAGCAAATATTGATAATAATTTATTGTAAACCAGAAATCAATGGAAATTCCTTATCTGATTTATCACTTTAAGCTTTACGAGAAAATAAATTAAATCCAATGTATTATTTGTGATCCCTTCATTTCATAGAAGACGCATCTAAATACTATCACAATAAACATCATTTGCCTGGATGTTAGGGTAAATGGGTTCCAATTAAGTTTCTCATCTACAATTGAGTGTTTCTGGGTAGCTTATAGGAATTCAAGAGCTTTCAAAGTTCTATTGGTGAAAGTGAGTTTGGGTTGAAATATACCAATTTAAAGTTATGTTGCAATTTTTCAGTGACTGTTTCCAGATCCTCACATCAAACAACTGTCATTGCCTGAAAAATGTAAGTGAACTTGACAAAGAAACTGGGACAGCACATTTGAAATCCAGACTCTTCTGTAAAATTTGAGATACATGTCTGTTTGAAGTGGACAAAATTATAGGATTGTATATCTAATTAATAGGATGAATCAGAAAATATATGATACACCATGGAAAAACTTTCTTTCTTTCTTTCTTTCTTTCTTTCTTTCTTTCTTGTCAGTAATGGAGCTTGAACTCTGGGCCTGGATGCTCTCCCTGAACTCTTCACCTCAAGGCTAATGCTCTACCACTTGAGTCACAGCACCATTTCCGGCTTTTTCTGTTTATGTGGTGCTGAGGAATCGAACCCAGGGCCTCATTCATGTGAGGCAAGCACTTTGCCACTGAGCCACCTTCCCAGCCAGGAAAATCTTTCTTGTGTGTTATTGGATTGGCATGATTTAAAGCATGGATAAACCTTTTAAAATATTTTAGCTGGGTACCAGTGGCTCACACCTGTAATTCTAACTACTCAGGGGGCTGAGATCTGAGGGTCGAGGTTCAAAGGAAAGTCCGTGAGATTCTTATCTCCAATAAACCACTCAGGAAAACTGGAAGTGGTATACACACACACACACACACACACACACATATAATATATATGTATATACATATACATATGTATACATATAATATATACATACATGTATACATGTATGTATACATATAATGTATACATATTTATACATATATATTTTTTTTGTGGGGCTGTTTCCACAGATTTTACTTTAATTCTTTGATTAAAACAAAAACAAATTCCCAGGTATGGACTGTGAAGATAGGCAGAGTTGAGCTCTTTCTCTTACTCATTATTGTCCCTTTGTACTTAAATTCTCTGGTTCTCAGTTTACCTATTTCCATAATAGGGAAATTCACAGAGGTACTGTAAGATAGTTTAAAAGAAACTCTTCATTTACTGGACTTAGCATAGGCTACCACAAGGTAAGAGCTCAGCAAATGGCTACCATTCTTACTTTGCTCGTGTTCCAAGGTACATATTCTTTTTGAAATAGCTATTCCTTAAAGTCCTACTTAGAAATTATTAGCTTCAAATAAGCTGTGCTTGCTGAATGAAGGCAGGAAGTCTGTGTCCAAGATTAGAACTGATGATTAAAAGAGGAACAGCACCCTCCAGAGGGCAGAACAGACTTGACTGCCATTGTTACCCAAGAGTTCCTAGAATGTAGCCAGAGGCAACTTTCCTTGGAGCCAGAACTAAGCTCTAGAACTGGACAGAATATTATATTAAGTGAAATAAGCCAGGCCCAAAGAAACATTGATTCCATGGTTTCTCTTATCTTCAACTAGTGTATGTCCAGGACAAGCAGAAAGATCAAATGTACGTATGTATGTACGTATGACCATATAAGATGATGCTAAACAAAATGAACCCCTAGATAGGGACACAAGAGTTTTATTTTTCTTGCTGTTGTTTTTAATGTACATATAATGTACCATGTGATTTTTTTGTTTCTTTTGTATGTTCTTCCCCCATGGTATAACCCCTGTTTTTACTGCATTTGATTCAGGTGCCCTGTATCTTGTATATGCATTTTTCTAATTTGGGGAGGGGAAGGGAAATAACATGATTAAATAAGGATACAGGAGAACCCATTTTAACAACGAGATATATAAGACAGTATGTTGAACGTGAACTTTAAACTTTGGGGGTGAGGGAGGTGTTGAGAAGGTGGGGAGGACAGGGATGGTAAGGGAAAAACAAACAAGGGGTAACAATGCTCGATAGGCAATGGACTCATTACCTTGCTCATGTAACTGTAACCTCTCCGTACAGTATCTTTATAATAAAAAAATTAAAAAAAGAACTGGACAGAATAAAAGTACTAGGACTCATGGTTGAAAAAGAATCCAGAATTGCAAGACAGCAAAACAGCATCAACTCAAATACATAACCCTTTGACCTATGTTTCTTTGTGTGCTGACATGGGAAGCAAGCCCACAACACTGGTCCTGTCTAGCAGAATCTCTCCATTTCACTCTTAGTTAAACAGGATTTGATTTTGATAACTGAAACTAAAGGATCCCTTATGACCATTTTCATTCAATAAATGTTTGTTTCCATTGGGACATCATTGAAAGGCATATTTGGGACACTCAAATTTTTCTCACTGAGTGACCTCAATATATAAATAGACTCCATCTGCACTCTCCTTTTATTTATTTTTTACACTCTCCCTTTAGCACTAAAGCTTTGCTTATGTTAATAAGAATAAAAATCTCAGTGAAAGTAATTATATTTAGAATTTCCTTTCTTGCTTGCTTTTTTTTAATTGTAGGTTTACTAAGGTTTGAATTCAGAGCCTCAGATTTGCTAAACTGGCATTCTACCACTTGAGCCACCCTTCCAGTCCTGCCTTTTGCTAATTATATTAGGGATGGAGTTTATCAACCTTTTCTGCCAAGACTCACTTCAGGTCATAATCTTTCAGACTTCAACCTCCTGAGTAGCTAGGATTATGGGCATAACTCACAGGCATCAAGACACAGTTTATTTCCTTTTATAGTTTTGTTTTTTGTTTTTGTTTTGCTACAGCTCTCTCTGAGTTTCTTTACCTCAAGGCTAATGCTCTACCACTTCAACCACAGCTCTACTTCTGCTTTTTCTGAATAGTTTGTTGGAGATAAGAGTCTCATGGACTTTCCTGAACCAAGATCCTCAGATCTCAGCCTCCTCCAAGGGAGCTAGGATTACAGGCATGAGCCACCAGTGCCTGGCTCCTTTTAAAGACTCTTAAAAGAGACCTCAAAATTGACAATTTTTTTTTATCATGCTGGCTCCCCCTGGGAGGAGAAGAATATAGAAGGAAGGGTTGTGACTTTATATGATATTTAATATTCAAATCTAAATACATTTTAAAATTCAGTACAGCCAATAGTAAGAACACATACATTAAACCATAATCCTCTAGGTTGGAAATATTTCACAATAAAAGTATTTCTTAAACCAAAACCACTTATGGATGTAACTCGGGGGTGTTAAGAATGTGAGTACAAGTGCTTCCTTGCAATGCAGCTGAATATCTCTGGAGATGAGGTATTCCCTCATGTTCTTGCATCTCTGTATTCCTTTTATTTCCAGTGAATTTTTAAAAATATCTTTAAGTATTTGCACAAAGGACTTGCTATTTAACAGAGCAATTTATGAATACAATGTATCTTGATCACTGTCACTCATCATTCTCCAATTCCATCCCCTTCCTTCCCCTCTACATTCTTACACATACAGTCTTTAAGGTCCTTTCTCAGATATTGTTCTACAGGGTCTTGCTATGTAACCCAGGCTGGCTTCAAACTCATCCCTCCTACTATTGGATCACAAGTATGTGCCACTGCTTGCAGAACATAACTTGGAAGAGAAACCAGCTAACTGCAAACTAAAATGAAACAACAAAAATTTTATGTCAAATTTCCAAAAACTTCTCTATTTTATTTTCAACTCAGAACTCTAAATGCTCTCCATATACAAATATATTGCATAGGAACCTGGGGAAAAGTGAACAAAGCTACAGGATTACAAAGCAAAAGGACATCGATTTTACATCATTTCCAGCTAATGAATAGTTTTAGCAACCTTTACCCTGTCATTTTATCAAAGTATCATCCTATCATAGATTTGAAAATTCATGAAAGGATCCATGAAAGGATCCATCACATCCATGCCAGGGGACCACACAGAGGCAGACAAGCACAGGAGAAAGATTATTACAAGGTTTATTAGAAGAGCCATATTTCTCCTGGAGAGAGAGCACATGGCAGCCTCCACTACCTAGGTAGCAGCAAAGTCTGGGGACAGGAAGTGAGGTAGACGGGAATTCAGGTGGGTCTGGGTGGAGAGAGGGAGGGGCCAGCTGTATGGCAGAACTCCAGGGCTGGGAGAAGCTCAAGTCTGGGTGTAGCTGAGGACCAAAGTTGGGCATAATGCTTACATTCCCCACTCTGTTGTTTAATAAAACTAGGGGGTATCAGGCCAGGGGGTGTGGCGGAGGTCGTTTCTTCTGGAGCTACTTCCTGCTGTAAAGGGGCGAAGGAGTCAGAGGTCCCTGTGTCATTGCTTGGCTGGAGACTGTCCAAGAAGCATCTGCTTGACAGTGGTTGGTAAAAGTCCTTCTTTTTCCATGACAATAGTTACCTAAAATGCAAGAGACAATTAATAAAAGGCAAAATTGCTCTTAGAAGCTCAAGAGAGGAATATGCCCTGGAAGGATTGATTCCCAGAAGGGGCTATCAAAGACCTGAAATTGCCTTTTCTGTATCAGACTGGAGACATGGCATGGTACCTGACTCCTGGCATCCTGGAGGAGGGGGAATAAGACTTTTCATAGTAACCTGAGGAGGAGGTAGCAGAGATATTTAAAGGTACCAGAGCCAACGTGTGTCCTGGGCTCTTTTGGCTACTTCCTCTGGCCTGGGAGCATCAAGGAACCCCTGGAGCTGGGGTCTTTAAGGTCCGGGTCTGCACTGGGCAAGGCAGGACAGTATAAGTGATATCTTCAGTTGCCTAAGGAACAGGATGGCCTTGACTTGTTCCCAGGTGGTATTCTGGGTGGGGGATGTTCTCCTGTTGAAAAGACTTTTGGAAAGATCAGGCAAAAAGCTGACAAGGTGACAGGGTCAGTTAATATGAATGACATAGGAGAATACACATTGGCCATGGACCAGAAAAGTTCCACTTGGGAGTATAAGCCCAATTGTAGCCCATTATAGGAAAGAAGGAATAACAGGACTTGGGGCAAGGAAGGCAGGAAGGGGTGTCCAGGGTCTTCTGGGCAACTGGGTAGGGGAGAGCATAATGAACTGGTTGGGAGTACCAGTCAGAGGCTATTATAAGACTGTTAACTCTCTGCCCAGATAGAAAGTAGACAGGTGTGAACATTAGGTGGGCAAGCAACTATTGCTCTTGATCTCCCAGCTCTGATTAATTTTGAAAGGGTGAGTGTAAGGTGACTCCATTTAGGATGTCATCTCCTCTTACTCCTCTCCATGGTTTTCAATTGTCAGGCCTGACTGTATCCTGGTGGGTGTCTCAGCGTCCGTTGCTGGGATAGCTTGTCCTAGTTGGCATTTACGGTTTGGACTCAAGGCCTGGGCACTGTCCCTGAGCACATCTGCTCCAGGCTAGTGCTCTACCACTTTAGAGTCAGAATGCCACTTTTAGTCTTCGGCTGGATACTTAGAGGTGAGTCTGGAGCCATGCCTCCAGCCTGGCTCTGTGCTGATTAGCTGGGAGATGGAGGTTTAGAGGGATTCTTTGTGCCCAGGAAGCTTTGAACTTTGGCAAAAGGAGTCTTTGTTACAAAAGCCCTTTTTGTTTCCAATTAAAGCAACAAGGAGATCAACCAGATAGAGGTTACTTATAACTTGCTAAAAATTGACTAAAAATTACTAGCCAGAGTTTTGTTTTTTGTTGTTGTTGTTGTTTTTTTTTTTTTTAACTAAAACCCAGTAGATGTTTTTAAACTGAGACTGACTGGCACTCAAATTTGGGGCCAAATTTGATTGTAAGGAAATGTAGTTCTGTCCTTTTCCAAGTGACAGGAGCCAAAAGCTAGCTGCAGAGCGTCCCTGGCAGTGCAATGTAGCTCGAACAAGAACATACCCGTGGGAAGGATCGTCACCCCTCTCCATGGTTGTCCCCGCCATGGAAGGCCTGGTGAGATCCAGGCACTTGGCCAAGATTTCGGTCAGATGGTAGGGGTACAGAAATCGGAAACCCAGAACTCCAGTCAACTGGTCGCTGACCTGGGGTAGGATTTAATTAGCCAGTGTTGGGCAGCTGGTAGAGCACTCAGCCAGGAGAAAATTACCTTGTTGGTCCTCTGGCCATCGGAGTGTAAGATCTCAGGCTAGGTCCCAGGGAAGCTGGTCAGACCCCCATCTGAAGTAGAGTGGGTGAGCAAATCCACTGAGGAACCTATCCACATAGAGCCACCAATGAAAGGATCTGTCACATCCATGCCAGGAGACCTCGCAGAGGCAGACAGATACAAGAGAAAGATTCTTACAAGGTTTATTAGAGGAGCCATATTTCCCCCAGAGAGAGAGCACATGGAAGCCTCCATTATCTAGGTAGCAGCAGGGTCTAGGGATAGGAAGTGGGTAGAAGGAGCTCAGGTGTGTCTGGGCGGAGAGAGGGAGGGGCCAGCTGTATAGCTGGAACTCCAGGGCTGGGAGGAGCTCAGGTCTGGGTGGAGCTGAGGACCAAAGGTGGGCATAATGCTTCAATTCACATGTCTACAAAAAACACAAATAGGTAACTGGGTAGACAATGTAAAGAATGACAAGACGTAGTATTTTTGGGGGGGGAGGGTCAGTCGTGGGGCTTGAACTCTGGGCTTGGGCACTGTCCCTGAGCTCTTCAGCTCAAGGTTAGTGCTCTCCCACTTGAGCTACAGCACCACTTCTGGCTTTCTGATGGTTTATTGGAGATGAGTTTCTCGGTCTTTCCTGCCTTGGCTGGCTTTGAACTATGATCCTCAGATTTCAGCCTCCTGAGTAGCTAGAATGACAGGCGTGAACCACCAGCATCCTGAGACTGTTGGTATTTGTGGCAAATTGGAGCAAGAATGTACCAGGTAATTGGGTAGTGAGATCCAATTGATTATTCTTGCTTCTCAAGCTTGAATCCTTGCCAACCCAAATTCTCTTCCAAGAAAAGATAGAAATCTGGTCTTATATGAAATATCTCCCAATCTTATATTGTGGCAACTAATCCAAATCTTTAAATATGGTGTCTGTTAGGCCAGCATATCAAAAGACTTCACTTAAAATCACACTATTAGCATTTTTCTGACTTCTAAGCTTGGATATAAGACTTATAGATTTGTCTGGTTGGGCTAACTTCAAATCCACATTCTCAGAACTCAGCCTTTCTAATATTTAAGCTAATAGGCATGAGCCACTGGTGCTTGGTTGGTTTATTGTTGGTGGTGGTGTTGTTTATTACATAGTTTTCTAAAGGGGTTTCAATTCCACAGGTCAGGAATGAGTATATCATCTTGATCAGTGTCACCCCTTGTATTATTCTCCCTCATCTCCTCTCATTGGTTTTAATGTCAGTTCTGAGTTAGTATTATGACCATGATGTGTAATGGAATTAAGGTCACCTACTGTTTCCCAGATTGTCACATCATCTTTCGTATTTTTTTTGTAACTTCAGCTGCTAGTTCTATCAGGCCCTCAATAATCGATCATTTCAATAGATGTGTATATGATCCTTTCACAGCCTGCCATTCATACCCAATGGCCTCTCTCTCTCTACCCTTCCCCAGACTGCTCATGCTCCCGATCACAATAGAGACCCTTTTAACTGCAGTGCAGTCCAAATCCCATTCCTTCATCACCTTTACTCTTTCCACTCATCCTTCCAATCTTGAATGGTTCTAATAATTTTTACCTCTTTTCAAGGAACCCCCCAATCAATTGTCCATATCTTCTTTTTTGGTGTGTCTTCACATCTGAATACTGTCTTGCTTATACAGAAGTCCATATGTTCTACTCAATATTTTGTTACTTAACTTGGACATACACAATTCCTTGGCCTCTCTCCTTTCATCTAACCTGCAAGTCAAATGAAAACCCTAGATACATCCAAATGGCCACTATTCTATATCAACATCTCAGCTGGAGATGCTGAGTGGAAAATACTCAGCCATACTAAAGGACATTAAGTTCCTGAGATGAACCTCAAGTATATCAATGATATTTCCCTAGCTACCATGAAAGTAACAATAGGTTCACATGTGCAATGGAGAAACAAAGAGATGAGGTTTAGAATCTGAGAGTGCTGAGACAATTATGACTATTGCAAGTGGATGCATATATTGTAAAAGGTAAAGATTCTGTGGAGTAAGAATAAACCATAATACTACAGGTAAGTACAATGCTTAGAAAGACAAGTGAACAGCCAGACACAGATGGCTCACATCTTAATCCTAGCTACTTAGGAAGCTGAGATCTGAGGACTGCTGTTCCTAGCCAACTCCTCCATGGGACTCTTATCTCCAATAAAGTACAAACAGCTACAAGTGGATCTGTGGCTCATGTGGTAGAGTACTAGCCTTGAACAAAAGAAGCTCAGGGACAATGCCTAGGCCCTGAGTTCAAGACCAGGTCCACCATACACACACACACACACACACACACACACACACACACACACACCCCTCAAAAACCTAAAGATAGGTTGAAATGTACTGCATACTTAGATTACCAAGTAAGTAGGAAAAGAAAGAAATCAGCATCCATAGAAGACTGTTAGATTAATAGTCATTCATGAGATGATTCAGTTGGTTGAAGGACTAAAGATTAGGCAAGGTAAAAATGCTCCTGATCAAACTTTTAATGCGGCTCTTAAAGTCACAGTGATTCAAGACCTACTAGACTCCAGGTAATACATATAAAAGATGATCAAGAGGTAAACAAACTGGAACATTCTGTGGCTGCTCTGCAGAGCAATGATGGGGAAGGAAGGTGATTAACAGCCCATGATAATTCTGGTGTAGGTGAAACTGACTTTTTCTTTCTTTTTTCTTTTGTTTTGCCAGTCCTGGGACTTGATCTCTGGGCCCGCATACTTACATCAGGTACTGTCCCTGAGCTATTTTTACTCAAGGCAAGCACTCTACAGCTTGAACCACAGCTCTACTTCTGGTTTTTTTTTGGAGAGAAGAGTCTCACAGACTTTCCTGCCCAGACTGGCTTTGAACAGAGATTCTCACATCTCTGTCTCCTAAATAGCTAGGATTACAAGCAGGAGCCACTGGCATCCACCTGAAACTGATCTGTTCTAAAAAATATATAAAATAATGAAAAATACAAAAATAAAAAAATTCTTTAATGTGACCTAAGAGAACCTGTTTTAAATGTTGAAAGGACACTGTTTTAAATGTTGAAAGGACACTTCAATTTGGATTCAAATATGTCAGGGAAATACATGTAAAATCCTTTTTAACACATTAAAAGGGTTCTGAGCAAATGAATTCAGAAATAGTTTTTAGAATATAACCTGTTCTGTATGCTTAAAAAAAACTTCTAAAATTAAGCAAGAATCATGACCCTTAAAATAATCACTTTGGGGCTGTCTTTAGTTATTTCTCATAAGTCAACTATTAATAGCATGAGACTGTGAAGAGCAAAGAAAATGCCAGCCTTGGTATTCGTAGCATCTAGAAATTTTGATTAAAGCAGATATTTGGAAAACACAGAGAGACTAAATAAGTAACTGTTTCCTTTCTTGTTTTTCTTGGCTCTCTGATAATGTCGATGCACCTGGCGTAACTTTCCATCCAGTTTTATGAACTAGCTTTTGTAGGAAATGATTTCTTTCATTTGATGGGACTGGGGATATCAGATGCATGGACAATTGGGATTTAGTTGTAGAGGAGCCCAAAGGCATCACCTCTTAGATTCAGACCAGCAGTGACTATGAATGCCTGTGAAATTGGTGAGGGTTCTTATGTGTCTGAGCAGTGGACATAAGCTTCCAATGGCATGGAAAATTCTTCAGGCTTCACAGGGTCAAGCCCTGGTGGCATTAGTGACGGTGGTGGCTGCTGCCATGGCATGAAGAGGACCAGGATATTTTCTTACCGTTCTCATTTACTACAGCACTGCAAGTCTCAGCATACACAATCAAGCAAGACGATGAAAGAAAAGCACCCAAACTGGAAAACAGGAAGTCAACTTATCCATATTTACAGATCAAATGATTGTATACATAGAAAAAAACTCCATCAAAAACTATCAAAGCTAGACACAGTGGCTCATATCTGTAATTCTAGCTATTTGGGAGTCAGAGATGCAAAGGATTATGATCCAAGGCTGCGGATGAGTAGTGGGAGGCCCTAGACCCCATCCCAATAAATACAAAACTGAATGTGGCTCACACTCAGTTCACGGTGTGGTTCACACTGGTTATCACAGATATGCAGAAGTGTAAATGGAGGATTCCAGTCCAGAATAGCCCATGCATAAAGATGAGGCCCTATTTCAAAAACAACCAAAGCAAAAAGAACTGGAACATGACTCAAATGGTATAGAACCTGTGTAACAAGCCCATGGTCCTGAGTTGATTCAAACCTCAGGACCACCTAAGAGGAAAATTAGAACTTAACACTGAATTCAGTAAACTTTCAGGATACAAAATCAACATACAAAAATGAGCAACATGTTCATATAACAACACATCAAAAAGCTACAGTAACTATTTTCTGAATATTTTGTTCATTGAAAATTCTATTACATATTGAATTAGCTTTGTAAAAGTTTGATAGAATTAAATCACTATACACTGTGCCTGGTATTCTATGTACTCTATCTTGTTTTCCAAGATAGACATTAAAGAATATTAATGGGATAAAACCCAAAAGGTCCAATGTCTTTGGTACTCAGTGTCCTTTTAGCTACTGATAATTTTTTATGCTACCTATGTGCCTATTTGTATTCACTTAGCATCTTTTCTGGATGATTCTGTTTCGCAGGTTATCTTTTTCTCTTTATCCAGGATTGTCAGATAGACCTAGAGTCCCAGCAGCATTGAGAATTAAGTTCTGTAGTTAAGTGATATTGAAAAACATATACACATATAAAAAATTTTCCTTTGCCTCTGTTTCCTTATTTAGTAAATGCAGCTCAATTATTAAGTGCCTTCTGTATGTCAGTCATTGGTGTAAGATACTGGTAGAACTGCCTATGAAAGTATTTAACAGTGTTCAGTCATTACCCAATCTCTTACAGATGCTGCAGCAACAGTCCAAGATACCACATGAGCTAGCAGCAGCCTTTGGGTCATTGCACGATGCTTGCTTTAAAGGTATTCAGAATGAAAAGGTTGCAGGCTCATGGAGGAGTCCTCCTAGATTTCAAAGAAATGTCTAGGAAGGCAGACAATATGTAGCAGGTCAGAGTCCTTGCAGCCAGCCCCTGACCTGGCAATACATAAAGCTGTGAGGATGAAGCCTAAAAGTCAATGAAAAATCCAAGAAGTTAGACAGCCTGGCAACATTTACCATTTGGAAAGAGAGGCTATTTGAGTTGAAAAATAGTAAAGTCACATGTGCAGTCCTGTTCAAGCTCATTGGAGCTCTCACATCACCCCAGATGCCAGATGGGGACTTATGGAATATAATGTTTGTTCTGCTAAGTTTCAGCCTTGCTTGGATCCAGTACTTCCTTGCTTTTCTCCCATTCCTGCCTTTTGAGATGAGGATGTTTACTCTGTGCCATCGTATCTTGAAAGTTTGTAACTTTCTTTTTGTTCTTATAAAAGCTCACAGCTAAGAATTTTCCATGAATCTCAGAAAAGATTTTGAATTGGGGCTTTTAAACAATGTTGGAACTGTTAATGCATTGGGGACCCTTGGAGATGGGCCAAATGCATTTTGCATTATGAGATGGGTGTGAGTCACTGGGAGCCGGGGCAGAAGGTTGTGGTCTGGATAGTAAATATCCCCCATGAGTTCATGTCCTGAATGCCTGATCCACCACTAATGGTGCTATTTGGGGACATTCTGGAAATTTATGAGGCCAGGCCTAATTAGAAGAAGTAGGTCATTTGAGGCATGACTTTTTAAAGTCACACCTGGTTCTCAGTGCCATCCTTACTCACTACATCCTGTCCACCATGAGGTAAACAACTTCCCCGGGACATTCTTATATCCAAGATGTTCTGCCCCACTATGAGCCCATAAATACAAGTGATTATGAATAAACAATCCTACACTGTGAGCTAAAATAAATCTTTCCTCCCTTTAGTTGTCAGATATTTGCTCCCAGAGAAAAGTAGTTATTGTAAATATTTAAAAAGATGATTTAATTCCATCCTTAAAAGAAGTATATAGTATGATTAGTTTTACAATTGCTCTCATATTATAAAAGTGGAAGTTGGGGCACCCAGAGGTGGAGTTATTTCATCAAGACCAGATGGCCAACAAGCATAGAATTAGGGTTAAAAACTAGATGTAGCCAGGCACTGGTGGTTCATGTCTGTAATCCTAGTTACTCAGGAGGCTGAGATCTGAGGATCATGGTTCCAAATCTAGCCTACGCAGGAAAGTCTGTGAGACTCTTAGTTCCAATTAACCACCAGAAAACTGAAGTGGCACTATGGCTTATGGTGGTAGACCACTATCCTTGAACAAAAGAACTCAAAGATAGTGTCTAGGCCCTGAGTTCAAGTCCTACAACTGACAAATAAATAAAAACAAGATGCGTATGATTCCTGAACCAGGGCTTTGACACACTAAGACATGTAGCTACTTTACAGAAGAAATTAAGATATGATTTTATTCATTTTTATCAAATTAATAAAAATAAGGAAGATTTTGCTAATCCAGAGTCAAAGATTCCTGACTCAAGGTTTTGCTATTATTGAAACAAAAATCACCAGTCACCAAAACTGAAAACTTGAGAAATATCTCTCTATATTCTACCTCCCTTATTTCCCATATAATATACATTTCCCATGTGATATACACCTCCTTTGAAGAAAAATTTTATGGACAATTTTCAGTCACAGAAAGGATTTATAGGCTCTGAACTAAAATAATCTTTCTTGAACAACTTCCTTTTACAGATGAGTTCACTGAAACTTAGGAAAGTTTAAGACACTTGTCCAAGGTCATCTAGGAAGATCGCTATTAAAGTGGCACTAGAACAGAGCTTTTCTGGTGCTCCATTATTTTTCTTTTCTTCATAACATGCTGTTGGCTTTGCAAGAGTTGCTCTGATGCTATCAAATGACTCTCATCAAATATTTACTGAACACCGATTGTGTGTCAGGCACTGTGATGTGATGACAAGCAAAAGGATGCAATGGCAAGAAAAATATTCATTGTCTCCTGGAATTTACAGTTTGTCAGATGTCTGATACACTTATTAAATGATTACATAAATATACAATTACACACTATAAGAAACTCTACAGAAACTATACACTGTTGCTATGAAACTGTAGTCAATTTGATCTGATGGGTAGATTAGATCTGTGGGATGTAAGACTAAGCTTCTCCAAGAAAATGATGGTTGAACTAAAACCTATGTGTGTGTGTGTGTGGGGGGGGGGGCGGGGGGTGCCAGAATGCAAAGGAAAACAGAGTGGATTTCTATCTGTAGCTGCTATGGGGACTTAGTTTCCAAGAACTTTATACATCCCAAGTACAAACATCATACACAGGAATTCTGTAACATTGGGTAGATAATTTCGCATTTTAATAAAATTACAATGACCAGACTTTACTCTAGATCATCTAGAATGAGCTAGAGTGACTTGACCATTTTTTTTTACTAGTCCTTGTGGTTTTTTCTGGAGGCCTTTATCTAAAACAAATAAACAAAAAAAACTTGAAAGCAAGTTAACTATCGTTACTTCAGTGGTTAAGTTCCTTACCTCACCTCTCCCTCCCACTCCTGAGAAGTATATGAGCTTGCTTCTAAAAGTTCCTTTCTAGAAGTTAACAAGTTAACAAGTTAGAAGCATGGTCTTCCAAGCCAGTGCAATCTTTTGACAAGCAAAATTAGAGCACATCTTTAGATCAAACATTCAGCAGTCACTTGGGGATCTAATTTAGTCATGCTAGGAAGAATACTCAAAAGCCATTTGAAGCCAGGCAACAAGTATTGAAACACTAGGATTGTTACCAGTGGTAGGTTCACAATACACATTTATGAGGAATAGCAAAATTTATCAGTGTGCTACATTTTTTGTTTTCAGCTGGATTCCACCAGTCCCTCTTATGGATGAAAACTAGAATATCAGAATACCATCTCTGTGAACATTCTGGGTCAGAATTCGCCAGTGAAGGAACTTGAATGTTATTTGGCGTGCAGAATAACATGGAACCCAATAGTATTTGGGTGATCATAGTTGTCTTTCCTAGAGTGAGGAAAGACTTATGAGAACTTACAAAACTGGATATAAAATGTATTAGCCTTCACTTTTAATAGATATGTGCCAATGGCA
This sequence comes from Dipodomys spectabilis, assembly GCF_019054845.1. Classification (NCBI taxonomy): domain Eukaryota; kingdom Metazoa; phylum Chordata; class Mammalia; order Rodentia; family Heteromyidae; genus Dipodomys; species Dipodomys spectabilis. Next base: position 36,791,288 of record NW_024870679.1, on the reverse strand, counting down.
GTTTATGGTTGCTTAGCTTGAAGATACTTAAATTATCAATGGAGTTAGTAGTACTTATAGAAGACAATGCTATAAACTGATGTATTAAAACATTATAATAGAAATAACAAAATCTGAGGGATAGATTGGTCATCTCTAAATGGAGTAGAGGATTTGAGGAGGATAAATGTACTTGGAGCTTTAAAAAGAATTCTTTTCTCTCATCATCTCAGAGTTGAAATTTCTTAAAATATATACTAAATCCAAAGTATTACCCTGTGAGTGGCTGAAGTATATTGCAACTTGAATTCATATCCATGCAGGTGTTCTCACAGTTGAGAACACCGACTGAGAACGTGAAGGATTTGAAAACCTGGGAAGAGGATATCTGGCCAGATTCTTATTAAGCTGATAACCTGAATCTCCACATTGGGCTGAGCTTACCTCTCAAGAAGAAGCAGTCTTTCCACCCCTGTGTTAGAAGTTTGGACACCTCTTTCTCACAGAACCTGTAGTGACTACAGGGATAAGAACAATTCCCACTAATGCTATTGATTCTAGACCTGTACAATTGACTCAAAACCCATTATATCCCAGATGGACATGTATTAAACATGACATTTTGACCACTTGTATCAGTAGAAGCGTGGATGATGTGGAGAAGAGATTGGAAAGGTGTTAGATAAGGATGGAGGGGAATGCAATACTGGGTCAGATCAAATTTATTCATATTGATGCTTTAACTAGAGGTTATGAATTTAATGTACTAGATCAAGTAGCTAGAATTGCTCTATTTTTTTCTTAACTGGTTGACTGAAATCACGGCCCAATAGTAGCTTATGATTAAGAAAGCTAAAATATCAAAATTCCCTTTGTATAATGTAAGTAGGATTTTCATCTTTTTTTAATTTTTATTTATTTTTTATTGTGAAAATACTGTACAGAGGGGTTACAGTTACATGGGCAAGATAATGAGTTCATTTCTTATCAAGCATTGTAGCCTCCTCCTTTGTTTCCCTTTCCCATCCCTTCCCAGCCACCTTCCGCCACCCCCACCTAATCCTCCCCCACCCCCAACAAAGTTGTAAAGTTAGTTTTCAACATGACAACTTGTACTTCTCATTGTTGCAACGGGTCCACCTGTATTCTTATTTAAACGACTTGTTTTTCCCCTTCCCCTCCACAAATTATACCGACATCAAATACAGTGAAAGCAGGGATTATACTGTGGGGGAGGGACATACAAAGCAACAAAGAAAAAATCTTATAAATGTTAGAAACAATCGCATAAAAAAAAATTTGAATACATATCTTAGGGTTCATTTTCCTAACATCACCTTATCTGACCTTTTCTGCTTGACATACATATACTAGACATTGCAAATAAGGGAAACCATGGGACCTATGTTTCTTTGGGCTTGGCTTACTTCACTTAATATAATTTTTTCCAAGTCTTTCCATTTCCTAACAAATGGGGCAATGTCATTCTTTCTGATGGAGGCATAGAATTCCATTGTGTATATATACCACATTTTCTTGATCCATTCATCTACTGAGGGGCATCTGGGTTGGTTCCATATCTTAACTATGGTAAATAAGGCTGCAATAAACATAGTTGTGCTGATAGCTTTAGTGTGGTCTTGTTTGTAAACATTTGGGTAAATGCCCAAAAGTGGGATTGCTGGGTCATAGGGGAGCTCTATGTGGAGTCTTTTGAGGAACCTCCATACTACTTTCCAAAGTGGTTGAACAAGTTTACACCCCCACCAACAATGAAGTAAGGTTCCCTTCTGACCACATCTCCTCCATTATCTGTTGTTATTAGAGTTCTTGATTTTTGCCATTCTAACTGGGGTGAGGTAGTATATTAATGTTGTTTTGATTTGCATTTCTTTTATGGCTAGGGAGATTGAGCATTTCTTCATGTGTCTATTGGCCATCCTTCTTTCTTCTTCAGAGAAGTTTCTCTTTAAGTCTTTAGCCCACTTATTTATTGGGCAGTTGTTTCTTTGAGGATTTGTTGTTGGGGGATTTAATTTTTTGAGTTCCAAGTATATTTTAGATATGAGACCCTTGACGGTTGTATGGCTAGTGAAGATCTTCTCCCAATCCGTAGGCTTTCTATTGATCTTGCTAGCTATATCCTTTGCCATGCAGAAGCTCTGCAACTTCATGCAATCCCATTTGTCCAACCTTTCTTTGATTTGTTGTGTTTCCGGGTCTCTATTAAGAAAATTTTGGCCTGTGCCAAGGAGACCTAGGGTTTCTCCTATTCCATCCTGTAATGTTTTCAGAGTGTCTGCTTTGACTCCGAGGTCTTTGATCCATTTGGAGTTGATTCTAGTGCAGGGTGATATATAAGGATCTAGCTTTAGTTTTCTACAAGTAGTTAACCAATTTTGCCAGCACCATTTACTGAAGAGGCTCTCTTTCTTCCATTCTATTTTTTTTTAGCTCCCTTATCGAAAATTAGATGGCTATAGGTCTGTAGGCTCATTTCTGGGTTTTCAATTCTATTCCATTGGTCATGAGGTATGTTCTTGTGCCAGTACCAAGCTGTTTTGATTACTATGGCTTTATAGTAGAGTTTGAAATTTGGTATTGATATTCCTCCAGCAGTGTTCTTTCCATTGAGGAGCGTTTTTGCTATTCGGGGTCTTTTATTGTTCCATATGAATTTTTGGATTGCCTCTTCTATTTCCTTGAAGAATGAGGTTGGAATTTCGATAGGTATTGCATTGAATTTGTAGTTAGCCTTGGGAAGTATTGCCATTTTCACGATGTTAATCTTTCCAATCCAGGAGCATGGAAGTTTTTGCCATTTCCTTTTTTTTTTTTTTTTTTTATTTTATTTGTGAACATACTGTACAGAGGGGTTACAATTACATGGGCAGGATAATACGTACATTTCTTACCAAGCATTGCAGCCTCCTCCTTTGTTTACCCTTCACATCCCTTCCTAGCCTCCCCCCTCCCCCCCCATCCCAATCCTTCTCCTCCCCCCCCCCGCCCCTGCACCGACGTTGTAAAGCTCCTTTTGGACATGACAACTTGTACTTCTCATTGTTGCAACAGGTCCACCTGTATCCTTAAACGACTTGTTTTTCCCCATCTCCTCCACAAGTTATACTCACATCAAATATAGTGAAAGCAGGGGTTATACTGTGGGGGAGGGACATACAAAGCAACAAAGAAATCATCTTATAAACCTGTTAGAAACACATGCATGAAAGAAAAAAAAACATTAAAATACATATCTAAGGGTTCATTTTCCTAACATCACATTATCTGACCTTTTCCGCTTGACTCATACATATACTAGACATTGCAAATAAGGGAAACCATGTTTCTTTCGGCCTGGCTTACTTCACTTAATATAATTTTTTCCAAGTTTTCCATTTCCTAACAAATGGGGCAATGTCATTCTTTCTGATGGAGGCATAGAATTCCATTGTGTATATACACCACATTTTCTTGATCCATTCATCTACTGAGGGGCATCTGGGTTGGTTCCATAGTTTTTGCCATTTTCTAAGTTCTGTTTTGATTTCTTTTTTCAAGGTTTTAAAGTTTTCATCATAGAGGTCCTTCACTTCTTTGGTTAAGTTAATTCCTTGGTATTTTATTTTTTGTGGGGCTATTACAAATGGAGTTGCTTTCCTAATTTCAGCCACACTTTTCTCATTGTTGGCATACAGAAAAGCCATTGATTTTTGGGGGGTTAATTTTATACCCTGCTAGTTTGCCAAAGTTTTGAATCAGCTTGAGTAATTTGGGAGTGGACTCTATAGGATTCTTTAAATACAAGATCATGTCATCTGCAAAGAGGGAGAGCTTTATTTCTTCTTTCTCTATTTGTATCCCCTTTATGTTTGCATCTTGTCTTATTACTGTAGCTAGGCAATCTAATACTAGATTGAAGAGAAGTGGAGAGAGTGGACATCCTTGTCTTGTTCCTGAGTTAAGAGGAAATGGCTTTAGTTTTTCACCATTAAGTATAATGCTGGCTGTAGGTTTGCCATATACAGCCTTTATTATATTGAGGAATGTTCCATGGATTCCTAATTTTTCCAAAACCTTCATCATAAAGGGGTGTTGGATCTTGGCGAATGCTTTTTCTGCATCTATTGAAATAACCATGTGGTTCTTATCCTTGCTCCTGTTGATGAGGATTTTCATCTTCTGCAGTATTATCACTTACAGTGAGATAGGTCTTTGTTGGAACTAGGGCTATAGATTGTAGATGAATAAAGCTCTCCAGCCATTGCCTACTATCTGCCAGTAGTATCCCTCTCAAATTAAGATAACCACAAAAGTCTCTAGACATAATCAAATATCTCCTGGGGGAGATACTTGGTAATAGTTGAAAGAAGGGCATCTATGAAGGAAGGAATTTGCTGGAAGAAATATGTCATAAATGGCATACTTACCTATCTACTATTGTGTGAGCTGGACATATGTGGAATATGTATACTTTATCAAGAATTTCAGAAATAATATTTGTTATGACAGCATCTGTAATCTAAAAAAGCCTCGTAGTGACCATTTTTCTGAAAAGAAAATAAAGAGATGAGTCCATGAAATGACTTCCCTAAACTCAAAGGGTGATAATATCCCAAAGGGACAAAGTCCAAGAAACAATCAGATCTACATTGCCTGTAGAAATTTTGGGGAAGGGTGACTAATTTATCATGTGGTTTCTAGGAGGATATTGAACCACCTACAAAAGTTGTACATAATTTGTCTACTCAAATGAACCACAAAAAACTTGAACTGGTTGACAAAAATCTGACATGAATCACTACCATTGACAGTCATGTTTCCTCAACAAATTCCCAGATGAATCAAATAATAGATGTAGAGCAGTTTCTTAAAGATCAAAAATCATTCTGAGAAGCAAAGTGATGATTCTCTACCCCTCCACCCCCACCCCAATATGGCCTCATCTTAATTCTAGGATCTGGTTAGTATGACATATTACAAGGAAAAACAGGAAACTCAGGTTGTAGATGGAATTCGATTTCTAATCATCTGCCCTTAAAATAAGATCACTCTGAATTATCTGAGTGAACCCATCCTAAACACAAGGATCTTTAAGGATGGGATTGAAGCAGAAGAGTCAGAACCAAATAGACGACATCATAAGATTCTTCAGATAACTGTGAACAGTGGGAGAAGAGCCCATGTGAGTTGATTGTAGAAGTAAAACAACAGATGATCTCTAGACCCTCCATGAATGAAACAGCCCTATCAACAGTGATGCTAACTGAAATGAACTCCAAGACCTGGAAACAACATGTCTTTTTTTTTTTTTTTTTTTGGTTGTTGACTTTACTGTCACCAATGTACTGTTTCTAGTTCTTTCTTCTTATTATATTTCATTTTTCTTTCCCCATTGGTTTATCCCAGGTTATCACTGTCTTTGATTCTGGTACCCTGCATCTTGTATATACATTTATCTGATTTGGAGAAGGGAAGGGGAATAACAAAATGCTAAAAAAGGACACAAGAAAAACAAGTCGTTTAAGGATTCAGGTGGACCTGTTGCAACAATGAGAAGTACATGTTGTCATGTCAAAAACGAGCTTTACAAAGTCGGGGCGGGGCGGGGGGGGGGGGGAGGATTGGGTGGGGAGGGGGGGGAGGCTGGGAAGGAATGTGAAGGGTTAACAAAGGAAGAGGCTGCAATGCTTGGTAAGAAATGTACGCATTATCCTGCCCCATGTAATTGTAACCCCTCTGTACAGTATGTTCACAAATAAAATAAAATTAAATTTTAAAAAAAAGGACACAGGATGACCCATTGCAACAATGATACCCACAAGACACTATGTTGGAAATGAACTTTACAATTTGGGGAGAAGGAGTGGGGGTAGGAAGGAATAGTGGGAGAAAAACAGGAGTGGGTAACAATGTTCAACAAGAAATGTACTCATTAGCTTATTCATATAACTGTAACCCCTCAGTACAGCATCTTTACAATATAAATAAATTTATAAAAATACCTAATTTCAGTCCAGTGAGACTTGCTTTGGACATTTGACCATCAAGACCAATAAATAGTATACTTGTGATGCTTTCTGGGGGCCAAATAATTTGGATCAAAAATCAAAATCCCCCTTTTAATAGAGATAGAGAATGTCTTGCTAGAGAAGTTGGTTATCTGGAGTCTTATCCCTCTTTTAGTGGTTCCTTGCTCATCCCTTTCAGGATGTGGACACTGGGCAGTAAACAGATGTATGCATATTATTAGCTATCAGTTGAGCAGCCCTTTGACGAAGATTAAAAGGCACACATGTACTTGACTACTCGTGGGTTTAGAAGTTGGCTCGTTAGTTTGAAAACTGATACTGAGAAAGGCAGTATTGAGGTTATTTTCTGGTAGGACTGGTAGGTTTTTCTGCTAGGTAGATTAGAACAAAACAACTTTAGACTTTAATCAACAGTCGTGTTTCTGAGTGGAAGTTCACAGAATATTCAGTTTGCTTCAACTCTTGCCTTTCTCTCTGGTGCTGGAGAAAAGAGTGGCATTAAAGCCTTATAATTTTGAATCCTAGCATCTTTTCTCACAAGGTAGAATATTCCTTTAAGATTCCCCATGGGCTTATTTATTTATTTATAAAATCACTCCATCCCATTACTAAAAAGGTTTTAAATAAATAAATATATGATATTTTAAGCTACTATATCCCCTGGAATTTATTACAGTAACTGTGGAAACCAATATACTAGGTCATACTGAGTAAAACTTACAGCTCTGAAACACCTACAACACTATATTGTCAATCTTCTCCAGCCTTTCCATAAGAGACTGTCTATGTGCCAGGGTAACTATGCATTGCAAAATCAGAAACCAGCCAAATCTTCTAGAGATTAAATGACTGGTATTTATTCTTGGAGATTCAAATGCCACTGTGGTCCAATGGTCCCAGTAAGGATTTACAGACATTGTAAATATAATTAAATCTTGGCTCATATTTGTCCTACTTTAAATCTCCCAAGCTCCCAAGCTATGGCTATTTTCCGAGTTTTAGAAAGCATAGCTGGAAAAGGTGCACTTAAGATTAGCCATACTCATTCTTTGCTGTGTGAAGTGACAGACACAAATTGTAGAAAAGCCCTTTCTTTATTGAAATAGTAAGCCAGAAATGATTCCACAGTAAGGACTTTAAAAATAAAAGTATATCTCTCCCTACCAATTTGCCATTTCAGTTTTTCAATCTGGCTTGGGCAGAGATACTGAGTCTTTGAGATGACAGTACCTTGCCATACATTCTACCTGGGGTTCTAGTTCAGTTATCAGGTGGTTCAAGTTAATGAACAGATGTGGATTTTTATTGGAACAAATCAGTTGAAGAACAGATCTAAGGGACGCTTTATTTTCTATGGACATTTGACCAGCAGCAGTGATATGTTGAAAAATGAACTATATAACTTGTGGGTGCGAGGGGCAGGGAGGAAAAAAATCCCAAGAGAAAATGAGGAAAGAGGTGACACTGTTCAAAAAGAAATGTACTTATTACCTGACCTCTGTAACTGCAACCCCTCTGTACATCACCTCTACAATAACAATGAATAAATTAAATAAGTTAATTAAAAATTAAAAATATATATTAGTGATGCTTTCTGGGTACCAAATAATTTGGATCAAAAATCAAGACCCCTTTTTCAATAGTAAGCTAAAAATGGTAAATATCAGAATAAAAATTAAGTGTAATGACAGAAGCAGCAGTGCTTTTAATATGTTATCTTACATAGGACTTCTTTTACAATAAAGTCCTCAGGACCGTAACTGTCTAGCTATTCCACAGCCTATTATTCTGATACACTATATTAATTATATCAGCCTGAGAAGAACTGGTGAATTTTTTTTTGGGGGGGGGGGTCTGGTCGTGGGGCCTGAACTCCGGGCCTAGGCACTGTCCCTCAGCTCTTCAGCTCAAGGCTAGCGCTCTACCACTTGGGCCACAGTGCCACTTCTGGCTTTTTTCTTTTTGCTTATGTGGTGCTGAGGAATCGAACCCAGGGCCTCATGCATGCAACACCAACACTCTACCATTGAGCCACCTTCCCAGCCCCAAAACTGGTGAATTTAAAGGAGATAATGTCCTTATAAACTCACTGATAATTCACAAATTTGCAGATTAGCAAAATTTCTAAGAGCTCTATAATGTGCATAAATTGAGTATAGGACAAGTAGCTCCAACTACTAGAAAAAGACACAATTTTTAGTGAGCCACCTTGAATTTTGAAGCAATCTATATATTTAATTGAGTCAACCTTTTTCTTTTTTATGTTTTTCATTGTAAAAATACTGTACAGACGGGTTACAGTTACATGAATGAGGTAATGAGTACATTTCCTATTGAGCATTGTTACCCCCTCATTTGTTTGTCCCCTACCATCCCTTCCCTTCCCACTTCCCCAACTCCTCCCTCCCCACGCCCACCCCGAAGTTTTTTTTTTATTATTTATTTTTTTGCTGGCCATGGGGCCTGAACTCTGGGCCTGGGCACTGTCCCTCAGACCTTCAGCTCAAGGCTAGCACGCTACCATTTGAGCCACAGTACCACTTCCAGATTTTTCTGCTTATATGGTGCTGAGGAATTAAACCCAGGGCCTCATACATGCAAAGCAAGCACTCTGCCACTGAGTCACCTTCCCAGCCTTGAGTCAAGCTTTTTAGTCTATTGACTGAGTAACCTGTCCATGCTATCAGAGGTTGTTTTGTTGTTTGCTTTGTTGTGTGTGTGTGTGTGTGTGTGTTTCATGCCAGTTCTCATGCTTGAATTCAAGGCCTACATGCTGTCCCTGTTGTTGCTCAAGGTTTGAGCCATAGCTCCACTTCTGGCTTTTTGATGGCAAATTGGAAAGAAGAGTCTTACAGACTTTCCTGCCCAAGCTAGCTTCGAACTGCAATCTGATCTCAGCTTCCTAAGTAGCTTGGATTATAGGCAGAAGTCACTAATACTCAGCTCACATTGTCAGTTTTGAATAGGTTACAAAGAAAGAGTGAGCCCAGTATACTGTCCTAACTTGTCTGAAACTTGGGCCATGTAACCCTACAGTTCCAATGGTAACCATATGCCGGGACAGATATGCATGCTGTAGAGAGTTGTAGAAATGCCTCTATAGATGAATCACTCTGAAGAACTTATGAGATTTGAAGCTATGTTGTCTTGTATAGTAAGTGTTTTCTTCCTGAGAAATAGGTTCTTTTGTTTTTCTTTTCTGGGTCCTAGAAGAGATCTAATGTTTTGTAATTAGCCACCACGTCACCATGTCATGTCACATAAGCTTTCTATCATAAAATGTGCATTGCCTAGGTCACAAAGTTAGAAGTGACATGCATATCTTAACACTTCATCACAAAATAGAGGTGGTATATACAAGATAGGAATTGAACAGATCTTAAAGACATGAAGAATTTGCTCAGGCAAATGACTCAGGCTCCTATGATTCCTTCTCCAGCTGCAAGCTTCATTTCCCTCACTCAGCAACTATGGTCTCATTGTAAGTTCTCTATGATCAAGTCTTTGGAAGAGACAAGACTTTTTAACAGATGCTTCTGTAGCAATGGAAAGTGAGCAGTTGCAACATTGTAGCACCACCCAGGGCTGAATTCAAAGAATGGTCATGAAAGAAAGTCTTACACTGAACAGAACTTAAAGCCTTGTCCATTATTGATTCCTTTGCTTGCAGAGAAATTGCAGCTGGAATATGGATCTATACTGTTCCATGAGCAGTAGCTAACAATTGGGAACAAGATGATCAATGTGTGTGAATATCAATCTCAGTCTAGTCATACTTTTCCCTTTTCAGCCCAATGTGCTTATAATCAAAATGCCCATAGTAGCAGAGGTGAAGGCTACCCTCACCTGGGCTCCTGGATGCAGTCTCTGGCCAATCTACCAAAAATGAAGATTTAGTATTGGTGAATACACTTGTCTTGCAATGCCGCCCATCACCCTGAAGCAGCTGCAGCAACCTCAACATGCTGTAAGTGGTCTGAAGCAGCAACAATTCCATTGTTATGTAGACATTATCTCCATTATTTTATGGGTATTGTGTGCATTAGGAACTTCACCCTGAAAATGAATGAAGTTCTCATGTTACTACCTCTAACAATGCATTAAAGTATTTTATTCCAAGTCTTACAATTTGGGCTTGGTGAGTGGTTTGTTTGCTTGTTTGAACATAGCCTCGCCATATATATGCCAGCCTGGCTTTGAACTTGTGATTTTCCTGCCTCTATTTCCCATGTACTTGGATTACACACATGCACCTCCACACCTGACCAACTTTCTGCTTTCCATGCTAAAAATTATAATTTCTCAGATTAATGGACACAATAATTGTTATGAACTAGAAAGCACTCTGCCACTTGACCACTTTGGGCACCTCACCACTGAATCAAAAGGTTAGTTCAACAACCAAAAGATTGTAACAGTTTATCTTGATTTTTAGAGAAAATTAGTTAGCTACTGCAAAATGGTTATAAAAGAAATAGGTCTAGAACCCACAAGACTCTATGGGATGTCTCTTAATCCTCCTATGTTTTGTGGCAAAAGAAAATGGAGAACTAGAGAAGCCTAATGCAAACAGGACCACTTCAGGAAAACGTAGATGACTCTGTTAGTCAAAGAACTACAACCAACAGAGCCACTTACCAAGAATAAGGGGACAAAACAACATTTAAGTAAGATAAAAATACCAATTATGGCCATATCATCATTTGTAGAAGCAATAATTATAGTAATTATATCCATTGACTGTTGTTTTTGTTTATTTATATTTATATGCATTGATGGATTTTTTCTTTTCCTTATCTAACACAAGATATTATAATGGTTACCCATATGTTTCAGTACTTTCATTACAGAATATCAAAGATATAAGTACAACAAGCTAAAGATGACTAGGCATCATCTAGAAACCATTAAGATGACATATAGCCATTGCAACAATGAGATGTACAAGTCGTTATGTTGAAAATGAACTTTACAACTGTGGTGTGGGGGGGGGGGATGTGGGGAGGATGGGAAGGGATGGGAAGGGGAAACAAAGGAGAAGGCTACAATGCTTGATAAGAAATGTACTCATTATCTTGCCCATGTAATTGTAACACCTCTGTTCAGTATTTTCACAATAAAAAAAAAAGGGAAAAAAAAAGATGATATATAGGACGAGAAGCACCTCCTTGGGAAAAGGACTTTTAGGTCTTCTGATGTTCAAGAATGGTTACATACTAAGTACAGTTATACTTCTTATTTAGCAGCTAAATGTGCTTAATAGAAATTGGAACAGACACAACAATTCCAAAGAGTGAGAGCTTGCTAGGCTGTTCATGATCCACTTGGGAGCAGCTTGACAAATCATTTTTGAGCCTGGAAAACCTATTTCTTAAAATTTTCCTGTATCCTTCTGGATTGGACTCCAATCCAGAAGAAATTTAGAAGAAAGAAATGAAATACATGAGTTTTTGGACAGGCCTTACAATCACATAGGTAGACTTCCATATTTCTTCACAGGTTCTCACCTAAAAGTCTCAGAGTGTTGGAAACTCTTCCATAAATGTACAGTTCTTTCTGCATTCCAGTCTTTCAGTCTGACACTATGTTTTCTGATCCTACAGTCTCAGACCTCCAGATAAGTATTCCTTAACTTTTTACACTTGTGTAAGCCTTAGTCTCCATGAAATGCACTTTTACCCAATAAAACTTACAATGACTCTATTTTATTCAGTTTAGACCACTCCAGTAAGTGATTATCTATCGCAGTTACCCATGGTCTCTGTGCAGTATAACCAGTGCTATAAAAGCACAGTGGAAAATAGATACTGGAAAATTGTTTGGGAAAACCATAAAAGGTTTCAAAGGCCCTTTCAAACAAACAGGTCATGTATAGAACTTGGGAGAAAAACTAAGAGACCTAGATCAAACAGTAGAAGATGCCCTGGAATTCCGAGTTCACGTCTGTATGCTGATGCCTATTGCAGACACAAATCTAGGCTTTACCTGATGAATGAAATGAACACAATTCCTAACATTCTTTCCAGCCTTTGTCAGGTTAGGTTTACAACCAACACAATTAAAGCTACAGATGAGAGATACCGATGATTTTGGCACAAAGGGATTTGACACAGGGATACAAATAATACCCAGGGTTATTACAGTTCAGAACTAGAACTAGGGCAAAGCTTATCACCCATAATATTAAATTAACACACTGAATTATAATCAGCCACTGCTGTAATAAAATTAATAGTCACTACATTACTTTGGTTCATGGGGAGTACATTTCTCCTCTCAAATCCATTTCTCACGTTCACCATGTGTATCTAATTTAGTGTAGAGTTTCTCACTTAGTAGAATTTATATCCCTATCACTATTTTGAAGCAACCTTGAAATGAAAATGATTTCTTCAGTAAGATCTTTCTCTTATCTGGTTTATAATTATAATAATTCAGTTATATTGTCAACTGGAAAAATAATAAGACTAGAGAACTCAGTAAAATATTTTACTAAGGTCTATTCCCAGGAAAGTAACTAGCAACACAACCATTTGCTTAAAGAGAAAAATGGATAAACATCTTTAATTTCTTTGTGTAAACCCTACGTTGCCCAAACTCTAACTTTGAGTACATAGATACCTGATTAATATTATATCTAGAACCCATATCAATCTATTTAATTAGCAACCTTCAAACCTTTTTGGTATATATGTTGGTGGTAGGTTTTGAAATTATTTGGACTGAACGTAGTTGTTATGGACAATATCACAAAAATCACAAGTGATTGGAGTTCTGACTCTGTGTGTGTATGTGTGAAAGAGAGAGAGAGACAGAGAGACAGAGACAGAGACAGAGAGAGAGAAAGAAAGAAAGAGAGAGCATATGCCACGTACCAGGCTTGAACTGGGGGCCTAGTCATTGTCTATGAGCTTCTATGACTTCTAGGGCTCTACGACTTGAGCCACAGCTCTACTACCAGCTTTTTGGTAATTTATTGGAGATAAGAGTCTCAGGGAGGGCTGGAAAGGTGGCTCAGTGGTAGAGCGCTTGCCTTGCATGCATGAGGCCCTGGGTTCGATTCCTCAGCACAACATAAGCAGAAAAAAAAGCCAGAAGTGGCACGGTGGCTGAAGTGATAGAGTGCTAGCCTTGAGCTGAAGAGTTGAGGGACAGCGTCCAGGCCCAGAGTTCAGGCCCCCCAACCGGACCCCCCTCCCTCCTCCATAAAAGGGTCTCAGGGATTTTCTAGCCCAGGCTGGCTTTGAACTGTGATCCTCAGATCTCAGCTTCCTGAGTAGCTAGGATTACAGACATGAGTCATCAATCCTCAGCTGGTCTACTTTTAACTAAAACATGTAATGTGAAAAGACTGCTCAATTTCAACTGATAAGCATACATGCATGCCCAAATGTGCATATATGGTGCATACTTGCATATCAACATGCACACATGACTGGCCTGATAGTAACAGGAACTCCCAAGGCTCCTTCAACTTCTTTTCTCACAGCAGTGTCCCTCCTTAATGAGATCTGTTGACAAGGCCCCTTCTGGACACTTGCTGTCAGGGACAAGGAGCTTATAAGTCTTAAATGGAAAGGATTTGCTAAATAAATCTTCAACCCAAGCCTCCTTGAGGTCAGGGCATGAAAGGCTTTGGTAGCTATGGCAATTACAATGGGAACCAATGAATTATTGACATGTTAAGAGCCTGCTACTTGACACAGATTCCACGTTAAGCCCAGTTAGGAAATTAAGCTCATGCAATCATATTTTTAGAATGAAAATGCAGAGTGAGGAAGGTCTGTGATTTATAGCCATGTAATTAGATATAGTGTGCTCCTCTTTGGTCTATCATTAAAGACCGCTTAGCTCCTAACCTAAAGCTTCAACACATCATCCTGTTGAAATTAAGCCTACAAGAGCAAAGACTGTCTTTTTTTTCTGAGTTAATTCTATATAACCTGAGTTTCTGGACTAAAATGCCGCATTATATATTCAAATATCTCTGATTTCTTTTTAACTTTTTTCTTAGGCCTTCAAGATGATTATTTTAATCTTCAAGTAGCTATTTTTTAATGGTAGTGAATGCTAGTAAAAACATTATTTTGGGATGAGGCTGATACACGAAACTTTGGGATGAGTTGTTTTTTGTTTTGTTTTGTTTGCAGTCATGAGGCTAGAACTCAGGGCCTGGGTCCTTTCTCTGGAGTTGAGCACTCCACCACTTTGAGCCATAGCTCCCCTTCCAGTTTTCTGGTGGTTAATTGGAGATAAGAGTCTCATGGACTTTCCTGCCTGGATTGGCTTCAAACCTCAATCCTCAGATCTCAGTTATATAATGAAATTCTGGTTATTACTATACTTTTTTCATGTCAAGTTTTTCTTCTGTTTTCTTTTTGCAATGCTGATGGTCAAACCAAGGAGCTTGCTTATCCTAAGCAAGTACCATAAAACTGAGCTATATCTCCAATGTCTGTTTGTGTTTTTGATCTAAGTTGATCCATCAATTGTTCTTTGGACTAGCAACCTTTAAAAAGAAAAGAACTTGAGATCACCCAGAGCCTTTTACAATAAATGGTCTCAGATTTCCCACTTATTGTTTCTGACTACTTTTAGTACTATCTGACTTGCATTTTCTTGTCTTTGTCACTATTTCTATATTTTATTTGGTTTTGAACAAGCTTATAGGTCTAAATATTACAGATTTTTTTCAACTTCAGTAGTTCCTGAGGAAGTCTGATTCATCTGAAACTCCTCTGGAAGTAACAGATAGCCAGCCTGAATTTGCTTATCAAATGAAGAAATTAATGCTTTCTGAGAAGGTTTGAAAATATGTGCACCCTAGAATATTCATATAGGCTTCATGTCTGATGCTGTAGTTTGGACAAAAGGACCCTTTAAAAATTGGTAAGGGGGGGCGGGGAAACAAAGGAGGAAGTAACAATTCTCCATAAGAAATGTACTCATTACCTTACTTATGTAACTGTAACCCTTCTGTACAGTATTTTTACAATAAAAAAACATATAAAAATTGGTAAGGAGCCAGGAGCTGATGGTACATGCTTATATAGTCTGAGATGTGAGGATCATGATTTGGAGTCAGACTAGGTAGGAAAGTCTGTGAGATTCTTATCTCCAATTAAATACCAAAAAAAGCCAGAAGTGGAGCTGTGGTTCACTGATAGAGCACTTTGCTTTGACCAAAGAGCTCAGGGACTGTACTCAGACCCTGTGTTCAAGCCCCAGGACCAGCACACATACACAAAAAATGTGATTATATCATAAGGATTCATTCCTTGTGAATAAGATTAAAGCTTTTTTCCTTTTTTTAATTGGTCGTGGGGCTTGAACTCTGGGCCTGAATGGTGTCCCTCAGCTCTTCAGATCAAGGCAAGTGCTCTACCACTTGAGCCACAGTGCCACTTCTGGTTTTCTAGTGGTTTATTGGAGATGCGAGTTTCTTGGACTTTCCTGCCTTGGCTGGCTTTGAACCATGATCCTCAGATCTCAGCCTCCTGAGTAGCTAGGATTATGGGCATGAGCCACTGGGGCCCAGGTACATTAAAGCTTTTGTAAGGGGCTTTACACAGCATCTCACCCTTTTGCCTATCCATTCTTTCTCCCATGTGAGGCACAACATCATCCCTAGTAGAGGATGCAACAACAAGGGGCCATCTTGGAAACAGAACAGTTCTCACTGGACATTGAACCTCTTAGCCTCAGAGCCCCCAAACTCAGAAGTAAGTATTGTTTATAAGTTACCAGCCTGTGATATCTTATTATAATAGCACAAGAGAAGTTAGTTTTTCTAACCATGGGAAAATCACAAGCAACAGGAAAAAATGGGCACACACATGAACAAGGCTGGCATTCTTATTCTCTCTGTGTGGTAATATTACTCCTTTCTGCAAGGAGTTTTTTTTCCCCTAGGTGAAAGATTTCCAAGGTTTCAGGTTTACACTCTTACCACTTGAATACTTGAGAAAAAAAGGTTGCTTACTCCCAATTTTAGTTTTATGACTCACCATTTGGGTCCTCTTGATTTGTCAAGGATTCTCTCTTGATTAACAATTTTGAGTAAGGAGGGAGAGTCAGGTGGGTGGATAATGAACCTGATTTTGTTATTAGGTGAGAAAACAGAAGCCACATTTTGAAGGACTGAATCTTGGAGTCTAGCAGTCAGCAAATACACTTAACGCTGTTAGGAAACTGTGACATGAGGCCAGAGAGGAACAAAAGAACAAAAACAATACCAACAAACAAATTCAGCTCCAATGGAGAGCTGAACTGTAGTACCATGTTGACTGGAGAAGAGCCAGGAGACCTGAGACTGAACATGAACATGGAGATTTGTGGCGTGGTTTAAATGGCACCTGAGCTGGTCTGGGCCTAAATAGGGTCAGGGCAGGGAGAGGGTCACAGGGAGCTCCCAATTCCAAGCACTGGACTGACAGGTCTAGTAACCTATCCAGCCAAATGATTTCCCCCTCCCTTCCAGGGATTCAGGGATTCAGGCATGCCCATTACCTGGGAAGGATCCAGTTTCACTTTCCCCAGTATGAAGACAAGATGCCAGACCCTATCATTCACCATGTGGCCAATATGACACCAGCTAGACTTCAATTTCTTCATGAGCACATATAATGAGAAGAAAAAAAAATTCCATTCTCAAAATAAGGACCTGTAATACCAGATAAAACGAGGAATAATAGACCCTAACATAATAAATGGTCACAAAAATAAATTTAATTGGTCCCAATTAAATTAAATTTAAACAGTCTCAAATTCAAAGTTAAATAATGAGCTTTGGAATTAGATGTGAGCTTAGACCCCAGATGGGCTCTTTGTTTAGACAAGTCACTTACCAACACCAAGCCTCTATTTCCGTGTTTGTAAAATGGGAATGTAATATCTAAGTCATAGGAGTAATGTCTGCATAGTGCTTACCAGACTACCTATAGGAAAAGCTTACTAAGTTTTGGCTGCTGCCATTGTGCTCTGTGGTTTTCATTCAGCAATAGAAGCCCCATCAAACTAGGCCGGACTTTTGGAGTTCACCCTGAGAGGTGGTTTCCTATGCTTACCTTCCTACTGGAATTTCCACTACCCTTTCTGGGGAGATCAAATAAGAGACACTTACGCTTCCTCAGATTTCTTCACTGCCAAAGAGATAATGAAAGTAAACAGAAGAATAATATTACCTCTGTTAGTGGAATGATTTAGAAAACTAAAATGACATTTGTTCTCAAATGATTATTGAGCACTAAATATGTACCATATCCAGCATTATGATGTTTATTGCAGGGCATGTCAAAGGAATGGGGAATGATTCTTTCCTATTGAGTTCTTTGATGATAATGACTAACATATATGTAATAATTAAAACATAACTTAGGCATGTAATAATTAATTTTCTTATCAATTTGTCAAGGTTAAAGGAAGCCCACATAGCAGGTAATGCATTGTTTCTCTGTGTGCTGTAGAAGTGCTTCTGGAGGAGACTAGCATTGGAATGAGTGAAATGAGCATAGAGCATAACTGCTCATCAATATGAATGGATACCATCAAATACATAGAATAGAAAGGAAGAAGAAAGATGAATTTCCTCTGGCACATCATCTTTGGCTGCCTTTTGACACTGATTCCATGTGAGTGAGCCTTTGAGTTTATACTACAACTCAGACACCAGCTTTCTGGGCCTCTAGCTTATGAACTGTAGAACATGGAATTTCTCAGCCTACACAGTCATGAAAGACAATGACTCTAACAATCTCTTTTCACATACTATAACTTTGATAAATGGATAGATAGATAGATAGATAGATAGATAGATAGATAGATAGATAGATAGATAGATAGATAGATAGATAGATAGATAGATAGATAGATAGAATACTATTGATTCTGTTTCTCTGGAGAATGCTAATATAGGCTTCCAAGCAAAGGTTGATTGATTAATGCAGTTGGTATTAAGAGAAGGAAATATCAGTATACCTGGTTTGGGAAGATTTGAATTTGAACTTGGAGAAAGGATGGTATTTATTTAAGATAAAGCTTCACATTCTAGGCTAGTTAAGTGTAATGTAAAAATATCTAGAGAAGAGTGGATCACACTGCAGATGTGGGTGAGGTATTTGCTCCTCCCCACCTTACCTCTGTGTGTGTGTGTGTGTGTGTGTGTGTGTGTGTGTGTGTGTGTTTGTGTGTGTGTGAGGGGGGGATGGGGGAGGAAAGGGTGGGAGGGAGACTTGAACTCAGAACGTTGGTGTCCCTTAGTTTTTTGCTCAAGGCTGATGCTCTTCCAACTTGAACCATGCCTCCACTTCTAGCTTTTTGGTGGTCACATTTTTTTACTAGCTTAAAACTGAGATTCTCAGTTCTCAGTCTCCTGAGTAGCTAGGCTTACAGCTGTATAGTACCAGCACTTGGTTTGCACCTTACCACAATTCATTATTTCCAAAGATTAGAAGAGGAATATCAAATTAAAAAGCAAAAGCAAATCTCAGATTATTGAAACACGTGCATGGTATGTGGAGAGTAGAGAAGAATATATAAATAGATCAGGAAGATATATGGTACAAGATATTGAATATCAACAAAAAAATGAGGCTCCGAATGTGGCTCTACTTCTGGGGACTGAGACAGTAGAAGTTAAGGTCACTAGAATTGAGAAAGATAAGGAATGACAAGGTAGATGTGTGGGACCATGGAAGAGAAGAAGCCATGCATACATAGGTCACGAGGACAGGCAGTCACACAAAGACTATGGTTTATTGCTGAAGCCATAGAGGAAAGTTGGGCTGGAGCTTGCCTAAGGTTGATCAGAAGCCCAATAAGCAATATGAAAGGAAACAGGTGGGGTAAATCTTAGATTTTTTTTTACAATGACAGTGAATGAATGACACAGAAGCTGAGATGGGAAGTAGGAATATGCCAGTGTCTCCTCTTCACCAGGTGTATTGGGGAAGTTGGGGAAAGTGCATAAGTAAAGGAAAGTGAGTTGGCCTCTGACACACTGGATATGGAAGAAAGAAGGAAAATGTGTCATTAAGAGAAGTGGATTGCTTGAAAGTGTATAGAAGGAGAAATTAAAATTGGAGAAGAAGGAGGACAAGGAAGGGAGCAGGGCTGGATGAGAATAGGCCTGGACGGGTGTTTACCTTACATGCCCTGCAAAGGGCAGCTCAAGCAGGACCTTTGCCAAGAAGCCTTTTGTGTCCCTCCTCCATCCCAAATGTTCATCTTTGCACTGCCTTGGCTCTGAGCATTTGTAAATCTGTGGTGGAATTGCTGATTTGCTCATTTGCCTCCTCCTCCGCACTATACCATTCTTGAAATGCTGTGTCTTTCTCATCTTTCTATCCCAAATGTTGACCCCATAGCTGAGCATAGATGATAGTTCTTCTTTGTCAGATGATGAAATGCATGGATGGGAATGTGGTAAAGATGTATTCTTTAACTCAAAAACTCTTAGATATTACTCATTCAATGCTCACATTTTGGAGTTGGCTTTCTGTCAGCAGTGCCATCCAACAGAAATTCATTGTGAATCACATATAATTTTTGTGTCGGTACATTAAAGAACAAAACAAACTTGATTATATGTTCTATTTAAGCAAACATGAAAATATTGTCATCTCAAGGAATGTCATCAATCTATACATCATCAATAAGGTAGTTTACATTCTCTTTGCTTTGTACTCTCTACACAAGCTGATGTATATTTTACATTTAACTTTACATCTCAAGTCAGACTAGGTACAGTGTTAAATCATCACATGCAGCAAGTGACAACCAGAGTGCACAGCACACTTCTAGAGTCTGGAATAAGTCTAATTCTTTTCTTTTCAATGGTCTCTATTCTTAGCCTTTCCTCTGCTTAAATTGCCCTTCTTCCAAATAATATTAAAAACTAAATATTTTTAATATATTATCTACAAAATATACACATATTATAATGAACTTAATGTATCTGTTTTCATAAAACCAATAGATTGAAATCCTAGCTTTCAAAATCATAGTATTAATAGTATTTTGAGCATGAGTGAATACATGGGCAGAGCCTCATGAACAGGATTGATGCCCTTACCAAAGAGACTCACGAGAGACCCCACTAACCTTCCACCCATGTGAGAACATGGTGAGAAGAAATCATGTATAAACTAAACCCAAAACAGACTCTCACCAATCTGCTGACATCTTGGTGGGATTTTAGCCTCTAGGATTATGAGAAGCAAATTCCTGTTGTTTATAATTGCTTCATTTATGATAGGTCACTCTAAACAAACTATATATAATGTGTATAGGCAGTGCATACATATAAACATGATAACTACGCATAGTATAGAGATTAAGTATGAATTTACTTCTCTCACATGCAAAACCCGGTAAAGATCAGGCAGCTGTCTGACATCTAGAAGGAAGGGAAAATATGACAATACACAGGATGTCTGTAAAATCTGTTCCCATGATCACATCCAGATGCAAAGAAGAACAACTCAGTCTTTCTATGACCCAGAAAGCAGGTAGTATGTTGAGCACATGGCATTGTCTTATGGGGTTTTTTCTTCCTAATTCTGGACTGGCAACCAGACAACAAGCACCAAATATTAGATAACGATAGTGATAAAGGACATTAAGTCTCATTCCTGCTTTATTACCAATAATGAACATTTCTTCCTTGTGTCTCCACTTAATAGGTTTGGGTAGATCTTTGTATGTTTTATCATCCTGAGAATAAGTCTTAATCCTTTTTTGGTTAATAACCTATTGAACGAGACAGAACTTTTAAACATACTTTCAACAACTATAGATATTATATATGTATATGTAACTTCCTTGTGATAGTTTAATGTTAAGAAGTTAGATTCCTTGATGCCAAATTATATTTCTTCTTCATAAAACACAGTCTACTATGACATAAGAGTGCATTATAATGTGATTTAGAGTGTTTGCTGATTTTTTTGTTTTCTTTCTCTTTTTGTTGTTGTTGGTCATGCTGCTTGAACTCAGGGCCTAGGTGCTATCCCTGAGCTCTTTTGCTCAAGGCTAGCATTCTTCTACTTTGAGCCAAGCTCTCTTTCTGGTTTTCTGATGATTAACTGGAGATGAGTCTCATGGACTTTCCTACTGGAGCTGGCTTTGAACTGTGATCATCAGATCTCAGCCTCCTGAGTAGCTAGGATTATAGCTGTGAGCCACCAGTGCCCAGATTGTTTTTATTTTATGGTAGGGTTTGAACTAGAGGCTTTGTGCTTGCTAGGCAAAGACTCCACCTTTTGAGCCAATATCCAAGTCATTTTTGCTTTCATTATTTAAAAAAAATAAATTCTTGCATTTTTTTTCCTGAATCCAACCTTGGATTGCAATCTTCCTACCTACTAACTCCCACACAGCTGAGATGATTGGTGCACCCCAATGTTTAGTTTATTAATTGGGATGGTGTCCCAGTAATGTTTTTTTTGGTGGGTCATGGGTTTTGAACTCAGAGACTAGGCACTGTCCCTGAGCTCTTTTGTTCAAGACTAGCCCTCTACTGCTTTAAGCCTCAGCACCACTTCTAGTTTTGTGTGGTTAACTGGGGATAAGAGTCTCACAGGGACTTTTCCCGTGTGGGCTGGCTTTGAAATGTGATCATCAGATCTCAGCCTCCTGAGTAGCTAGAATTCTAGACATGAACCACTGGCACTTGGCTCCCAGTAACTTTTAACCTGGACTGCCCTCAAACTTCAATCTTCCTACTTTTTGTCTCTTGAATAGCTAGAATTACAGGCATGAGTCACTGTGTTTGGCTTGTGTTTGCTATTACTGTGTTTAAGTTTCTTTGCATCCATATTCATAGATAAGAAAGAAAATCCATTTTTAATACTTGTCATGTTTCATAATTTGTAAAGTGACATTTAGGGCATTTTAATGAAGCTTCTGTTAAACTTCTACTTGAGTTAACTGATTATTCAGAAAGAAAAAGAATTCTACAATGCTTGAGCCAGTGGCTATTATTGTTGTAGAACTATGCTTCCAGCTCATTGCTACTGAACCTATCAAGTTTAGTTTTGCCAGTATCTATTGTATTATTATTTTTTATTGTGAAAATACCATACAGAGGGGTTGCAATTACATAGGCAAGGTAATGAGTACATTTCTTATCAAGCATTACTACCTCCTCCTTTGTTTCCCCTTCCCATCCCTTCGCATCTTCCCCCTCTCTCCTCTCCTCCCCCACTTCCCACCTCCCTACCCCCTTCCAAAGTTGTAAAGTTCGTTTTTCAACATAACGTCTTGTACATCTCGATCCTTAACAAAAAGAACAGTGCTCGAGGAATATCAATACCAAATTGCAAACTCTACTACAAAGCCATAGTAATCAAAACAGCTTGGTACTGGCTCAAAAATTGAGACCTCAGGACCAATGGAATAGAATTGAAAACCCAGAAATGAACCCACAGACCTTATCTTCGATAAGGGAGCTAAAAAAAATAGAATGGAAGAAAGACAGCCTCTTCAGTAAATGGTGCTGGCAAAATTGGTTAATCACTTGTAGAAAACTAAAGCTAGATTCTTATATATTATTCTGTACCAGAATCAAATCCAAATGGATCAAAGACCTCGGAGTCAAAGCAGACACTCTGAAAACATTACAGGATGGAATAGGAGAAACCCTAGGTCTCCTTGGCACAAGCCAAAATGTTTTTAATAGAGACCCAGAAACACAACAAATCAAAGAAAGGTTGGACAAATGGGATTGCATGAAATTGCAGAGCTTCTGCATGGCAAAGGACATAGCTAGCAAGATCAATAGAAAGCCCACGGGTTGGGAGAAGATCTTCACTAGCCATACAATGGACAAGGGTCTCATATCTAAAATATACCTGGAACTCTATTGTATTATTGACTTTAGCTGTGACATTTAAAAATATGTAACAAGAATATCTTCACTTCTGTCATGCACTTTTTCTAGTTCTTTTTATGCTCTTTTATCATAATAATCTGTTCTTGTTTATTGCTACAGTATATATGAAACTATATCAAAACTAAAATACAGGGTTTCTAAAAATATCTTTCCAGTTTTCTACATTTTTTCCTGAGTCAATCAGGGTATTGAACTATCATTGTCCACTTTCATCCTCTTTTGAAACTATTGACTCTCATCATATATTCAATTCTTATATTTTTACCTTTTGTATTGTAAGTCTACATTAACCAGGTCTCCAGGCTGCTGTACATTCCTTTAGCACTCACATAGGTACACAAGTGGACATAAATGTGGCTCTCCAAACAGACCAGGGATGAGCCTGTGCACCTGCATGTGCCTTGTTGTTTGAGTAAGTGAGCTAGAAAGTTGTGTCTGCATATCAAGTGAGGGAGAGAATAGCTATAATGTCCATGGGTTTTTCTCTAGATGTAGGGAGCTTTGACATCTATTATTAATCTTTCAAGTCAATTGCATGGACTTTATGTGACATTCTAAGTGCCTCTGTGATTCTGAGTTCTTTGGTTAGCTTTATTTTAGGTACCGTAGTAATGTCTATGTGGTACATAGTTTTTGTTTCATAGTTTCCCTCTCCGTACTATTCTGGTGAACACTTTCTTCCCATGACAACTTCTTGTCTATCATCCAATCAGATTAGGAGTTTATAATGGTAAGGGTTGTTTGTTATGGAAACCTGTCTTTCTCCCTTACTGTGTTTAATGACAATAGTGGACATATTAATAAGTTTAATATAAGTTTTGGCTTAAATAAATTTATGAGATCTCAGCACCATTACTCTGGTATGGTGTAGGTTTGGGCTTAAATAAATTCATGAGACCTCACCAATATGGATTGGTTCGATGAGTGATTAATGATCTAAGTTGATCAAATAGAGTCCTTTGCTGGAAATTTGTTGAAGGACCTCTTAAATAGTGAAGTTGTGAAGATCTGAACTTGGAGGATGCTAATGACCAGGTCCTTACACATAGAGAGAAAAGCTAGTAAAAGGAGCTGATAAGCTGGAAAAAATGGAGAAAGCTCTAAGTACTTGGTTCTGGCTACAGTATTCTACAGTATCTTGGCTTCTTACTTTCTTTCACATAGCCTGTTCTTTCTATGATTATGTGAGCTACTTTAGCCTAATAAGCCATTCTTTTTGCCCATGTTAATTAAAGTTGAAGTTACCTAAGAGTATATTTGGGTAATTATATACCATATATATCATCTACATGATATATATACCTTTTACCTATGTCACCTTATGGAACTCTAAATCCTCAAGTGGAACCATTTTCTGATTCCCAGGGTTTGGACAATATTTTCCCTCTTACATACACTAAATTTCCACTATGGAAATAGGAAAAGGAAAGAGTCAAATGTAATGGCAAGAGCACTACCTTGAAGTTGTATAGGTGTGTATATACATATGCACAGATTATTAAAACTTCCCCTTATGTTAATCTTTTTTTTACTTTATGTCTCAGTTCTCATTATATTCTTTCTCTTGCTAAAATATGAACAGATTTTCTCACTAGACACCAAAATTGGGAAGTAGTAAAGAAATTCAGTTTTTACAATAAAAACATAATAGGTTTTGATTCCAAAACACATTTGTAACAGAGCATCATGGGCATACAAATGTTATTTCAGGAAGGAATTTTGAATGTTTAATGACTTTCAGAAGTTGAATTTTGGCCTTCAGCCAAAGACAAGTGCTAACTCCTGGTATACTCTGTGCTTACTACCTTCACCATCCTGGACTCAGCTCCTGGGCAATCTTGGTACTCTAATATAAGTCTGAAATCTTCCTTATCTTTTCCAAGATCTTTTGATTTCCATTTCAGACTTATTAAGATATATTCTATTATTTCAGAGTGAGAAATGCTTTCTGCATATGGTGGCAAGCAAATTATGAAGTGATAAATTTGGGCCATGATTTATTGCTCTTCCTTCGTTGTTAAGCAAAACCATTTTTCCCACCAGACCTAAAAGAAAACAAAATTAAGACACTTAATCTATTATGTCAATATACTTAGGTCATATTTAATAAAATGCAGAACTTTCTTCATTGCATATTCTTAAAATCAATTATAGCATCATTTCATTTTTACAGGGCATGACACAAATTGCTGATAAAGTCGCAGTAAAATTTAATTAACCTTGGGCCTTGCCAACTACCCTCCACAATACTTCTTTTCTTGACCCTTCTCTGACAATCATACCTGTACACTTTGTTTCTGCTATATACGAGTATTGTCCAAATATCTGAATAGATATTTCTCAAATGAATTTATACAAACAGCAAAATCACATTTAGATACTATCTCACTCTGATTAGAATTGGTTTTGTTATGAAAAAATAATGACTGCAGAAATTCTCATATATGGTTAGTAAGAAAGGAATTAGTTCAGACATTACGAAAACAACAGGAGGCTTCCTCAGAAAACCAAGCACAGAACTACCACATATTCAGGGAGTTCTGCTACTGAACATATATCTAATGGAAAGATAATCAATATGCTGAGAAGATGTCTGTGCTCACATATATACATATATATGTATGTATACGAATACATATATAAATATATCTACATACATATATGTATGCATTCATATACACATATATGTAATTATGTATGTGCATTATAATACACATATATGTATTAAAATATCACATTGAGATCCATAAATATATACAAGTATGCTGTGTCCATTAAAACTTTTCAAATATATTTTCATTTTGTTGTTATTTTGATTTGTTTTCTGAGCTTCAAAAGATTGTTCAAAGGGGTTACAACTTAACATGGCCATTGAAGTGTCTAGGACTTCTGGATCAGAGTCATCTTTCCATCATTCTTCCCCCAAGAGAACTGGCTATTATTAATAGTGCAGCAATGAACATAGATGTGCAAGTGTCTTTATGGTACCTGGCTTGTGAAGCTCTGGGTAGATGCTCAGCCTATCTGGGTCATAGAGAAAGGTCTATGTTTAGTTGTTTGTTTTGTTTTGTTTTTTTTAGGAAGCTCCAGATTGTTGTCCAGAGTGGTTGTATTAGTGTACATTCTTGCCAACCCAAAGAGAATCTTTGAATGGACTTTTCGTCTAGCTAGCCTTTCAACAAGTCAGAAATAAAGCTGGTGTGATTCTGCACTAAATCTGAGAGGTTTGCTCAAGCGTACTATAGAATCTACACTGAGGTGAGGAGGCAGGCAGCCAGACTTGTGATTGTTCCTCCTTTTTATCTCTAAGAGTGTCCTCTCCTCCTCTCTACCTTCTTCCTTCCCTTCAAGTCCTGATTTTATATGAACCTTATTTCTCATTAGAACTTCTTATCTTCTTTAAACTGCCACTCCATGCTCATTCCAATTTTTGGCTAAATATTTTTTATGTAGATTTTTTTTCTCCTTAATATATTCCCTCATTAATCTCCCGTGGTTCTAATCATTCTTCTCTGCTCAGCAGCCTCACAGAAGTCTCCTATCTGCTATTCTAGATGAGTCACCTGGTCTTTTGCTGTGTTGTTCTCTGTGCATGTGACACAACTCAACTCCTAGCTGGCTGCAAAGCTCTTTGGCGCATCTACCAGCTCTTCTGTGGTAATAATACCAGATCTGGAAAATTTAGCATGGGCACTTATAATGCTCCAGACACAATGCTAAGTAAAGGATTGGCAGAGAGTTTAGAACACTGCTTGGCATGTTGTAAATATTAATGCAGCCTGGTTCTTACTATTACTTGTAATCCTATAGACTTGTTATTGTTTCTGTTTTGTGGATAAGGGAACCATAAGACATGGAGATTTGTAACTTGGTAGGGTCACAGACTTTGGTATCACACTCTGTTTCACATTAATTTCTAGCCATGTTCCTAACCATTACAAAAGGAATTTTCTAACTATACATACTCATCAAGCCTTCTGCAATAATTTGACTACAGTTTTCAGAATAGGGTAAATTGTACCTAAGACAGGTTTTACTTTGGAATTCAGTGCTTTCTTTTTTCTTTTTTAAAATCCAACTGCCTTATTGATAAAAGCAAAAACTCAAAAGTATCTTTCAGAAGATTTTCATTTTGAAATGTAGAGGCCACTGAATTGCATGTCCTTAAAGAGAACAGTGAGTTTTTAGTACCTTGGTGTTGCTAAGGAACTGAGTTTTTAAAGTTTTGTTTCGATTAAAACACTGCTCTCAGTCAGAGACTTTAATCATATTTTCTTTAGTATTTCTCAGTCACCAGGATATTTGCTCTGGGAGAGCAAGGTTAAGCAATATTAGAAGTACATGCATAGTCAGGTGTGGGAGTTGCAGTCCTGTAGTCCCAGCTAGCAGTGAGGAGGAGGCAGGAGACAGAGACAGGATTCTAAGTTCAAGGATTCCTAGGCAAAGCGAGCAAGACTCTATATCAAAAAAAAAAAAAAAAAAAAAATCGAAGGGCTCAGGATATGGCTCAACTGGTATAGAATGCTTTGTCTAGTATGTGCTAGGCCCTGGGTTCAAACAACACACACACACACACACCTTATAATCAATAATAGTATTGGAGACTCAATAATAGTACTAGAGACTACATCCTAATTAAAGTACTTTGAGTACATTTTCATTTGTTGTTCTCAGTTCCTCTGCGGTGTCTCATTTGGCTATTATGGAAGAAGAAACGTCTATTTCTCTTGGGGATTGGGTTCACTAGCCCCCTGTCTCCCTCACCCCCCCCCCCCGCCCCCGCAACCTCCTTTTTCCTCCCTTCCCACTCATGGCCACCACCCAGGCTTTTTTAACTCCCTGAATCTTGGAAGCAGCGGTCAGGGAGGCCCTCTGAAAGGATCCCTGGGTCTCTGGAGCCCTCCAGAGAGGCTGTCAGGTGACAGATCTCAACCTAACCAGGACTGGAGTTTGAAGCCTTCCCACTGAGCAATTGTCTCCCCCTCCCCCCGCCCCTCGCCGCCACCGCGGGTTGCCTTGGGGTGAAAGAATGTGCTGGCCGGGGTCTCTGGAGGCAGGCAGTGAGCCTAGAAAAACATGACACTTAGAACACCTATCTGTTTCCTACAGAGAAGGTATTGGCCGCCGCAACCTCTCGGTTTGGAGGGGGGCTCCCTCCGCACCTGGGGCCGTGAGGCGGCTCCCAGGTGCGCGCTCGCTTGCGGTGGTGGCCTTGGGACTCGAACCGGGTGGCAGAGAGGCGCCTAGCAGGGTCCAGTCTGCATCCTGACGGGCTGGAGTGGAGGGAAAGCGGCGTGCACAGAGGTCTTCGGTCGGGCTACTAAGACCTCCTCTCTCTGCTTTCACCCCTGTCTCCCCGCCTCTTGCCCCAGAAATGATCTCAAGCGTTGCGAGTTTGATTCCACAGCCCCACTCGGGTGGGTTCTTTTGTTTCTTTGTTTTAATGACAGTTCCAGCCCTTCGGCATGGCATGCGCAATTAATTCCCTGGCTCTCTGGAAGGCAGCTGGGGTAAAAAAAAAAATCTGCATCATCCTTTTGGGGATAATTGTTTATGATGTGACGTCAGCAGATTGATTGTTTTCCTCCCTCCTGAATGAGATGGAGGGAGAGAGAGAGAGAGAGAGTCCCAGATGTGCGCTGACATTTGGAATTCCTTCAGGGCACAGGGAGATTGGAATGGGGACGTCAGGTTCTGTGGCCAAGAATTTGGGCTGCGCAGGATTATTAAGTCTTTTTGGGGGGGGCGGGGGTACCTCTGAAATGAACACATAAAGAGACGTTCCCCTCCACGGCGAAGGCACTGCGAGGTGCAGCTTTCAGGCCCGAGCCCCCGGGTGGAGGTGGCGGCGGCGCCCAGGCCGTTCCGGCGGGGCGCCCGGCCGCAGGCGCAGCCCCGCGCGGGGCGGAGGGCGGGGGAAGTGCGTCACCAGGTGGGGAAGGGGCTGTGTCTTTGGTGACAGGCGGCCGCGGTGCGGGGTGGAGGGGAATGGGGACGGGAAATAGGTTGTGTGCGCTCTCGGGGGGTATTGTGTCAGGAGATGCAGGCTGGCTACCATGTGACGCGGTCCAGGGCTGAAGGGATTGGCGGAGGCGGCGCAGGCGGCGCAGCGCGGCCGGCTCGCTGCGCTCGCCTTTCTCTCTCAGCATCTTTCCTGGGAGCCCGGAGGTGAAGCCGCGCCAGCAGCAGCATCCATGGCCTGTCTTTCCGGGTAACAACTTGTGTGTCTCCCTTTACCTCGGGCAGCGGACAGAGCCGAGGTCTCGGCAGCGGCCTGGGGGAACACCAAGACGTCTCTGGGACCTGGAAGCGTTTCCTCCTGTGGTTTTCTTTTTTTTATTTTTTTCCTCCAGACTCCTTGGAAATTAAGGAATGCAATTCTGCCACCATGATGGAAGGTAGGATGCTTTCTGCCATGCTTGTGTGGCTTCAGGCAAGATTTGGGCAGACCAGCCTGGAAGAATGCGTGGCAGCCCATTCTAGAACCTGGCTGCCCAGGGTTTTGCCAGCTGAGATATACTGCAGTTCGTATGCAGCAGACCAGGGCTCAGGCCAAGGCAATCGAACCCCAGGGCTGTTGCCCAGCTCAGAACCTACAGAGCTCCTTGGAGAGAGAAAAGCCAAAAGTGTTTGCAGGAAACTGAGACCCAGCTAAGGGAAAGCTTGCTGAGCAAATAAGTTGGGCGAGAAGACAAGGTTTTCTGTGCTGGGTGCCTGGAACTACCCTGATTAAACATTTACAATGGAAACTTGTTTTCTGAAATTGACTAGGAGAGGTCACAGAGTTATCCATATTGTCACTTTGAATGCATGGGATCAATTATTTTTTTTAATTCTTGTAAGATATGTTTCTCTCGGCAGTTGGTATGCTATTAGTAGAGCAAGGGGAATGCATCGAATTTGGTTCATAAAGTATAGTTTTATGGGGGCTAACATTGCAATCCAATGAGCAATATAAGGGCGATATCTGGACCTCTCTTGACAAGTCCTTGTCAGGTTAAAAAGAATTTTGTGCTTAAATGCTATCCCCCCCACCCCCATACAACGGTTCTTAGCCCAGCATCAAATGGCTACTTGCCGGTTATCTTTTTGTATTCAGTTTTAAGTGTAAGGAGGAAACTTCCCTGGGGAGATGCTATTTAGACTATATATTATTCTACTAAATTACCCTTCCTACCCTAAGATATTGACATTCAAGATTGCCTTGGGGGTGGGGGGAGCAGCAAGCTGATCAGGGAAGAAGCAGGCAGCTCGGTGCTGGCTTTGGTTTTTGTTTTCATTTTCACACTACAGGATGGTGCACAACTCCTGGCCTTTCCTAAGATGACAGGCAGAAATTTTGTCCCCAGTTTAGATTTTTACAATGCAAAATCAAGTGCATAATGGTTCTCAAGTCAGGCTTGAAAATGGCAGAGAGGCCACCTTTTAGAACAAGGTTTGTCCTCTTGATTTTCAACATTCCATAGAAATTTACAGAAATCAAATGATAGGAGGGAAGAAGAAGAAGAAGAAGAAGGAAGAAGAAGAAGAAGAAGAAGAAGAAGAAGAAGAAGAAGAAGAAGAAGAAGAAGAAGAAGAAGAAGAAGAAGAAGAAGAAGAAGAAGCAGCAGCAGCGTAGTACTTATTTGGCAGAAATGAAATATTTTTCCTCTTTCTGTCTCCAGGTCAAACGTTGTTAATGTGATTTGGGGAAGTGAAACCCACAGATTTGGGGAAATAGCCTTAAAAGAAAGAGGTTGGATATCAGTTTGTTATGGAGCCTGGTTATGTTCGCAAAGGGATCTCCAGCTAGTTCTTTAAGTACAGGCCTAAATAAATTGAGGTTGGTAATGTTGTAAGATTTAATCATTTCTGTTAATTCCAAATGACTTTAGTGTTTGGATAACAAGCCAAGACAAACAGAGTATTACTTATATATTTTTAAATTATGAGTTATCCTCTTGAGAAAGAAATACTGTATTTCTCAAGCTCAATTTCATGTAGCATTTTTGGAAAATGAATCTGTATGCATTCTGATTAGATTCCAGTCTTACATGGAGAAATTGATAATCGTTCATTTACTTCTTGACTTGAAAACCATAGTATCCTCTCTGAAAGTAGTAACATTTATTGGTGCTCATTATTGATTCTTCTGGCAATATAGTCCATTGTGCCATCCTAGGATGTCAGTTCAAAGCCTGTGATAAGCTTATCTGAGCTGCTTAAACTGAAATAGGAGCTGTAACAAAGACTCCTATTGGGGCTGAATTAGCACTGCTTCTAGGTTTGCCAAATTTATCTAGTGAAGGATGTTATCTTAGCACTGGTAGGAATTAGAGGTGACACTGTACTAGAACTGACTTTTATGAGACCCCCCTTTTTCTTTTTACAAAATGGACAAGTATGCCCACTGATTAAAAAACCCAAGTGATGCTAATACATTTATTTCTATTGCTAGTTCTTCTTTAAATGCTTTCAAGCCTTATAACCTTAATGGTTCAGTGACCTTGGAAAAGTAAGCAGGAACCTTAATCAGAAATCAGTTTGCCTGTCAATGGCCTTCCAGCTAAGTGGCCAGCCTGTTTAGTAATATACATACATGTTTCTGTTTTTGTACTTCTCAATTTCACTAGTGAATTTCTCTCACCCTGAAGATAGGATACAGCCGTCATATTTTATGCTTAATGCATCTATAGAGAAATACAAGCTATTACAACTATCACAGTAGCCTTGGAAAGATAAGGAACCTCCAAAGTTCCTTAAAATGCTATTGTGGTAGCCCTTTGCTGAACTATCAGGAGGCTGTGATGCCACTAAATATCTAGACAGTGAAAACAATGTCTGATCTCAGCTAGTACATCTCACCCCTCCCCCCCATGTAGTCATATATACAAGCACAATTCTACAGAGAGAAAGATGGTACATTTGCATTTGACTACTCGAATATTTCAATCTGCTGCTCAAGAAAAGCAGGGCTATGGCAACTTTTTTAGCAACTCTTCTCTACTTGATGTGACACAAAGTAAACAAATATTCAGCACAGGGGCTTGCAATTTAGTGTCATGGCCTCCTTTGCATGGGGAAGGATATTGGCTCCATTCATTCAATGCCTATTAGAATCCAAGTCTTAGAGAAGGGCTATTACTATCCACCTAGTGATCCTAATGCTATAAAGGGAGCTTAATCATTGTGCAGGGACTTTAAGCAGATCACCAGTAGTCTGTGGCTCTGTAGTTCTATTAGGCCAAATGAGGAGGATCTTATATAGTGTGACTATGAAGGCAAACACAATAAGTAAACAAAAGTATTTGTTAAGGGCTATGTAGATTGGCTGTATCATTATTAAGGCTTGAAAATGGAATTTTCACAAATGGTATGCTAATATAACTAAGCTGGGATTTCTTAGGATACTCTGTGTGTGTGTGTGTGTGTGTGTGTGTGTGTGTGTGTGTGTTTGTGTGTGTGTGTGTGTGTGTGTGTGTGTGCGTGTGCACATACCTGACAGTAACTTTCCTTGTCTGTAAAACTGCCTAAAGGCACTTTGTGTTTTTAGCTCTATATTTAGACTCCTGGATACTTTATCAGAAAAGCAATGTCTAGGTGGCAAAGGTTTCATTCCATATTACAATTTTTAAAGTTAAAAAACTTGTTGACCCCACATGCTGGTGGCTTATGCCAGTAATCCTAGCTACTCAGGAGACTGAGATTTGAGACTTATGGTTCAAAGCCATCCAGGGCAGGAAAGTCTGTGAGATTCTTATCTCCAATTAACACCAAAGAGTCAGAAGTAGAGCTGTGGCTCAAGTGTTAGCCAACTTCCCTTAAACTTCCAGAACAGCAACTAAGCACTGAATTTAATTCCGTAGAGATACCATTCACACACACACACACACACACACACACACACACACACACACACAGAGCATGCTGAAAGACTTTATTTACGAATTATACTTATTATTCACAATAAACTACAAGTAAGTATACTTTGTGTGGAGTAGTTTTAGAACACTTTTTTCCCCTAAATTTTAAACTTTGAAAATAATACAAAAATTAAAACAATACAGAAAATGGTGGAATGGAAATTTTTGAACTCAGGTCTGTTTAACAAGCCTCATATTATTGACCCTCTAAGAAGTTTAACTTTGTATCAAGGTGAATGTGTTAACCAGATTGGAAATGGGCCATTATTCCTTCAATTGCACATTCCATTCCTCTCTATGTTAAATACGAGAGCTCACAAAACCTACTTTTAATTCCTTAGTAATACCTTTTATGTCTAGAATCACTTAGATCATTTTGTACAACTCAAGATTAACCACACTACTATTGTTGCAATAAACAATAATAACGTTTAGCCATTTGGAAAATACTTTGAAATGATCAAAAAGAACAAAGCATTTGTAAGTTGTAGAAGTTAGCTAAGAGGTTTTAAATGCAATTCTTCTAACTCTAACAATTATTTCCTTTTACTTAAATAATGGAATTACTTTAGAAAATCTAAATGTGGATATTAGAGTCTAATATATATCTGTATAATTTCTTTCCTTCCTAGAGTCTTGTCAGATGGAGAGTCTTTAGATATGTAAGTTCCCAATCTCAAGGTCAACCTTAAATTTCTCAAAAGAATAGTCTTTGAAAAAGAATTTTAAAAATCTAACAGAGAGTTGGTGCTTGGCTCAAGTGGTAGAGCACCTGTCTCGCAAGTGTCCAAACCCCACTGGGAAAACAAAAGCTAATTTAGATAAAATATTCTAGAAGATTCAGGACAATTCCTTCTCTTAGACTTCACACATATACTAATCATATTATTTCAAATAAACAATCCACAATAATTGTCAACTCATTTCCTGTTTCTGAAAGTCTGTTAGCAATATAATTCCTTGGAACATGCTTTCTTATAGAAATGATGATTTCTTATAGAAATGATGATATAAATGCTGGTTAGAGTCTCATACTAGTCCATCAAAGGCTATTTACCTAATATCAGGCTGTAATGCTAGTGTTCTCCATGAATATGTAAATAATATTATGCTTACCAGAGTAATTAGCTGGAAGAGAATAATGATATTACACTCATTTTTCATTTTAAATGTTGCTGTTTAATATTGTTATTAGTCTTCCCACATGGCTAATCTAAGTTAATTATTAACAAAAAGGGATTTAATTAGAGGACAAATAAAAAGCTGGAAGAGAAATTTTGAAGATATATCTAGAGAAATCTTTTTATATTTTCAAAAGCTTTAGGAATTAAAACATTCATTTTAAAATTACATTCAATTTTACTTTAATTCTTGCAGTTTACCACTTCTTGAATCAGTTTTATCATACAAAACACCATAAAAATTTGAGATTATTACATAAACTCATAGATGCAAAAAAGAGGAAAGAGAATTTACTGAAATATTTGTAAATGAGTCAAAGGAAGGAAAGGGCTAATAAACTGCCTCTTTTATAAAAATTCCCAGAAAGGAAATTAGTTGAACAATGAGGAGGCTACAAGTCAGTGACTAATGTTTGTAATCCTAGCTACTTAGGAAGCTGAGGTCTGAGGATCACATTTCAAAAGACTGCCTAGGCAGCAAAGTCCAAGAGACACTTATCTCCAGTTAAAAAAAAGATGGAACTGTCTCAAGTGATAGAGTGTTAGCCTTGAGCATAAAAGCTCAGGAAGTATGCCCAGGCCCTGAGTTTAAGACACAGGACAAGCGCCACCCCCCCCCCCCCCCCCCCCACACACACACATTACAGAGGGAATGGGAAGGCATAGTAAAGGTAGGATCTCCTAAGGAGAAAATGGGTATGACAAAACATTATGTCTAATCCATTTGTACACTGGCTCCCGAATATCCCTTGTGAGTGTAAAATGGTTTATTACCATAAGGGGTGCTATATGGGAACTTTTAGACTCAGAACAGGAAGGATCTTCATTCTTGGAATTTGCATGTCACTTGAATACATCTATAGGATAATATAAACATATCCAGCAAATAGGCTTATACACTATATCTATCATGTTATTTCCTTGTTTGAAAACATCAATACCATCCTGTTTCTTTGAAAATCCATAACCTAAGAAGGCTGCATACTCTGGCCTTCAAAATCCCACCTAATACTTCACTGATCACCATACTGCTCGTCTCCTAGCATTTAGAATAGTCTCTTTCCTCCCTTCAAACACTTGCTTTGCTTAAGACCCTCTTCCCCCAGCTCCTGGAGTTACCCATTCTCTTGTGGTCCCAGAAAGGCTAAACCTGCTGAAAAGGCCTTTCTTATCACTCTTCTCATCCAAGCCTCCCGTGGACCACTGAGTCCTTAAAGCTGTATTGATGGCTTGTAGTTGTTTAAACACAAATTGGCTGAATCTCTTACATGGAAGGTAAGCTCTAAAAAAGCTGGAGTCTGTCCTAGGGTATTCGTTTATAGAAAAAGTGTACAGAACCAGATATAAAGGACTCAGATGACAATCCACTATACACTGTTGAGTATTATTTTTAGCATTACAGTGGATATAAAAATGTGTTCAAATTTATATTCTCACTGGGAAAACAAAACTTTCACACAACACAATTAGGAAATAAAGTATATTATGAAATTCTAAATTGTTGGTTATAGTACATTTTGACAAGCAAAAGGTTGAGTACATTTGATAATATATACTTCAGCTTGAATTATCTTGGTGATTATCTCCAAGGTAATGGTTTTCAAGATAGAAGAAGACTCATTGTAACTCAGCTTTTCAAAGAAATTCTAAGTTCATTTTGACAGTATACTGTGTGCTTTTTCTTTTCTGTTTCCCTTTGCCTTCCTTATATTTTTTTTCTTTCCCATTATTCTACCTCAGATTTCCCTTCCTGTTTTATTTTTCTTACCTCTGCTTTATGACTAAGCCTGTAGTGGCTTTGAGAGTTAGAAAGTTTGAGTTCAAATGTGGGAGAGTTTCTTTTTAAAAATAAGTAAAATAAGTAAATGAACATTGATGATGTGAGGTGGTACAATGTCATTGTTGTGGTATATGAGTTTTTTCAGATGTCAAATGGTTTCTGATGGGAGAATTTGTTGATCTTAGGAGTTCAGTGTGTTTATTGAATTTCTACAGTCTGAGCAGAAAAGACACGGACCCAAAATCAGACTTGAGTTTGAGTGTAAGGGATTGTATGGCTGTATACCTTGAAGGAATTTACTTTACGTGGCAGAGCTGGGTTTCCCTTACAAACAGAATGAGATGATTGATCTGTGCTACCTCCAAGAACTTCTACCTCGAAGAGTTTCTGATACTGCTGAATGATTTGGATTCTTTACATGTTGCTTATGTTGAGCTTTCTGCCTGATTCATGTTTGTGTAGGAGAGAGAGGTAATTAACAAACATAAAATATAGAGCATATTACATGAAGTTAAGTTCTATAGAGATTAGAATGGGGTTGATGGGTTTATAGTTGTAAACAGAATGAAGGTGGGAAAAGAAGAGACATTTGGAAATAGACTTGAGTGGGAGTGGAAGTGAACAGCCATCTAATTTTTTTAGAGGAAGAATCCTAGCAGCAGGAGAAAGAGCAACTGCAAAGGCCCAGAATGAGAATGGGCTGGGGTCCTGGGAAAAATAACAGGGAAGTCCAATGTGTTTGGATCAGAGAATGGGAGCGTGATCAGGAGAGGCATTCAGAGAAGTAATATAAACATAAATCTAGATTTGCAGAAGTCTGTCAGCATTATCCTATGTGATCTATGTATCAAATGACGGTTGGGCATTCAGAAAACCGAGATATACTGGCTCTTTGAATGCCCCAGAACTGTGCCTGTTGGACTTAATTCTCCCCACACAGTTAAGTAAAAAGAAAGCATGTCATGTCTCTACCTTAGCTCACAATTCTAAACCTATAGTTAGGGCTGAAAGCTCAACTACAACTCTAAAGTTGAAGATTTCTGCAGAAGAGATGTTACCCCTACAATAAGGGGCGTTTCAGAATGCACAATAGAACTAGTCATTAATTCTGACAATTTTGTCTATATCCCCCAAACCTACATTTTTATTATTCTATTGTGCTTCTATTATGCATCAGGACTATACTTTTGTTACCTTTTAAATATTTCACAGTGCTATGTGCATTACATATTCTAAACAAATACTCTCAGCAGGAAAATGCTATATGCGAGTAGAGCTTTGCTATCAAGATGCTTAAAATTTATTGAATGCTTCATTCCCTCAACAGGTACATTTGGAACTTTCCCTTTAGTTTCATATACTGTGTTAGCACTGAAAATGTCAGGGGAAAACAGCAGCATGGCCCCTGTCTTCAGAAGGATAGGATCTGGCACAGAGATGTAGATGTCATTATTTATCGTGCCCATATTTTATTCTACTGTGTCTTGTATGCTGGAAAAGAAGAAATATCCTCTTCCTTGATTTAAACAATTACACATTGGGACTCAATACGGTTGAGTAACTTGCTCAAAGAGACCAATTAACTAAGTGGCAGAACCAGCAGTCATGACTCCTAGTCAACTACTCTTTACTGAATAGTGGTATAATTGGGAAGCCTTGCCCTTCTCAAAAACTGTTTAGTCTGGGTCTCTGATAGACAAACAAGAGGAAGACTACCAGCTTTGTTGTTGCGATGCTTCATAACTAAGAAAGTTCATTTTATTATCAGGTCATGACCTCTTGGACTAGTCATTGATTGGAACAAGGCCACTTGGCATGGAAATGTCATATTCCCATCCTTACCTTGTGGTGGCACTTACTGCTTTCCTAGGATTTTGTGATGAGAAAGTCACAGTGTGATAGACTAATCCAGTGGACTTTAAACGTTCACAGTTTACATGCTACAAAACAGTTTCAGAAAAGCCAAGCTCTCACCACAAACAAAAGCCCTTTCTCCCTGAGAAGGACAGCTCGGTCTGTGTTCACTGACATTCTGTGAAAGCCCTGGTCATTATCATGAACACATGATAGTGTATGCCATCATTTGAAGATTAACCAAACTGGTCCAACCTCATTTTACAGTTGAGGAAACCAAGGCCAAATGAAACAATGTACCCAAGGGTTTTTATCCTCTCTGTAAGAGGATAAGTCAAGGTTTATTTTAGTAATGGTCCAAAAAATGTAAGTAGACAAAAACTTGGAACCCATGGTGTCTCTCACATTCAAAGGTGCTGAGGCTTGTTGGGTGACTGCCAAAAGACACACAAATGAATGTGTCCCCGGGGTCCTTGCTCTTCTGAGTGTATACACAATGTGACCATTTATAGCTCTCTCCCATGCTTCCAGGGATCATAGGCCTGCCGTCAGTGAGTCAATACTGTATGATAGGAAGGACTAGGCCTTGAATTTGGAGCTGTACCTCTTCACTGGCAGTGTGACCTTGAATGAACTCTGCAAATGCTCTGGCCTCTGCTTCTCCATTTGTAAGGTAGGAGCAAAGCTAGCTTGCTCCCTCATAGTTATGAAAATCCCATAAGAAAATTAATCTGAAAACTTCTAAAAGAGTGTGGTTCAAAGGGTAGCTATTTTATCACACAGACTTCCTGTCTTGGTCATTACGTATTGATTTCAGAGTCTAAACATCCCTGCTGGCTCTTCACTGTTCACTGTCTTTGGCAGGTTGGCCTTGCAGATTTCTCCTTTGTCTTCATATACTGTTCATGTATTAGCATATCTCATCATCCTTTTTTCTCAGTATCCATATGATATGTTACTCTTTTCTCGACTATGGATGGCATTAATCAGTCACCACTATCATTCTCATTGGCTTCAGTATTTCTTTCAACATCCTATCCAGGCCACTTCTGGGAATTGACTGGAGTTAGCACCTGAGATGATATCACTTTGCTTTCCCTAGAATGGGCAAGTTTCTCAAAGGCAAAACAGTGAGTGAAACAAACTACAGTACAGGTGGTCTACAATATAGTGATTCCCTGAAAAATGGCTTACAGCACACTATAGTAACAATAGTAGGAAATAGTCTCTAAGCCTGATAACAGGTAGAAACAGTAGTTTCAATTTCCTCTTAGCCTCTTTGTATCTCTTAGTGGGAGAACTGTCTCTACCAGGTAACCAAACTTGAATTTTTGATGGGATTTGTACTTGATTGCTCCTTCCTTCCTGTCTCACATTAGTGGGTCCTCAGGTAGACTACCCTTCCTCAATATTTCCCCAGTATTGTCGTCTTTTCCTGTTAATGCATCTAATCAGACTTTGCTGTTTCACCTTCCACTATGTCTTCCTCACACCCATCAAAGATCAATTGCCTTTAATGGTTCTCCATGCTTGTAAGATGCAGTCCAAAACCTTAAGTGTGCTGTACAAGGTTTCACCCAAAGGCCTTTTTTCGCCATTTCTCACTGTCTCAGCCAGACAAAGCTGGTAGTCCTTCTATTTCCATTGCACACACTATTCCTTCCCTTCTCCACATGATACCATTCAGTTCTGATCATTCAAGGTCAAACCTCTTCAGCCAGAGCTCCCCATATCCTGGAAGCTGGGTGAGGTGCTTTCATAGCTTTGAGTCTTAGACTCACAAAGTCACATAACAGACAAATGGAGAGCATAGGCTTTATATTCACACTGACCCAGGTTAAACCTCATGTGTGTGACCTAGAGAAGCTCATTAGGAAAACAGAAGGAATAGCAGTCTCCTTCTATTGGGTAATATAACATGTAAGGTTGTAAGAATTAAGTCAAAGAGTGCACTACACTGCTCATACTTCTCCACAGAGACAGAACTCAACTAAGGAAGGTATATATCAAGGAAAAGGGAGATTTGGCAGAAATTGGCTTACATGGTAAATTCAAAAATCTATTCTGTAGGCTGGGAACTTAGATATGGGTTGATGTTGCAGTCTTGAGGACTAATAAACCTCTAATAAACCTCAAGTGCATCACTATATTGTGCATTATTCCTCATCTGAGGATGTGCCTTACCTATGATCATATTCCTAATGTGTGGCAAGTGTGAGGGTACAGTAAACATCCAGTGACAGAATGAGCATTGTGCAGAAATCATGAACTTGGAGAAATAGTCAAGGGACCTAGTATGAGTCATCATGAGGCTAAAATGAGTTAATGTATGAAAATCATGTAGAAGAGTACTTAGTCTATAACAAAGGCTTAGTAATGTTACTCTGACAGGTCATTCAAATAAGGTTACTAACTGCCAGGCAGAGCCTGGACTGGGCTCTCTTTGTTCTCACAAACACTCATTGGCTGTGCAAGATCACCCAGGCTAAAGCCACACTCTGGTTCCAGTAATGTGTGGTTCATCCAGGATATCACATGTGTTTGTTGGCCTCTCTTGTTTGTTTTCTTCTGTTTAAGACCAGATTTCACTGTTAAAAAAAAGAAAAAGAAGAAAGGAAAAAAAATAGAGAAAAAAATGTTGAAAACACATTCATAGAGATAACTGAAGCCCCCAATAATTTCACTATTAGGCAATCACCAACCACTGCTGTGATTTATTGTATGTGGAACAGGGACTTCGGCAATGACTTGAAGTTCCTTTAATTTCAAGGACCACATCAGTAAAGTGAGTGAAAGAATACCGACCACATAAGTGGAAAATTAAATGAGATAATCTATCATCTGAGCTCAGCATATTACCTGCCCTATTGAACAAACATTCAAATATGGTAGCTTTTCATTTCTTTGTTTTCTTTTTTAAAATTATATTTTATTTTGTTGTAAAGGTGCTGTCAGAGGGGTTACAGTTACTTAAGTAAGGTAATGAGTATATTTCTTATCTAACATTGTTACCCACTCCGTTTTTCTCCCACTATCCCTCACGCCCCACTTCTCCCTCCCCCCACCCCGAAGTTGTAAAGTTTATTTCCAACATAGTGTCTTGTGAGTGTCATTGCTTTTTTCTTTTTTGAGACAAGATCTTGCTAGGTAGCACAGACTGACCTTGAACTACAATCTTCCTGCCTCAGCTTCCCAAATGCTAGGTTTACTGGTGCACACCAAAACTGCCTTCTAGTCAAAAATGTGTGTGCTAGATTCTTGGTATTCACAGACAAATGATTCTAAAAAGAGTATCATTGTGGGGAATACTGAGGTCCCAGGATATGTAGAGTTGAATATTGGACTTCAGATGTTTGATCCATTTTTTCACCAAGTCCTACTAAAAACATACTATACTACCTTTCAACTATTTAAAATTTTTACTTTGCCACTTGAATTAAGCACAGTAACTTTAACTTTGCCTTTGGTGAGATTTATTTTCACAAAATTACAGTCAAGGAAACTCTCAATAGATCACACAATGGTTTAAAGACGATGCAGGGTTGACTGAAAGCTGACAATTTAAGACTAAGGGTTCTGAAAACAGCTGCCTAGATTCCAATCCTGACCTCTCTAACCCTGCCCCCTGGGAATCTATTCAATTTAATTAACACCTCAGTACCTCACTTTCATTTCTATATAATGTCTATCTAAGAAAGTTATTTATTAAATTAATTCAATATACAATATGCCTCATTATTCTCACGTATTATGATATATACACTTGCATAGAGTATCTATATAAAACATCAGGTAGAGAATGTTGACTCTGCGCATGTTAGCTATCTTCATCATCGTGAGTCTCCAAAGACATTATTTTTACTAGTTACATAATGTTTTATTCCATGATGAGTTATTTTATTATTCCTCTGTCGTTAAATGTTTAGACTATTAGCTGGAGTTTAATTTCTGCATTGAGCTAGAAATGCTCACATTAGTTTGTCACATGGTAAGGTATAAACTATTGGCTCTTGTTTATTAAATTATGTTGGAGAAGCACTGATAGTTCTTTTTTTTATTGTGAAAATAGTGTACAGAGGGGTTACAATTACATGGGCAAGATAATGAGTACATTTCTTATCAAGCATGTAGCCTCCTCCTTTGTTTCCCTTTCCCATCCCATCATCTCTCCACCCCCCCCCCACCCAACCCTCCTCCCCCTTCCCTACCAAAGTTGTAAAGTTCATTTTTGACATAACGACTTGTACGTCTTATTGTTGCAATGGGTCCACCTGTATCCTTATTTAAATGATTTGTTTTTTCCCTTCCCCTCCACAAATTATACCAACGTCAAATACAGTGAAAGCAGGGGTTATACTATGGGGGAGGGACATACAAAGCAACAAAGAAATAATCTTATAAATGTGTTAGAAACAATCGCATGAAAGAAAAAAACATTTGAATACATATCTTAGGGTTCATTTCCCTAACATCAACTTAACTTACCTTTTCTGCTTGACTCAGACATATACTAGTTATTGCAAATAACGGAAACCATGGGACCTATGTTTCTTTGGGCTTGGCTTACTTCACTTAATATAATTTTTTCCAAGTCTTTCCCGTTCCTAACAAATGGGGCAATGTCATTCTTTCTGATGGAGGCATAGAATTCCATTGTGTATATATACCACATTTTCTTGATCCATTCATCTACTGAGGGGCATCTGGGTTGGTTCCATATCTTAGCTATGGTAAATAAGGCTGCAATAAACTTAGTTGTGCTGGTAGCTTTAGTGTGGTCTTGTTTGTAAACATTTGGGTAAATGCCCAAAAGTGGGATTGCTGGGTCATAGGGGAGCTCTATGTGGAGTCTTTTGAGGAACCTCCATACTGCTTTCCAAAGT
Organism: Dipodomys spectabilis; assembly: GCF_019054845.1. Classification (NCBI taxonomy): domain Eukaryota; kingdom Metazoa; phylum Chordata; class Mammalia; order Rodentia; family Heteromyidae; genus Dipodomys; species Dipodomys spectabilis. The sequence continues at coordinate 36,748,786 of NW_024870679.1, read as the reverse complement.
GGTTGAACAAGTTTACACTCCCACCAACAATGCAGTAATGTTTCCTTCTGTCCTCACCCCCTCCAACATCAGTTGTTATCAGAGTTCTTGATTATAGCCATTCTAACTGGAGTGAGGTGATATCTCAATGTTGTTTTGATTTGCATTTCTTTTATGGCTAGTGAAGTTGAGCATTTCTTCATGTGTCTATTGGCCATCCTTCTTCAGAGAAGTTTCTCTTTAAGTCTTTAGCCCACTTATTTATTGGGCAGTTGTTTCTTTGAAGATTTGTTGTAGGGGGTCTTTTTTATTAAATCAATATTTTTATTGTAAAGATACTGTACAGAGGGGTTATAGATACATTAGTAAGGTCATGAGTACATTTCCTATCCAGCATTGCTACCCCCCTCCTTTGTTTTTCTCCTGCCATCCCTTCCCTCCCCACCTCCCCAACTCCTCCCTTTCACCACCCCCGAAGTTGTAAAGTTCAACATAGTGTCTTGTACATCTCATTGCTACAATGGGTCAACCTGTATCCTTATTTCAGCGTTTTGTTATTGGGTTCTAGTCCTGGCAGTGGCCCAGCCAATTGGGTGAATTTGCACAAGCCATATAACATTGGGGAGAGAAATCAAGTAATAGAAAGAGAAACTGATTCGAATTAAAAACGTTCTAACTTCTTCTGGTGCCATTACTAATTATGAGAAGAGTTGTATAAGTGGGCTGGAACTTGCACTTGCTGTGCATCTGGAATGCCATTGCTTCTTTATTGTCCTCTCTTCAAAATTTGAGATGATATGAGCATCCTTACTTGATCATGTACATCAGAGTTGTAAATATTTATATATGCACAAGGTAGTATCAGGGCTGTTTTTTCTTTAATGTCTTGAAAACTCTGTTTTCAGTAGAAAGATTCAGTAAGATAATTCTGAAGGTTGTAATCATTTTTAAGAATCAATTGTTCATCCTGATGCTCTCTTTCTCTCATATCTACAAACAATTATCTTTATTTCTGGATGCCAGGTGTTAAGCACCTTTCCTAATGTGATGAATCACTTCTTACAGTAGTGAAATCCATATGTAATTTTTAAAAACTGGGTAAATATATGGTTACTCATAGTGGGGCCATTTATAATTCTGTTTGAAGGTTATACAGTTGAAATTTGTCTTGACCTAGTTACAAAAGCAAATATAGTTCTGAATACAATTTCAGATTATAGACAGAAATGATTCAGTCTAATTCTCTCACTCTAAATGTCAGAGCAACTTGTTCAATCTGGATTTCTTCTTCTGAGTTTTCTCCTGTCTTCTAGTTCATGGCAACACAGACCAAGCTGGCTTTCTGAAGAGCAGAGCTTGTCACATTCTTGGTCAAATTTTAAGTTGGTAGAGAAGAGGTATTTCAATGACAGTGGAGTGGAATGTGCTGCTCAGGGTCCAGGCATGAAATATGCAGAATATGGAGTCCTTACTCTCTCAGAGCTTGCATTCTAGTATGAACAGACAAGATTAACAAACCAAGGGAATGGACAAGTGAACTTCAGATGGTGGCAAATCTATTTAAAAAGCATGGATTTCCAAGGTAGACAATAAGGATAGCGATCGTGATGGCAATGGTCCCTTCAGTTGGTGGTCAAGAATGGACTTTCTGAACTGTTGGTGCGTTTTGAACTGAGAAATCTTCGTGTTGTAACATACGATGATATGAGAACAGGATATTTCAGGAGTGAGAGCAGCACGGTTCAGATAAACTCAAGGAGCGAATGCAAGGCTCTAGATGACTACAGAGAGGAAAAGACAGATGACTAGATTCAGGTCAAGCAGGGCTTTGTGAGCAATGGAGATGGATCTGGAATTTATTCTGGGGCAATGGAAAGCAATTGGAGGGGTTTAAGGAGAAGGTCATGGTCTCATTTGCATCTTTAAACAATTACTTTGGGTGTTGGATGGACTTCAGCAGCTGCAGATGGCATTCGAGCTCTTTTGCTGGGGAGGAGGGGTTGTCTTGAATCCATGCTGGAATAAACAGTTTCGTTTTATTTAAATTTTCTTTTTCTTCGTGGGCAAGTGGATGGAGGTTCAAAGGGATTGCAATGCCCCTCCCAAACCATCACTGATGAGATGAAGTTTTAGTCCAGCTATTTAGTTCTAACCCAGATAGTTCTGGCATTAGGTGTCTTCAGAAGCATGCTGACAGGCTTTATTAAAATGAAGATATTAGAGGTCCAACTATATTGTGTGCATTTTATTTTTACAAACTTGTTTTTAGTGGCTTTGAAGTACTTCAGTCTTGACAGTCATTTTGGCAGTGAAGGAGTTAGTGTTTTAGGCTGCTTTCTTCAGTGAGGATCTTTCTCCTTAAGACAGATCAGAAAGAAGTACCTCAGAGATCTTGCTATTGTTAAAGGCTGACCTCTGGGCATTTCTATAAAAACCTGATGCCCTCTATAAATGTCACCAACTAAGATCCCTGCTGGGTTTCCCTTACCTGGGTTCACCTGGGAACTTCTATAGTTCTATACCTCATGTCTTTCTACCTGTGGGCACTGAAATTTGTGGTGCTTTAATATGTCTTTGAACTCCAGAAGCTTCATGAGGGTAGAAGCTGTCCCTTGCCATCTTCTTCATGGTAGCTACTCTGGTTTTCTTTTCTAATTACTCATATGAAATCACAGCTAAGGGCACATACATAGACGTTAAAATATCATTGAGTTTGGATCCTTGCTAGGTGATGGCTGTGTACATTCAGGCAAACCTGAGCTTCAAGTTCATTCTTTCCTGCCTTCCTTTCCTCAATCCCTCTTTCCTTTCATTGATATTATTCTTTTTTATTTTGTGGTAGTTGAGATCAAACCCAAGGCCCTGAGAATTCACTGAACTGTATCACAGCCATTCTTTCTCTCTAAACTTTTTAATCTTACACATTTATGAGTGCATCACCATTCTGACAAGCACTATGGACAGAGCAATGAGTATTTGCTATTATCTCTGCATCCTGAGGATCATTGTTGCTATCATTGTTAACAATGTGTGCACAACAAAGCTGTACAGATCTGCTTCAAGAGCTTCTTTGGAACTTACTAAAGGTGCCACAAAACGTCTATTTACTGAGCTCTTGATTACTTGCCTGTACCTGTACCTTGATTACTGCTCTGTACCTGTGCTGGCTGACTTCTGTCGGTGCACCCTGTTTCTGACCTGATACTTGAGAACAGTTTCTGGGGATAACCAATTCAGAAATTTTGGAGTGTTTTGGTTTCATCCCATGCCTTAACTCTTCCTTAGAAAGTTCCTGACTTGATTGCTCTCTGTTCTAAATCAATGTCATTAAAATCCCAACAGGACAACTGTCATAGTGCGATGTTATTTCAGAATAAATCAGGAACCTTTTAGGAAGTAGGGAGTTTTCGAAAACAAAAGGAGAGCAAATTTCACTCTGGGTAAACCCTTTTTGAGGAGGCCTTCACCACACCTACTTTGTACATGAGTTATTGATCAGAGAGATAATTCTTTCAGCTACTTTAAAGAAAATCTTTCCTATTAGCTACTGCCCTAGAAACTTAAAGTCATAAATCTAATCCTCAGACATCACAGTTTCTCTGTACCAAAGACTGTATTATTTAAATATTGCCACTACATATGTTTTACTTACATGGATGTATGCTGAAGCTTGATCTTCCCATCTTACTGGTAAAGGAATCACATCTACTAGAATTGTTGATTCTAGTGCTCCTTTTCTCTGAGACTTTACTAAATGGTAGATATCCTTCAGCTTCACCAAAAGATTGGTTCAGCCAAAAAACACTAGCTCTCTGGATATTGCATAATAGGAAAGACCAAGAATAACATTGTCCCTGAAATGTTTCATAATTTTCTTAAAAACTACAACCACAATTGCAACTCCTCCCCAACAAGAGTGAATATTCAAATAGTGTACAGATTTCTTCATGTAAAAATAGCTATCATGTCTTGAGCTCTTGCTATGGTGCATGAAACTGTTCTTAAAGTGCCAATAAATTCATTTCATTTAGCTTCAAAGTTCTATCCTTTCTGTCCTATACTCCTATGAACATCTGTAATATCATTCATCAAAACAGATAGCTGACTTTTAAAAAATGAGTAAATAGCAGTAGAAATAACAAAACTGTTACTCAGGATGTCTTTGTTCTAATTGTTTTTAATCACATTGTCTTGAAGTTTCTCACATTTTTCTGTGTAGATTTCTACAGCACTGTATGTTAAAACAAACTTCAATATGCTGTGTTGTATTTTCCAGGTAGTTTTGTAATGTCCTTTTTTAGTATTTAATGACATTCTTTTATGCTAGAATGGGAAATGTGTTCCCCTCTTTGGCTTAGCAATTATTGGACACATTTTCTAGTCGCAGTTATAATAGAATTTTTGTTTTATAGCAGTCCAGAGGAAATTCATTCATCAGTTGACTTTTGTTTAATATGAGAAATAAAGTCGTTCTGACTATGTGGTTTGGAAAGAGTTATAGCTCCCAACTCCATACTAATAGCTTCATGGTAGTTAGGCTCAACACTTATTCTTGATCTTAGGATTTCTAACAGATGTTCAGATCTCAATAGTTATACTAAAACACATTTTAGAGCTGGGTAAAAATATACAGCTTCTCTTTGGCTTTATTTATAGATGCCCAAATAGAACATTTATGCTATATATTTGGCAGTAAATAACCCCTGATGGTTGTCTTTTACCTATGCTCTACATTTCTAGGGACATCACAAGTTCTTTAGTCAAAAGAGAACATATCAGTACAGTTGAACTCCATATACAGGACACATGCCCACAAAGCGTGCCAAAGTTGAAAACTCTGAATTTTCCCAGAATGTGATTGTCTCACAGAAGGGGGCTACAGTCATTCAAGGGCAGAAATAATAGTAGTTATGAGTTTATCCATGTGCCAGGCTCTGCATGAAGATCTACACACAAGTGGATTACCTATCTCACCCCATAACCTTATGAGGATTGTTCTTAATAATATTTGATAAATGAAGAAATAGAAGCCCAAGATCACAAGTCTGGCTAGGAACCAGAGCAGGACAGGACCTTTGAGTCCCAGTTCATGTGACCTCTGAACTTGGTCACTGAATTTAATCCTAGCCATTCCCATGGGCTGATAGGAGGCAGTAGACTTGCTGAGGCCCTTCTTCCTCATCATAAGCAGACTTCACCTGGAGCTCTTTCTCACCATGCATCACCTGTCTGAGTCTTGAACTTGCCTGTTTTGTTGGCTGTACATTTTACTCACCCTGTTGAGACTCCAGCAAAGCTGGTTTAGCAACCTGGTGTCTAGGGCTGTGCTATGCTGGGTTCCTCCAGTTCTACCTTCTTATCAACAGGGCGTTACTTTGTTCTTTTATAATGTTCCCCATATCCTCTTCTTCCTTTCCCCTTTTTCTCATTCTTTTCCTGGGCTTGTGTTCTGCGGTCACTTCCTGTGTTCCTCTTCTGTAATCTCAGCCCTGATTACTTCCCTCTTTGAGTTGGGTAGCAGCAGTCTGTAAGATAGCAGCCTTTATGGCTAGATTGCTTGGTCTTAAATCATGATCCCACTACACTTACTTAACTGCTTCGTGACCAATGTACTTCTCTGTCCTTTGTCATTGCTTTCTGTTTGTGTTTCCTTAGTTTTTTTTTTTTTTTTTTTATTTAAGCAGTATTGCTCTGTAATACCTAGGCCATAGAATTTTGTGAAGAATGGATGAGTTCACATGTGCCATTGCACTTAGTTTAGTTCCTGGGACATAGTGTTTGCTTACAACTCAGTCTTTCTTTTTGTTTGACTTTTATGCTTGTATCATGGCAGGTAATTTACATCAAAGAATTTCATTGTTGGGTTGGGAGATAAATGACTTTAGCCATTGCCAGGAAACTTTTTCTTTTAGGAAAATATAAATCCTCGCTTTAAGGTGTTTCTCATTTAATTCCAAGTTCTTGATCATAACAAAGCAAATTGGCCAGCTGCTATTGGGATCTCAGAGGCCAGTACATCAGCCAAGTCCTGTTTTTTTCCTTAACTCATGCAATTCCTGTGCCTCTGACTCCTATGTTGTCACTGCATGGGGATGCTATGTACTGATTTGGTTTGTGGTTGACCTCAGTGCTGAAGTTCTAGGAGGATACAGAGAAGATAGAGGGGATGTTGGCCTTCTGCTGCCCCAGGATTAAAATGCATTAAGATATTTCTGTTGGTTTCTCTTCTGTTGGAGAGGGAGAGAGTAGAAATTAAAAATATTCTTTGGCACCATCTTCATCCAGCAATTTTTTTTTCCTGAGGCACACAATTTGATGCTCAGAGACTTCTGTTATAGATGGTATTAGGTTTTGTTACTATTGTTTAAAAAAATCAAGTCACCCAAAATGAGGCTGAGAAAAATAAGGTCTTTTGAACACCGGACATATATCTCTTTATTTAGCTAAAGAACCTTTATCTTTTATTGCCTCTTTTGGCATCACTTGTAAAAATGATTGAGTTAGACATAAGGGATTTTGGAGGTTTTATTTTTTTCAGATCTAGTAACCTGGCACTCTGGGGTTGGCATCTGAGATGGCAGCACTGTCAGCAGTGGCCAGTTCCTAAGTGTCCATTTGGATGTGTATGGACAACCTCCTTGACTCACGGCTGCTTCGTTTATGTGGCAGCTGTCTGTGGCTCTGTCACTGAATCACATTGCAGCTTTCATTATCATTCTTCCTGTAGCAAGCAAACACACTTTGTTCCATTTCCACTGAGCAAATCCTCCAAGGAATCCAGTAGAGCTCCAAGAATTCTCTTCTAGTAGTTGCTTAATGTCTGTAACCTTGACCTACAAGTTAATGCAATATTAGACGAAGAAAAAAATGCTCCATGGAGGCTAAATAAGGCCAGAGTTAATGTGAAAGAGAAGAAACTCATCAATCCCAAAACTATACCCAGTCAAATGTCTCCTAATTTGCTCTTCATTATTTTGCAAGATAAGACTCTTTCTTCCAAGGCCCATTGGAAGGTTTCAAGGTTTATGTGGAGAATTCAAATCTGAATCTTCCCATAATTTTTCTATGATCATTCTATGATTATTCTCATGGTGTGGTAACTTAAAACAAGAGATATGAAAGATCATTATAACCTTACTCTTCTTTAGTATGTTATTTTAAATAAAACACTGTTCTATACAATCAACCTGTAAAATTGAATTTCTTTAAAAATTGAGTAATCTTAGAGCTTCTCTAAGATAATTAAATTGAGCCCATTAGTTATTTAATGATCTCAAATAAGCTAATACAGAGTCATATTTTCTTCTTCATCCTTATCTGATTAAATTCAGTCACTAAGTACTACCAGTTCTGTCTTCAAAGTTGTCTTTCTAATTCTCTCAGTATCATAACAAATTAGAACCTCAAGTCATTGCAGGAATCTTGAAATGGATTCCTAGCTGTCCTTACTCCCAGGCTGTGTTTCTCTTCAAACTTGTGTGTTTGTGTTTGTGTGTGTGTGTGTGTGTGTGTATGTGTGTGTGTGTGTGTGTTCTCTTCATACACTTATTTCTTGCTCTTGTGAGAAATCTCAATTGTTCCTTCTCTATCAGTAATTTACTGAGTTCTCTGGACTTTTGTAAACAAAAACCACCCAAAATAAACTTTCTGTTCTCCCGTGGCCACTATCTTTACCTTTTCTCTGGACCTTTGCCATGACTGTTTCTCATACTCTCTTCATCAAATCCTTGTTCATCCTCCAAGGCCCAGCCCAAGTAGAGAAAAGAGCCCTCTTCCTCTTATTTGTCAGGTGGCTGGACACCAAGACAATTGTCATGCTTCAAGGAGAACTTAGTAAATATTTATTGGATGAATGAATAACTCCTTTCTACAAAGACTTTCCTATTTCAGCCTGCATTCACATAAGAATTCTATAAACACTAATGTAATAGCTCTGTGTCTTATAATTTCAGAGAGCTGTTAGGATTTTTTTGTTTTGTTTTGTTTTGTCGGTCATGGGGCTTGAACTCTTGGCGTAGGCACTGTCCCTGAGCTCTTCAGCTCAAGGTTAGTGCTCTACCACAAAACCACTTCTGGTTTTCTGGTGGTTAACTGGAGATAAGAGTTTCACAGACTTTCTTCCCTGGGCTGGCTTTGAACCATGATCCTCAGATCTCAGCCTCCTGAGTAGCTAGGATTACAGGGTGAGCCACCTGTGCCGGGCCTGTTCAGTTTTTACCCACTTAATGGAATACATTAATTCAGTGAAACTGAAAGAAACTTTTGAATCTGATAAATCATAGGTCTGACCATTTTCATATAGACTAGGAGATGAAGAAACACTTCTTTTGTGCCAGACCCTGAATGCCATATCACTACTTTATTCATTAAATCAACAGTATGGGATATTCATGCATCTTATCCCCTTTTTACTAATGTGATAAATGAGATCCAGATAAGTTATTAACTTGTTTAAGACAATAACAACACATAGCTAAAGAGATTCTGCCTATAAAATATGCATTCAGGACTGGCAAGGTGGCTCAGTGAGTAGAATGTTTGCCTTGCATACATGAGGCACTGGGTTTGATTCCTCAGCACCACATAAGCAGAAAAATCCAGAAATGGTTCTGTAGCTCAGGTGGTAGAGTGCTAGCCTTGAGCTGAAGAGCCGAGGGACAGTGCCCAGGCCCAGAGTTCAAGCCCCACGACTGACAAACAAGAAAAGAAAAGATGCATTCAGCTGTGTGTCAATAGCTTGTGTCTATAATCCTAGCTACTTGGGGTGCTGAGATCTGAGGATCACAGTTTGAAGACAGTCTGGGAAGAAAGGTCTATGAGACTCTTGTCTCCAACTAACCACTAGAAAGCCAGAAGTGGATCTGAGGCTTAAATGGTAGAGTACCAGCCTTGAGCAGAGTAGCTTGAGATAGAACCCAGGCCCTGAGTTCAAGCCCCAGGACCAGCACCAAAAGAAAATTAAGAAGAAAGAAAGAAAGAAATGAGCAATCACCAGTAGCATACTCTGGTACCAAGCATGCCACTGTAAAACTTAGGGAAATAGCACAAATCTCATGAAACCAACCCTGAGACTGAAAAACAAATTGCTTCTAAGTTAATCTGTGACACATTGAACACAGCATCACCTTATTCAGCACAGATGCCCTTCATAGTCCCTTCCTGTTTATTCCTAATCCCTGGTAAGATGCCCTCTTAGGTGTGCACTAAGGGACTTGCTCATTTGTCATTGGCACTAAATGATAATAATTGTGTCCTAGCTGGAGCTCCAGCTCTTTTTTTCCCTTGGAAGGGAATTCTCTGGCCCTCTGAGAAGCCACATGGCTTAGAGCAGGATGTGCTTTCTCTAAGGAAGTTCTGCTTCCTGGGGTTTCTCTGGCATGCTGTCCTAGGAAGCTCTTCAGTGAGAGCCTCTGGTCAGCTGAATTAAAATGAAGTGGGCATTTGTGTTCCTCTGTTGATTGAGTTGGCTCAACCTGATGTAGGTTCATATTCACAAAAGCAGAGACAGGCTTGCTTCCAGACTTGCAATGGAGCTAGAGGAAGGCAGGCTGTGTGCCCAGCTTCTTGCAAAGCATGGCCTTAGATGTGTGTCACTGGTACCCTTTACAATTAAGGCTCCAGAATCCTCTACCCCACCTCCAAATCACTGGTTGATTTGTGCAAGATGCCCTACTTCTGATGCCAACTGGATCCTGTTCAAATGCGTGTGCAGATCAGAAAGTGTTTTTAAAGGCTGAGTGCACCCATCATGGATAAAATGTTCTGTAAAGCAAGATATCTCAAATTGCCTCCCTCTGGGTTATTCAAGCTTAATATCATTTTTGCTCTATACTTGATAGCTTTTTCCTCAGAGAAGCCTAGACGTTGATGATGCGAATACCAGTTATTTATGAGAATAACAGCCTTGTTAAATTATGTGTTCTAAGTGCCTGTGTGACAAACAACAATTACAGTTGTACCTTGAGAGTTACAAGTTTAACATTCAGGTTTTCAGTGTTCATGAAATGCAAGCTAGGTTTACAGTGAAGAGTCATTTATAGAGGACCTAAGGTATAAGTACCAATAACCTTCTTGGAGACATGATGCTTACTTAGATGGGGTCAGTTAGAGAATACATCTAGTTGAGAGGTCAGTATCAATATCACACAACACTATTATTCTCTGGAGTAGTAGTTATAATTTGGTAGTTCTCCTCTAAATGTCAAGGGTAAACACTACTTCTAACCTCCTGGCATAGCTTTAGACTTTGTACAAATGGTTGTGACATGAGGCTTTGAAAAAGTTCCCATTCTATAGGCAGGGCAGCATTGCTAATCAATCAACTGCACTGGCCAGATGTAGTCTGTACCAGAATCTTCTACAAAAGGTTAATTACACTTGATGCCTGCAGATGTAAAAATTGTTCATTATTACTGGGTCTTTCCAGGTCTAAAATGAGCTCTGCCTTCTATTTTTAAGTCACATCTTAACTACAGATTTCTCCATTCTCCCCTATACATATTTGGAGCTCTCAGACAATATTTTCCAAGTATTCTCCAAATATATCAGGAAAATAGGTCACTTCATTTGGTCTGTTCACCTTTGATAATGGGATTGATAGAGATGTTTTGGGAGGAATTAGTGAATAGGAGGCAAGGGACCAGATTTCATTATAGGACAAAATAGATAGGTACATGACAAACAAAATAGGTACATGGTAGACAAAATTTAGATAACATGATATAACAAATAAAATCTCAACTTGTGATACACTAGTACAGACTATTTCTTGACCTTGTTTACAAATTTTGCCACATCCCAAATTAACTTTAGTTAGTAAAGGATATTCATCAGTAGAAGACACTCAGTTTGTGTGTGTTTGTGACTCAGTTTCAAATACTTAATACCTTTTCATTCCTACATCATGACAATCTGATGCCCTATACAGCAGGCCAATTGGGCTATTAGTTGGGGCCACTGGGATAATAGTTGTTCTTTTTTTTTAACTTGTTCACAAGACATATGAAGAGGGGAAATGGGATACCTGACTTAAAACCTGCATCCAAGAAACTATGGATGTGCTTTGCATGTAGTAAGCAAGCTAGAGTGAAGAAGTGAATAAGTGATATTTAGTATGAATGGTTGTCTTATCCACCATGAATCAGTTACAGGCCATCTTTTTTGACAACTTTTTTATTGCTAGACATTTTCTAGAACTCTGTCTCCCTACCCCTTCTCTCTCTCTCTCTCATTTTATCCTGAGAGCTAGAGTAGCTTTATGGCCATGTAAACTGTAGTCACAAAAGAGCCCAAGCTTAGAGAAGTCTCATACTTGGTTCAGTGCTCTATTGTTGTCTATAAACTTCCCCATCATTTTTGAATAAGGATGCTGTGTTTTCAGTTTTACACCAAGCCCCATGATTATGTAGCCAATTTTGCCTGAGCGTCTAATATTCACACTGAACTAGACTAGTAGCTTTGCATAAGCCTCTTTCTCCAATTTAGCTTTTCTCAATCCAAGTTTAATTCACAAATAATGGCTGAGTTTGTGGGTGTGTGATTCCCTTTGTGGAATAAAAGTATCCATTTCATCTAAGAGTGCTATTCCCTGCCACATAGGATCCAGATGAATCATCCTAGATTCCTACCATGAAAGGGTTGTGATTTGGTTTCAGATATTTTTAAGTGATGTTTCTGTGAAAGCAATCTAGAAAGGATCTAACATATGTAGGTGACTTCTAGGCCCTTCCTTCCAACCAGGGAAAAAGAGAAGGAAGCCCAGTAGCTTGAAAGTTCTTTAGGGTGTTACCTGAGGAACTCATATTATAAGCTCCTTTTTTCCATTTCTCTCAGGACTCAAGTGTCTGAAAATAATGTTACCATAATTTATTGTTTACAGGAAATACATACAAATCTTAATGTGATCTATGTTTTGATCAATCCAATTGGATGAGGGTTGTGATTCTGAATTTTTTAAAAGATCATAGGCCAGGCTGATGCTGCTGTTTCAGGCATCATAATTCAAGTAGCAAACTGACAAACTTGTTAGTTTCAAGTCTTCGGGCACGTCTTGAATTCTTGTTTCATCATGGCTTATACTGAAGCTACTATTGCTTCTAAAAGCAGCCTGGACTCTCCTGTCTTCCAAGTACATACACTGACACATCGCAGCTACACAGCACTTTCATGCACATATACTATGAGAGAAGTATAGCGCTTCAAACAAATGTCTGAGTCAAAGTGCTTTCAACAATGATATTTATTATCATACACAACTAAAAAGGCAGAAACAAGCTCCAGGAGCTGTGCAGTACCCGCACTCTGCAGTATCATCAAAGACCAAGCTTTTGTCTCTCGTTTCTGCATCCACAGTACTGCAATATGACTGTGATGGTCCCTCATCGCCTTCAAATATAACAATGACTAGAGGCAGAAAGAAGCTGTCTCTCTGGTATCCATTTCGAACCTAGATGGTTATTGTCAGAGATGATCAGTTCCTTGAAAATGCAAGCAAGCATCTCCCATTTGATATCATCATTCTACTCCTCACTGAATTGTTTTCCCTCAGAAAAAATGAAATGATTATGCTTGCCTTAATGAAGGCAATCAGGGTATATTTATTGGAGACAGAAAGGAAAGGACTTCAACCCTTAAATCACATATAGATATGAAAAAGTGGCTATTGGAACACAGCTCAGCTCATGTTGAAGAGAGGAAATGTGTCATGACCAGAGGAAGGGAGAATAGATAACTGGATTGGACAACACGCAAGTGTCTGTTTACATACACTATCCAACAAAAGGTATTTCAGGATGGGCAATAGATTATCTCTTCACAACTCTGTAGTAAGCAGCCCCAAACTCTGTCTTTGCATTCACTACATTTACCATCTCCTGAAGCTGACCTCAAAGATATTTGCTTTGACTTTGAAAAAAGAACATTTACTGCTCTTCTTTCTTGGATAAGCAGGAAAACAGAACCATTGATTGATTTCGCTGTTGATTTCACTTATTTGAACCATTAAACATTTCTCATCTACTTCTGATAAATTAATAGCTCATGTCTGTAGTTCAAGCCTAAGCAAATAGAGAAGATGCTGAAGTCCAGTACTTTCTCAATCCAGTTGTTAAATCTTACAACTTTTGCCAATATTGTAGATTATGGTTCCTACATGTTGGGTGACTTTTACAGTAATAACTTCTTTGATGTTGTAAGTATAAACCATTTTATTCCTGATTTATGATTGGTATTTGCATTAGAACTTTGTGAAGGTAAAATTTTAAATATCTCTAAAAAGTAAACTTTAGTCTCTAAGGTAGTAGATACAATACATTCATTGAGCTGTGTAAGAATATATATGTCATGAACAGTAAGAATATCAAGGTAGAAAATATTACCACTCCCCACCCCATCCCCCAAAAAATCCCTAGCCTTTTTGATACCATTCCTGAAAGGCCCAATGTACTGCCAAAAAAATCTAGTTTAATAGTATGTTAAAAGAATTTGTTCCTTGATATAATTTCCTATAGCTAGAACATGCATGGAATGAACCTTCTGTCCTCAGTTATTATGAATGTTGCCAAAAAAAGTCAGGACAAATGGTAAGTAAAATACAGACTCTTAAGTGGAGTCAGCCTGGTTGAAATCACAGTCATGCCAATAACTAGCTTTTAACTTGTCTAGCTAGCTATGCATCTTAAACATATGCATAGAAATACACACATTGTACCTATTAAAGGGCACCATGTGATGCTTCAGTCTATGTACCTGTTATGTAATTTTCACACCAGGTTAAATATATCTGTGTCCTCAAATAGCAGCTTTTATGGAAAGCAAAATATTCAAAAACCTTTTCTTCAAGGAGTGATATTGATCAAGATGCACTGAACTCACAAACCAACATGTTAAAATGAAACCCCTTTATACAACTACTTAAGCTTTTAAAATGTGTAGTTTTTTGTTCCCTGTAGTGACCAACTAGAAATACTGCTCTTATCTAACTGCTACTTAGCATCCATTGATCAACCTTTCCCTATTCTCCCATTCCCTCTCACCCCTTCCATGTTCCCCAATGCCTACTAACCACTATTCTACTATGAGTTTCAGTGAGGTTTCCCTTTTTGTAAAACCAGTTCTGGGGCTTGACATCAGGTCCTGGACACTGTTTCTGAGCTTTTATATTCAAGGCTAGCACTATACCACTTGAGCCACAGCTCCACCTGTGGCTTTTTGGTAGTTGATTAAGAATAAGAGTCTCATGGACTTTCTTGCCTGGACTGGCTTCAAACTTCAATTGTCATATCTCAGCCTCCTGAGTAGCTAGAATTACAGGCATAAGCCATTGGTGCCCAGTAAGATCCACTTTTTATATTCCACATGAACAATATAATGTAGTGCTTATATTTCTGTGCCTGCCTCTTTGATTTAACATAATGATCTCCAGTCCCATATATACTGGCAAAAATGGTAAGATTTCTTTTTACTATAATTGAATAATATTCTGTGGTATAAGTTATGCATTAGCAATTAGCTTGTTTCCATTGCTTGGCTACTATGAACAGTGCTATGATAAACATGACAGTAAAAATGTTTCTTTGACACACTGATTCTACTTCCTTTGAACATATATACTTAGCTATCTGATTGATGAATCATATGATAGTTCATTCTTAACTTTTATAAATAATTCCATGCTGTGTTCCATCATGGTTATACTAACTTACATTCTTACCAGCAGTATGTAAAGGTTTGATTTTTCTGTTTTTCCTTTCCTGTTATCTTCTGATACTTTATATCTTAATTTTTCTGATAATAACCATCTGATTGGAGTGTTTACTCCTTGTGGTTTTGATTTGCATCTCTGTGATGATTACCTTCTTTATTCATCACCTGTGAAATGAGAATAAGAACATTAGTCCCTATAGTGACTATTGTAAACAGTAGATGTACATATAAATAGAACAGGGCTTAGTGTAGATTAAACCCTCTGTTTCCATATCCTTTCCATGAAGTCTGACCTCTACTCATACATATCTCCTTAAATCCTCAATATGATCCTGAACATAGTATGTGCCTACACCAACAATTAATAATCGCTACATTAATTGAGTACCTACTGTGATACCAATAAAGCACATTCTCATTGATGCCTCCTAATTATTCAGCCAAATAGATTTTCTCCAGTTTTATAAAGTTAAGAAACCTAAGTAGAGAAAAATCAATTCATTTGCCAATAACAATCATTTAGTAGCATTTTTAAGACTAGTACACAGCTTGAATTTCACAGGCCTAACTGCACTACCCTTGACATGAGACTATGCAGATTATGACATTAAATATTTATTTGCTCAATCTCCTTCTTCCCAGCTCCTAATTTAGTCAACACACATGGTATTAAATATCTGTGTCACAAATGGCATAGGAAATCAAGGATAAATGATCAATAAAGACAGCAGAATGAGAGGGGGAGCATGTTTAAAAGTAACAATAGTATGTTGCTATTCAATAGAATTTAGAGTCTATCAAGCATTTTTATATTCAACTGAAACAAATTGAAATATTGTATTATGAGTTGTACCTGCCCTATGGATGCTTGCAAAAAGTAATTCCCGTGGCAAGATTCAAAGTATATATATATATTTTTTTTTTGGGGGGGGGGTTCTGGTCATGGGGCCTGAACTCTGGGCCTGGGCTCTGTCCTTCAGCTCTTCAGCTTAAGGCTAGCACTCTACCACTTGAGCCACAGCGCCACTTCCAGCTTTTTTCTTTTTTTGCTTATGTGGTGCTGAGGAATGGAACCCAGGGCCTCAGGCATGCAAGGCAAGCGCTCTACCACTGAGCTACCTTCCCAGCCCTCAAAGTATATTTTTATGCTCACAATGCAAATGAAGAAGACATTCATTCTCACAGGACAGATCAGATTGCCCCTCAGGTAGTACCATGTCATTGACATTGTTACCGCTTTAAACAGAGCCCTTTTACTCAAAATGTTATAGTGAGTTCAATATATAAGACATACATATTTTTTGCTTGTTTTATTTTTGTGCTATTACCACCTATCTTTAACTCAGGGCCTTGTGCTCTCATTTGATTTGCTTGCTAAAAGTAGGCATTTTACCATTGAACCAATCTGGCTTTGTGCTAATTGGAGATGGAATCTCACAGTTTTGCCTGTCCAGGCTCACTTTAAACAGTGATTATCCAGATCTCAGCCTCCTGAGTAGCTAGCATTACAGATGTGCTCTACCAGATACATGTTTTTACATGTACTCATTACCTGCTTCAGAATGAAGCTACACTAAGTCCATAGATAAGGCCACCAGTTAAAATATATCAGGCTTAAATTTTGGTTCCAGTTTTTACCCCTTCTCCTTAAAGAAGGAAATCAAAACATTACATGGGGTAGAATTTTAGAATGGATTGAATCAATGACTTATTGCACAGAGGGAACAGCAGAGCAATAATGACTAGTAGAAAGCTGCAGGGAGAACTTGGAGCTACAAATAGATACTCTTGAAAATGAGGAAGAGTCCATTTGCCAAATAGGGATAGAATAATCTTAGGATCCAAACTTGACGTTAGGTATGTTTGTTTGTTTATTTTTATTTTTAACAAAAATACTTTGGGCCTTTTTAGATATGGGAAATTAGAGCTGGGTTATACGGCAAAAGAAAATCAAGAGGAAATACCTGAATTGCTACAGAAAACCAAGTTGGAAAAAATAATTTAAGTATGTGGAAATTGTCTAGAATGGAACTTGGAAACTGAGCTAGGATCTACAACTGGTAGAGGTGCTAAGTAAGGATGAGGATTGGCAGGTGAGACTTTCTCTGGGTGAAACATTGTCTTCACCCTCTAACAACAGAAGTGTTCCAAATTCAGTTTTGTTACCTGCCTTGCCATACTGTAACCATTCATTTATTATCCCACATTTGTGTCTCCTGCTGAATTTTATAACCTACAGTTCTTTTAAATGTAGCATTTTTGGGAACTTGAAAAAGAGGGTAGACATTGTCTTAAAACACAACATAAAAAAAAAAATCAGCTAGTAAAGACATAACATCCAAATCTCTGGTAAATAAACAAACTGAACAAGATATGCCTAAGAGGAAACGATGTGGGTATAGCATCATGACCCATGGGTTGAGCTAGCAGCCTTTAACTTCAATACTGAAAAGTGTCAAGAGGACCTGGGGCTGTTGCCTTGGTTGACTTCTCCATTCTTTGGTGGTAACACTCCATGTGCAATGAGAAGAAATTTCAGTGACATATATCTAGTCCAGAGCCTTCCTTCAATGGGATTGGTAAACTGGATAGAGAGTGGGCAGATAAAGAACACAACCAGGTCCCCAACTACAAACCAGCTTTCCCCGCCATCTAAAGGAGGGGCCCTTGTGCCCACAGGATGTTTGGGAAAATCCTAGTGATTTAGAACTCTCCAGTGGGCCAATTGGCTTAGTAGCTGGGAAATTCTGAATCACATCAGATGGAATGTTTTGTTTACTTCCTCTTCACAGGGCTAAAGGAGAAAAAGGGGGTGTTTCCATTCTTTTTCCCCCCAGCAAGTTCTCTGGAAGCAGTAAATAATTCCCCAGTTCATCTGCTCTCACTTCTGCCCAGCGTCTCTCTGTATCTAGTTCCAGAGGCGGACTACTATTAGAAAGATTCAGTTTCTTTAAAAACATCAGCAAAGAGAAAGAAGTATGTCTCCTCGGCACTTGGAAAATCTGCTGTTCTGTTCCAACTGTGGCTCAGCGGCTCGTGGCAATCTTCTTTAGAGCAGCAGGGAAAGGGAGTTTATGAAGTGAGAATTTTTGACTCGAACCTTTAGTAATCATAATGGGGGTGGAAGCCCTTCGTTAAACCAAATGAAAGCTAACAATAAACAAATCAACAAAACCTGATAAAACGGGAGCTCAGGTTGGGTTGGGACATCTGTCTCCTCCTTGCCCAGGTGTAGCAGTCCTTGAGACAGGGTCTCTAAGGAGTTTGAAAATTACGAAGGCTATGCTACTGACTCCTGGGATCCATGAGCCAGATTCTCCTCCAGGTCCTAAGGAGCGCACTAGAATGCGCAAACTGGAATGCCAGCCTTCATTAACTCAGTCCATTCTGTGACTCCCTAGAATGGGAAGATGCTTTCTCATGACTTAACATTTTAACTGGAACTGATATCTCCTTGGAGGCAAAAAGTGAACAGATGAGTTTAGACAGGCAAAATGTTCTTATGTCCAGTAACCAGGGAACTCAGTAAGACCAAGTCACAAACAGTATCTGCATTTCTCTCTGCAAATTAGTCAGAACTTACTAATCTAAACAATTACATATAAACACACAAAGCAGGCACTCAAAAACTTTTTAGTGTGAAGTCGCTTACTATTTAATGAGATGGATACATTCTGGGATATTTCTAAATAGATGATTTTATTGTCATGAGATTATCCTCAAGAAGACTTACACAGATGTAGATAGTTTAGGCCACTGGACACTAAGGTTTTATGGTGTATGTTAATAGTTTAATGGCTTAATCTGAAGTTTCAGTTACCTATCGTGACACACTCTGTTTTACAGAGTTCTAAGCCCCAATTTTGCTCCTCTTCAGAGCTCATGCTCTTTTCACTTGGAATATACCTGCTGCCTAGTCAAGTTCACATATGTACACCCAGAATAAAAGCTGATAAATTGGAAAGGAGAATTTCCAAAATCTTTCATTTCATCCAGCAAGAAAAAAAGTATGTTTTACCTGGGCCTGGCTCTTGCTTTTTGAAGTTGTTAATTAATGATTTGTTTTTTTTTTTGAAAAATATGTCCCTTTTCTATTTTTGGATAAAAGAATATTCATGCTAGTATGTAAGACAATGCAAGTCCAGTAGAATAGAACCGCCAAAAGGTGGCTTGATGGGATTAGTCGCAACTATATCACTCACGTGTTTCTATTTCATCTGTCATGTGGAGGTGGTAATGACCACATGGTTCCTACTTAGTTGTAGGAAAAGTTGTATTTCATTTTCCAATTAGAATCCTTTTTGTAGTTATGAAAGCATGGTTCAAAATAGAGTGTTTCATTGCTTTTATTTTCCTAGGATGCATTTACTTCCATTTTTCTAGTACCAATATTCAAATTTTCCCTTGGGAAGTAGCTGCTTCTATATATGGACAAAGTATTTAACAGGCCTGACCAATCTGAACAGCAAATGATGATGCCTTTGAACATAAATGAACCACAGCAACTTGCTGGGAAAAAGCCTTTGTTCAGTGAAGTAAGAATGAATCTCAGGAATTGTGTGGGAGCTACTTGGATGGAGGTACTTGTCCCTTTTCCTGAATGTAAATCAAGAAGAGTGTGAGCCTGCAGCTACAGTCCCCAAATCGTGAGCTTGAGAACGAAGTCACTGCAGAGGAAAATGATTTTTTTCTCCTCTATCTATATGCTTTTTGCTTCCTTTTCTTGTCTAGTTTCATTAGCAAGGACTTCCAGTGCAGTGTTGAAAGGGAAGGTGAGAAGGGACATGACTGCCTCATTCTTGATCTTAGGAGTAAAACAATGAGCTTATTATCATTGAACATGATGATTGGTTGGCTGTAGATTTTTGTTAATATTCTTCAGTAAATTAAGATTTCTTTCCTAGTTTAATGCAACTTTTTTTTTTTTTTTTTGGGTCCGGTCATGGGGCCTGAACTCTGGGCCTGGGCACTGTCCCTCAGCTCTTCAGCTCAAGGCTAGCGCTCTACCATATGAGCCACAGCGCCACTTCCGGCTTTTTTTTCCATTTTGCTTATGTGGTGCTGAGGAATCGAACCCAGCGCTTCAAGCATGCAAGGCAAGCGCTCTACCACTGAGCCATCTTCCCAGCCCTTAATGCAACTTTTTTTTATCATGAATGAGTATTGGTTTTGTCATACAATTTTTCCCATCTATCAATATGATCATGTGTGTTTTTCTAATATACATTGATGTAGTGGATTATGTCATTTGATTTTCAAGTGGTGCACCTACCTAGAAAACCTGGTTATAGGAAAAGTTGTAGTATTTAATTCTTTCTATGGAGTGTTTGATGCTGTTTGCTATATATTATTGAGTATGTTTGCCCTTATATTCATGAGAGATATTGGCCTATAGTTTTCTTTTTGTAATACCTTTTGATATTAGGTTAATTTTTTGCCTCACAAGTTAGGAAATATTTATCTCTGCTTCTATTTTCTAAAATAGAGTACAATGAATTTGTATAAGCTTTATCTGGGCCTGATTCTCACTTTTCGGAAGTTATTAATTAATGATTTTGTTTCTTTGAAAAATACAGGTCTATTCAGATTGTTTTCTCTTATGTGAAGTTGACAGGATGTGCTTTTAAGAAATTGGTCCATTTTAATCTTGGATATCAAACTGTAAGGTAAAGCATTGTTCATGACATTTCTTTTTTATCTTTTTCATGTCCATAGAATGTGTAGTTTTGTTACATCTTTCCTTGGTGATATTAGTAACATGTCTTTGTTCCTTCTTTTAAATTTACTTTATTATACAAAATGCCATCAGTGTTCATGAATAAATTCTTCCATTATTATTGGGACTTCCTGAAACTCCATTTTTATGATTTGAGGCCAAAAAATATTTCAAAGTTGATTCTTACATTCCTGTAACTCCAGTATTCATTTGAAAAAAAATTCAGATTGACTTGCCCTTTTCTATACCTTCTTTGTATGGATAGTTTGGAAATTTTATTGCAATGTTTAACATTTTCTTGAGATACTGCTCATTAATAGACATTCTATAAGCAAATCAAATTTGAAAGAAGCTCTGCATTATCTCCCCAACCATTTGAACTCTAGTAATAGCATGGGAATCCAACTTGTTTTCTATTTTACAAAGTTAAGTGCCCTGCATCCAACTAACCATGGAAAACATATCTAAACAATTATTTATTGAGTACTTATTGCATATCAAACATTGGGCTAAGCATCAGCGCTTCAGTATTCAGCAAAACATACATAGTTATCTGTTGTCATGGGGCTTAGCTTTGAATTCTTCACTTGGTCACCTACACTGATTCCTATCATCTATGAAAACTTATAATGAACTTCCAGTCTTCCAATAATTCCATTAAAGAATTGTTTATATTTATTATCTTTCTTCTTTCATAGATTATTATTACTTTTTTATTACTGTATTGATTGATGGACTCTTGCAGTATTGACTCCAGCACCAATCAACACCCTATGTCCTGTGAAGTATTCTGATTCCCTATCTTATATTACATCTATTTCTTCTCTCTTACAATATTATAATATTATCTGATCTCTCTGCTGACTAGCTTTAGCACAGTCCATTCTCCACAGGATACTAGTAAGGTTGTATTCTTAAAAAACAAATCTCATGATAGTTTACCATTACTCTGGTGGGTCCATCCTTCTGTAATGGGCGTAGTTAAAGTAGGCACTACCCCTGGTGCAATAGTCTTGGCTTTTAAGAATTGAAGCTGAATCAAATTGGGCCTTTGAAAGAAAACTACCAGTTATAGGAGAAATTTAAATAAAACCAACAAAGAAGGAATCAACCAGACAAATGCAGAATGTGAGATAACCCGTAGGGCACTGTACTATATTTTTGTTGCAGTAAGTCAGTGGCATGAGAATAAACAGAAATGGAGAAAAGAAAAGGTGCTCTAAAAGTAAGTCAGTGGCATGAGAATAAACAGAAATGGAGAAAAGAAAAGGTACTCTAAATTAAGATTTTAGAGAATGAGAAATCTCGTGCAAAATGGGAATTATTAAAACCTAGTATGATATGGAAATTTAATTGAAGCCCTAAGTTGAGCAGATGCTATAAAATAGATGTTTCTGAAATAACTGAAGACACTTAACAGTAGATTGGATTACGTGATTCCAATATAGCATTATTAACTTAGCTATGAAAATGTGCAAGCACACACAGATGTAGAAATAAGGTAGAAAGGTTGCTTCAAGTATGTTACATACTATTCATGTATGATAGTATCATGATGAAACTCATTATTTTATTATTTATACTAATAAAGCTTTTTATTCTTTCCCAGTTCTGGGACTTGAACTCAGGGCCTGGGCACAAAGAGGCTCAGGAACATATCTTTGTGCCAAGGCTAGCACTCTATCACTTGAGCCACAGTGCCACTCCAAGCTTTTTATTCTGGGTATTTTATTGGAGATAAAAAATCTCACAGACTTTCCTTCCTGGGCTGGCTTCAAACCACAATCTTCAGATCTCAGTATCTTGAATAGCTAGGATTACAGGAGTGATCTACCAGTGCCTGGCTCTACACTAATACAGTTTTAAAATGAATAAAACAATTAAACTCAAGAAAGCAAAGGTGACAAAATACTGATAGTTGTTGAACAGTTGCTATATATACATAGTAATTTTTATATTGTTCTCTTTTGTGTATATGATTTTACGGTGGATTTTTTTTAAAAATCATCCAATTATGTAATTATTCTTTCATTTGCAAATACTATGCTGGCTACAGAACAAAATCTAAATTCATGCTTTTTCCCTGCAAACTGCTTCTTATAAGCTGACCCCAAATGAGTTGTCAACATCTGCATTCCCCATTGTTCTACCTCCTCTAACTCCTTTATCCCTAAACCTGCTATGTGCTCTTCAATATTCCTGCATTCCACTCCTACTGTCCAGAGTTCCTCTGCTCCTCTTCTCATGTGACATTGTACTCATCCCTAGAGACTCAGCACAAAATACCTGGGACCAGGAGATCCACAGAATTAGTCATTTTCTCCAACATTCCCCTTTATACATGGTTCTCACAGATCTCAGTATAATCAAACCAAAGTATCTGTAATCGTAGCATCATCCTAGTGCCCAGCAAATAAGGGGTAATTGTCTGTCAAGTCAGTGTCTACAGAGTCAAACCTTTCTTTGTCAGTGTTCACCCTATGACCAGAAGAGAGCAAAAAGAAGCAGCATGTTTCTCTCTAGCAGCTTTCTCTTCTACCTTGTAAGTCTTCACCGGGACTTGACTTCTCCAAAATGAAAAAGCAATCTCAATTCTAAACTCCCGGGAAATGCTTCATTTGTAAATACCTCTAGCAAATTCTCCTTGTCATTAAGATTTAATGATCTTTAGAATCACTAAGATTTATTGTTAGAAAAACAGAAACTTGATTTCCTTATTGAACTTTTCTTCCTGACCCAGCAATATTTTACTTCTACTTAATTGCTCTGTGTTGAAATGAGACTTTAAACCACTGGTTTCCTCCCTGAACTCTATTTTTATAGAACCCGATCCCAAGCTGTCTGGCTGCAGGGTATTGTGTTTTCTTTAATTTATGAATTACTTTAGAACCTTGTGTTTTCCTCTTGTGCTTTTCACTCTTGGGAATTTTGTCTGTTATCTGACAATACCTTCAAGTTCTCAACGTACATTTAAGTTAGATAAACCATATTTGGTAAAAGCAGGGAAGATGTAACCTATAAGACCTTAATATGAACTTCTACTTCTGTCTACTCACTGATGTGAGTGTGTGTCTGTTTTAAAATACAGGATATTTTTTCTGTTTTTAATTTTTTTAATTATGTTTAAGGCCAGGGACATGGCTTGGTGGTAGAACACTTGCCTAGCAAGAATGAGGTTCTCAGTTCAAACCCAGTACTGTTAAAAAAAATCATAAAATTATCTTTAAATAGTTGTACAAAGATGCCATTTAACAAAGCAGTTTATGAATACAGTGAATCTTGATGAAAGTTCTCACCCATCCCTCCCCTCACTTTTATTTTCTAGGATATACATTGAATTCTTGACTGCATTCACTCACTCTTCTCCTTTTCATTCATCTACCCCTTTCTCTTTGATCCTGCCCCACCCCTTTCAAGTACCCACTACTTCCAGTATTTATTTCGTTGAACTTTGACTTTGCCTTTCTAAGAAACTACATTATTTGAGTTCTCCCTTGAATCTACTTTATTTCAGTTAATACTTTATTTCAGTTTACTTCAGTTAATACTTTATTTCAGTATACATTTGTGTACCACCCAACAAATTTACTTAAAGGTTATAAGCTAAATCTAGCTTCTACATATAAGGGAAAACATGAATTCTATTAAGATACTGCAGCAGACAATAAAATCTTATGCATGACATGGCTGAACCCTGAACATATTGGGAAAGAAGCAGCAAATCACAAAATGCCCACATACTACATTGCTCCATTTATAGGAATGGTCCAGAATAAGGAAAGCTACAAAGGCAGAAAGTAGACCAGTGGTTACCTGCGGTTAGAGGGGTTAGGGAGAAAGGAAAAAGACTGCTAATGAATTTCTTTGTGGCGTGTTTAAAACATTCCAGAATTAAACATTGGTTATGGCTCCATAACTCCAAGAATATACTAAAAATCATTAAATTATACACTGGATAAATGTGAATTATATCTCAAGAAAAGCTAGTTTTTTTTTAAGTTTAGGCATGCAAATTGGATCGTGTCATTAAACCCATGCTAGCTGTTATAAGAAACAAAGCTAAATGATGAGGGACCTCAAATTAGCAATTTGGTTTATTTCCTCATTCACATAACGAATAGTCCAGTGCAGCTATTCTAGGAGGCAAGAACCTCACAGAAAGTCATTCAGAAGCTCAGGTTCTTTCTATCTCTTATCTGTAGGGCCTCAGAGTCCTCCACACCAAGATGTGGTGAGCCTCTGCATTCATTTGGCATATCCATTTCTCTGCCCTCCCAACTTGTGAGTGCTCAGCATCATTTCTATTCACAGTTCTGTGTGCTACATCGCACACTTAATTGGGCAATAGAACTCAGTTGTGAATCCAGAAAGAAGAACCCTGTCTGCTGAGTAGCTAGCCAGTCTTTGCCATAATGCACTCGCTCTCCCCACCTCCTCTTCAGGCTTGTCTCCCACTTACTGATGCTTATCTCCAATGACTGATTTTACTGATCACTTAACACAATTCTATAGCAGGTGAACTTTCAGACTCTAAGTAGGTACACATGGTATACACCTGTGAGAACAGTGAGATTATTTTATTCCTTTAAGAAGGAGAATGTGACTCACATGTGGCAGTCTGTTCCATCACTCACCTTAATCTACTGTCTTTGTCATCAGACATTTCTTTAGAAAATGCATTCTTATTGCTTCCCACATCTTTAACTGGTTCTTCAATGCGTATAGCTGTGGTTTTTCCTTTCCTTTTCTTTCTTTCTTCCTTCCTTTCTTCTTTCCTTTCTTTCTTTTGTTGTTGTTGGTAGTGGTGTTGGTTGTGGGGTTTGAACTCAGGACCTGGGCACTGTCTCTGAGCTTTTGTGCTCAAGGTTAGCACTCTACCAATTGAGCCACAATTCCAACCTCCGGTTTTCTGGTTTTCAATTATCTAAATTGAAGATAAGAATCTCAGAGACTTTCCTGCCCCAGCTGGCTTCCAACCACAATCCTCACATCTCACAGTAGTTAGGATCACAGACATGAGCAACTCGTACCCAGCATAACTGTGGTTTTTACATGACTATCTGTAGACTGCCTTAAGTCAATAGTAAAATGACCAAAGTTAAGACAATGCAGTATGTGTTTTGTATGTGTTAGATTGTCAATGCTCTTGTTCAAAATATTTATTTGGAAATTCTATCTTTATAATAATTTGAGGTATGAAAATATTATTTTCTTTCATGGAATCATTTTGCTAATTGATAATTGTTAAGTGCATTTCCACTCCAAAATAGATTTAACCTTACACACTGTCAAAACGTGGGCACACGTGTGCTCTGAGAGCCATATAACTTTTTAGGATGCCTTTTCTGAGAAGAGTTTACATAACTGTTACTTGTAGGACATTTGAAAAACATTTTCTCCATATCCTGATTATAGGATACATACTTGGGCTTTCTTCTCAGAAAGTTTGTTCCCATATGTGGTTCATGGGTGCAAGGTTGAGAGTCTTTCAGGAATTTATAAAATGTTGCACAGATGATGGGAGAGGGCTTAAACTAAGCCATGTGTGAATTTCCAAAGGAAATGTTTACAATCCTAACTAGAGTTCATCATGTACATATTCACTTTTTAAATCTTTAGCTGTGCAAAGGTTCTCAATTCAACATGTCAGTTAATAAGTATAATGCATTTTGATCATTGTCAACTCTCCCATCATTCTTCTCTCTCAACCCCACCCATCCTGTATAATGTGCATTCTCAAAACCCCATTTTGTTTGGCCAACTTTTTCACTCTTAGATTTTATTGGCTTTACCTTTAGGTCATACTTGAATCTTGCATTGACTTGGAGTTTCTCATTGTAGATGGACCCTAAAGTCTTCTCTACTCCTCCTTGTTTTTTAAATGAGTCATTTAGAATACTCAAATCCTCAAATTTGGATCTACATATACCTCATGTAATTTTAACTTTAATAAATTTAAATCCTACCAAACCACACGCATTGAGATGCTGTATGGCTCAGTGTCACAGACCAGCCCACTGGGCCTCTTTTCACCAAGAGAAAGAGTAACTAGTTCAATTTCTTAGGTCTCTTTATTTCTAATTCTGTGTACAATAAATTACTAATGCCTGATGCATATCTCATGTCAAGAGCTTTAACTTCTATTCAGTTAGAATCTGAAAAACCTCAGAGAAAATTATATATAGAATAATATATAAAGAGAGAGACCGTGAGAGGGCTTAAAAATAAACACCATTCGTTTGAGTGTTTTGAGAAAGACTTGTCAAGCCAGAGTTTGCCTTTGCTGTCATTAACCCATGCTCTATCAGATACAGACCTTATGGTAGTTTTTTCAAAAATTTTACTAGCATAAATGAATTGCACAAAGGGGTTCTATTGTGATATTTACATACATGTGTATAATATGCTTTGGCCAAATTCACCCTGTCTATATTGCTCTTTCTTAACCTTCTTTCCTCCTCCCCTGCTTCTTTTAAACACTTTTTAATGGGTGTCATAATACCATTTTCATATACAAATGTAATATACTTTTATTATATTTCCTCTCATTTACTTAGTTTTCTCTCCCTTCAATATCAGTTGTGCCTCCCAAACAGTCCCCCTTTTATAATCCTGTCATATTATTGTGCATTTTTGTCATTTCATTAGGAGCAATGTGCAACTCATTTAGTTAACTGGACCCTTCTTCCTAAGACAACATGGGCATTGGCACTAGAGTCCTAGAGATAAAGTTGTTAACAAAGAAGGACATACTGTGTTAACATCACATTTTCTTCTTGAGAAGGAATCACTGACATGGTTCCTTATATATCAATATGAAATCTTTGAAGATGGAGATGAATGGAAAACTTTTTTCTATTCATACAAATGAAATCATTGTCAACAAGGAATTCCATTTCTGAGCCTAGGGATCCCCTTATAAGTGGGGTCAGAATGAGCTTCTGCAGTCAACAACCTGAATTCAGTCTCCCTAGCCTTCCAGAAAGCTTTATGAAACTGGTCGAATTACGCACCTTTGCTGGCCTCGATGTGGAACCAATAGCATATGGTTATGGAAAGGGTTTAAAGAGATAGTGAGCCCAAAGCACATAGTAAGCACTCAGATTTCTTATGTCATCAGTCTTTAATGTAAAACCCAATATTTCTTGGGCCTATCTCTTCTCTCTTCCATATTTGCTTCCCCAATCAGTCTGTTTACATTTTCTGACACTAATTGCTGTTTTAATTTTTGTCTTTAGAGTTGAATTTATTTTTTATGCTTTTTTATATTCAAGATGATGCACAGAGGGGTGACAGTTACAAAAGTAAGGTAATAAGTACATTTCTTGCTAAACTTGTTACCCCTTCCCTCCTTATTCTCCTACTTTCCCTCCCCACCACCTGGCACCCCCCAGGTTGTACAGATCATTTCCAACGTACTGTCTTGTGTACACTACTTTTCCATTGGTTCCCCCCTTGTCTTTTGTCTCACCATTCTGTTGATCCCTTTCCCTTCCCTAATTCAAATAAATGTATGTACAATATCAGAGTAACAAAATCAAATACAGTCACAACAGGGGATATACCATAGGGGAAGAACATACAAAGGAAACAAAAAAATCACATAGTACATTAAAAACAATGACAAAGAAAAACTTCTTGTATCCATGTCTTGGAGTTCATTTCACTTAGCATCATCTTGTCATATGTACATAACTATTGAGCTATTCTGCTCATCTGCTAAGGTTATCCTAGACATATACTAATTATTGCAAATAAGGAAAACCATGGGACCTATGTTATTTTGGGTCTGGCTTACTTCACTTTGTATGATTTTTTCCAAGTCTTTCCATTTCCTTACAACTGGGCAGTGGGTGGTGTCATTCTTTCTGATGGAAGCATAGAAGTCCATTGTGTGTGTGTGTGTGTGTGTGTGTGTGTGTGTGTGTGTGTGTGTATGTGTGTGTGTGTGTGTGTGTGTGTGTGTGTGGTGTGTGTGTGTGTGAGAGAGAGAGAGAGAGAGAGAGAGAGAGAGAAAATCACTTTTTCTTGATCCATTCATCTATTAAGGGGCATCTAGGTTGGTTCCATATCTTAGCTATGGTGAATAATGCTGTGATAAACATAGTTGTGCTGGTAGCTTTAGTATGGCTTTGTTTGTGATCATATGGGTAAATGCCCAGAAGTAGGATTACTGGGGAGCTCTATGTGTAGTAGTCTTTTGAGAAACCTCCATACTGCTTTCCAGAGTGGTTGAACAAGTTTACACTGCCACCAACAGTGCAGTAGGGTTCCCTTCTGGCCAGATCCCCTCCAGCATCTGTTGTCATTAGATTTCTTGATTATAGCCAGTCTAACTGGGGTGAGGTGGAATCTGAATGTTGTTTTGATTTGCATGTCTTTTATGGCCAGAGAAGTTGAGCATTTCTTCATGTGTTTATTGGCCATTCTTATTTCCTCTTCAGAGAAGTCTCTCTTTAAATCTTTAGCTTACTTATTGATGGAGTGGTTGTTTCTTTGAGGTTTTGTTTGGGGGGATTTAATTTTTTTGAGTTCTAAGTATATTTTAGATATGAAGCCCTTGTCTGTTGTATGGCTATTAAAGATTTTCTCCCAATCCATAGGCTTTCTATTGATCTCGCTAGCTAGGTCCTTTGCCATGCAGAAGCTCTGCAGTTTAATATAATCCCATTTGTCCAACCTTTCTTTGATTTGTTGTGTTTCTGGGTCTTTATTAAGAAAATTTCGACCTGTGCCAAGGAGACCTAGGGTTTCTCCTATTCTGTCCTGTAAGATTTTCAGGGTGTCTGTTTTTACTTCAAGGTCTTTGATAGATTTGGAGTTGATTCTGGTACAGGGTGATACATAAGGATTTAACTTTAGTTTTCCACAGGTGTTTAAACAATTTTGCCAGCACCTGCAGTTTTATCTTATTTCTCTTTTCTTTCATTCTCTTTCTCATCTTCTCCTTGCTCTGATCCCTCCTCTTGGAGTATGAATGGGTAATGACCATAAGCTAAAATAGTCTTGAAAGAATATATACCAAATTAGCCAAGTAACATGTAAAATTTGGGATTTGAGGATTGTTCAGTGACTACAAACTAGAGCAGAAGAATTGTTGTCTCATTTTCCCTTCTACCTCTTCTGTATGCAAAGCTCCTGACTGCTCCAGGCTGCTCTGCTGGCTTTACCCTGCTGGGACAGCAGCTGCAGTGATCAGATCTGATGCTGCTTGGTGTTAGTTCTTTAGAAGGGCAGCTGCCAGTGGGCTGGAGCACACTGGAGTGTCTCAAATAACTACCTACCAGTTATATGCCAGGAGGGCAGTTTCTCACCAGATAAAGCTCAAGTTGCTAAGAACTACCGTGTTCTTCCTTTACCTCAGTTAACTAAATGTTTTGGCTATTCTTCAAGGTTCACTTTAAAATCAGTTCCTGTGTGAAGGCCTTATGAGTCTCTCCTGACTTTTTCCCTCTCACTTCTGATTCTGACCATAAAGGAGAATGATCACAGGGCTGTTTTAACTGATGAGGTTACTGTCATGTTTACCCTGCTTCTGTTCCAGAGGCCAGAGACTTGCTTTTTTGTGTACAATGAAGCTTTAAGCTAATTTAGTTAGCAATCTCGAAAATGATCATATAGGTAAACGTGTGTGAATGCATATGTGCATGAGTATATGTGTTACATGCCCACAGAGAAAAGGAGAAACAGGAAACACACAATGACAGAGATTCCTTCTTAGGTTACATTTTTGAAATTTTCCTTCCTTTTTTTTTTGTTGCACTTTCCCCTTTTAAAGTTAGCATTCAAAACCAATGATCAATGATTAACTTCAAGAATGCTTTCTGTGAATCATCATTCCCCTATTAAGGTCTACTCTAACCAAAATGTTGTATCATTATTTACAAATAAGTGCACATGTCTCTTTACAACTTGTAGCTTTTTTCTTGTCTCTTTTTTAAATGTAATTTTAGTGTCAAGGTGATGTACAAAGCAGTTACAGTTATATACATAAGGTAGTGAATATATTTCTTGTCAAACATCGTTACCCCCCCTCATTTTTCTCCCACTTTCCCTTCCCCCAGCCCCTTCCCCCTGCCAGTTATAAAGTTCATTTCCATCATATTGTCTTGTGACTATGGCTGTTGCATTGATTTGCCCTTTGTCCTTTGTCTCACCAATTTGTCTTTTTTCTTTAAGTTATGCTGAAGTTTGAATTCAGAGCCTTTAATTGCAAGGCAGGCACTCTACCAACCCTCTTTATATTTGTTATTTTTGAAACATGGTCTTGCTTCCTTCCCAGGCCTGACTCCTCTGCAATTTGCCTACTTACATTATCCACAAAGCTAGAATGACAGGTGCATTCACAACCATGTCTAGTTGTTGACTAGTCAAGAAAGAGTCGCATGAGCTTTTGTGCCCAGGCTCACTGAACCAAAAGCTTCCCTATCTCAGCCTCCTAAGGGGCTAGATATTACAGATTTGATCCACCAGCATCACAGCTTAGGATATGAGTTCTTGAAAAACTTGTGCTTTGTTCTTTCTCCATTATCCTATGTAATTTCCTGTTGTCTTGTAATCTCTAATAAGATATCCAATGTTGTGTAACAATAGGTCCCCAATCTAGCTGATCACCTGAGTCATGGGAGCCCTGATTTCTGAGCCCATCCCTGGAGATTGAGTCAGTATATCCGGGATGTGTCAGGTGCTCAGAGTGTTTCTTTATAAAGCTTCTAAAATGGGACTATTGAACAATTGATGTAGGAACCATTAGGGTGAAAAGTATAGGCCCTTTTTATTAGGCGTGTATAAGCCATTCAAGAAGATCAAACCTAAGAATAAATAAGTCTTGTTCTTTAGTTTCTTTCGTTGTATTATGAAGTCCTTCGCATTATTTAAGTACTTTATCATTTTTGAACTATCTTTTTAAAGTTTTATTGTCAAAGTGATGTACAGAGAGGTTACACTTACATAAGGTAGTGCGTACATTTTATGTCCAACTTGTTACCCCCTCCCTCATTTTTTCCCACTTTCCTTCCCTCCCAACCCCCAAGTTGTGCAGTTCATTTCCAACATATTGTCTTGCGAGTAACACTGTTGCATTGGTTGTGAACCATCTTATAATGTGTTTCCATATACATGATTCCTCCCTAGGCCATGCACTATTTCTATTCTCTATCTTGTTAAATTGCTCTTAAGGCAAAAAACAAAAAAAAAACAAAACCATGAACTGATTTGCTTATAAACTTGAAGTCCTGACTGAGTCAAGCTGTAGACCCAGCATGTCTGGTGAAATAACCATCTACAACAGCAAACTGAAGTGGGAGAGACCTTGACCTGTAAAATGAAACTGATAAAGCAGAGACCCATTTGTAACAGGTGTTTCCAGGTATCTGGAGGGAAATCTGAAGAATGAAAACAAACACGACTTTTTTTCTCTCCCTGCTTAGTGTTTCAGGGAGTGTGTTTCACTTCTGTTTGTGTATAGATTCTTAAAATGCTTGTTGATAGAATTAGCCAAGTTTTGTTATTGTTTGTTGGTTTTTAATTTCTTTTAAGCAACTAAGGTAGAGAAAAGTGAATGCCTTGTCCCCCTCTTCCCACCCACCCCCACATCCCCTTCCTCAAGGCTCTGTGTGTTCAATCTCAACAATTTTCACTGGCCCATGCCTATGATATAAGATAACAGGCATTCAATGGTGGATTCTTAGGGAAATATGTTAACTAAAGTTTATGTAAATTTTAACATGATGATAGAAAGCAACAGTTTAGTTATCTGGTCATATATATAATATATGTGAAAAATAGATATGGGTATAGATATAGATGATAAAGAGGAGCAAAACCTGATCTATATGGATTTATGGCAGAAGGCAGATTTCACATGAGAAAATTTTTACAGCAATGCACCATGCTTCTTAAATTCTGTGCATGTAACAGGGAATTTGTGGAATCAAATCCAAGTTTATTAGAGCACTTGAAAATCTTCATTCCTGCAGCCATGCTGTAGTCCCAAGACACACCTTGTTCCACTCCTAACAGACTATAGTGCTCTCAACAGTTTTAAACTTTGCCCTTACCTTGACGTATGGTATCCACTCTAATGGAGATAATTGCCCTTGTTCCTGCTCCTTTCCAGTACCTACTAAGGACTCTGTTCAAGTGTTACTCATTCCTACAAAGCATTTTTAACTTTAGCAAACCAGACATTCTCCCTCCCAATCTTAGTGAATACTGACTGAGTTCATCCAGTAGCTATAAATGAAAAATTTTGCTTCTCAGCTCAGTTGTCCCTAATGTCGGACTATATCCCACATACAGCCACTCCCAAACTCCACCCTTTTAAAGCCATCGTCTGTTTGCAACTCGTTCATTTTAATAACTTCCTATCTTTTCTTTTTCCATCTCAACCCCAGTTCTAGGGATTATCTACATGACAGTGAAGGTAATCCTTTTAAAATACAAGGCAGGACAGATCACAACCCTTAGATGCATTTCCATTTCCCTTGGATAACAGACCCAAACTCTCAACAATTACCTTCAAAACCTAAGGCCCAACTAACTCTTGAGTTGTCCTTCTACCTCTCTCCAACTTGCTATCTCATGAACCTCAAGGTTCATTCCTGCTTCAGTCTTTTCATTGTTCTTGTCCCTGCTGGAAACCCTCTTTCTCTCATAACCACATCGTATATTCCCTTACTTCTTTTAGCTCTCTGCTAAGATATCACTTAACAGATTGCTTTTGAGCTGACACATAAAATATCAACTACTACTTCAAAGCACCCAATCTCCCTGAATCTGCCATTTTCTCACCCATACTATTTGTCTCCACCTGACATAAAATATATTATTTACTTGTTTATCATCTGTCTTTTCTGGATACAGTAAAAATTTTGCCTGTTGCTATGCCTTTAATTCTCAGTATTGTGCTGGTGTAACAACAGACTAAATAGAAACATCTAAAACATTATCTTTTCATTTTATTTATCTTAGACATGAATGTATTTCTTAAATACTTTTGTCTCTAATACTCGGCACAAAGTAGCTATTCAATGAATGTTTTTGATTGATGGAGGATTTCATAATGCTTTGTGTGAAGTAACACAATATGCTGAAATAATTAACTTCCAGACTTAGTGGTAGAATGCATAACTTTATGACTAGCAAGCCACATCCACATCTATATCTATGATAAATGAACTATTTGACTAAACATTGAGCTGTTTCTCAGATTTATGTTAAAATGTGGTTTTTTTCATTTGTTAAGATCTATTAGCTCTAATAATCATATGTACCAAAAGCTGAAGAAAATATATGGAAATTTTTGGAGAAATTTTATTCTAGAACTTCTTTCTTGCCTCAATGATTTGTTTTTTTAGTGGTGAAAATCCAAGACTTTCTTGTGCTGAGACATGAAGGTAAAATCTAAACTTGACTGTTTTAAACCAATGAAGTTTAGTCTGCTTAAAATGCTAATTAATTCATTTAAGATAGCATAGCCCCATTTTACGAGTAATAGACAATATAGTCAGACTGTAAGTCTTTGATTTCCAATTTGGACAATTACTAGTTGTACAAACTTAGGCAGCATCTTAATCTCTTTTCCTTGACTATAACAAGTCATACTGATATCTGGAGCTCTGGGTACTGATAAAA
Source organism: Dipodomys spectabilis (assembly GCF_019054845.1). Classification (NCBI taxonomy): domain Eukaryota; kingdom Metazoa; phylum Chordata; class Mammalia; order Rodentia; family Heteromyidae; genus Dipodomys; species Dipodomys spectabilis. The sequence goes on along the minus strand of NW_024870679.1, from coordinate 36,714,753 downwards.
ATAATCTACTGAAAAATCCTTGTAAACAGTGGTTCGATCTTAGCTATTGTTATTGATATTATTATAAAAGGTAGCGTGGTTTCCAGTACTGGGATTTAAACTCGGGACTGGTGCTAGCAAGGTTTGTGTCATAGTTCTGACCCATAAATCCAGTTCAGAATATAGCTTTTATTACTTTCCATTCTACATGATAGCTACCAGTGAGGTAATCCTAATAAGCACTGCCAGTCCTCAAAGAGTGAATGAAAACTATGATCAACTTCTATAAAAATAATGTATTCACTTATCTATACCCTTAAGTTTAAAGTCATTTTCCTGGCATCTCAGCTCAGCTCAAGATGTTATTGTACATCCTTCATTAGGAAATTCAAAGCTAGTAGAAAACTCCAAATTGTGTTCCCTGCTGAAGGTCAAGTAATGATTACCTTAGTAATGCATGGTATCCCCATTGTAAGTGGGATGTTATTTCTCACTTAATGATTTTAAGTGATTGGAGACTTTTATCAAATAAGCTGAAATTTGCTTCACAAAGTATCAGTTACCTGCATGTCACCTAACTGTGCACAGGAATTCATGAGAGACAGCCTTCCTCCTGAATCTGAGAAGGTCGTACAGATAAATTGGAACCTGGTAAACCTCAAGGATCTGAATGAAGTGCAGCATTGTCTACCATAGGTGTCTTAGTAGAACCAAAGCCAAGTAACCAACTACCTGGGCATTAAGAAAATTATTCCAGAAAAAAAAATGGAGAAACTCTGAACCACAGCTCAGAGAGGAAGAAGATAAATTCCAGATCTCTCACTGCATGGACGGAAGTGACTTTCTTGGTGGTGATAGCAGGTCAGAATCTAGGCTTCCCAAATTCCATGTAAGTCTCTTTCTACTCAATCAGTTCTTAAGAGTGGTAAAAAGAGGTTGTGAATTATCTGGAAATCTGGGGGAAGGTCCTCTTTATTTCAACAGGGTTCATAAATTCTTGGTGAGAAAAAAAGTAGACTAGAATAGTAATAGAGGGGATAATAGAAAATACCATTTATTGTGTAATCTTGCTTTTGAAAACTGAATGACTTTGCTCTGAAGTCCTCCCCCCGCCCCCCCGCGACCCCTGCCCCACTTGGGGGAAGTGGCCAGATGTACTGGCAAGTACTGGCAGAAGGATTGTCCTGTTCAGCAGCCCTCCTAGAAGGGTCAGGTCCCTGGCCACCAATATAAATGGAAAGTCATTGTTCTGTGGCTGATCTGAGGAGAAGCATTTAGCTCTAAGCTTTTGATTAAGTGAGAGAAAAACATACTTCACAGGCTGAAGATGATTTCTTTGTAAAGGGCTTTGCCAGTTTATGTCTGTGGAAAAGCAATTAACTCTTTCTTGTCAAAGTCATAGGAAGTAGACTTATCACTGCATGAATTGAGCTAAAAAGATGATCCATCTTGAATAACCTAAGATTTCATTAATGGAAATTAGTTATGAAATCTCATTCTGAAAACCCTAGATCTTTGTTAAGTTCAATAGAGGAGCAACCAGTTGTACTATGCTGGGGAAAAGAATATACTTTATAAGTATATGTTGTTATAAAAAGGAAACCCAACTCAGATTCAGATTTAGGCAGAAATATGGTCATACTATTTACAGGTATCTATAAAATCACTAATATATCGAGTATCTGTTATATTACTGCCTCACAAACTTCTTAATCACGCATAGAGTTTTAGACCCTGCCTAAAAAGTATTTACCAAGATGAGACAGATACTTTTGACATAGCACTAAAGATATATGGTTCCTCAAATAAGATGCCTAACTATAACCATAGGCCAGAAAGGTCAGATGGTTTTGGTGAAACCAGAAGATGAATTTGTGCAAGACATGAACTATCAGCTTTTTTTCTAGTAGTAGAAAAAGTTAAGATACATCCAAAATAGGCTCAAAGTGTGGTCCATGAACTACTCGCACCAGATCCTCTGAATTGCTTACTGAAAATTAAAATTAACTGCATGGCACTGAGTCTTGGGGAATGTGACCCCAATAATTCCATTGCACTGAATTAAGTAGTATGTGCATATATATATATATATATATATATATATATATATATATATATATATATATATTCAAATTTATCAAACATCAGGGAGATCTTATTTTTAAAGAAATTGATAGCCCTAATTTTTATTTTCATAGGTGAAGATCCACTTTCTTCTGAATTAAATACCTTGACACATCATTGGCTGCATTCAAATCTGCTTTCATTAGGTGAAATGAATTTGTTTCAGACAATTCATTTTCCATTCGTGGTTAGGGCTCTATCCTTTCTGTTTCCCATTCAGTGGCACCTGTTTTCTGCATATTCCTTTGTTATATTATATTGCATTTATGTGCATGGCTGGCCTGATGTTCCTACCATAAAGGCAGGAACTATAAATACAAATTTCATACTAGTCAACATATAGTAGGATGCTCCATAAAAGTTTGTTGTTTGACATTATCTCTGGTTAATGAAGATAAGTCTAGGAAATAAACATTGAACAAAAGCCTTTGTTGAAAGGAGGGGGTAATAATGCTTGGCAAGAAATGTACTCATACCTTAACTCATGTAACTGTTACCCATCTGTACAGCATCTTTACAATAAAATAAAATTTAAAAAATAAAAAACCCTTTGTTGAGCATGACTGAGACTTTTTTGACCTTAGAATGGACACAGTGATCTCAGTAAATGCAGTTTAGATAAATTAGTAAGTAGAATAAACAATGACCTGTTTTGTTATTCTTATTTGTCTTTCACATTATACCAATGGTTTGTGAGATACAAGTAAAAAGGCTTAGATTACATGCCTCTTGAATTTGCTAACTGGATCTTAATAATTTCCATACCTTTAATGTCTAATATTTAGCAATGGTGCTAGAAAGAGAAAGGTTGAAATATGTTGAATATAAATTAATATTAGGCATAGATAGCCATTAGAGATAACAAATGACTAGCAGATTCTGTACCAATTTCCCAGCACCTCGTCAAGTAAATTTACATTCCTTAGAAGGAAATAAATTTCTGAATATTTGAGGTAGAAGTCACTTCAGATGTCATTGTTTATTTCCTAAGAGTGCAAATAGCTGTTCTGCAGCACTAGTTCAAATTCCTCCAGCCACTGTTTTTCACCTAGAACCTGTTAAAATTTCTCTAGTTCCAGGAAGTTCAATGACACCAGAGGCAAAAATAAATATATTTAAATTATTCTAAGCATTCACAAAATATTTTCCATGAGCCAGAACCATAAAAACTTGTTGCTTTTTAAAGATTTCCATATTGGTATCTGTGGAAGGATATCCAAAATGTAATGGTCGTTTTTAAGGGTATAATAATATGTTTAATTAAGAAAAAACAGCAAACCAGTGCCTGGTGATAGTGCCAGGTGTTAGTGGCTCATGCCCATTATCCTAGCTACTCAGGAGGTTGAGATTTGAGGATCATGGTTTGAAACCAGCTAAGCTATTATTTCCAATTAAACACCAAAAGGCAAGTGATAGAGTGCCAGCCTTGAGCAGAGAAAGCTAAGAGACTGTATTTATGACTGTATGGAAAATTCTTCTATAAGGTCCAGTGGTTTCCTGACACAAGTGCCACTATGCTATGACTTGCCTTTCCCAAATGTTTCATATCACTGTAGAATTATGGGAAGACTTACTCAGTTGAATGTTTTCTAAGATAAGCCTTTTGTTACAGAACCTTAACATTTTTTTTGTCGGTTGTGGGGCCTGAACTCTGGGCCTGGGTGCTGTCCCTCAGCTCTTCAGCTCAAGGCCAGTGCTCTACCACTTGAGCCACAGCGCCACTTCCGGCTTTTTCTGCTTATGTGGTGCTGAGGAATCGAACCCAGAGCCTCATGCATACAGGGCAAGCACTCTACTGAGCCACTTTCCCAGCCCAAACCTTAACATTTTTTAAATAAGGAAGAAAAACTTCCTGAATAAAATATGTTAGAAACATGATCGAAAAAGAAAAAATAATAATCTATTTTAATACAAAAACTAAAGCAGAATTATTACCTTCTTAATTTTTCCTTGATTTTTCTCCAGCAGTAAAACATAAACTTAATTATATCTTCTACATTACTTTAATTTCCTTTACTTTGATTCCTCCTACCTATGTGAAACTTTTTTTTTAGTTGTGCGACGAAAAGAAAGTGGAGTGTTCTAGAGATTTCTCATGGCTGGAAGGAAATGGAATGAATTTGTTTAATGTTTGCTGAAGAGGCTAAGACCTACTCATTTTTTTTTTACTTTATTTTCTTAAATAATTTGGGCACAAAAATTTCCTCTCTCCTTAACTCCAATTTTTCTTCTTTCCTTAAAAACAAACAAAACAAATTCCCTAAAGACTAGACTGAAAGGCCAAGAGTCTCTAAGGAAAATATTAACTGTTAGTCTTTGGAGACTATAAATTCCACAACGATGGATTTTCACAGGGCTCGTGAGCTTGTGATGGGACATTCTACGTCCTCCAGATCTGGCTTCCAACAGAGCTCTACAGTGAAAGCACAGTATTCATGTCAAACACTGTCATGATGCTCCGTCCCTTTAGATCCCATTATCCCAAACCCCTGAAGCCCAAACTGATATGGGTGTTTGACAATATATTGCTAAACCATTATTTGTAAGTAAAGACTTCTTTAGATGAATCAGCTTCATATGTCATCGGAGTATCTGACTATGTAGACCTTTGTTTTCACTTCTTTTGAGTCTCAATTTCCTATTCAAAACTTTAAGCTTGATTTAAGCCTCGTCTCTTCTACAAAACTATTACCAAATGTCTTATAAAATTTCCACTATCTATAGACTACAGCACAGTTTGCCTCAGGTTGATGTGGATGGCATGTATTCTATTTTTTGTTTCTTATGTATAAGTCTTGCTTCCTCAAGGCAGGCATCTTCAATTCCTTAGTTTCAGGGTTAGATTAAGAACTCAAAGGACCCTAAATATTGGAATGATCTTGGCAACATTTAATTTTAAATAAAATGATGTTATTCAGCTAAATAAGGATGAGAGTAGCACACATTTCAAAGTTTTCCATACAAATTTTGGAAAATATTATCCATTAGTATATTTTCCTTCCCAATTCTTGGCTCCCATAAACAAATGCATAAATAGATAATCCTGATCTACTTGAAGATAGAAACAAAATATTGTGCTCGTGTTGTATTTCTAGAAAAAATTAGGATATACACTATAACACACCTGTCTGATAAAATCCACTTATATGATATATTAAATCTCTGTAAAATTGGAGGATATATTTAGACTTACTGGTTTTATACAATGGGTTCTATGTTTAAGAACGTCTTAAAATGAGAACCACATTCTATTTCTACTTCCCCAATGACAGGGATCCATTTATCTCAACAAAAGATCCACTCAAACAATATTTCTATATCAATGGGAAATGTAAAATTTGCTATTTTCAACCAGACACCAGTGGCTCATACCTGTAGTCCTAATCAGGAGGCTGAGATCTGAGATCAAAGTTTGAAACCAATTCAAGCAAGAAAGTCTTGGAGATTCTTATCCCTTATAAACTACCAAAAAATCCTGAAATAAAACAGACTTGAGAACAAAAGCTTAGGTTCAGCTCCTAGGCCCTGAGTTCAAGCCAGGCACACCAAAAATTGCTACTTTGGGGTAATGGAAACCATCTTTATATTATAGATGTGTGCTTAATGACTTTTCTCTGATTCTAGGAAATAACATACCATTTCAGAAGGAAGAGATAGCTCTGACCCCTCCCTCTATCCCATAGCATTTCTCCACATTTCAGATTTCATGCCAAAGTCCTGATAATCTCATTAAACTATTTTCCCAACAAGGTATGATTCCTCTTTACAAAGAATCTGGTATTTGAAACACTTACCTTTATTATTTGCTAATAATAAAAGCTAAGGACCCTGATGATGCAACGCATCATCAACCATGTCAGCCATGAGGCTTATATCAGCAAGGTAGAAATGTTCAGAAAAATGTTAGCATATTTGACAAAGAATCATGATCCAACTGGATAATAGCATTTTTGCAGATAATTATACATTGTTAAAGTAAAAATAGTCTTGGATTTAGCATAAACTCGGGGAAGTTATTACAACCAGGTGACAGGCATAGATCTCTCTGATCTTTATTTCAGTTAAGTTTTGTCTTTTGTTAGTTCTGTCTACATTCTCCTTCTTAATAGATTTTAATTTTAGAGAAGTTTTTAGTTCACAAAAAAATACCAGGTGCCCTTACCTTGACATTAAACTTCTCAGCCTCCAGTACTATGGGAAATAAATGTCTCTTCTTTATAAATTTAAATAAAATGAGCAGAAAGGACAAAGATTTCCCACACTATCCTATTCCCCATACTGAACCTCTCCCTTTACCAAAATTCTGAACCAGAATGGAATATATTCATTGGTCCTGATGTGCCTGGAGTAACAAACCATTGCCTTCCAGTGTTGATAGTTTCATCTGGACTAACTCTTGGTATCATTCATTCAATGGGTTTTTACATGTGTACAATGACATTTACTGAAACCATAGAATCACACAGATTGACTTTCCTACCTTAAAGGTCTGTACTCTGCCTGTTCATGCCTTCCTGAGGGTCATGCTGGCAACCATTATCTTATACTGTCTTTTCTGGAATGTCATACATTGGTACGCACACACTATGCAGTCTTTTCAGATGGGCTTCTTTTACTTAGTAACTGGCACTTAAGTTTCCTTCATTGTTTTCGTGGTTCTTTATGTCATGTGTTTTACCATCAAATAATGTTGCATTGTCTAGATGCACTCGTTTATCCATTTGCTTACTAGAGGATACTGCAGTTGCTTCTGAGATTTTTCTTTAAATATCCATGTTCAGGTTGTATCTGGGCATAGTTTTCAATTTACTTGGGTAAATATCAGGACATATGTTTGTTGGATATATTATGAGTATGCTTGGATTTATAAGAAATTGACAAATAAGATGTTTTTACAATAACATGAGTTAATGTATAAGATGCTGCTTTGATGCCATAATAAAAATATCAGTACTTGAAAATAGAAAATAGCAAATAATCTTCCAAAGTAGCTGGACTATTTCTCATTTCCACCAGCAGTGAGTCAAAGTCCCTGTTGTTCCAAATGCTTGTACTTTGCCTGGATTGTCACAGCACATAACAAACATGTAGCCCATTAGTCACATACTCTTCTCTTTAAAGAGTCTCTTCTTTGCCAGGCAGCAGTGACTCAATCCTGCAATCCTAGCTATTCAGAAGGCTGAGATCTGAGGATCCTAGTTCAAAACCAGCCATGGTACATAAATCAGAGAATTTTATCTCCAATTAGGTACTTTTTAAAGTCTGGGCTCAAGGGCTTGCTTACCCCTTTCACTTAAGACCTGAGTGAAAAAGTTAAGCAAGAGTGCAAGGACTGGAGTTCAAGCCTCGAAACTGACACAGAAAAAATCTCTAATCTTTTATGGAAATTAATCCTGTGCAAGCTACAAAGACATAATGAATTTAACTTCTTAGGTTAAGACAAGCTACATGAGACCCTGTGCTAGCCCTCATGTGCTCTGCAATTTGCCAAGCCCTTGTTTAAAGAAAATTCTTATATTTTTCTCATATTCTTCTTCCAAATAAGGGATATAATATACTTAAAAGAAAATTTACTAAGAATAAGGTTATATTAAGAAATAGAACAAGTATTCTGATACAAAACACTTGCACATTTCTCTACAAATCACTTTATGGGACACAAAATAAAAACACATTATTCACTTGCCTAATAACAATAGTGTGATTTTACTTTATCACAACTTGAAGTTAAAAGGTGCAATGTGTATATGAATTTATAAATTTTAAAATAGGCTACAGCTGTAAAAACTAGAAGTGAGAGCAAAGACTGTTAGTGAGATAATCAAGTGGGAATAAAGACCTATGTGAAATAAAAAGATATAATTTCTTTCCTTAAATGTAAAGGTTTAGACCCATCTAAACTTTAACACTTATTTAATCCTCAAAATTTTTTCTTCCTAGGCTTTTATGGGACCCATTGGAAACTTGTTCCAACTTATTAGGCCTATTATTAACATGACCATATTTTCTCACCTTATGGAAGCAAAAAGCAAAGACACATTGCATTCATAAACTGTTTTGTCAAATGGCAATTTCTTTGTACAACTACTTAAAGGTATGAGAACCGTGTAGTGGTTTGTTTCTGCAGTGAAGAAGGCTGTGGTTTATGAAGACTGCTTCACCACATAGCAAAGTAGCTTTAGGAAGGTCACTGTGGTCTCCATTTCCAGGTCATGATCTTAACCGTTTGAAACTAGGCATTTAATGTGATCAGCAACAGAAATGAGTACACTTGGATAGGATTGCGCACCCCAGACTCATCAGAAATTTGAATAGAAAGAATAACTTAGAAAAAGGAATGCATAACAATGTTTGACAAGAAATGTACTCACTACCTTACTCATGTAACTGAAACCCCTCTGTACAGCATCTTTACAATGAAATAAAATTAAAAAAGAAAGAATAACTAGTTTATTAACATAATAAGACAGGAAATAAAAGCAATAGGGACAGACATGGATGGCTTCTCTTTCCTGGCCTAGACAGCTTCCTGAATTTCTCTAAGCCTCAGTCCTTATCTCTAAACAGGGAGTGCAACAGGACCCAACTTGACACAGTTGTGTGAAAGTTAATAAAGTATTGTAAAATACAAAAGTTTTAAATTTATTTTATATACAAGACTTGCTATTTATTGTAAATAAATTCTTGTCACTACCATGGCAGAGGAGAAGAAAACTTTTCAGCTCCTGGAGTGAGTATTTTCTCTCTCTCAAAAAGAAATATTTCACTAAAGTGTGTGGACTCAGAGGAAAAGAAATCGGGGTATTACTAAGAAAGAGCTTTGGCTTGAGTTCCCCTTTCTTACTAGGAAGATAAATTACTCAGTGGCCTCCTGTTTGTTTGCTGGGAGCTCCTAGACTAAACAGTGCCAAAGATACATTGATCAACTTCATTTCTATAAACATTACTTTTGGATACTCTGTGCTGGCCATTGACTTTTCAGTTGATGTGATCTATCTTTCACTCTGTCAACCCACTGGCTGACAAGTACCTAGCACCAGAATCAGTGTAACAGCATGCAGATTCAAGATTCAACCAGGTTCTGTTTCCAATGAGCCTGAACTCACGCTCTGAATTGCCCCTTGCCCTCCAGGCAGCCACTACCAATAGTGCTCAGAATTGTTTACTGGAAGTCAAATATATCCAGCATTCTGAGAATAGGTCACAATGAAGCCATCATCCCCTGCTTTGAATTTAAAACAATTATTTCTAATCATTGGGTGCTGCTTCCATTCACCATGCTATGGTATGTTAGGTTAACTTCCAAAACTTCTACAACCCCACAAAATATAAAAGGATAAAGACAAAAGAGATATTGGTGAACTCCCAAGTTCCACTATCTTGTTTTGTACATATAAAGGAGTGTGCTTTTGACATTTTCAATTACTAGCTTCCCTAACTGTGACATATAATTTATAGTAAGATTTTATTGGTTAAACCAAACATTTCATGGAATGCACAGTGTGGAACAATACTCAGTTATTAAAAGTGTGCTACTGATACACACAACACAGTGGATGGTTCTCAACAGAATGAAACTGTGTTGCAAAGGTCAATCTTGCAAGTGTGCCCATTGATGATTTTTTTGTACAATGCTCTTCTCAGCTCACAGCTGGTGCGCTACCACTTGAGCCACACCTGCGGTCAATATGCTGATAGTGAAGAAAGCATAAAGATAGAAAAGAGATTAGTGGTGTCCAGGATTTAGGGAGGAGAAAAGGAGAGAAATGACTGTGCCATTAAGGCATAGCATGAGAACCTTCTAACAGAGCAATTCTGTAGCTTGGCTTTGTGGATGTTCACAAAAAATGTACATATTATAAATCTATACAAATACATCTATGTAACGCTGTTGACATCAGAATAGATGAGTAGGTTGTATCAGTGCCACCTCTCTAGTTGTGATAGCTATACGTGATGTAACCACTAGAAAGAGATTGGAAGGGTCTATGAGGTCTTCCTTATTCTAGCAACCGCCTGTGAAACTACAATTATCTCTAAATTCATTTAAAAGATGTTCAATGAGCACTAGGAGAATTGCAACTGTATTTTATACAGGAGGACTGTTTATTCAACTAATATTGCTCAGGTGTTTTTAGACAAAGTAACTGTGTTCTGAATTTTCCAGAGATTTCTATGTTGAAGAAAATTTTGCTCCCTTGAATAGCCTGAGTCATTTGTAGTAAAGCAGAAATTTATTTACTCAACCTTCTATCAACCCAGGATATTTATTTAAATTTGAAAGAAAAGTAGTTAGTTTATAGTTGTTTTCTATTCTAATATGCAACAGTAAGATATATAGCAAAATGAACTTTGTGGGTTTTCTTATCCTCCAAAGGGGGGAATGTTCTAGTTTACAATAGCATTCAAGAATTCAACTTATTATGGTAAACACTGACAAATGTGTGGTCAGTCAGTGCCCAGCCTTGCATGGTGACAGATGTCATTTACAGGTCATCTGAAGAGCTTGTATGTTTCCTCAGAATCCTTTTTAACATACACGGCAGGCAGCTATTAACAAGAAATTGCCATTGATACAAGAGAGAGCCCAAGTCAGCATTTGTATCTCCCTTCTGTGTCCCAGGGTATTGGGTTTGGGGGCATATTCTAACCCCTGGGTATGCCAAATATCAAGAATTTCATGCGTTCACATTGTACTTCCTCCCCCTGCTCAACCTCATCCAAGCAAAAATCACATGCTTGCTGAAATGCTTTTATCTTTCATAAATAAATACTCTCCAATGTGAATGTTTTCCATTGAAATTAGAACATTTCTTTAAATAAAAAAGTGATGCCATGTGCAGCTGGTAAACTGTGAATAGAATTTCAAATTATCTGTAGATGAAGCAGAAAAGGAGCACAACTGGCTGGACGAAAAGTTAGTCCTTTCTGGCAAGTGTATATTTTTAAAGCTATCTGTTCTTTTGTAATAGTTAATATATACTGGTAGCTTCAGGTGTTAAGGCTGATCACTATCTGGAGTCAGACATCAGTGACTTCATTTTGATAAGGAAAGCATTTTTGATTTAAAAGAGAGAAAAATGAGTTATTTTTAAACTGATTTTCATTGCATATACATTCAGACTAGGATAAGAAAAGTAATAAAACATAAATTACATAAGATTGTTTACTTGAAAGAATAATTCATTCAATTTTCTTAATTACTGTGTTCTAGGGCTAGACTTCCCAAACTGAATCAGTCTTAACTGCATGGATTTCAGGTACATCACACTTTCAGCCTTAGATCATGCTTGATTCCTGTACATTATTTCCTGTCTCTACAAAGCCAGATAAATAAATGTCCACTGTGACGAGAAGCAAGCATACCACAAAAACCAACGTAGGAACAGAAATGGGGGCCAGGTTCTTGGCAGGGCTCAACCAGCACCCACATCCTATTAGTAAATGTGATCATTTTATTGCTGTTATTCTTCTGATTTATAATATCCTCTTCCCCCCACCCCCAAACAACTACTACATTGTATAGGACTTAAATGCTCATCAAATGCTTTGGACCTAGCTACTTAAAGAATACAGCTGTTTGGTATTTCTATTTGGTGAAAATTACTTAGCAGGGTGCTGATGGCTTTTGCTTATAATCCTAGCTACTCACAATTTGAGGATTGTGATTCAAAGCCAGTCCAGGCAGAAAAAGCTCATGAGACTCTCCCAATTAGCCATAAAAAGCTCTTAGGTGGTAGCTGTAGCTCAAGTAATAGAACACTAACCTTGAGCAAAAGAACTCAGAGACAGTGCATAGGCCCTGAATTCAAGTCCCAGGACCAGCACACAAGAAATTTAAATTACACATATATAACTACCCAAGCCCAGAGTTCAAGTCCCAGGACGGACAAAAAAAAAAAACCAAACAACTTAGACCTAGGACTCTGAGAAATATTCATTATATATGTCATCTCTTTTTAAATAAAAATCTCACATAGGTCTGATCAGCCTAATTTTACACAAATTGAGGCTGTGGAATTTTAGGGCCTCCTCTAAGTCTATACCACTGGTAATTGGCTGAGGCTACAGTGGCTGTGAATTGCCTAGAAATTCACAGGAAATCAAAGGCAGAACTAAAACTAAAACCAACATTTTCCTTCCTGGACTTCTTTTTATGGAGCTATATCTTTCTTCCAAACCTTCCTTTGTCTTCTTGAGTTTACAAGGTGAAGAGCAGAGCTTTTACTCTGCAATTCTTATTTTACCACAGGAATATTTGTGCTGATATAATTCTTGTCCCTCTTGGTTTTAAATATCTCAGGGTAATGCACATGATAGGAACAAATCCGAGTAACACTAAACAATATTAAAATGACTTTGAGTTCCTGCAATGAAGGAGACCCTAAGGTCTTACAGAAAGCTTCTCCTCATGTTTCCTGTAACTAAATGGCTGATCCTGCCTTTCAGGGAACTGGACACTTGAGGTCCATTTTCAACCTGGTGTGCTCCAATTTAACACTGAAGAGAGTCGATTTTCCCTTCAGCCCTCACAGGAATGATCCCTGATACCATCTTTTAACCTAGAGGAACAGGTGATACTAAAACCCAAAGTCCAATGAATATGGAAAGAAACTTTACAACATTTGACACAGTGGTTTCTATTGTGATGAATGCTTCAAACACAGCTTTCTCCACATCCAAGGGAAAGCTTCTGCTTTTGTTCAGTGGCATTTAACGTGCAGCCTTATGAACAGTGAGTTAAAAAGCGAGTTTTGGTATCCTTAGGCTTATTTCAATAAGCTTATAGAAATTTTATTTTTTTTAATTCATTGCAAAGCTGTGTTATTATGACTCATGTTTAAAACCAAAATGCATCTCTAAGACTGAATCATTTTTGGACTTGAATAGTGTTCAGTTGTTCAAATATTTATTAAGTGCATATTATATGCCAATCATTCTGCTAGTAACTGTTGATCCAAAGAGGAGAAAACAGAAAGGCATCCTCCTATAAATGGAAGTCTTGTGGACTGAGTCATTCTCATGTGATGGTGGCAATAATAAGATATCTGCAAGTTTTAATGGCAGCAGTGAGGAGAGAATAACTAATTCTACCTGCATGATGCTATTAAGACAATCTTGGTAAAGAGACAATGGTTACATTTTATCCCTAATCTCCATGGGAGTTTTGCTGGATGAACATGTTCAGAAAACAGTTCAAAGCAGAAGGAAGTGTGCTCAGCCACCAGAGGCTAGATCAGCCTAATATAAGGGAGGATATAAGTAGCTGAGTTACTGTTAGGCCTTGGAGCAACACAGAAAGAACAGCAAAGAGATTAAGCCAGTGCATAGATTATGTGATGAATACTCTTCTAGACCATGCACATGAACAAGTGAATGGATTTTGTAGGAATAGAACTTTTTAATTTCAGGTAGAAGCATGATATAATCATATTTACAAATCTGAAGACAAAATAGCCCTTCTAATAGTATGGAGAAAGACTTGAAATCAACAGACACAAAAAAGAAAACAGAACTAAATCCAGAGTGTCTGAATGTCACTTGTCACAGAGCACAGGAATAACTGGGATGCTACTTGAGCATTACTGGAAATTGAATATTGGAGCACATTTGTGAAAGCTATTTAAATGTTATTAAAGTAATCTTTAAAGGCATTATGAACTTGCTCACATTCTTTGCATGGTGAGTTTCTAGTCTTTTCAGGAATACTTCACCTTGAAGGCTACATAGGCATTAGAGTCTTATAGTCAGAGACCCAAAGACCATCTCTGTGTCCAGTTCTCTTTCAACTGAGCTTTCTGACTCTTCTAACCTTTGGGTATTTTTTGTCTGTACAAAGTCAATGATATCACATTTTAGAGTGGCAAGGATCAACTGCTAATATTTAATCTTAAGTTAATATGTAAGTACTAATTACTTAATATTATTACTGAAAAATCTAGTAACAGTTCCTTTCTTATACTTTCCTGGAAATTATGTTTTAGGTGTTAAGGAATCCAGGCAGACATTGCTACATTTGCAATGTTCTCTTTGGTATATTCTGCTCTAGAATTTCAGACACATGACCTGTCTTTCCATATAATAGAGCAAATGACTCTTTTATGACTCTCTTTCCAATAGTAATGTTATTGTAAGGTCAGGTTTTTCTGTGACATTCTTCTCAAGAGATGCATAATATATTGGAAAGTGATCTATTCTGTCCTTTACAATGGGAACTTGGGCAAGTTATTTAACCTGAGTTTCAGCATTTACATTGTTTAAATAGAGGTCATATGTCTTGTGTCTTACGGTTTTTTGTGAGATCCAATAAGCACCCATCATTGTGATTGGCTCTCATCTAGCAAAGCATATTGATATACTGTTTTTATCCTGAGTCTCTGAGAGGTAAATCAAGTACCAACCGGATATTCCCATCTGTATGTCTGCCTGACACCTTTTAATTAAAATGGATATAAACACAGTATCCTCTTTCAGTTTGCCCATTCTCTTGTGTTCCTGTGTTCACATAACAATAAATGGCACCATTATGTATCCTAGTTACTTAAAAAAGAAATCTTTAAGTTCGTCTTCTGCCTCCATTCAGGGATAAGGGCCTTCCAATTTAGTTCATAGTTTTCTGCTTTGATTGTGTCTCATCTCCATTCTGAATGGCACAAGCATTGACACTTCTCACTCAGAACATTCAAAGTCTCCCTGTATGGTCTAAGTCCTTGAATTTTGTGCCTCCTTAGTTCATTCCTCCACACGATCACCAGAGTTTCTAAACATCAAGCAACACTTCTGAGAATATCAATCCTTGTCCTAAACCCATCAGTGGCTTTCTATCACCTCTGGAATAAAGTTCAAACTACTTATCACATGATTGAAGGATAATCTTGACCTTGGCCATTTCTTTCAGTCTTACTTTCCTGGTTTTCATTATATTCCACTGGAGGACAACTCATTGCTGTTAGTCTCTTATTCCTACAGTGCCATTTCCCATTGCCATACTTTTTCATGCTGTCCCTTCTACGTACTGTGATGCCACCTAGTTCCCATCTCCTTCATTCATTTTGCTAAATTTAGCACCACCACTACCTTTGCAAGTATAGATAATACCTACAACTAATGGTTGAAGGAGAGTTAATTTTAACGTGACCTTGACCAAGGCCATTTACTTTTTCCAGAACCTATGTGTCCTCAACCACAAAATGGACAACAAAATCCTGATTATATAAGATAGTTAAGACATTAACTCTGTGATTGATAAATATCCAATTCATCGGCTATTATCACTATGTAAAAATGTAAACCCTGGCACTGGACCAGCACTGGATAAGCTGGTTGTATGTACAATTTGAAGTGTCTCAGTTATTCCTGATGAACAAGTAGCCTCTTCCAAATGTGAGTCATTGTCTCAACTGAGTTTTATGCAATCTTTCAATCACTCACTAGACAATTATTTTTTGTTTTTTATTATAAAAATACTGTACAGAGGTGTTACAGTTACATTAGTAAGGTAATGAGTAAGTTTCCTATCAAGCATTGTTATCTCCTCCTTTGTTTTTCCCTTACCATCCCTTCCTTCCCTACCTCCCCAACTTCTCCCTCCCCCACAAGTTGTAAAGTACATTTTCAACATAGTGACTTGTACATCTCATTGTTACAATCAGTCAACCTGTATCCTTATTTCAGCATTTTGTTATTTCCCTACCCCTCCCCAAATTAGAAAAAAAATGTACAAATTCAAAAAAAATATACAAGATGCAGGACACTGACATCAAATACAGTGAAAACAGGGGTTATACTGTGGTCACTCTTCTTTTTATTTGTATAACTCTGCCTTATTTTCAGGCCCTTATGAAATCTTTCAATAAGATGGTTGCAATGATTTCAAAACTGATTCCTTTCTTCTCTCTTCATTCTTTAATCCATCTTTCTTCCAAATCTAAGCACATAAATGCTTCACTGAAAGCCTCTATGCGCTTTCCAATAAAAATGAAGTCCAAGTCACTGCCATTACCCAAAGAGTTCCTTCCATCCTCATTTTTACCCATCTGTTTTACCCTGTCTCTGCCACTGTCTCCTTACTTAGTTTTAATATTGAATAGTAAATCGTTTTTTTTTTCCACACACATCATCTGGTTCATCTTTCTGGTTCATCTTTTCTGGAAGAGATTAAACGTTTTCCTTTTCAACCCTGGGAAGCAATTGCTCTACAACAGTCACTCCTCAGCGAGAGCCACATAACCTGGGTTCTCTGAACACAAAGCTCCTAGACTGGTTTCTCACCCCATTTACCTCTCCCCAAAGGAAGAGAAATAGATACAGAAATGAGGAACTGTCAAAGAAGAAAATGGTAACATTTCCAAAGCATATCCATGAAGAATTGTAAGATGCTTTGCTTCACCCTGGTTACATGAATTTAGGGGGAGTGGTCTGTCTTTATGCCAGGTTGTATATAAAAGGAGACACAATCAGCATATCAGAAAACTCCTAGGTTTTCTGGTATATTCCAGATCCCTTGAAAAATACAGCCCAAACAATCCCTCATAATCCACACACAACTTGTGTGTGGATATATCTGTCCTGCCAGGACAGTTCATACAGGTTATCACTTTTGATCCAAAAGGAAATAGAGGTGAAGGGTAATTTGGGGACAGATGCTAAATGGAAACAGGATATTAAGTTTCATCATTTGTGCCTGACATTGCTGACTGTCTCTGTGGTTCAGTTAGCTATGTCTTGAGAAAAAGGGCAGCATGGATATGAATGTGCCAGGGTGGAAGCCCAGTTGTACAGGTAAGGTTTCTAGTGTTTTGTGGCTCAAGACCATGTAACCTCAATGTTGGAATTCACCTCAGTGTTCTGGAAGGTGCAGGTCACCTTTATCCCCATTCCATACATCTGAGGATACCTTTGAGTTCTCATAGATAATTACAAGATACAGGAAGCGAAGAATTACATCCCAAATCTAAAAAACATACTGAGTATTTTAGAAAGCATTACATAGTATGAGAAAATACTGGACCTAGAGCCAGACACAAATACTTTAAATCTTACCACTATTAATTAATCAGTCATACATTGTCTTAGATTCTCTGTTTACATATAAAATGTAAATAGCTGACATCTATCCAACAAAACTGATTTAAGAATTAAATAGAAAATATACGTGAGAAAGTTCCTAGCGTGATAGCACATCGCAGGAAATATTCTTTTTTCTCTCATCATCATTGCTAATGGCCTAGCTCTTCCATTTGTGAAATTATTAGTTTTTGTCTATTTTTTCTCATTCTTCTCAGATTTCAAAGGTGCAGGTCTAGGGAAAATCTAAGCTGTTTGTCATAGAGAGATACAGATGACAACCAGCCAGAGGAAAAATAAGGAGATGCCCTTAGGGAGACATGAGGGAGGACTTGGCTGACTCACTGTAATTTACAGCATTCATCATCTGAGGTCCAGAGACAGACATTGAGTATTCTAAACCTGATTCAAGCTCTGATTCCATCCAAGGCATTAAGTAACTTACTTAATATCTGATGAAGATTTACTACAATGCTTGGCATAGCTGCATTGTTCCTGCCAAGATAACTTATTATATGTTGTTTTTATACACTAATGCAAAAATGCATTACAAACTAATATGTTTTGTGTATAATCAGGGGGAGGGCTAACTGAGAAGATGAATGAGGGTGAACATGAGTGAAGTATTTTATATGCATGTATGATAATAAAACAAACCTGTTAAAATGTTTTAAGAATAGAGAAGTAGGAAAGAGAAAGAATGTGGGGATGAGTTTTATCAGGGTATGTTGGATGGATGGATGGATATTTCACAATGAAACTTTCCCTATATAACTAGTATGGGCTAAAACATTTAAAAAAGCATTTCTAACAGAATGAAAGACTTGGTGTGCTATCTGTATGTATATTCAAACAGTTCGTAAACTGCTAGAATACTACATACAGGTGTGTGTGTGTGTGTGTGTGTGTGTGTGTGTGTGTGTGTGTACTTCAAACTATGGCCAGGATCCACAAATGTTATTAGCTTCTCAAAGGAATCTGAAAGAAAAAAAGACACCAAGACACACTGCTCCATAGAGAAATAAATACCTTACTTGTTATAGGTTAGGGAGACCATTCTCATGTGTATTTTTTTTTCTGGGAATCTCAGAACACAGACCCTAATGAAAACAAGACTGGAGCCACTCATTGTTTCTATGAACCTTGCTGTGTTACAGTAGGATTTTTGCTATGTTGTTGAACAGAATTCATGAAGACATTGCTAGTCCTTCTTAAAAGCTGATAAAACATGTTTGAGTTTACAATACTTTTCTAATGATTAAACTTTCCCTAACAGTCTTTATGTTTAAAAATATATAGTAGACCTTTTCTGTCTGTGGGTTCATAATTCCAAGGAGACTGGTATTGATGAAAAATCATGTATGCTTGGGATGCATAGTATAAAAACAACTAAGAAGAGCACAGGACTAACAGAGTATTTCCACATTAACAAGCTATATAATGCACACATAGGAATATTTTTAATATGCTTGGTCAAAGTGACATGTAACAAATCTGCAAATAAATCACACTTACTGTACTAATTGTTTTCTTCTACTAGTGAGTTCCTTGAGAATGAAAGACCAAAGCTTAGAATTTTATCATAGAGTCCAAGGTACAAGATACCATTTGTGCCTGCAAGCAGATATAAATCAGTAAGCTCGTTCATACATAGTCTTTCCCACCATTGAGAATTTAGTGAGTGACACAAGTATCATATTGATAAAAGGGTTTGCTACAAATGGATACATATTAGAAATGAAGTGAGTGCTTGAAAGAAAGAAGCTACAGCCACTGTCTCTATTACTGAAATAAAAATTGACATCCGACATCCTTCTCTCCTTGCCTTTTGGTTATGTAGTTAAATGTATTTTGAAATAGAAGAATCCCAAAAGGCCTAAAGTGATGCTACACCAACTTCAGGGGACATTAAAACAAAGATGCTGTGTGTGTGAGTGTGTGTGTATATGTGTGTGTGCGTGCGCGCACATGTGCATGCACGCCCATACTGAGGCTTGAACTCAAGTCCTCAGCACTATCCATTAGCTTTTTCACTTAAGGCTGGCACTCTAACACTTAAACCACAACTCCACTTCCAGCTTCATGCTGATTAACAGGAGATAAGAGTCTGGCTCATCACTTACCATTGACTGTCCATTAGACTGAGAAATTTCAGAATTGCTCTGAAACTTCTTCATGAAAAGTGGAGATAATTAGTACTAGTAAGTTCACAGTGCTGTATATTTTGATGTGCTTATACATGAAAAGTACAGAGAGAATATATCATAAATGTGTAGTGCAATCTTAAGACCATCTATTA
This sequence comes from Dipodomys spectabilis, assembly GCF_019054845.1. NCBI lineage: Eukaryota > Metazoa > Chordata > Mammalia > Rodentia > Heteromyidae > Dipodomys > Dipodomys spectabilis. Next base: position 36,695,285 of record NW_024870679.1, on the reverse strand, counting down.
TTATTTCACAGAATCTAATTTTTTAAAAAAATGAGATGTTAAGTAATATTCCTCAAGTGGACATACACACATACATATATACACCTACACACAATTGGCCCTTCATATCTACTGGTTCCACATCTGTGGAGACAACCAGTCATAGAGAGAAAACATTGAAAAAAGATAATATAACATAAAATATATAAACCGAACAATATAAAGTATGGCAACTATTTACATAGCATTTACATTGCATTGCTATTATAAGTAATCTGGAGATGGTCTGAAGTAGGTGTGCAGATATGTGTGAGTCACATGGAAACACAACGATATTTTATACAGAGGACTTGAGCATCTGTGGACTTTGGTATCCATGAGAGCTATTGAGACTAATCCCTTAAGGACATTAAAGGATGAATATATATGTATATGCATGTAATGGTATATGTGTACACATACACATATATATTCATGTGCAAATTTCATCAACATAGCATCTTATTTTTTATTACAAAAAAGAATCAGGTCTAGTCTCATGCCTATAATCTTAGCTATTCAGAAGGCTGAGATTTGAGAATCATGGTTCAAAGCCAGACCAGGCAAAACAGATCATGAGACTCTTATTTCAATTATCCAACAAAAACCAAGAAGTAGAAATAGCTCAAATGATAGAATGCCAGTTGGGAGCAAAAAAAAAAAAAAAAAAAAAAAAACCTAAAGGAGAATCACTTGGCCCTGGCCCTGATTTCAAGTACCAGTACTGACATACACACACAAATCAGAGCGTGTACATAATAGGCAAGTACTCTACTAGTGAGCTACATCCCTAGACTTAATCTATTCTTTTATAGTAAAAAGTGACATTTTGTAGATACAATTTTAAAATACTAATTTATATTTGTCATTTTTTCAATAGTAATGAGTGTCTTTACTATAATTTATTCACAAAGACATCAGACTTCTGTTACAGTTTGGGATGGTATCCTGGTTTTCTGCAGTATGTTGTATGAGTTTTTTGCTTTTTTTCTTTATATAGAAAAGTTATTATATATATGTTATTATAAAGGTGGTGTATGGTGGATTTACAGTTACATAAGTCAGATAAGGAAGGAGTATATGTCTTTTTTAACAACGTCACCCCATCCCTCCCTCTTTTCTGATTTTTTCCTCCCATTCCAACTCACAAGTTGTTTAGTTCATTTTCAACAAAATGAGCTTGGAAAAAATCAATGGAGAAAACCTCTTTTAAAGGCCAGCTACCTGCAGGTGTAATGGAACATGTCCAAGTTGATTTGAGGATGGGTAGGCTTTTATCATTGTTGATTGGAAAGAGGGTTATCCAAAGTGAGTCATCTAAACAGAAGCAAATATAAGGAGTGTGAATATGCATATTTGGTTAGAGACTGACGGGAATTTTCCTTTGGTTGCAAAGTGGAGTGATCAAAGAGTTTCAATAACAAAACTGGAGAAATAAGAGTAGACCAGGTCTTTAAATGCCAAAGCTAAGCAATGAGTCCTGTCTTCAGAGTGGATTGAATTCTGCTGAAGTCACTAAAATGGCTGAACATGAAGTAAAGACAGGTGGTTGAGCAGGAAATCTGTGCTGTCATGAATTGTTCAATAATGGAGGACACATCCTTGGAGTGCTTTATTAGTCAATTTCATCATTGTATGATCATTTTAGCATGTTCTTATACAACTTGAGTGGTAAAGATCAATCACTGTATGTGGCCTCTGGTAAACAGGAGATAAAGAAGGTTACTATGCCACGATGACATAATATACTGCTTTCTAGTAACTTCTTTTTTGTAGGTAGAAAAAATGTGATTCAAAGTAATAAAATGATAGTAGGCCAGGCTCTGGTGGCTCACATTAGTTAATCCTAGCTACTCAGAAAGTTGACATTTGAGGATCACTGTTCAAAGCCAGCCCAGGCAGAAAAGTCCATGATATTCTTACCTCCAATTAAGAGGTAGAGTTGCCAGCTTTGAGCAAAAAAGCAAAGGGAATGTATTAGATCCTGAGTTCAAGCCCCAGTACTGGCACAGAGAAAAAAATTCATTATTATCATTGTAACTATTATGTACTATAACTATTGCTACACTTTTATAAAACATATATATATATACATATTTGCTATGCTTTTTATTTTTTTTTAATTTAATTTTATTTTATTTGAGAACATACTGTACAGAGGGGTTACAATTACATGGGCAGGATAATGCATACATTTCTTACCAAGCATTGCAGCCTCCTCCTTTGTTTACCCTTCACCTCCCTTCCCAGCCTCCCCCCTCCCTCCCACCCAATCATACCCCCCCACCCCCCCCCCCACCGACATTGTAAAGCTGGTTTTGACATGACATTTTGTACTTCTCATTGTTGCAACAGGTCCACCTGAATCCTTAAACGACTTGTTTGTCCCCATCTCCTCCACATGTTATACTGACATCAAATATAGTGAAAACGGGGGTTACACTGTGGGGGAGGGACATACAAAGCAACAAAGAAATAATCTTATAAATGCGTTAGAAACACATGCATGAAAGAAACAAAAACATTAAAATACATATTTGAGGTTTCGTTTTCCTAACATCACATTATCTGACTTTTTCCGCTTGACTCATACCTATACTAGATATTGCAAATAAGGGAGACCATGGGACCTATGTTTCTTTGGGCCTGGCTTACTTCACTTAATATAATTTTTTCCAAGCCTTTCCATTTCCTAACAAATGGGGAAATGTCATTCTTTCTGATGGAGGCATAGAATTCCATTGTGTATATATACTACATCTTCTTGATCCATTCATCTACTGAGGGGCATCTGGGTTGGTTCCATGTCTTAGCTATGGTAAATAATGCTGCAATAAACATAGTTGTGCTGGTAGCTTTAGTGTGGCCTTGTTTGTGATCATTTGGGTAAATGCCCAAAAGTGGGATTGCTGGGTCATTGGGGAGCTCTATGTGAAGTCTTTTGAGGAACCTCCATACTGCTTTCCAAAGTGGTTGAACAAGTTTACATTCCCACCAACAATGAAGTAAGGTTCCTTTCTGTCCACATCCCCTCCAGCATCTGTTGTTGTTAGAGTTCTTGATTTTTGCTGTTCTAACTGGAGTGAGGTGATATCTCAATGTTGTTTTGATTTGCATTTCTTTTATGGCTAGGGATGTTGAACATTTCTTCATGTGTCTATTGGCCATCCTTCCTTCTTCTTCAGAGAAGCTTCTCTTTAAGTCTTTCGCCCACTTACTTATTGGGCAGTTGTTTCTTTGAGGATTTGTTGTTGGGTGGTTTAATTTTTTGAGTTCCAAGTCTATTTTAGATATGAGACCCTTGTCCGTTGTATGGCTAGTAAAGATCTTCTCCCAGTCCGTGGGCTTTCTATTGATCTTGCTAGCTATGTCATTTGCCCTGCAGAAGCTCTGCAACCTTATACAATCCCATTTGTCCAGCCTTTCTTTGATTTGTTGTGTTTCCGGGTCTCTATTCAGAAAATTTCGGCCTGAGCCAAGGAGACCCAGGGTTTCTCCTATTCCATCCTGTAATGTTTTCAGAGTGTCTGCTTTGACACTCTGATCCATTTGACACTCTTTGATCCATTTGGAGTTGATTCTGGTGCAGGGTGATATATAAGGATCTAGCTTTAGTTTTCTACATGTAGTTAACCAGTTTTGCCAGCACCATTTACTGAAGAGGCTGTCTGTCTTCCATTCTATTGTTTTAGCTCCCTTATCGAAGATTAGATGGCTATAGGTCTGTAGGTTCATTTCTGGGTTTTCAATTCTATTCCATTGGTCCTGAGGTCTGTTCTTATGCCAATACCAAGCTGTTTTGATTACTATGGCTTTATAGTAGAGTTTGAAATTTGGTGTTGATATTCCTCCAGCAGTGTTCTTTCCGTTGAAGAGCGTTTTTGCTATTCGGGGTCTTTTATTGTTCCATATGAATTTTTGGATTGCCTCTTCTATTTCCTTGAAGAATGAGGGTGGAATTTTGATAGGTATTGCGTTGAATTTGTAGATAGCCTTGGGAAGTATTGCCATTTTCACGATGTTAATCTTTCCAATCCAGGAGCATGGGAGGTTTTGCCATTTTTTAAGTTCTGTGTTGATTTCCTTTTTCAAGATTTTAAAGTTTTCATCATAGAGGTCCTTCACTTCTTTAGTTAAGTTAATTCCGAGGTATTTTATTTTTTGTGGGGCTATTACAAATGGAGTTGCTTTCCTAATTTCAGCCACACTTTTCTCATTGTTGGCATACAGAAAAGCCATTGATTTTGGGGGGTTAATTTTATAACCTGCTACTTTGCCAAAGTTTTGAATCAGCTTGAGTAATTTGGGAGTGGAGTCTATGGGATTCTTTAAATACAAGATCATGTCATCTGCAAAGAGGGAGAGTTTTATTTCTTCTTTCCCTATTTGGATCCCCTTTATGTCTGCATCTTGTCTTATTGCTGTAGCTAGGCATTCTAATACTAGATTGAAGAGGAGTGGAGAGAGTGGGCATCCTTGTCTTGTTCCTGAGTTAAGAGGAAATGGCTTTAGTTTTTCACCATTGAGTATAATGCTGGCTGTAGGTTTGTCATATACAGACTTTATTGTATTGAGGAATGTTCCATGGATTCCTAATTTTTCCAAAACCTTCATCATAAAGGGGTGTTGGATCTTGTCGAATGCTTTTTCTGCGTCTATTGAGATAACCATGTGGTTCTTATTCTTGCTCCTGTTGATGTGATGAATAATATTAATTGATTTGCGTATATTGAACCAGCTTTGCATCCCTGAAATGAATCCTGTTTGATCGTGGTGTATGATTTTTTGGATGAATTGTTGAAGTCGGTTGGCCAAAATTTTGTTGAGAAGTTTTGCATCAATGTTCATCAAAGAAATGGGTCTATAGTTCTCTTTCTTTGATGAGTCCCTGCCTGGTTTTGGGATGAGGGTTATGATGGCTTCATAGAATGTGTTCGGTAGTGAGCTTTCTCTTTCAATTTCATTGAAGAGTTGGAGGAGAATTGGTGTGAGCTCTGCTTTGAAGGCCTTGTAAAATTCCGCTGTGAAACCATCTGGTCCTGGACTTTTCTTAGCTGGGAGGTCTCTTATTGCTGTTTCTATTTCAATGCTTGATATGGGCCTGTTAAGATAGTTTGCCTCATCTTGGTTTAGTTTTGGCATGTCAATATTTGCTAGGAAGAGGTCCATTTCTGTCAAGTTCTCGAACTTATTAGCATAAAGTTTTGAGAAGTATTCCCTTATAATGTTCTGAATCTTGGTTGTTTCCGTGGTGATGTTTCCATTCTCATCTCTGAGTTTATTAATTTGAGTGTGTTCTCTTCTTTTTCTGATAAGATTTGCTAAGGGTCTGTCAATTTTGTTAAGTTTTTCGAAGAACCAACTCTTTGTTTTGTTGATTCTTTCTATAGTTTTTTTGGATTCTAATTCATTTAATTCTGATTTAATTTTGATTATTTCTTTCCGTCTACTGGATTGGGGTTTATGTTGCTGCTCTTTTTCAAGGAGGTTTAGATGTGTCATTAAATTGTTAGTTTCAGATCTCTCCAATTTGTTGACGTAGGAGCTCAGAGCTATAAACTTGCCTCTGAGTACTGCCTTTGCTGTGTCCCAGAGGAGCTGGTATTTTGTGTGTTCATTTTTGTTGAATAGCATGAACATTTGAATTTCCTTTCTAATCTCTTCCATGTCCCACTCATGATTCAGCAGTGTTGTTCAGCCTCCATGTGATACCGGACTTTCTTTGGTGGCTTTTGGTGTTGAGTTCTAACTTTATTCCCTTGTGGTCAGAGAGAATGCAAGGTATAACTTCAATGTTTCTGAATTTAGACAAGTTTCCTTTGTGGCCTAAAATGTGGTCTATTTTAGAAAACGTTCCATGTGCTGCTGAGAAAAACGTGTATTCTGATGCTGCTGGGTGAAATGTTCGGTAAATGTCTGTTAAGTCTAGTTGATCTATGCAGCTGTTTAGATCTGCGGTTTCTCTGTTGAGTTTTTGCCGAGTTGATCTATCTAGTGGGGAGAGTGGTGTGTTAAAATCCCCAACAATTAATGTCTTTGGATCTATATGGGATTTGAGGGAAAGTAGTGTTTCTTTGATAAATTTGGGTGCTCCATTGTTTGGCGAATAGATATTTAGAATTGTAATATCCTCCTGAAGGAGAGATCCTTTAATTAGTATGTAGCGACCTTCTTTATCTCTTTTCACGAATTTTAATTTGAAGTCTATTTTATCTGATATTAGGATTGCAACTCCCGCCTGTTTATGGGGGCCGTTTGCTTGGTAGATTTTGTTCCAGCCTTTAACATTGAAAATGTGTTTGTTTTTACGGGCAAGATGTGACTCCTGCAGGCAGCAGATAGAAGGGTCTTGTTTTTTAATCCAACTAGACAGTCTATGTCGCTTAATTGGAGAGTTCAGTCCGTTAACGTTAAGAGATAGGACTGAGAGGTATTTGGGAGTTCCTGCCATGTTATCTACCTTCTTGGGGGCTGCGAAAACTGGGTTCTTCCTATGGTTCTTGGATTCTCAGTTTGGGTGCAGTTTCTTGGCCTTTATTGCGGTCTTGTTGGTTTTTTATGTGTAGGACATCTTTAAGAATCTTTTGTAGGGCTGGTTTGGTGGAGATGTATTGTTTCAATTTTTCTTTGCTATGGAAGGTTTTTATTTGGCCTTCAGTTATGAAGGAGAGTTTAGCTGGGTACAGTATTCTTGGTTGATAGTTGTTTGTTTTTAGGGCATGGCATACATCATTCCAGGCTCTTCTTGCTTTGATTGTCTCTGCTGAGAAATCTGAGGTGATTCTAATTGGTTTCCCTTTATAAGTGATTACCCTTTTCTCTCTGACAGCTTTAAGGATCTTTTCCTTGTTCTGAGTTGATCCTGTGTGGATTATAATGTGGCGGTGGGATGTCCTATTCTGGTCTGGTCTATTTGGGGTTCTAAAGGCTTCTTGTATCTGGACAGGCCTATCTTTTTGCATGTTTGGGAAGTTCTCTGCTAGGATCCTGTTAAACAGATTTCCTAGACCATTAACTTCTGTTTCTAGGTGCTCCTCTACACCCATTATCCTTAGATTAGGCCTTCTGATGGTGTCTTCCAGGTGTTGGATAGATCTATCATATTTCTTGGACTTGTCTTGGATGGTTGTATGTTCTTTCTCTATAATATCTAGGCTGTCTTCAATCCCTGAGATTCGATCTTCTGCATGGTCTAACCTGCTGTCAAGACTCTCTACTTTGTTTTTTATCTCTTTTCCTTCTAGTTGGTCAGCTTTGATGGCTTCAAGTTCTTTGTTGAAGCTCTGTTTTAGGTCTTGTATGAATTTTTTTACTTCCTTAATTTGGTGTTCAGTGTTTGTCCTCAAATCACTTAGTTGATTGGTTATGGTTTCTTTGGGCTCCCATTCCTTCTGTTGGGTTCCATTCAGCATTCCCTTTGTGGTCTCCCTGACTTCCTTCAGCTCTTTGTTAATGGATTCCATGAATGCCTTTAGTGATTTTTGTGTGTTCTCTACCTGGTCTCTCAATTCCTGTATTACTCTTTGATTAGCTTCCTCCCGTTCGTGGGATTCCTGCAGATCTCTTTGAGTGTTCTCAGCCTGCTCACGCCATTCCTCTCTTTCTCTTTGAGTATTCTCAAGTTGTTCACGCAAATCCTGTATCAGTTTTTGAGTAGCTTCCTCACGCTTATGATATTCCTGTATAAACTTCTGGGATGCCTCCTCTCTCTCCCTATCACGCTCATACAGAGTCCTTTGTACGTTGTCAAACTTCTCATTTATCATGTTTGCCAGCAGTGTTTGTAGAGCTGTTTGGGAACTCTCCTCTGGATTATTCATTATCTGTTCTAACCCCTGATTATCAGGATTGGGAATTGAGATACCCGAATTTGCCATTTTTCTTGTGTTTTTCCGGCTTACTCTGCCCATTTGAGATGAAGATAGCACCAGTTTTGTGCTAGAACACTATCTTAAGGCAACCATCAACCAAAGTTTGCATTTGTACAGTCAATAGTCTACAGATACAATCTAGTTCAACAGATACATCTATTCGACATCAAACAACTTTATGTTAAAGGACTTCGAACCGCAGAGAAGAATTTGGAAAACCAGAAATTATTAGGGTTAGGGAGAGATGTGGGTAAAAAATAGGAATAGATTGGTGTGGGGAGGCACAGGGAGAGTTAACTATGTCCTAATCCCAATGCAGGAAATAGGTTGGGTAGGATGTAAGTAGAGAGAGAGAGAAAAAGAAGAAAGGGAAAGGGGAATGAAAAGAGACCAGAAAATAAAATAGAAACGTAAAAATTAATGTTATTTTAGAGATTAAAAGACCATCTATTTATAGAGGAATATGAATATGTTGAGAGAAAGGGAGGGACATAGAGGAGATGAGAAAAACTTTAAAAAAATGCTTAAAATATTATATAGGTATAAAGAGGTAGTACTGCTATTAATGAATTTAAGTCTCAGAGGTTTTGAATTGAGTAATAAGTTTGTGGATTAAGTGTGTACACAATGGGGGATAGGGTCTACTGGTTAACTACGGGTTTATCTGAGGATGTGCAGGACAAGAGTTAAGTCACATAAAGATGAACAAAGAGGAAAAGATGGAAAGGATAGGAAAGTGAGAAGAAAAAGATCAGAAGTTCAGTAGAGCTAGAAAAAAAAACAAAAAGATAATTAAGAATGAAAGAAAAAGAGAAAGAAGACAAGAAAAGAAAAGAAAACACACATTCACGTATTTCTAAAATAAAAATTATAAGAGGAGAAAAAAAAAAAGTTAATGGAAAACAATTATTTTTTCAGAAGAGGCAAAAATTAAAGATTAATAAAAGTTTTAGAAAAGCAAAAAAAAATTTTATATATATATAAGTGAAAGACCCCCGAAGACTTGGGGTGTCCTTCAATCAGAAGAGACCCTTCCCCAAGGAACAACGAGACCACTTGTGCGGATGCAATCAGCAAGAGGTTTATTCGGGCATGCCTCGGCTCCCAGGTGCACTTAACCACGAGATCCACAAGGTTCGAGTCAAGTGTCTGAGAACCGGTTACACGGGTACCCGGGGCGACAAAGTCTATCGGGAGACTTGCGCGCCGAGTGCCTGAAAGCACCCTACTTTTATGGGCAGCAGAAGCGAAGTTACAGAAGCGAGATGCATGGTTACAGGGGGATGATTGGTTATTTTCAAATTACGCTCAGGATGGGGATTGGACAGGTTAAGCTGGCCAGATGGGGTAGGTGGGGTTGGGGGGGAAGCTGACGTGTCGGTACTTGCCCGGACAAGTCTGTGCGGGTCGTTATGCACCGAAACTGTTTGTTCCCTAATTTTGACAAGTGATTTATTACATCCTGCCCTACCCTGCCATTAGGGTTAAGTTTTACAGGAAGGGACAGGTGGGTCGGCTATTTTCTAGGAATGTCTGGCTTTAAGGCATGTACTAGGGTCAGGCTAGGGTCTGCAGGCGGTGACTCAGAGGCTCGAGGTTTCGTTTCCTGGTTAGCGGCCTGCACTTATCCTGCCCCACCACCCCCTTAGGTATGCAGGGTAAGGGGCAGCAACTTTCTTGGGGTACCTAGTGGGCAAGCACGGGCTGGGGTCTTTCATCCCCCCATTTTCTTTTGCCTGAATGAAATCCTTCATTCACCCGACGTTTCCTCCGTTAATTTAAGCTGATGATATTGTTGGGTTAGTACTAGGGCCTGTACGACCGATAGTCGGTCTTTTACAAATTGTATCAGGCGATTTATAATGCAGGGACCTAAGGTAAGAATTAGCATTAATAGTATTAGTGGTCCCATTAGGGAGGATAACAGGGTAGCGAACCATGGGGACTTGTTCCATGATCCTTTGTACCAGCTGTACTTGTAAGCTCCAATTTTAAGACATACTCATACCATTTGCTACATACTTAAACTTTCTGAGGTTTGTCTTCTTTAAAGACAATTCTTACTTTTCAAATCCTTTCTTATCCAAAGTGGATATCAATTTTTTCCCCAATTCCTTTCCCAAGGCTTTCTTTACTACCTTCTTTACAATCCCTTTTCCAAGGCTTTCTTTACCACCCTCTTTCTTTACAATCCCTGAGCATCTTTGTAGCTGTAGTTTAAAACTGCACAATTTTCCTTTTGCTTGCGGAACCTTTATCTTAGAACAGCCTTAAGGCACCACTGTGATGTAGAAGCTTGCTAGATTTTAAGGCTAAGAGTATTACCTCCATTGATAACACACTCAGGTTATTACCATACCAGAGCCAAACTAGGCTGTGACCATAGAGTGGATTTCCAGTCACTATGCACTGAAGTGCCTAAGACAAGTAAGCCAATGATATCCTTGTCCCCAATATTCACTGTGGGAAGAGAGGGTTTTTGGATATCACCCAAAAGAATGTCCGACAAGATCGTAGATTTAGCAGCAGTCAACCAGGAAGCGGACTGAGGTGATGGAATCTTTAGGCAGGAGTTTCTCCAGGTGACTGTCAGGCAGTCGTTGAACTTTAACCATTAGGGTATGCAGCAGCAGCAGCAGCAGGATCTCTCAGTGGCTCCAAGGGACTGTCACACCTCATGCTGGGCTGTAAATTCCTACACAGACTGGTTAAGGATACATTGCATAGGCTTGGCAGGCTTTGATCCTGCTGGTTTTTAAGATCATTAAACAATAGCCCAGGACAATTTACCAAAATCACAACTTTTTTACTAACCAGATTATTTTTGTAAATAGACACAGAAGGCTCAGAAGGCTTAGTCTTGTAACCATCTCTGACAGATGCAGTCTCCACACCTTGCATATCAACAACTGTCAGCCCTATTTTTTATGCCTTTAAAAGAATTATTTTATCTATTTTGCCTCATTTTTCCAAAACTGACTCTGGACCCTTGATCTTAAAATGGGGGTAGAAGGGCGAAGATCCATCTTCTGTAACTTCTTCAAGCTGACTTCAGGGGCGTTGATCTTACCTAGCCAGGAACCTATAACCTTAGCCTATTTTACAAAGAGGCCATCAGGGTTAGATGTCATTAAGAACAATATTTAACATTTGACAACTGCACAGACCTTTTCTCCAGTTACAGCAGTGTAGCTTGTTCAGCACTCTGGTTTGCAAAAGCATCTTCCTAGATGGCTTAGGAATGTGATCTCAACAATGCCTAAGATGCCTAAGTTACCTTTGCAGGCCTTTAGACAGATATCAATAGAAACACACTCAGGTTTGCAAACTTTTTCCTGAGCAGATGAACTTCATGTAACTAGTGTCAGCCAATCAATTAAAGCTTTTTGGCACATAAAGGGGTTGAGATTTAAACTATCCCCCACATTTTATAACATTAGCTTTTTACTATCATAGAGGATTGGCAAGTTCCTGTCTCTTACAAGGTAGTCATGAACATTAGGCATGCTTCCAAACTATCTTCCTATGACCTCCCGGCTCTGACCAGTTTTGAAAGGCCACGCACAAATGACACTAAGATCTGACATTTCTGCCATCCAAGCAGTGGCTTACTGCCTCTGGATGCTCCTCCATTGCTTTTGTCCCAGGAGTGTCTTCTCCACATTGGGATAAATGCCTCATTGGCATTTCCCTTTAGCTGGTTGCTGGACTCGAACTCAGGGCCTGAGCACTGTCCCTCAGCTCTACAGCTCAAGGCTAGCACTCTGCCACTTTGAGTCCCAGACTCAGGGCTTGAATGCTGTCCCCTAACTCTTCAGTCCAGGGCTAGTACTCTGCCACTATGAGTCTTGAGCTTGGCGCTTGAGTACTGTCCCCTGACTCTTTAGTCCAGGGCTAGTACTCTGCTGGCTGAAGAGAGGTGACAGTCTCACAGGGACCTTTGTCTGCCCGGGCTGGCTTCGAACCAGTTTGCAGATCAATGCGTCTTATGAAAGGCCACTTTACTCCAATTAAAAGCAACAAGGTGGTCAACATAGAAGTAGCTTTTAAGCATGCTCTTACCTGAAACTTATTAAGAGTCAAAGTTACATCTGACAAACTTGTAAGAATCCTCTGTGCTTTGCTCTGGGCTTGCTGGAAACTTAAAAAACCTATAAGAGCAAACTAGAATAGCAATTCTTTTGATAATCTTAATTTTTCCTTTGTGCACATTGAGGCCAATGTCAAGAACAATTTTACATTTAAACTTTATATCCAAAAATCCATTTTTTAATTAATTTTTTTAAAAGCCTCTTATTAATCACCTTTAATATTTCATACTTTAGTTTTCATTTGCGTTTTGAAAAGATCCCTTGAAATCTTGAGGCCAAGTGTCACTCATTGCCTCTTGGTTGCTTGTTTTAAAGCAGACACACATTAAGATTTTTAAACTCAAATGACAATTTTTCCTTAATGTAAAAATTACAGTCACCATCATTATACCACGAGGCTAGACTTAACACCTCTATAACTTTCAAAAATATCTTAATTGTAAAACATTAAAAGCAAGCTACATTATACAAATAACTTTTTAGCTCCCTTTTAAGGCCTTCCTAATTTTAATGTTAACACATTCAAGGGGCAGTTTTAGCAATACTAATCAGATCATCACATCACTTATTTTAACCATCATGTTTTCAGTGTCTGACTGCAGAGAAAAGAGAGAACGAAGATGGGCCGTTCGGCCCCTTCTATGGAATGGGCACACCCAATCTGACTCTTTAGGGTTAGATGAACTGCGTTTGTGCCAGCTTACCCTCTTTCACCCTGCGTGGACTCTTCCCAGGGCCTGTCCCACCATGCATGGCCAGCTGAACTGCACTTCTGCTTGTTCACCCCTTACCCCTAAAGATAGGTCTTCTGTTGGTTTCTTTTCTCCATCTCTTCTCTTGGTTCTCGAATGAAATACAGTTTTAGACAGACAGAACAGGTAACATCTTTGACAGTGTTAAACTAACCTTTACATTTAAATTTTTAATATTTATCTCCAAATTTTAGCCAAGGGAATTAGATCTCAAACTGCCAATGCATTTTTGTTAAGCCAGATAATTTGATTACAGTATAAACAGTCTTATGCATTTTAAAACATTAGTCTTTTAAAATACCAGATTTTCTAATTTGCAAGTTAAAGAATCTTTACAAAGCCATTTAAAACAATGTGAAGATTTTTAAAATCTTTGGTAATGTCCAAACCTCATAACCTTTTGAATTTTAAATTTAAACTCACCCAATTGTTACAGCATGCTGACAATTCTTATCTTTGAACATGTTCACAGACACACACAAAGCACTCACACAGATCTTAAAGCGCGCAAAAATCAAAATCAGTCGTACGTACACCTTTTAAAGTTCTTAAACAAAAATTTAAGACAGTATTTCTTTTAACTAGGTACCTTTGTTGGGCTTTATTTTCCCAGAGCTTGCTTATCTAGCAAGGCAATTCACTAATTAGTCTTTTGAATCCCTTCTGTAGGAGGAGGGCTGGGGGAGGGGGTCACCTAAAACTAAACTGGCCAGATTTTTACATTGTCAGGACTAGTTGAAAAAGTCCAAACCAGACACACAGCCTTTTACACCCTCCCTGCTAGCAGCCTGCACAAGGAGAAAAATGCAGCCTGAGGCTTGAAGGGAACCAAACTAGCCCAGTAACCTTCCATGCCTCACAGGGAGGGTGGGCGTAGCAGGTCTGTGACCCAGCCCAGCTGGAACTTTTATTCCCCCAGAGATGTTTAAATAAATAACAAAAACACAGATAAACACAAAAACCAAGGATCCACATTTAAAACTGGTACCAATTCTAAAACAGAACTAGACAAGAACTGAAGGCTGAGTTGGGGACTAATGAGCCCCCGTTTATCCCTACTGGAACTCTGTGCTGTTCTCACTCAGCAAGCTGAATCCAGAGGCTGCTGATTGAGCCTGTCACACTCACCCAGAACTTTCCTACCCCAGAAAACATAAAACAAACACATACTAAAGTTAACAATACAACCAAGTGGCCACAAAGACAAAATCAAGTCTCAGTGAATGGGGCGACATTTTACCACCATTCACTTACCAGGGGGCTCAAACCCCCTATTTACCTCCGGAGGATTTTTTTCCTTTTTTTTTTTTTTTCTTTTTTTTTTCCTGCAGACGTTGACCCAGGGGCCTTCCAAGGCGGAGGAGAATTCCCAGTCATCTGGGGCAAGGGAAAAGAAAAATCCCTAGCGGCCGTCCCCTCAGACTGGCAGGTTCTCCCCCACGCTCAGACCCCCTGAGCCAAGGCCCAAGGCTGAAATCTAACTGGGGCCACTCACAGGTGGTCAGTGGCAATTTCATAATTGACAAACAAGCAAGTTCCTAAAACCTGACAATCTAGGCTCAGGCTGTCCTTCCAGTGCTGTAAAGTAAGGCTAAGGGGGGGTTGTGACAGTCTGTCCCATGCTTAAATTTTAACAAACACAAAAACAATACTGACAACACTTAGAACATTTAGCTTCGCTGCGCGTTTTTGCTAACAAACTGAAAGCAAAACCTGATGGAGACTTTATTGAGAGTCCGGATCTCTCGTCTCCCCTGATGAACCACGCGTCCAAAAGGACCGGGTTCCAGATGGGCCACTTTTTCAGGCCCTCCGATGAGCCACTTTTTCAGGCTCCCAGAAGCCCCCAAGACGTCTCCTGGGGACCGCGGTCGGGAGTACGAGCTCGTCAGCTCCTCCACGGGTCCGCCTGATACAGACGAGAACGGCCGAACTCACCAGATTCGCAAGCGCACAACACTTGGCCACACAAGACTTCAGACAGTGTACAGACAGCACACAGACGACACACAGATGCTGGCCAGCTTACCTCCCGAAAATGGGTCGGTGGTCCCTGGGTGGGGGTCTCTATCCCGGACGAGCCCCCACATGAAAGACCCCCGAAGACTTGGGGTGTCCTTCAATCAGAAGAGACCCTTCCCCAAGGAACAACGAGACCACTTGTGCGGATGCAATCAGCAAGAGGTTTATTCGGGCATGCCTCGGCTCCCAGGTGCACTTAACCACGAGATCCACAAGGTTCGAGTCAAGTGTCTGAGAACCGGTTACACGGGTACCCGGGGCGACAAAGTCTATCGGGAGACTTGCGCGCCGAGTGCCTGAAAGCACCCTACTTTTATGGGCAGCAGAAGCGAAGTTACAGAAGCGAGATGCATGGTTACAGGGGGATGATTGGTTATTTTCAAATTACGCTCAGGATGGGGATTGGACAGGTTAAGCTGGCCAGATGGGGTAGGTGGGGTTGGGGGGGAAGCTGACGTGTCGGTACTTGCCCGGACAAGTCTGTGCGGGTCGTTATGCACCGAAACTGTTTGTTCCCTAATTTTGACAAGTGATTTATTACATCCTGCCCTACCCTGCCATTAGGGTTAAGTTTTACAGGAAGGGACAGGTGGGTCGGCTATTTTCTAGGAATGTCTGGCTTTAAGGCATGTACTAGGGTCAGGCTAGGGTCTGCAGGCGGTGACTCAGAGGCTCGAGGTTTCGTTTCCTGGTTAGCGGCCTGCACTTATCCTGCCCCACCACCCCCTTAGGTATGCAGGGTAAGGGGCAGCAACTTTCTTGGGGTACCTAGTGGGCAAGCACGGGCTGGGGTCTTTCATCAGGTAACAAAAAAATGAAAAAAAACAAAACAAGAAAAAGAAAAAAAAGAAAAGAAGAAGAAGAAAAAAAAAGTTCTTTGATTTTTTTTTTTTTTTTTTTTTGGGAGGGGTGGGAAGAGTCCTGTATCTCCCTTTTGTCTGTAATCAGAGTCTGGTTGGAGTCTCTGGTCAGCTTGAGGTCCTGTGGCTTGATTGGTTTCTTAAGTCAGTCTGTTGGAACAGGCAGAAAAATGCTCTGCTTTACCCAAGATTTTGAGATCCCCCTCCCAGGTTAGTTTACTGGGAGGGTGATCTGCTTTGAGAATCACAAAAGAGGGGGATGCAGTGATGAGGCTAGGTTCTGGGTAGAGTTGAGGCCTTTCAACGAACAGTAGCTTTTCCCTGGGGCTATTTTGTGAAAAAAAAACTCACAGCACCCAGCCTGGAGCCATTCTCAGGGTTTCTGTTTTTCAATTGATTGTGGTGGCTGCTAGAGGGCGGGGCAGCCTCTGGCTCTGGTTACCCGGTGAGGAGAGCCACTCCAATGGCTGGCGCCTGAGCTAGGTGACTTTTCCCTGGATGGAACTGAGTCTGTGAAGTCACTTCACCGTTAAGTTCTTGTGACCTGCTAAATGACTCGTTTTATTCCAAGGCCTGAGCTGGAGCTAGCCGCTCCTCCGAGCTTTGTCGGTATCCAAGATGGAGATCACCGGTGCTGGGGGGGGGAGGGGTGGCCTTCCCTCCTCTGCTCCCTGAGAAGGAGTGAGGAAGTGGGGCTTCTACTCACGCGGAGTCTTGGATCCCGGGTCGTCTCTGGTCTGCAAAGTGCAGGATGAAGTTGTACGCTCCTTGTCGGTTCTTGCTGGTGTTGAGTAGAATCCGCTCGTCCGCTGCGTCTGGCTCCTTCGTCCCGGACTGCGTCTCAGGTATGCCTCCGCGGCGGTGGTCGCCACTGTGACCCTGCCGCCGCAGCGGCAGCTGCTCAGATGTGTCTGCTTGGCTTCCCCTCTCTTGACTAACTCTCTGTCCTGTGATGGCACACTTGGTGTGATTCTCTGGCTTGGGACTGTTCACTGGAACTCTGAAACTGTTTTCTATGCAAGAGCTTGTTCAGATTCCAGCTTCTCCTCCGCCATCTTCCCGGAACTCCTTGCTATGCTTTTTAAAACCAGCAGAACAGTATGTCTTTTTATGCAGCTTCATCATGAACACATGAGTACTGTGTTGTGTGAGGATGTTATACCAGTGATAATGATACTATGACACAATCTATCAGCCCTATCATTGACGCAAAGGTTAGTATTTAATACATGGAAGTGTGTTGGTGGTTGTCAACTCAGAAAATAGAAGACAATAGAGCTACTCTAAGATTTGAAAAAAAAATTATCTGAGAAGTATCTGGGCCAACCTGACTAAGACACTAGCAAACTTTTGAATTAAGCATACTATTTTTCTTATAAATGTGACTGTTCCAGGAAGAACAAAGTACATTTGGAGAAATGACCAGATAATTGCCTTCAGATTCACCATTTTGATCTTGGCATCTCTACAGACATTATTTCTAATGACATTTGGGTTCTGTTTTGTTTTGTTATGTTTTTTATCATTAAGTCGCCTTTGACTTTTCTTCTGCCTTTGAGACTATAGTCTCATAAGTTGAAAACAATCTACTTAGTGTACTTAACAGATAATTTAATCAAAATGATGGGCCGAATTTCAGCTAAAATGAGATATTAGTATCATTGGAAATAGGATACATATTGTTAGGGTAAGTCATTCAGCCAAACTGGGGTTCACCACACCATCTAGACATTTAGAAAGTGATGAGATGTATTTAACATAGAAGCAGAAAAAAACTGTACTAACAAAAAAACCACAAAATACTACTCACTATTTGCTATGCTAAAGCACTACAAAAAAAGATATTTCACTTGTATTCTCCCTCTTTTTTTCTCTTCTTACCTCTTTCTTGATACAGATATAATTTTTAGAATATTATACATACTTATCATCCATACACTCATATTTATTAGTGCAGAATTTTTCATGTTAGTCTAGTAAGAGGACTAACATTAAGGCATGAGCTTGAGTCCAGGCTCCTTCATAGCATCCTGCCTAGCTTTGGCCCTGTTGCTTTGATCTGCCTAGAGTTTGGTTTTTCTCACATATTACCAAGCCAGACACTGATTTTTCTACACTTGTGTGCTGTAAGTTGTGCTGTGTTATTTTTCCTTTCTGGTGCTTCCTTGGGAAACAGATTAAAAGTCCTCATCCAAGAATAAGAAATATTTGACTTAAATTGTAATTTTAGAGAAGAAAAAACTCAGAAACAAAAACTTCTAGTCTTTTTTAGCCATCTTCTTCAGGAGAAAAAAAACTTGAGCTCAGTACACCATAGTATGTATGTATGATATTTTTAATTCTCACAATTTTAAGAATTTATCTTTGGGTCCATTTTATACTCAGCCTTGATTTCTAGAAAATATTGATGTGATGAGCCACTTATGTAACTAAGCTTGATGCATGAGGACTAATCTGGTCTTCATTGCCAGCCTATGAGATAAGATCCAATTTATGGATTTTACTTGGAGAGAGAAGCCTGGCAAAGGTACTGGCTAGGAACAAGGGTAATGAGTACAGCTATAAACTATACATGTCCTTTAGGCATGCTGATCCTCTTCTATGATAGGTTGTTGAAAATCAGAAAACACTGAATGGAATCTCAGAGTTAATGTTATCCAACAGAAGGAACTGGGAGGGAAAAAAAGCACCCTGTGATGATTTATGAGGAAATGATTTTCTCCCCTTTACATATTAACAGGGTGGAAAGTGACCTTACTGTTGAAACTAGGCTAGATGTTCTACTTGTACATAATGCTACTATCCCCATTTTTCATTTTTCTGACCCCTCAATTGAAATTGCAATGATAACTATACAAACAAATGATGATAATTTTTGCTTGGGTAGCACTCTATATATCCAGATGCATGCTCTCATTTAATACCATCATTGTGTGATGAAGTTGATTTATAGAAACTGAATTCTTGAGAGATTAAGTGATTTTTTTTTGGGGGGGGGGGTCCGGTCGTGGGTCTGAACTCTGGACCTGGGCGCTGTCCCTCAGCTCTTCAACTCAAGGCTAGCGCTCTACCACTTGAGCCACAGCACCACTTCTGGCTTTTTTTTCTGCTTTGGTGCTGGGGAATGGAACCCAGGGCCTCATGCATGCAAGGCAAGTGCTCTACCACTGAGCCACCTTCCCAGCCCCTAAGTGATTTTTTTGACATTATACAGCTACCCTCAAGTAAGTCTAGACTCAGGTTATTGGCATGACTGTAAATTCATTGTCATAAAATGGTTACAGAGTTACAGGGTTTTAATCAGAAGGGTCAAAGGTAGCTTGATTTTCAACTGGTATGGTCAAAATTGACTTGTTTATATACTGTCACAACTGGAAAAGGTTTAAGAGCTAAACAATGATCCAGTATTCAGTTGTTCTGGTAAATTAAGTATTTTAGTTAGAGAAAGTTTACATTTCATAACTGAGATACATATCAGAATTCAGATGTTACTTTTTTAAAATAATGTGGCATAGTACTTTCAACACTCAAATGATACTCAATGGAATTTTTTTCTATCACTGATCTATAAAGTCTAGTTCCTTATTTAATATATCTTGGTTATTAGGTTGACTGCCATACAACTTATTCCTATTGTTCCAGAGCTTTTCAATAGTAAGTAATAGACATAGCTGATAGAAGAAAAACATTTAGATGATACTAGGTTTATGTTTTAGTGCTTTCAATGAGTACCTTTTCCACTTAAAATCTGAAGTCCTTAACTTGAACTTCAAGACTTGCATGACTGACACCTGATTGTCTTATCTCCTGCCACTCTCACTTTTTGTTACCACACAATTATGTATATGTGTCCATGTATGTTCATTAATGAATAGATAAATCAGAGCTATAATATGGGACAACTACCTGCTCAATGGTGAATTGGTGGATTTAGAAATGGATTCTTATCTCATTGAAGTCAAGAATAATAACAGGTGATGTATATCTAGCAAAAAGAGTCACTTGACATATGATTTTTTTTGTTGGTCATGGGGCCTGAACTCTGAGCTTGGGCACTGTCTCCAGCTCTTCAGCTCCAGGCTAGGGCTCTACCACTTGGCCACAATGCCACTTCTGTTTTTTTCTGCTTATGTGGTAATGAGGAATCGGACCCAGGGCCTCATGCATGCAAGACAAGCACTGTACCACTGAGCCACCTTCCCAGCAACTTTTTTTAGCAACTATTGAATGAGAAGATACAGCAATCTTCTGAGTGGATAACTTAATTACATCTTCAAGCCTAGAATAGATTCCTTTCTCCAAAGAATTGACTTTAAAAAGACTGAGAGGAAGGGACTTTTCATCACATCTTGATGAACTTGGGCTGGAAGCGTGGCTCAATTGGTAGAGTTCCTGCCTAGCAAGCATGAAACCTTGAGCTAACATCCCAGTATCACAAAAAAGTTGAAAAACAACTTGATAAATTTATGTCATTCAACAAGAAGAATTTCCTAACATTGGACTTAGTTATCTACTAGTATTTGTAGCTCAAAATATGGATGGATATAGAGAGGGAAGGAGGACAAAGCATAATCATTATAATAAATTGTATAATTAGTATCAATCTACAAACACCTAATTGTTTATTTAGCTCCCCTTTAAACCATAATTTCTGTTCATGTTTGCCAAATAGCTAATATTCTTAAAAATTAAGTCCATGCCTATATGGTTTTAATTTATTAAACCATTTCCTTTCTTTTTTGGTGATGAATTTCATAGATCCTTACTGAATGAATAATAGCCTATGGCATGTAGAATGGGGGCAGTATCATGTAAATTCCTTTGACTGTTTGTCTCTCCACTTCTACTAGGAATGGGTTAGAATTAATTCAAGAAAATACATAGAAGTTATGTTTCTTTCACTTTTAGTAATCATCTAAGGAATTTATCGCAAAGCATTCAGTAATAGGTAAATTTCCCACTGTTAGACGTTTACTGAAGCACTCTGTCTTCCTTTCTGTGCGTAATATTAAAAAAGAAAGACACACAAAAACATTTCTATTATTATGCAATTTCATTTAGATTTATTTTTATTGAAAATGGATTTTTTACGATAAGGTTTGGCAAATTGTAATGAAAATTGAATTTTTCTACTTAAGCCTGATAATCAGAATCTAGTTAAGCAGGATCAGAAATTTCAGTGCTATTTACATGTTATTGTCCTATTGGGGGAGGGTTGGAAAGGAGCAAAGAGAATCCATGAATGTGGAGAGAATGAATGAAAGAGACAGACTAAGAAGGAAACAATTTACAGATTAAGGTTAAGGTTAATGGGATAGGTGACATTAATTTCTTCTCTGAAATGTTATTCTCTAAGCAGAACATGTATATCTCCTACTATGAAGAGAACATTCCAAATTCCATGTACTGCGTATACCTCTAAGTCAAGTAGTATGATACTGACTTCTTTCAGATCACACTGGGCTAACCAGCTAGTTATTGAAAGATTGTAATAGACTTGCACACAGAGAAGACTTCATTGACATTGTATTTTCCTGCTGTTCCAGAAATACATATTCTTTGCTGTGAGTCTTTTTTATCACGTTATCTATTTTTTTAGTCTTGGGGCTTGAATTCAGGGTCTGGGCATGTACCTGAGCTTCTTTTCTCAAGGCTAGTGTTCTACCACGTGAGCCAAAGCATCACTACATGCTTTTTCTTTTTATGTGGTACTGAGGAATCGAACCCAGGACTTCATGCATGCTAGGCAAGCACTCTACCACTGAGCCACATTCCTAGCCATGCCAGTTATCTTTTATGATAACAATTGATCAACTGCATTTCTTGAGACTGACTTTTGTTTCATTAGGATTATTGTTACCAAGGAACATTTGAGAATTTGAATTTTTGATTATTTTCAAGTTTTGATGTATTTTTACTTCCAAAGCAATAGAAGTATAGAGTTACTTCTCAAGTGCTGGAATCAGCACTATAATATAGCCAATTAAAATAGCTGATCTTTACAGGTTTTAATACTATCACTCCATGCAAAAGAAATTTGCATGAAGCAAGGTTCTATACATTTCAGAAGTAATGCAGGTTTCTTTTTTTTCTTTTTTTTATTGTGAAAATACTGTACAAAGGGGTCACAATTACACGAGCAAGGTAATGAGTACATTTCTAATCAAACATTGTTGCCTCCTCCTTTGTTTCCCCTTCCCATCCCTTCCCATCTCCCCCCCTGCTTCCCCCCTCCCCCTGTCTCCCATCCCCCTCTCCCTGCCAAAGTTGTAAAGTTCGTTTTTTGACATAACGATTTGTACATCTCATTGTTGCAACGGGTCCACCTGTATCCCTATTTAAACGATTTGTTTTTTCTCTTCCCCTCCACAAATTATACCAACATCAAGTACAGTGAGAAGAGGGGTTATACCATGGGGGAGGGACATACAAAACAACAAAGATATCATCTTATAAATATGTTAGTTCTTCAAAAAAATTAACAAAATTGACAGACCCTTAGCAAATCTTATCAGAGAAAGAAGAGAACACACCCAAATAAATAAACTCAGAGATGAGATTTGAAACATCACCACATAAACAACCAAGATTCAGAACATTATAAGGGAATACTTCTCAAACCTTTATGCTAATAAGGAAATGGACCTTTTCCTAGCAAATATCAACAATCAACATGCTGAAACTAAACCAAGATAAGCTAAACCAACTTAACAGGCCCGTATCAAGCACTGAAATAGAAACAGCAATAATAGACCTCCCATCTAAGAAAAGCCCAGAACTAGATAGATTTACCGCAGAATTCTACAAGGCCTTCAAAGCAGAGCTCACACCAATACTCCTCCAACTCTTCAATGAAATTGAAAGAGAAAGTTCACTACCAAAGTCATTCTATGAAGCCATCATAACCTTCATCCTGAAACCAGGCAAGAACTCATCAAAGAAAGAGAACTATAGACCCATTTCTTTGATGAAAATTCATGCAAAAATTTTCAAATTGCAGGATTCTTATACTCACTTAAAACTTGCAACCACCTTTTTGATCAAGAGCTGAAGAAAATAAAAGTCAGATAGGTTAAGCAATTTCCCTAAGAGATAATGAAAAAAGATTTAAACCCAAGTCTGGAAACTCAAAGTTCATGCTTTCTTTACAGGTAAGTATCCCTCCTATAGGTCTTGCTACTATACTTACATCCTGTTTCACATTCTAAACACTCTTCTACATCATTAATTCAATATTATCATGGCAATCATCAAGTCCTTGTATATCAAATGCATTCAATGACTAATCTTTATTATGTTGTTCTAGGTCATCAAAAGGTCAAATATTTCTTTTGTAAAAGAGCCATTTTTAGCCCCTAGAAGTTATTATTTCTTATTTCCAGATCTTTATCTCATTATTTTAACATGAACATCCATAAACTAAATTTAACCTTGAAAAGGCTATGCATATCAGATTTTTTTTGCAGCCCCTTGCCATTGTAGTAGGCCATTAAGATTTTCCCAACAGGCTCAGCTCAGAATGATGAGCTCATAAAGCAGCTTTGTTGCTACTTAATTACAAAGGTCATCTGCATTTCTTTAAAGTCAACAAAATCTTCAGACCAAAGAGCACACCACCACCAATTCTGAACAATTCACTTGTTGAATAACGCAACCACTCAGCCATTAAACATTTAATTAAGTGACTACCATGAGCCAGGTACTGCTAGCACTGAGTCAATTCTCCCCGTTTCTTCACATTCACTTTTAATAAATATCTTAAACATCCTAAGCAGTAATCTAAGCACTGAAAATCTTAAATATCATAAAAATCATGGGACTAGCTGTCCTCCATTGTAACCAGTTTCAACATCTTTGTAAGATCTCGTAACAGAAAATCTGTACCTGTAGTAAAGCCTAGAGGAAAAGCTGATACGCAAAGCATGACAGCAATAAAGTGACTGCCGTAATGAATAGACCCTGCCAGCCTGCAGTTGCTGTCAATACTCGGCACTGTGCCTAGTGCAATTAAATTTGCCTGTTTTTTTTAAATTACTGAGACCAAATGTTTGGCCTGGGTTCATGCAGAAAATGAGTAATTCTATTACATGTGATTCACCTTCAACTAACCCTCTCAGTTGATGAAGACTGAAGTTGAAAATTTACATTTATTACAGAAATAATCCACTTAGCAAACATTGATTAGGTCTCCTTCTGCTCACAGAGCATATGGAAACCTGAAAAGTAAAATGTTTGTCTTTAAGAAATGGGCAGTCCTTCAAGAGCCAGTGGCTCATGTCTAGAATCCTACCTACTCAGGAGGCTAGGAAGAGAGAATCAAGGTGCAAAACCAGCCAGGGAAGAAAAGTCTATGATGTTCTTATCTCTAATTAATCAACAAAAAATGGGAAGTAGAACTGTGGCTCAAATGGTAGAGATGTAGTCTTGAGTGAAAAGGTAAAGCAAGAGCACCCTGAGTATTAGCACAATAACAAATGAAGAAGGAAGGAAAGGAGGAAAGAGGAAGACAGAAGGAGGAAGGGGGAAGGGGGAAAGGCAGGAGGGAAAGAAAGCAGGAGGGAAGGAAAGGAAGGAAGGAAGGAAGGAGGGAGGGAGGGAGGGAGGGAGGGAGGGAGAAAGGGAGGGAGGGAGGGAAAGAAGGAAGGAAGGAAGGAAGGGAGGAAGGAAGGAAGGAAGGGAGGAAGGAAGGAAGGAAGGAAGGAAGGAAGGAAGGAAGGAAAGAAAATGCAGCCAAGTTAACCTTAAAAGCAGACATTTTTCTGTTTATACAAATCACTTTTTTTTTTGGCCAAGTGCTGGTGGCTCATGCCTATATAATCCTAGCTACTCAGAAGGCTGAGATCTGATAAATAAGCCCAGACAGAAAAGTTCATGAGACTTATATCTTTAATAAACTACCAAAAAAAAGCCACAAGTACAGTTGTGGCTCAAGTGGTACAGCACTAGCCTTGAGCACAAAAGTTCAAGGACAGCATCCACGTCCTGAGTTCAAGCCTCAGGAGTGTCACACACACATTTTTAATTTGGGGTTTCATTTTTAATAAGAGTACACAAGGAGTTGTGATGACCGAACAGAAAACATTCCAAGCCATGAAGAGACTGGATTCTAGAACATAGCAGAGGAGAATCTGGATGGATTCTACCATGTGGCTGCCCATGTGGCTGCCACCAACTATTTCTCATTGATTGATGTACCAGCCATATTCGATGAACATAAGCTCTCACCTTATAGTGTGTCAGGCCAGAGTAAGGAAGATCCTGACAAATGTTATGCAATATTATAAAAGACTCAGCAAATTGCATCTGCTCATTTTTATGATGTGCTGGTGCTGAACTGAGTTTGTCATTGTGCCACGGTGAACCTTCTCCACCTACAAATGTAATGAGATCACAGCACACTCTGCCCCAAGTCTCTGCTCACCAGCCTGTGCATTCTGCTCGTTCCATGCCCAATAATTCAGGATTCCTTCTTCTTCCCTAATACTTCTGTGAATAAGTAGTTAAAAAAAAAACAACTGAGCATCTGTGGAATGCAGATTGTAAGCATCAGGAAAAGTCATTAGTTTTCAAATACTGAGTGGCTTCCCTTTTGTTGAGTTCAACATACCTCAGTAATATCCACAGTGAATGAGGCCTGGCTGTGGGTTCTGTAGTAATAATCATTGTGATTGTTCTGTGGGAAGTTATGACAAGGTTTTGGCTTACAATCATGGTCTTTGTACTTGTTTGTTTAGTGACTTTGGAGAGAACGAACTCACTTTTGAGAATGTTTCATAATCCAGAAAACACAGGATTAGTAATACCTTCTGGGATTGTTGATAGGATCCATCTGTGTGAAGTGCTTGGCACAGTTCCTGGACCATACAAAGTACCTGGTAACCAGTAGCTGCCTTCCTCTGGCTCCTCATGCTTATAGAGGGAAAAGCCTAGCCTGTCTCTCCCAACCTCACATTCAGTTGGGTGGTCAAATCATATATGGAAGGTAGCACAAAACTGTCTTAGATGAAGCCCTCAAGTAGTCATTGTTGAAATCCAAAGATGATCACGCCTTCTGCTCCCTTCTCTGCTGCCATTCTGCTTCTTGTGTTTGGGGTATTAAGAATGTTCATGTCTCTGAGGCAAATGCAGAAGGGGATGGATTTCATTCTTCTATAACTGTGTTCTTCATACAGACCCTAAGCAGCTGTCATTGACAACCTGACTCTTCTCAAAGGTCCTCTTCTTCTCCAGGGCTCTGGGGCATGTTGAGAATAGCTTTGTTTCTAGTCATCCTTTGTCAATCTCTATACCAATATACTGTATGAATAGGATGGGGAACAAAAATATGTCTCCAAAAATATGATTCGCCCAAACTGGTAACTTTCTAACAATTGTCAATGGGTGTGGGTGTGTATAATTGGGGTTTGACCTCAGGGTCTGCCATTTGCTAGGAGGGTACTTTCCCATTTGAGCCATGTCTTCAGCACTTTTCACTGGACTGCAATCTTCCTATTTATACATCTTGCCATAGCTTAAATGATGGGCATATACCACCATGCCCACTTTCATCTGCTAAGACTGAATCTCATAAAATTGTTGTGCGTGAGTGTACCAGATCTTGAACTCAGAGCCTCATACTCCCACTTGGCTTTCTTGCTCATGGCTGCTTACTCTACCACTTGAGTTCTACTGTAGATACGTTACTAGTTCATTAGAGATGGAATCTCACAAACTCTTCTACCTGGGTTGACTTCAAACCCCTGTTCTCTACATCTCAGTTTTAGCCTTTCTAGGAAGTGTAAGGAAGTGTAAGAGCTAGGATGTGTAAGTAACTGCCTGACTTTCATAATTATTTTTTCTGCCTGAACTATCCTAATCCATAATCCTCCCAATCTCAGCCTTTTATTTTGTTTTTGAACTGTGATCTCAACCTTCTGAGTAGCTAGGATTATAGGTGTGAGCCATCAATGCCTGGCCCAATCTTAGCCTTCTGAGTAGCTGAGATTACTGGTCCATACCACTATGCTCAACTATTGATTGACATGGGTTCTCATGAACTTTTTTCCTAGGTTGCCATAGAACAGCAATCCTCTCACTCTACATCTCCCAATTAGCTATGATTACAAGCATGGCCCATGGGCACCTGGCTTCAACAATCTTAAAGACAGTTTGGGGCAGAAGGGGTGACTAACATCACAATAATGAATTATCAAAGAAGGCAATGTGTAATCAAGCCTTCAAAGTAGACACAGCCAACAAAAAGCAATGCACTCCAAAGAGTTGTCTTTCTCCCCAGTCAGACAGTAGCTCACACATGCTCACCACCTACCTCCACTTGCTTCAAGTAGTAAAACATGGCTTTTCTGTTTATTGCTTCTTTGATTATCTGTATTGGCTCCACACCCATTCTACTCCCATCCTCTTTAAGATAGGTCAGTAATAAACAGCTTGCTCCCAGGATGCTGAGAAAGTGACCATTCTACATCTGGCCCTGCCTCATCATTGTTTACCAGCTGTAAATAGAATGGGAGGAGTTTAAGACAAGGAGAAAGGATTGACGGACCCTCCACAGACACCTAGGTGTCAGGACATCTGTGATCAGGACAGCAGCACCATCTGTGCAGGTGGAGGTGAACATTTGCCTGCAGGAGGCTAACACCTGGAGATCTGTTTGGGACTCAGCTCCAGGAGGGTTTACCTCAGCCTGTCTATCTACAGTACCAGCCTTCATAGTGAAAAAGAAAAATAGTCTAGGTGTGATATAAAAAAATAAATAAAGATCAAATAGGAAAAAAATAAGCCAAGGAAATACTCTCTTGGTTCTTTAGAGTATCCAATTTTGATGTTTTCTCAAAATTTATTATTCATAGCAAAGTTCAAATGTTTGTTCTCAGAACTTCACCCTAAACAACTCAGTTTCTCAGTAGATCAAAGGTGGGTCAGATTCAGAATTTATGAATCACTGTACAGTTGTGCTCAGAAGAAAAGAAAATGGAGAAGGTGACTCTTTTCTTCTTTTGTGCTTTTTCTTCTTTGCCTGCAGGTTTATGCATTCCTAAATCCAAGACATCCTGTGGTATTTGTTTTGTGTTTGGGGAATTTTATAATTAGTTTGTAGAAGCTTCAGGGGGAGAAAGACAGAAGAAATTTTGTTTCAAATTCAAAGGATTTTTTTCCTTAGGTTTTAGTGAGAAGTGATCAACAGAGGGGGAAGGTGAAAGGAGAAAGTGATGGAGGTTCCAGTAGAATCCGAGTACTTAAATGTTTCATAAAAATGGAATAATAAGCCAGGTGCTTATGGCTCACACCTGTAATCCTAACTACTCAGGAAGCTGAGGACTGCAATTCAAAGCCAGCCCAAGAAAGTCTATGATTCTCTTAGCTCCAATAAACCACCAAAAAAAGCTGGAAAAAGAGCTGTGACTCAAGTAGTAGAGTACTTGGCTTCTGCAAAATTAAGTCCAGTAACTCAGGGCTCAGACCCTGAGTTCAAGCCCCAGGACAAAAAAAATTAATAATGAAATCCATTAAAAGTTGGAAAACATAAAGGGGAAAAGAAAGTATAATAAGAGGGATGAATTTGGTCGAAGTGCATTGTATGCAAGTATGGAAATACTTGGTACTAGAAATATATGCTAATAATAAAAGGTTTGGAAAACTTATCTCCCCCGACCCACTGCCAGTACTGGACTATAAACTCAGGGTCTTGAATTCTTGGTAGGCTTTTTCACTCAAGGTTGGTCTTCTACCACTTAAGCCACACTTCCACTTCCAGATTTTTTTTATTATTTAAATTTTATTGTAAATGTACAGAGGGATTATAGTTGCACAAGTCAGTTAATGAGTCAGGTAATTTCTTTTGGAAATTACTTTTGTCACCCCCTCCCTCATTTTCTCCCATTTTTTCCTCTTCCAACCCTCTCCCCACATCCCCCCAAATTGTATAGTTCGTTTCCAACATACTGTGTAGTGAGTGTCACTGGTCCAGCTTTTTGGGTAGTTAATTGGAGATGAGAGTCGATGAACTTTCCAGCCTGGTCTGGCTTTGAACATGATTCGCAGATCTCAGCCTCCTCTGTAGCTAGGATTACAAAAATGAGCCTCCAGCAACAAGCATTGTTTTTGTTGTTGTTGTTGTTGTTTTCTTTTTTGAAGCTCATCTATTTCCCCCTCATCACACCTGGCTTGAAATATTCTACTTCTCTTTAGTTGATATGTTAATTCACTTAAAATAAAAAATTTGATTTTTGCCACTTTAGAACTTAAAACTTGATGACAGCGAGTATATTTTCAGTGTCATATAACCATTACCACTCCCTACATCTGGAATTTTTAAACACAAAAGGAAGCCCTGTAATTATTATGCTGTCACCTCTCATTTCTCTTCCACTCAGCCCCTTCCAATATCCAACCTGCTTTCTCTATCAATGAACTTACCAGGATGCAAATGAAATTACTATATGTAGCTTTTTTTTTTCCTCCATTGGTCATGGGGCTTGAACTCTGGGCCTGGGCACTGTCCTGTAGTTCTTCAGCTCAGGGCTAGCGTTCTACCACTTGAGCCACAGCGCCACTTCCGGTTTTCTGGTGGTTTATTGGAGATAAGAGTTTCGAGGACTTTCCTGCCCGGGATGGCTTTGAACCATGATCCTCACATCTCAGCCTCCTGAGTAGCTAGGATTACAGGCATGAGCCACTGGCGCCCAGCTTATATGTACTTTCTGAGTTTGGCTTCTCTCACTTTTCGTACTACTTACGTTGTAGCCAGTGTTGGAGCCTGGTACATGTAAACATTTATTTTTCAATTGCTGAACATTATTCTACAGTATAAATAAGTCACATTTGTTCATAAAGAACTATTACATTATTAGGTGAATTTTATTTACCAAAAATTTTGTTAATATGATTGGGCATAGCTTGATGTATTTGACTGCATCTATATAGAACCTTAATGCTTTTAAAGAAATCTAGCCAGATACAGGTGTTTACTATTACTAGGCACTCAAGAGGCTGAGATCTGTGGATCTGAGGATCACAATTCAAAGCCAGTCCAAACAGGCAAATCTAAGGGACTCTTATCTTCAATTAACAACAAAACCTGAAAGTGGAGGTGTGACTCAAGTAGTAGAGTGCTAGCCTTTAGTGAAAAGCCAAAGGTGAGTACAAGGCCTGAGTTCAAGCCCATATTGGTACATACACACACAAAAAAAATTTAAAGATAGAGGAAAAAACAAATGTTTAAATAGCGATACAGGCTGACCCATTGTAACAATGAGATGTACAAGACACTGTTAAACAATGAACTTTAGAGGAGGGAGTTCTCAAGATGGCGACGGGGCAGTAGGGAAACGCCACAGCTCTCTCCAACCAAAAAGAGAGTTCGAGTTCCAACCTTTAATCTCCCCAAGAGACCGACAACAACAAAAAGACGAACACTCAGAGAAAAACCAGAGGCGGAAAATAACAAAAAAAGAAAGAGAGGAAAAGAAGAATTTCAGAACAGAGAAGAGCGAAGACCCCTCCCCCAACCTTTACTGGCCGCGCGGCAGTGCGCCAAGCCGCCGGCCAGCCGGCCCGGCAGGGGCTGCCGGAGCCACAGAGACACAGGGGGCTGCTTGCAGATCACCAGGTACCGGATTGCAGAACAGCGGATCGCCAGGAACAGAGAAACCTACCAGCCGGGAGTCTCCAGGAGGATCCCACCCCACCCATCACTCTCCACCGGAGCGGAGAGGCTCCATCCCGCCAAAGCCGCCCGGCACCAGCAGCGCCACAAAGGGACCTGTCCGCAGAACGCCCGCCCAATCGCGATCGCAACGACCCGGCGGGGGGCCGCCCAACCCAGCCCGCAACCACCCCAACTGAACTCGGACTGCAACAACAACTGACAGACTGCAACAACAACTGACGACCTACAGGGTGAGTACCCATCAGGGGACAGGGAATCCATCAAGGGAGACCAGAGCTGGAGGGAATCCCCAGACCCTGACCTAGACTCCCTACCCCAACACCCGGACCACAGGACCCACTAAAACTGGGAACTGTTCGAGAGCCCCACCAGCTGGTGGAGCACACTCTGCTGGCCAGGCCAGAGCAAGAGCGCCCCGGGAAGGGAGCTTAAAGGCTCAAGCCAGGAACAGTGCCCCTGGGTCAAGACTACCAACAGTAGAAGAAATTTGAACTGTGTCCTCCAGGCTGCATAACCAAGGTGGTATACACATTAGCACAGGCCTAACGAGCGCGCTCCAGGCTGGGGCCGGAACCAGGCCAGGGGACCGGCGCCTGAACAAAGCAAAAAGGGTCAGAAGTGGGGCTGTGGCTCAAATGGTAGGGTGCCAGCCCTGAGCTGAAGAGCTGAGGGACAGCACCCAAACCTAGAGTTCAAGCCCACAACCAGCCCAAAACAAACAAACAAAAACACATCAGGAGCCCATAGCAGACTCCAGTATTTGGGAGAGTGCATCCAGAGCATCTGATCTTCCCAAGAGCACCCGCAGGAGCAAACACAAGCAGTCTAGGCTGCTCAACCCTTCCAAAGGCGGGAATTGCTACAGCAGAGAGCTGAGAATCCTAAGTGAATAGCAGCTGGAAATAGGCTCCCAACAGAATCCAGATCAGGCACAGACTCTCTCTACCAATAGAGAATCAGCAACCAAGCAAAGACAGACACACCAAAACAAGATTGAAGAGCAGTCTCCTGAACCCCCATGCGAAAATCACAGAGAAAAATCACAAGGTTTACCACTACCCAGGACAGCAAGCTCACCTCAAAAGCCAGCAGCCACGCAGGGGAGAGCCCCAGTGGGAGCAAAGCAGGAATGGAAGACAAAAACTACATCCAAGGGTTGCTGGAGGCAATGACTCAAGAAATAAAGCGAGAAATGGATCAGAAATTGAAAGAGCACAAGGATGAACTATCAAAAGATATACAGGATATCAAACAAAAATTGGATGCAAAAATAGAAGCTGCACAAACCTCAGTAAGAAGTGAGATAAACGCCAAATTAGAGGTAATGCATACTGATATCACCTCATTGAGAGGTGAGATCAGTACTCTGAGAACCAACATTGAATCCATAAAGGGATCCATTTCCACCATGCAAACCACAATAGAAGCCACGGTCAACAGAGTGAATGAAATGGAAGGTAGAGTGTCAGATACAGAAGACAGAATACACCAACTGGACCAAAAAGTGACAGATATGGAAAAATCACTCAAATTAAACCAAAGGGAAATTCAAGAGCAAGCAGATAATGCTAAAAAATTTAACCTTCGCATAATCGGAGTGGACGAAGGTGAGGAATTCCAGAGCAAGGGAATGCAACACCTATTTAACAAGATAGTCAATGAAAATTTTCCCCACCTCAAAAACGACCATCTTAACTACATCACAAAAGCTTATCGAACACCCAACAAGCAAGATCCCAGGAGAAACACTTCTAGGCACATAATAGTAACAATGATGGATCTGAATAATAAGGAAACAATCCTGCATGCAGCAAAAATGAAGAAGGAGCTATACTACAACGGGAAAAAAATTAGAATCACTGCAGATCTCTCCACACAAACAATGAATGCAAGAAAAGCCTGGGAAAGCACCATACGAGCCCTGAGAGCCAATAACTGCCAACCCAGACTGATATACCCGGCAAAGCTAGCATTCACATTCGATGGAGAACTGAAAACTTTTAATAGCAAAGAAAAACTAAATGAATACATAAACATTAAGCCAGCATTACAAAGAATTCTAAGAGGGGGGACACAACCTGAAGAAAGCAACCAGGAACTGGGACCTGCCCCAAACAGGCATTACTCAAAGTCTAACTGAGCAAGCACAGGAGGAAAGGAAAGAAGAAAAACTTAGGAAAACGGAATGGCAGGGACAACAATGCATCTCTCTATACTTTCTCTTAATATAAATGGGCTGAATTCGCCAATTAAAAGAAAACGAACTGAGGACTGGATCAGAAAACAAGACCCATCCATCTGTTGCCTTCAGGAGACCCACCTCTCAGCCAAACATACAAACAAACTCAGAGTGAAGGGGTGGAAAAGGATCTACCAATCAAATTCCCCCAATAAGAAAGCAGGTGTAGCTATCCTGATATCTGACAAAATAAACTTTTCATTAAAATCAGTACAGAAAGACAAGGACGGACACTACATATTAATAAAGGGAACAATCCAAGAGGAGGATATAACCATCATCAACTTATATGCCCCAAATATCGGTGCACCCAGATATGTTAAACAAATGCTCTCAAACTTACAGAATAAAATAGATCCCAATACGATAATACTAGGAGACTTTAACACGCCACTCTCACCAAAGGACAGGTCTACCAACCAGAGGATTGGCAAAGAAGCTACCGAATTAAGTGAGGCCATACTTCAAGCGGAATTAACTGACATCTACCGAGTATTTCACCCTAAAACAACACAGTACACATTCTTCTCAGCAGCTCATGGAACTTTCTCCAAAATAGACCATATCATAGTTCATTCAAGGAACTTAAGCAAATACAAAGGGATCGACATAATCCCCTGTATCCTATCTGACCACAGTGGAATCAAGCTAGCTCTCAATAACAAAGCATACCGCAGAAATTTCTCTAATACATGGAAATTGAACAGCACACTCCTTAACAAGGCCTGGGTAACAGAAGAGATCAGAGAAGAAATAAAGCATTTCCTACAACTCAATGAAAATGAAAACACCTCACAAAGAAACTTGTGGGACACAGCAAAAGCAGTCCTGAGGGGCAAATTTATTGCCCTCAGTGCCCACATCAAGAGAATGGAGACAGACCAAGTAAATAATCTCATGTTGCAACTAAAACAGCTAGAAAAACAAGAAAAAATGGGACCTAAAGCTACTAGACGAAGCCAGATAACCAAATTGAGAGCAGAGATTAACCAATTAGAAAATCAGAAAACCATAACCAAAATAAACCAAACAAAAAGCTGGTTCTTTGAAAAAATAAACAAAATTGATGGCCCGTTGGCAAGATTAATTAAAAAAAGAAGAGAGGAAACCCATATTAATAGGATTAGGGATGCCACGGGAAACATCACAACACGTACCCAAGATATCCAAACAATTCTAACAGACTACTTTCAAAAGCTATACTCTCTAAAGGAAGAAAATCTGGCGGAAATGGATGCATTTTTAGAGAAATACAAGTTACCCAAACTGAGCAAAGAAGAAGTTAACCAATTAAATAAGCCAATATCCTATAATGAGATACAGGAAGCTATCAAAAGTCTTCCAACAAAAAAAAGCCCAGGACCAGATGGATTCACAGCAGAATTCTATAAGACCTTTAAAGAAGAACTAATACCCATACTCCTCAAGCTCTTCAGAGAAACAGAGAAGGAGGGAGCTATCCCAAACTCATTCTACGAAGCCAATATCACACTCATCCCCAAACCAGGCAAAGACCCAACCAAAAAGGAGAATTACAGGCCAATCTCCTTGATGAACACAGATGCAAAGATCCTTAACAAGATTCTAGCTAACAGAATCCAGAAACACATAAAAAAAATAATACACTATGATCAGGTAGGCTTCATCCCAGAGACACAGGGATGGTTTAACATACGTAAGTCAATAAATGTAATCCAGCATATCAACAGAGCCAAGGTCAAGAATCACATGATTATCGCCACAGATGCAGAAAAGGCCTTTGATAAAATTCAACATTCATTCATGCTAAAAGCTCTGGAGAAAATAGGAATAGAAGGAACATTTCTAAAAACAATAAAAGCCATTTATGACAGACCAATAGCCAATATTATACTTAATGGGGAAAAGCTACAACCAATCCTCCTAAAAACAGGAACAAGGCAAGGATGTCCACTGTCTCCACTCCTCTTCAACATAGTCCTAGAACCCTTAGCCAGGGCAATAAGGCAAGAAAAAGACATTAAAGGGATCCGCATAGGGAAAGAAGAAGTGAAACTATCCCTTTTTGCAGACGACATGATACTATACCTCCACGATCCCAAAAACTCCATCCCCAAACTTTTAGAAATCATAAGTCACTTCGGCAAAATAGCAGGATACAAAATAAACCCACAAAAATCAGTTGCCTTCCTATACACTGATAACGCACAGGAAGAGAGGGAAATAAAGGGAGCAACCCCATTCACAATAACCTCCCAAAAAATAAAATATTTAGGAATTAACCTAACCAAAGATGTAAAAGAACTATTTAATGAGAACTATAAAAAGTTAAAGAAAGAAATTGCAGAAGACACTAGGAAATGGAAAGACCTCCCATGCTCCTGGATAGGCCGACTTAATATAGTAAAGATGGTGATACTTCCAAAATTAATATACAAATTCAATGCAATTCCTATTAAAATCCCAATGACGTACATCACCGAAATACAGAAAACAGTCCAAAAATTTATATGGAACAACAAAAGACCTAGAATAGCCAAAACAATTCTAGGGGATAAAGACAATATGGGAGGGCTATCCATGCCGAACTTCAAACTCTACTACAGAGCTATAATCACAAAGACAGCATGGTACTGGCACAAAAACAGACCCGAAGACCAATGGAACAGAATAGAAGATCCAGATATAAATCCACAGGCCTACAGCCAGCTGATATTCGACAAAGGAGCCAAAGACATACAATGGAAGAAACACAGCCTCTTCAACCGCTGGTGCTGGGAAAACTGGGCAGCCACATGCAGAAAACTAAAAGTGGACCCCAGCCTATCACCATGCACCAACATCAACTCAAAATGGATTAAAGACCTTAACATTAAACCTGAATCTCTGAAACTACTGCAGGACAGAGTAGGAGAGACACTTGAACTAATAGGCACAGGAAGGAACTTCCTGAACAGAGTCCCAGGGTCACAACAAGTTGGAGAGAGACTCGACAAATGGGACTACCTTAAAATAAAAAGCTTCTGCACAGCTAAATCTATCGCAACTAAGCTAGAAAGACAACCAACTAATTGGGAAAAAATATTTACCAGCAATATATCAGACAAGGGGTTAACATCCTGTATATACAGGGAACTCAAGAAACTAATCCCTCCCAAACCTAACAAACCAATTACTAAATGGGCAAGGGAACTAAAGAGGGACTTCTCAAATGAAGAAATAAAAATGGCAAAGAAACATATGAGGAAATGTTCATCATCCCTGGTGGTGAAGGAAATGCAAATAAAGACAACCCTGAGATACCACCTTACCCCAGTCAGAATGTCCCACATCCACAAATCAGCCAACGACAAATGCTGGAGGGGATGTGGAGAAAGAGGAACCCTATTACACTGCTGGTGGGAATGTACACTTATACAACCACTTTGGAAAGCAGTCTGGAGGGTCCTTAGAAAGCTAAAGATTGACCTCCCTTACGACCCAGTCATACCACTTCTAGGCATCTACCCTGAACAACAGGAACCAATATACAAGGACACGTGCACCTCCATGTTTATTGCAGCACTGTTCGCAATAGCTAGGATATGGAAACAACCTAGGTGCCCCACCACAGATGAATGGATCCAAAAATTGTGGTATCTATACACAATGGAATATTATGCAGCCATTAGAAATGACAAAATAATGGCATTTGCAGGGAAATGGATGGAGCTAGAAGGAATCATGTTGAGCGAGGTAAGCCAAGAACGAAGAGACAAACGGTACATGGTCTCCCTCATAAGTGGATGCTAAATCCAAAAGGTTAGGTGATACGACAAAACTAACAGGACTTAAGAAACAAAGAACTCCCGCTCATCTGGTTGAACCACTACTAAATATCCTCATGCTGCTGATCACAAATATGGTATATAACATGTGAACACTGTTATATATTACAGACTGTGGTAGACAATTTGCTCCAGGGAAGTTAGAATGAACTTGTGACTTTGAAATTATGTAATCATTTAATCACAATCAAAAAAAAAAAAAAAAAAGAACCTCGGGGAAGGGAAGGAGGGAGGGGATGGTAGGGGGAAAACAATGGAGGGGGTAACAATGTTCAAGAGGAAGTGTACTCATAACCTCACTCATGTAACTGTAACCCTCTGTATAGTAGCTTTACAATAAAAAAATAAAATAAAATAAAAAAAAAAAAAAAAAAAAAAAAAACAATGAACTTTACCATTTAGGGGCAGGGGAGTGTAATTGTGGAAGTGGGAAGGGAAGGGATGGTAGGGGAAAACAAAGGAGGAGGCAACAATGCTTGATAAAAAATGTACTCATGACCTTGCTCATGTAACTGTAACCCCCTCTGGACAGTATTTTCACAATAAAAAACTTATGCAAAAAAAGAAAATAACAAAATAGTTTTGGTAAAGAACAATTGACCAAAATTTAGGCCTGCTACCTAAAACATTCTACTATAGAAAATGACTTCAAAAAATCTTCAGGGAGTTAAGGGGGTCAGAAATGGAAAATCATTGAATAGAATATAAGTTTATCAGATTATTGAATATGTATTTTAAGCTTGCTATTCTAATCATACTCTTAATTATCTTTCTCTATTCTGAAGATTTTTTCAAATATTTTAATAAACTCTCAAAAACATATGCATAACTTTCCCTTCACTGTGTATGTGGGGGGGAGGGGGTTCTGGGGATTGAACAGAAGACCTGCTCACTGACCTGAGCTTTTTTGCCCAAGGCTACCATTTCTGCTTTTTTTTTTTTTTTTTTTTTTGAGGGGTAATTGTCCAGGCTGGCTTTGAACCTCTATCCTCAAATCTTAGCTTCTTGAGAGGTTAGGATTCCAGATATGAGATACCAGTGCCCAACTCCCTTCACTTTTAACACAGTTGATGCTATTGCTTCTTCTGGAATCTCTTAAATCTGTTCAGATCTGAATAACTTACATTTTATAAGTTTATTTGCATTAATCTCGGATTTTCAAATCTTCCTCTTTCCCTGGATGGGGGATTTTGTGAATGCTTTTACTTATTCAACAATTTGGTTCTTTTTATCCTGCACTTTTACATCTTTGGAATATTTCAATTTAATTCTGTGTATAAGTATAGTCCATGTCTTGCTAACATGATCTTCAGAGAAACTAAAGCTACAGATTGGAATAGCATTTTATGAGAGTGTGAAAATTCTTTCATCTCTTATTATTAGTTGATTTATTATAGGCGACTAAAACACAAAAAAAGAATGTAACCTGTATTAAGAGCCAATAAATGATACTGGGAATAGACTCTACGTCTCCTAACTCTCAATTTAATGTACTTTTATAAAAAAAAAATACAAAACTCATGGCATTTATGACCTACTTCACATTGGCTCTACCCAGACATGGCAGTCAAAAACAAGACAGTGTCTATGAAAATGTATTATTGACTACTCTGTTACTAACACACTCTGCTGGGCTTTGTATTTATTTTTCTATTTTGTAGGTTATGTTATTAAAAGTTGAGTTGCAGGAAATAAAGAACTTAAAATATAAAATAATAATTGTATGCATTTTATGGTCCTAAAATCGCCAGTAGTGACTCACAAACAAAGCATTCATTGTGAATCCAAATCTAAACTGGAACCATGAAGAAGGCCAGTTAGGATACTTGAAACCCAAGTAAAACTGGAGGAAGGAAATGATGGTTATATAACTGTTGTTTGTGTCACAAGGGAATAAGATAACTGTATGTGAGAAAATAAAAATGAAAAGGAATAAACTGTTCCTAAATATTATAGACAGCTTTAAATGTAAGTTTTCCTATAAACTTGCCATGTGAAGAGTAACAGAAAATAACTTTATGTAGGAGGAGATTTGTTTTGGGCAAAGAAAAAAAACAAACATTGACATTTTGAAGACCTAAGTGTCTTAAATGGAATGACTATTAAAATGAAAAGTTAAACTTCACAAAGACATTTCAGAGATTATATCTGAGCAGCATCCTAAGAGGCAGATAATTAATGACTCAGCTAATCTGTGCGCTTCAGGCTGACTCACATGTTTTGGAAGAAGATTTCATGGATTCACTGATTCTGGCAATGTTTTTCCCTTTGTTCCACCTGGCAGTGCCAAACAAATCCTGAAATATCGGTGACTTTTCTAGCTCTAATTTTCTCAGGGAAATATTTCTGCAACAAAATCAGCCTTGCAGCAAGTCCAAAGTAGGCATTTAGCCTACTTGAAAAGCACTTGCCAACATAACCATCGTGTGCCAATGGAATGTGAATGTGATTGGGAAGTACAAACAGAACCCAATGCTGGGCTTGATTTGTGGGATGAAAAAGTGGACTTCCTACCCCCACTGCCGCATGAGACGTGCTTTGGGGAAGATATTTTAAATTTATACATACTATTTGATGCAATAGGAGATGTAAGGAAAGTAGAAATGTAGGGGCCTTGGCATCTGCCCTAGAAAGACTCACACAGTCTATCAGAACAAGTAGTAAATAATGAGTGGTACAAGGGACATATTATAATACATACAAGAGCAATAGTTTGAGGGAGGGAGCCTAAAATTGTCACAGTCTTATGCCAGTAGGATTGAGAGATACTTACCAGCAGGTGACCTGGAGCTTTAAAGGATGAGCTGAGACTCTAAATACTGACAAAATAAGCAGTGTATTTCACCAAGAGGCAAAGACCATGCATGGAAGGGACAATGAAATGTCAGCATTGGGGTATATTTAGAGAGTGATTGACAACCCAGTCCAGCCATAGAGCTGAAGATGGAGATGGGAATATAGGACACAAAAATGTGTCAGGGCCAATATGGTTCTCTTGGTATGGGGTTTGCATCGTCTGTGCCTTGCTGTTATCCTAATCTCCAGAATATACCCACCCTAGAAAGAGCTATTCTAAATCTGTGATTCAGTTTCTTGGCATAGCCTCAATCTGATTGATGAATAAAATAGTAGTCTAAGAAAAGCTTCAAGTTTTCTCTAGATCCATATATCCTTATGTTTCTTATAATGCTAAGAATTTACAGTGACAAGTCCTTGATACATATCTGTTGAAAATCAGAGTCATGTGCATATACGTACACACATAGACATGTGATCAAAGAAACTTGGATTGCTTTTTGAACATGCCAGTTTAATGGTTTTGCTGTAACTTTCAACATAGGCTCACTTGCACTGTAGATAGGTTTATTTGACCCTCTGCTGTTTTCCTGCAGGATTGAAAAAACGTACAAGGAAGGCCTTTGGAATACGGAAGAAAGAAAAGGACACTGATTCTACGTATGTACTTGAACAGTTTATCTCATTCACTTTGCCTAAGAAATTCTGTTGTGACAGTTGCTAATATTGTCATTGAGTTTCTTTGATTAGTATGTATTTCTTTTCTGTGATACCCCATTTCAGAGTAAACTGCATTTGCTTCTCATAAATACTTCTTTGATTTCTGCTAAAAGGTGAAGATTTTTCATTATTTGTTCAGTTTTTCATCATCTCTAAATACCTGATATTCATACTTCTCAGCGGTCTTGAAAAGCAAAAGGTGTGATTGTGATTGTTATTTTGGTGGTGGGGAGGGGGCATAAATGACAAATGCATTTATTTTTCTAATGTTGCCCCTACTTCTAGACCAAAGCAACCGCCAAACACCTGTATAGGTAAACTAGCAGTAGCCAAAACCAGAAATGTATACTAAATAACATCCCAAAGTTCTTGCTTGAGATGCCAAGAGTTTGTATAAACATAATTGTAAATCAACCAACAGAGTTTGCAGGAATGATAGGATATTTGGCTGTGAATAAGAAACCAGTGCCAGAACAATTATGAGTATGCTTTATGTGTTTAAATGGTTATATCCAAGAGAATTAATTGACCATGGACAATTAATCTCAAAACATAACAATTTCATTCTACTTATTTGGTCATCTTTAATTCTCCTTCAGAAGTATTTAACTCTGACACAAACTCTCAAGTATCTTTTTGAGCCAGATAGATAACTAATACATGAAGTCAACTGGCCAGGAACTTGAGATTCCAGCCCAAGATCAGTTTACAAAGAGAACTGCTAGCCAACGCAACTGGTTGTGAACAGGTAGAAACGCAAATCTGAGATGAGATTTTTGTCTATAAGAATGGAGTCCAGCCAGGTTCTGGTGGCTCATGCCTATAATCCTAACTACACAGAAGGCTGATATCTGAGGATCATAGTTCAAAGCCAGTCTGGGCAGGAAAGTCTATAAGACTCTTATATCCAACTAGCCAAGTTAAAAACTGGAAGTAGAGCTGTGGCTCAAGTAGTAGAGCTCCAGTCTTGAGCAAAAAAGCTAAAGAACAGCAACCAAGCCCTAAGTTCAGCCCCCGTACCAGGATACGCATACAAAATAAAAATTGAGTCCATTAAACCATTCTCATATACAGAATCCCTAAAAGAATATTAGAAAATAGGAAAATAAAACCTGTGTCAGCATGAGTAAAAGTGAAAGTAGGTCACATTTATTTCAATCTTTAGCTTTGCATTCTGTACATTTTAATTAAAGCATTCCCTCCATGAATGTATAATTCATGGTCTAAAATATCTACTACAAAAAATTTGTTTAAAACTTTTATACAACTAAGTGAAACAGCATATTTGAAAGGCCTACTGTAGTATTTAGTAGTTAAAAAATGCTTCATAAAAGATAGCTGCCCTCAATAGGAAATGGATTCATTACCTTGCTCTGCTCGTGTAACTGTAACCCCTCTGTACAGTATCTTTACAATAAAATATATATATATATATTTATATTAAAAAAGATAGCTGCTACCATTCTTATTATTGAAACAATCCATAGTAAAGAGTTCCGTATGAGTGATTAAACTGGAATTTCCCAGAAATGTTAGGGTGAGAAAGCTCACATTTGATGGATACTTTAGGGCAGGAAAACCATGAGTTTGGCCTGTAAGAAGATGAGGATATGACAAAGGCAAAAGCAATATGGGAAAATTCAGTGGTTATTTAGGACAAGGTAAATGGGGCTGAGTGTCTACCAGTGAGCTCTAAGAAAAGGTGATAAAGAGAAGGCAAGGCTGGAAAGGGATGAGATCCAGATAGAAGGAGAATTACATACCATGTTGAGGTGCCTTGTCTTCCTTCTGTAGTCAGTGGGTCACCTTGAAACCTCAAAGTTTTTACAACAGATAATACAGAGGATTGGAAAAGCTATTTTTTTAATTTAGATACAAAATGTTCAAGCTCTTGTTCTCATATTTTCTTGTTATTTTTCTTCTAGTTATTGTTTACTAGAAACATTTATGGTACTCCTGAGATTTTTTTTCCTCTACATGATTAAGTTGGGAATATTTTTCTGAGAATTATATAATTTATATTGCTTCTAAATATTTTTTTTCTCCACATGAAGATAGGCAGCGGTTCCTTCACTGGTACTGGAATGCCTGGGCTCTTGTTCCAATTCTGCCAGTAACTCCATAGCTGTGGAAATCGCACATTCATTCACTGGGCCTCAGTTTCTCCCCTGTAAAAATAAAAGTTCACACTAGATGAAACTGAGTTTTTTGGAAGTGTCACTGTGACTCAAGTGGTAGAGAGTTCACTTGAGCCTGAAGAGCTCAGGGACAGTGCCCAGGCCCAGAGTTCAAGTCCCACAACTGACAAAAAAAAGAAAGGAAGGAAGGAAGGAAGGAAGGAAGGAAGGAAGGAAGGAAAAATTGAGTTTTGTTCAAAGGCCAGGCACTGAGCTAGGCAGTCTGTCAACCACATCTGATACCACCTCCAACGTGCCATGTGCTATGTGGGACATTGTTGCAGGAGAACAGCATTGCTGAAACCAAGCCAAGTATTCTATTGACAGTGACTGTAACTACAGTCGACATTACTGTTGTCTGAAAGAGAAAGACAAAGAAATAATCTTGGGGGGTGGGGGGAAGAGGGTAAACAACCTCTCTTTGGCAAGCTGAGCTCATTTACATGTGGCCAAAGCATGGTTCTTCCATCATCATTTCTAAATCTATGAGAAGAAACTGTTCCTTATGGCTTTAAGTAGATGCCCAGCATCTCTATGAGGCCCTTTAAGGAGACATTGGTTTGTAATCATCTCACCTCAATTTTTTATCATCAGAATGTCCCAATTATTTTTGGGATAGCAAATTGGCTCTTCTTTGGTTCCCCTAGTAGTGATAGTCAAGGACAAGCTTTAAAAAAAAAAAAAAGTAGAAGTCTTTGCTGTTGTTTTGTTGATTTTATGAACCCCTGCTCTCTAATTCGATCATATATCATAGATTTATTGGAAAAGGAGTCATAAATACAAAAGGATTAGTAAAATGCTCTGGCAATTTGCTGTCCCTTCAGCTTTAGTTAATGCCTATGTTAGCCTGTAATCATTGAGACCTTGTTGATGCAAACTGTTTTCAGGGCCATTGCAGCTGGCTCTGGGTTGCTAAGCAACCTGCTAGAGTAGCGGCCAGCTACTGATTGAACCTTCTAAGACAGAGAGTAGGGTAAGGACCAGAGCTTCCTGATTTGATCATCATTACCGTGGCTGACAGAAAGAGGAAGGAGAGAGCTTGTGCTAAATGGCAGGCTCCGTGCAGGATATTCTGTTACACTGAGATCCTTTCTAATCCTAACAATAATTCAATAAGGTTGGTACTAACATCTCAGCTCAAGAAATGAGAAATCACTGCCCAAAATGGAATCACTTGCTGAAGGCCATGTAGAAAATAAGGCTGAGAACCAATAATCCTGGTCTAGAAATGA
The DNA here is from genome assembly GCF_019054845.1 of Dipodomys spectabilis. Lineage (NCBI taxonomy): Eukaryota > Metazoa > Chordata > Mammalia > Rodentia > Heteromyidae > Dipodomys > Dipodomys spectabilis. The sequence continues at coordinate 36,652,033 of NW_024870679.1, read as the reverse complement.
GGGTCTATGTGTTTATCAAACCGAAGGAAAGACAGGAATGGGCAAGATTATAACCCAAATAGGAGGATCAAAAAGAAAGATGGCAATCATGGCAAGCAATAACTGAAACTTTAAAAACTTGAGTCCATGATAGATGATTAGCTTTAAAATACAAGTCTAGAAAAATCAAAACATTTTTGAAAACATATGAAACTTCACAGGATGTTGTTAGGAAATAAACTTGGAATGCAACTCAAATGTTGGAGGCTGCTGCAATCTCTCCACTCCGTATGCTAAATCAGACTATAGAATCATAATTATTATCTAGTTTAATACACATTGTATTCTAGGCTCTCTCTTTTATTAAATTACTTGTTGGATTCTCTAATGGCTCTCTCCTCCACCTCTACCTCTTTCCCTCTTTCTCCTCTGGCTCCAATTTCCTTACTTAGTCCCACTTCCAAAGGACAAACCCCACCCAAATTGTAGAAATAGCATAGTACAAGTCCCTGTCTAAGCATAGTTCTGGTGCGTGTTAATAACATAATGACATTTTTAAGCTCTTTACAAGATGAATTAAAATTACAAGTTACCAAGTAACCATTTCCACTCTCTTACTTCTCCCTCCCTCTGTTTGTCCTGTCCCAGTATCCCACAGAAAAAAAAGACAAAACAACTTTGCTACCTTGTTCTACAAACCCAGTGTGGTTGCAAGTGGGATATTTTGTGCTCCTAGTGAAAAAATAAATAAAATGACAATGACAATGAAATCACACTTTTATAATTAGTGTATGGAGCTACTGTACATTCATTATATATACCTCATCTTACTTTAATTATCTAGGAGTGGTTAGGTAACAGGTTCAAGGTCACAGAACAGTGAAGTGGTGAAGATTGAAGCTCAAGACTGATTGTACTCGAAAGCCCTTGATCCTAACCACCATAGACTAGTGCCACCACAAGATAGCACCGCCAGAGCATAATGCTGCCATAGAATCACTGCCTGAATTTTAGCCATTAGAGGAAAACACTTAGCAAAATAGTGCCCTCCATCGCCTCTTTTAATTGAAGGAGATGTAAATATAGAAATATGAAGAAAGTAGAGATTCTCAAAATAAATTCTGGACAAAAGACAATTTTGAACCACTCATAAGGGAAATGATAAGGAAGAAGAAATCATTTGTATGTCTTGTGATCGTTTTAAATGGAGCCAGCTAGACTGGGCTAGTTTTAATGAATTTACTCTCCTCTCAAAATGGACCAAGGCACTGTATCACTATCATGCTTTTTCAGCTTCATTCTTAATGAGAATATCACTCCCACACATCCACACCTCCCTCAGTCAATTATTATTCAATCTACTTGTTTTTATTTCATTTTCCTTAGTCAGTTTTACTACAGTTGGAAGGGGAGGATGAATGTAATGGATACTGACTTTGGTCAGTTAGTTCTATGAGAAGGGTTTTGGGCTAGTTTGAACTCCCAATCTTCTAGCTTTAGTTCCTGAGGGCTGGGAATATAGGCATGTACTATCTCACCCAACTGGTGAATGATTTTTACTGCTAGTCTTTAGTCTGTACTGAAAGAAATTATTCATTTTCTTAATAGCTGTCAATTTCTTTTTATTACAGAGGCTCACCAGATCGAGATGGAATTGTAAGTATTTTAATAATCATTTATAGTAAGGATTTGCACCCCAATATATTCTATGTGTAAATTTCCTAAATCCCATTTCTTTTTTTTTTCTGGTTGGATGACTTTTTAAACCTCTCACTGTTGTAAATTTTTTCTAGCAATTGCATAGGACATAAATGTGGTCTTGGTCAAGTTAGACTTATTTATTGCATTCACCTAAAACCCTGCCCCAGAGCAGGCAAGTTAACTAGTCATAAAAATGATGGGTCAAAAGCCAGGTAATTCATTCTGGCATTGCTATCTTCAACAGTTATTTCATTTCCAATTTAATGATATAAAAGCTCATTATATGAGAATGGTCTTCTCCAACAGACAACACAGGGTCATAAAGAAGCAGGGATCCAATAAAACTGAAAGAAAAACAAAAGCTTTTCCCCTTGAGTAGCTGGGCTACAGATCCATTTTCTATATTAAATTCAAAGTTAGGGAATGGTCATAAAACCACTTATGACTGAATTTACAGCCTGAAGGAAGAAAATGTGTCCAATGGGTTTCTATTTAACAACAACTCTACTTGCTAGCCACCAGATTTCTTACATTTTTAAAGAAGTCTGTGGTACACTGGCTTAGATTTATCCCAGTTGTGCTTATGAGAATCTGCCCTAGCTTCTAAAATGACTTCCTTCAAAATCTAAATCAGATGTTTATTCAAAGGTTCAAAAGAACAGCTGCTATGGAAATAAAAAAATGGACTCACATTAGGCTCACTGGGCTGAAGTGGGAACTAAAATAAATACGGTGGTTAAAAATATTGTTTTTGAAAAATCACCCTTTATGATGCTATACTAAATTCGGGTGTTAATTGCAACAACAGTAGGAATTTTTTCTCCTGCACTTGATTCAAAGTCCTTAGTTTTGGGGTGCCTTTTGCATTCATGTGGTTCTTGCTATGAAATGTTAAGAAAATAGACTGAAATTGATCAGACATTTGGGTAACACTATAATCAAGGCTCTATTCAGCAGGGGAAAAAAAAGACCCAGAAGACTCAGCTTCTCCTCACCTCTTGCTTCTGGCTCAGAGCCCTCTCGTTAACTTTGTCTCAGGTACTCTCTTCTTCTGTGTCCTCTCTTTGCTTCTGGCTTGGTCTCCTGCGTGAGCCCTCTTGGTCTATTTGCTTTCACCTTTGCAAGATTGCTCTGTTAGCCACTCTGCTTTCTATCCTGCTGCTCCTGGATCAATTGCTATTTCTTGCTTCTCACACTGTAGCACTCTCCAGTCTTGTCATTTTTCTTTCTCCAACACTTGCCGCCATGCTCATTATCTCGAAGACACCATTGCTACCTGACTGTAATACTCTGCTCTTCTGGGAGGGTGGGGGAGGGGACCAGGTTAAAGCTAGTAGAATATGCACCTCAGCACCTGATACAGCTGCTGGTGCAGAGCTTATGACCTTGAACAAGTGCTGCATTAAGGGAGGCAAGAGGCAGTGTGAGGAGTTATTTCCCTACATCAGACTTCATGCCCATTCCTTGAGCCCTCTTTCCCCTCACCATCCCAAATCCTACAAAGTTAGTTATTGACAGTCACACCCTCTCTGTTACCTAATGGAAAATATCATAAATAACCATGATCATAATTATTAAGAAAGAGGAATTGTTTAATTTCAGTTTCTCTTAGAGTAATAGGCCTGTACTGAAAACATTACATTCAGAATGAATAAATGCATTTCCTCAAAATATGAAAGACATATTTCAAATAAACATATTTTTTTCAAAATATATACATAGTCACTAGTAATTGGAAATTACTGGCCAGCTACTATTTTTACCACTTCAAGAAAATGTTCAACTCTTCTCCCAACACCTGATCAACAACATTTGAAATCCAAGACTGTCTGGCTGGATTTAAATTTCTGTTTGTCTTTAATCCTCAGAAATCTCAACCTGATTTTCAACTGAAACTGATTTCTTTAAGACCTCACTTCTGTGGACTCTCATCTACATTTATATGGCTGAGAGAGTTTCCAGTTGCTTTGGACTGACAGAAGTTGACATTGATAGTTTCACTAAGGTAGTTGAATAAAATACAGGTGGCATTGCACCAACCTAGTTGGTAAAAACACAAGTTCTGCTTGCATAACTTCACTTCTCTGAATGTGATGGAGCCCATCACTAGTGTCAATGCTTTTCATCTATCTCCATAGATGGGTCAGGGCTGCATGTATGAAGTTGGGCTTTGCCTTGCTGCCTACCAGCTGAGCATACCCATCACTGTGAGTGTATATCCACAGCTTCTTGTCACAGTGTTGAGACCTCAGGCAGCTGTGTGTGACTATGCATTCTGACTCAGAGACAAACTCTAATTTGTTCAGAGTACATTTTAATGTTTTCCTGAGTAGCTCCAATTTGCCTCCACAAATACACTGGTCTATCTGGGTCATAGCCCCTGCTGAAGGAAATCTTTTTTCTTTTTCTTTTTTGCCCTGAAGCAGGAAAGTGCACAGGGTTTGGAACTGTCAGCTCTGTGTCCTGTATGTATTGATAATCCTTAGGAAGTCTTCGATGGCAGAAACAGAGAACTAAATAAACTTTTCATACCTAGAAATAACAACTGCTGTTACTCAGTCGCTTATGTGTGTCTTGGTGTCTGTTCTCTATTTGTAAACTAAGTGCTGTCTGAAAGAGAAATAGATCCACAAAGCCCCAAATGCCTTGGGGCACATTTCCCTTCTCCTTTCTTTTCCTGGCCTAGCCAAACTGGTCTGCTGAATAGAGCCTCATTATGGGCCCCAAAGTCAACTCTGCCTAAGCAACCCTGCCAAGATTGGTAGGCTGTACAATTTGGCCTAGAAATTGTTTCTTCTATGGTATGTTTGCTGACTCCATGTGATTCTTTATATGTGTCTTGAAAAACAAGCAGATCCTTTAACAACTTTTTTCTACATGAAAACAATCAATTCCAGCAGCCCAGCCCACATGAACCACCCTACAATTACAAAGCAGAGTGTGCGCGTGAAGGAGGAAAAAAAGTTTCGGTAAGGAAACAGATTTTAGTTTAAAATTTTCCAAGGGGTTGTAGAAACAGTGAGTAAAAACCAAGACTGAAATCTGAAGAACAGAGTAGCTTTTATTTAATACACTTGAGGAGACTCCTCTTTAGGCTTCTCCATATTATCTCTGGCTTTCTGGGACCAATTTCAAATCAACCGTATCAACTTTATATGTTGCCATTCAAATATTCTCTTAAAGAATGATCAGGCATAAAAGATTTGGGTTTCTTTTGTCTTAGATTCAACTTTTTCAAAGAATCTGCTATCTATCAAGAAGGCCTTGGCCATCTGTAAACATCACCATGCTAATTGAGCACTATCATTTGTAAAGATAAAATAAGCAGGAGTTAAATAATTGGGCAGGACCTTGCCCTGTGGAGACCAACGGATGTAGAGTCAAGGCATGCCAATCCTAGACTTTACTATGTGATACCTGTGGCTGTGTTGTCCAATGGTAGTCACATGTAGCTATATAATTAAAAGTCAGCACCTCTGTCACTCTTGCCACATTTTAAGTATTCAGAGTCACTCATATGCAGTGAATTCCCTATTGGCCAGCACGTAGATCAAACATTGCCATCTTCATAGTCAGTTTATTGGACAGTGCTGCCCTATAACATTGTTTCAAAGTGATTCAAGTCAGCCTTGGTAGGAAAAGAGAATATTTAGGCAGGACATTGGGTATATTTAACATTCTCACCCAAGGATCACCATGTAGCCATGAGCTGACCTCCTTAAAAGGAACACTGATAATGGAAACTGAGAAATTTGATCAAAGTGTAACTGAACACTATTGTTCCTATATTTATTGATTTAGCCTCTCATATTTACTGAGTAGATGATAAACCTAACCTAAGTAAAATACCTACTAGAACAAGATTAACATACCCATGATCCTCAATTATCTTTAAATAACAACAATATATTCAGATTACTTACACTAGGTAAAGTTTAGAAAATATAGGAAGAAAAGAAGTAAACAAATATATAAATGATACTGTTTGTACAATCAGGCCTAGGAAAGTGATGCTTATCCACTTAACACGTTCTTTTGTGATGCTTCTTTAAAGTTCTCCATTTGAAAATCAGCACAGTCAGTTTATCTCTCTACCACCATTACTAGGAGCTGCACCTTGACCAGTGTGGAAACAGCATGAACTTTTATCTTGGAGTTTAACCAGAACAATAATAGCTAGCAACTGGCCTTTCTTTGACTTAGTAATTTTCACTTATAAAACCAAAGATATTTGTGAGAGTACAATGGCATGAATGAGACCATATTGCCAATTCCTCTAATAAAGCCAAGTATATATATTTGTGTGTGTGTTGAATATCTGCCCAAAGCAATGTATTAGTATGTGTTATTTGGGTTTGGTATATGTTTTCTAGATGTTTCTGTTCTAAGATAATTTTTTTTTTATAAATTTGTGCTTTTCCTTTATATCAATGTTGCATTGGTTTCCGTGGAAACAGGGAAGATTTCAGTTAGCCTAAATCTAGATTTCAGGAATCTCTTTATATCTATTTTGGATATGTGTTGGCCAAATATATATACAAACATACATGCATGCATACACACATGTATACATACATATATAATTTTATCAGCTGAATGTATAGATTGTCTTGGTTTTGAAGGGCATTAATAATGGCAATGATCTCATCATGGAAGCAAATCACCAAACTTTAAAATTTTTGAATTCAATAATTGACCTAATCTATTTTATTTTAGTTAGCAGTCATTTGTATTAAGGAACTACTTTAAAACTAAGAGACATATCAGTAACAATATTATGCTAGTCAAAAATATATGAATTTATTTCTTAGGAATCTATTTAATTCATTTGATTCTCTATTAGAAACTAAATTTTACATTGTACTTGGTTATCACGTATGTTTTCTAAGAAGAATTTGGAGAGTTTTCCAATGAAATAATATAATAAAGGAAAATAAGGACCACATATCTCAAAAAGAAAATAGGAATTTCCAGAAGAATTTTTATAATTAACATTATTAAACAGAAATAGTATTCTTAAATGTGAGTGTGCATAGGTAGAGTTGATGTGACAGATTTTTAAGACCTTTCTGCAAGCTAAAAAAGAATACCACTGTGGCTCTAATTCAATGAAGACAATCCTACGTGAAGACTGGATGTTATCTGATTACAAATAATCCTTGTCAAGACCAGAACAAAGAGGCAGATAGACACAGGCCCTGTGTTCCTGGGTACAGCCTGCTACTGCATAAGAGATAGGGCCCCAACACATTATCTATTTCTTGTGCACTCTTCACCCTGCTAAACTACCACCAGTTCTTAGAATGCCAGTCAAGCTTCAGTAAATGTTTATTGATGATGAGTAAATCATCCTGGGTCTTCTAGTGATCTCTGTGCATACCTCAAAAACTAACTCTCCACCTATTTGTCAATTGCCTGTTAGCCTCCTGCATTGTAGTTCAAGTGACTTTTATTTATGATTACAAATTTAGGGGCCCTGTTCTCAATTGTAATGCATCACCATATGATGTGTGTAATGCTGAGGTCTGCTATTGCTCAGTGACATACCATGCTCTGTGTGCTAAGTCCAAGAATGCCATTGGATGGACCCTCCATCACCAACCCAATTTGTGTTCTCATCTTTTACTAACAAAAATATAGATAATCTTAACAATTTCTATTCTGGTGGTGTCACATCCTTGCTCAGTTATTACCATGAATGTACTAGGAACTAAAATAAAATTATTAAGATAACCAATCGACAAGCAGTGCTAGATTCCAGTATGAGCATTGATGTGTGCCCATATAGGTGTAGACACATGGTTAAGGAAAATCTATCATAAATTCTCAAATTCTATTTTAAATTAAGTAAGTAAGAAAAAAATTAGAATGTTGACATTATTTTTAATGACTAGGAGCAGAATAAACTAATCTGGAGCTGACTTACTTTCTATGTTACCAAAGTATGGTTAGAAAAAATTGAATCAGTGTGAACATTAATAGATTAGTTAAGAACTTGAGTGAATACCCTTTAAATCTGTTGGAACTAATTATATAAGGAAGTCAAATATTTCTGTATACATATATATATGTATATATATGGCTTTATTCCTGAGACATAGAGTACATTATAATGTAGGTGTTGCTAATTAATTCTTCCCTAGTTGAATAAAAGTTGAATTCCTAGTTGTTAATATCCTTCTAATATCTTTCTAATACTGGGTTATGATAGCTCTTACTAAATATGGATAACAATTAAATGGTTTTATTATCCCACTGGGCTTTTCTTTTCATTTATATGTTTCTCTTCTAAGTTTATTTTCAAATTTATTACAGAAGAAAAGCAATGGGGCACCAAATGGATTTTATGCAGAAATTGATTGGGAAAGATATGTAAGTATGAGAATGTTTCCTTTATTCTGCATTTTACATCTTAAAAATTAGTTGAAGGATTCATCTTCATAATAGGACATAAAAATAGCTCTATCCCAATAGGAAATGCCTAGCTCATTTAGGAGGGTAAAAAGCAATAGAATCTGACAGACCTAGGTCAGGACCTGGCCCCTGCAACATCAGCTGTGAGGCCAAGAACAGTTACTTGCTGAGAAGCAAAACTGAAATCAGTGTAGCATTTACTGTATATCATTGTTGCAAGGACTCAGTGAGCTAACTGCAGAACATTTCAGTAACTACCTAGCCTATAGTATCTGTTAAAAAATAAAGCTTTCTTCTAATGTTCAGTCTGGTCATTTTCAACCTGACCTTGTTTCTAAGCAGTTCTGAGAATCAATGCAAGTCAATTAACCCCAGAACTTTAGTATCATAACAACTACTATAGCCTTATGGTATAAATGTCTCCTGGGATAAATGACAGTCACTTGTTGCTTCTCAAGGGATGCAACCTAGCTGAGACCTACACTTTACCCAGAGCTTTTCCCAAAAGCAATTAGCAGCAACACTTCTCCAGCCACAGTAGAAGGACCTGTTGGATCCAATCAGGATCATTTTTAGAGTTCTAACCATAGAGAATATGTCCATCTCTTTTACCTCAAAGATCTCTCACTGTCAGGCCTGTAACTTCAACTTCCATGGGGACACCCTTCATCTTTCTCCCCTCTTAGACTCAGGATGTAAGGCCCAAAGTACCTGGAGTCAAGGCCTAACTGTGACATTTGCTGGGCGTGTTCTTTAAAAACAGCATCAGATCTCACTTAGTTGAATATTGGGATAATTCTTTGCTCATAGGATTGTTATGTCATCCAATGACATAATGAGTCATAAAGTACCATAAAATAATTACTCGAATGCCAATGATTAATCTCAATGATGCAAACCGCCTTTTATCTTTCCTTTTTTCCTAAAAAGGTTGCCTGTCTGCTATTAGTATTAGTTCAGCCAGCAGTACCAGCAGCCATTTTCCCAGGACTGTAGGATAGAAACCTTGGATTATTCTTGAAACTTCTATCTCTTTTTATTCCCTTGATTGATCTATCCCCAAAAACTAAGAACCAATCCCTTCAAGTGTCTTTGAATCATCCCATCTCACCAACATAACTTAAACCATATTTATAACAATCTTGCCTGAATTGATACACATATTTAAAATCAGTTGGCTTTTTTTTGCCCCTTATCTATCTGGAAATATCTTCTAGAGCATCTTGAGATTTTGCAGTGTGTCCCATCCTAAGAAGCGGTAATAAACTCATTCTGCAGTAGCCCATGGGCCACTTGTGGCCGTGTTGTCTAGCCTTCCACTGTTTAGCTTCTTTTCCAGGCTATTGCCTCTTCTTTCCTGGCCGGAATTATTAGTAACATCCATGACTACAGTGGTGTTATCTCAGCTCTTCCCACCACTAAGGTTAAACTCCCATCCCCCACTCTCCTATCAGCACTGAAAGGTTCATTCAACTCACCCTGATTCTTTCAGAATGAATTCATTTCCTCTTCCTTCCTGCTTTTACCTAACACCTCTGTGTTGCTTTTTCTTTTTAATGTTTTTGGTAGGCAAAGAAACATAGTTCCTCCCAGGTTGCTTAGCACAGTCCTTGGTTTGTAGGAAATACTGGCAATGCATGAATGCTTTTTTCACTGACAGTTGCTTTTTCATTTATTTTCTTAATAGGAAGATTAGAAATAAAGTATATCTCTAAGTACACAACTCCAAGGGGAAAAATAGTCCCTCCATCTTTTCAGAATAATGACTGCTTAACATGTTCTTGTATTTTATAGAACTCACCTGAGCTGGATGAAGAAGGCTACAGCATTAGACCCGAGGAACCTGGCTATATCCTTTCTTATTTCTTTTTTTAAATTTTTACTGTCTCTCAGAAAACAGTAATGTAAACTCGGGTTTTCCAAAGGTAACCAAATATACTACTGCTAATATTAGAAATGAAAAAATAGCACAGAGAACAGCCTGATCGCTAACAAGCAAGCATTTTGGCTTGATCTATTCATAGAAAAGAGAGGGAGAGAGAAGAAAAAATGTGCTGAAAAACAATTGTGCACATTGTGGGTGCTGAGTGGTTTGCTGAAACCTGATGTGGCAATGTTAGTCAGTGACAGGAAAATAGCTCTCAGTGTCCTTTCCTTCCAGTTCATCTCTAGGCAAAGTATGTCACTCACTGAAGCACTTAAACTTCGTTAAGGGGTCCCCTAAATTAGCCTTCCTCTACCTGATGTTGAGGATGAGTGTGCTTGTCTGTTTGTGCCTAGTGGCATACAAATGACCAATGACAGCACTGCTCATTGGAATTCATTATCCTTGATCAGGTGCTAAGGCAAGGAAGATAGGTCCTAACCTTCCTCTTGTATTTGTTTGTTTGGTTGGGTTTGCTTTGGTTTTCTGCCAGGCAAAGGTACTTTTTCTGTGGATCTATGCAATCATCCTTATCTTACACAAAGTGGAAAAAAGAGCTAAGCATCCTTAACTGTGTTCTACCAACCAAAGGAAAGCACTTTTATTCTTCGAGTGAATCAGAAGAGGAAGAAGAATCACACAAGAAATTCAACATCAAGATTAAACCATTGCAATCTAAGGATGTTCTTAAGAATGCTGCAACGGTAGATGAGTTGAAGGCATCAATAGGAAACATTGCACTTTCCCCATCACCAGTGGTGAGTGGAGTTTCCATGTTAAGCTTTTAGTGAGACTGGACAGAGTTATTCTGCCTCAGTGCATTAAGCTGATCAGAAAATCCATACACTGAATGCTGCATGTGGTCACCATCTTATGAATTCATAAGCCTTGAGCAGCTCACTCCAGCTTAAGATGGTTTTACTCATTTCCTACTACAGTTCTTGTGCTTTTCAAAATGGCACAAATGCAGAGGATCACATTTTATTTTCTGCTGAGAAGACTATAATAAGAAATAAAATAACAAGACTAACCAAAGTCTTCTACATCAAATTTAACAACAAATTTAAGAACAACATGTAGTTCACTGACTTACTAACTGATATTTTTAAACATGTTTTAGTTTCCCTTTTCCTAGTAAAATGGAAACTAGAAAATGGCTTTAAAGGCAAACTTTTAGCCAGGTATATTGACCTACACCTGTAATCCTAGCACTGGGAAGACTGAGGTAGCAAGATCAGAGTTCAAGGCCAGCTTGGGATACATAGTGAGACCCTGTCTCAAACAAGCAAACAAAAACCCTTTCCCTTGCTATGCTCCAATAGAAAATATTAATAAACATTGTATTGTAAGAGAATTTTAAAATTCAAACTCTTTGTTATATTTTATTATTAAATAGCCTTCAGTACTTTCATCTTTCTCTTAAGCATCTCAAATACAGGAGTTGCACTATATTTATTACCCAAGTTGCTTTTGCCTACACTAAGCTTTCTTCTGTGTGTTGCCATCTACAAAATTTCTTTAGTTGCTGAGTCCCAAGGTTTAGAGAGATAATCCAACATTTATAGTAATTTCTTTGTGCTGTTTGATGAACACCACCATTGATTTCTCAAAATGGCTGTGGAGAGCAGATGAAAGTTGTCATACTAACAGCTAATACCTTCTTGGCATCTTCTTTAAGTAGGTGTGATCTCCTTACATCTCCATCCCCTGAAAACTAAACAACTTTCAAGTTATTTCTAGAAATATCTCTGTTAACCTTTCTAGAAGAATTGTAATTGTTCATCCACTGAGAATAAAGTCTTGTTTTCCTGAGAATTTTTTAAAAGTATATTAATCATGCCTTCTTTAAATTTTAGTGTTCGTAATGGTATTTATCATCTCTGTTTGGTGACAATTACAACAACTACTAATTGCAACCTACCATAGCAAATAACATTGCAAGTAAAATTTTTATCTTCCACACATCTGGTATTTTAACATATATTCCCAAAAAGGGAAGCATGAAATATGATTGTCTTCCCCTTCTACAATAGGGGAGTTAGACACTTTTAAACTTATATATCAACTGTGATTTATAGTAAATGTGGACATTTTAAATATGCACATTTTACTTTTAAGATGCCATCTTTCAAATCACTTATCACTAACTGAATATTTATTAGCTGTAAAAAATCTATTTATATACCAGAAGCCAGTTTACATCCACTTTTCTGGAGAGTGTAATAAATTTAGTGTACATTTGTAAGCTACCTGTGAAAGAAAGTTCACAGGATTAAGTGAGCAAATGTGCCTAAAAGCCAACCAAGCAGGTCAGCCTCAGAAACAGTAGATTCTTTTTCTGGAAGCATGTTGAATCTAAAAATCCTCTATCTCAAAAAGAGCATGGATGTTTAGGTCATTATCTGGATATTCCTCCAACCCAGAATGCTGCTGAGGATACACCACGAACAGTAGCCCTGAGTGGGGTGGGCACTTTCACATTCACAGGCAAACAATGAAAATCACCAGGGTCTGGCTATTGATTTCACATTTGTAAAAGGTAAAACATTGGACTGCTTTAACAGAGACCAAAGTGATAATGGCCTGTGTTTATCTCTCGCACAGACATCAAAGTCAGGGCTAGTCTAGAGAATGATAGAGTCCTAATGCAGAGGTCACTCAAAACTTTAGAACTTTCTGCATTATTGCTCCATCTTTCTCTGGAAGCTGCTGCCTTACCACAAGTAAGTACCGCCATGTTGAGCCCTTGAGATAAAGGGAAAAGACAATGAAAAGTAGATTTTTTTCCTTGATAGGTTTAACTTAGAAGCTGCCCCTACTTTACTCAAGGAATACATTAGCTGCAAGGGAGTCAAGGAAATGTAGTCATGTACTGAATAGTCATGTACAGAGCAAATATTACAATTCTGCTACTCGATGAAAAAGAAACAAATGGCTACCAGAGGATTTGGCATTTTCTGCCGCTGTATGTTAAATAATCTGTTATTTTGGGGAGTTCACTAGAAAGTGGGACTCCACTTATTTATCTTCAAAATGATATCCCAAACCAATTGAATACAGATATTTCCTTTTCAAAACTTATATTCACTAAATATTTAATAATAGTGTAGTTACCCTACATGTTAGTAAACAGTAGGATGAATAAAAACAAATTTCAGTAAAATACCATCTTGTTTAGTTGGTATATACTTTTCCAACAATAATCTTACAGAGTCTACTGATTTTTCAAGCATACTATTTCATTGTAGAAGTAAAAGTCTGCCTTCTATTAATCAAAAGTATAATTTTTTTGTCCTTGGTTGTGTTTGTGAATTTTCAAGGATGAACAAATGATCAGGAACTTCTTTTCCAATTGGTTTTCTATGCAGCAGACTGACTCAAAATTCCAGTTGAGCTTAACATCTGTAGGATGGGCTATCAGTCAGGAAGGGACATGACTTGGAACAAGGTAACTTTCTATAGTTAAGGCAGACTTTGAAGTGTTCCAGTTGAAAGGTAAATATCTGACAATGAGGCTCCTGGTGGCTGGTTCAAGAAACCTTATGCGGAGGAATCCACATAACATATTTTAGTGTCTGCTCCCAAACATCTGTGCCTCTCATAAAGTCTTGTGTATGACTGCCATTCAATAACTGTTTGTGAGTGAATGAGTGCTTGAGCAAACATGTGAGTGGAAGTGGGCCAAGAACAGTGCACCATGACATTCACCACTCTCTAGTTTTGCATCCACCTGCACTTTAGCCTCTTTGGTTCATCGCATGATGATTCACATAACTATGCTCTCATCCCAGCCACATAGTTCTATTTTATTCACATTAGTGATAAAAGCCTTATTGTATGCAGTGCTGAACCAGAGGTATGGTACATACCTCTAATCTCAGCTACTTGGGAAGTAGAGGCAGAAAGATATGAGTTTGAAGCCAGTCTGGACAAAAACAGAAAAACAAAAACAGTAGAGATTTCTAGCTCAAACATGGGAGGGTAGGGAGACTGGGGGCTTAAGTCAACTGGTAAAATGCTTGATCAGCAATTGTGAGGCCTTAGGTTAAACCCTCAGTACCAAAGAAAAAAGAAAGAGAGGAAAAAGAAAGAAAGAAGGAAGGAGGGAAGGAACTGAGCGGAGTGGAGGTATATCTTAAGTTGTAGATTGCCAGCTTTGAGCAAAAAAGGTAGATGAGAGTGTGAGGCTCTAAGCTCAAGCCCTAGTACCGGAAAAATTGCAACATCTAAGAAAAAGCTTTGTTTTTAAAGAGTAAGTTGCTTTTTGAAAGAAACTAAATAATAAGAGATAGAACTCTAAGGAAATGTGCAAAAGAATGGGAAAGGAAAACAGCAGTCTGAATTCAATATACAACTGAATTAAATGAACTGAATGCAATTGCCATTGATGTGATTTCAGAGACATGAAAATAGACAGTCATAGCAATGATGTCACAATTACTTGAACAGTGGGCTGTACTTCCTAGCTGGTGATGTTGGCATGTTAAAGGAGCTCTCCTTTGCCAGGGGCCAGTAGTTCATGCCTGTAATCCTAGCTACTCAAGAGGCTGAGATCTGAGTATTGTGGTTCAAAGCCAGCCTGGACAGGAAAGTTCATAAAGTTCTTTCTGGTTTCTTGGTACTGTGCCTGGGGCTTGAATTTGGGGCCTAGGAGTTCTCCCTGAGCTATTGTGCTCAAGACTAGCCCACTACCACTTGAGCTTGTCTTCTGGTGTGTGTGTGTGTGTGTGTGTGTGTGTGTGTGTGTGTGTGTGTGCAGTTAATTGGAGATGAGGTCTCATGAACTTCCTGTCCTGCTGGCTTCAACCCGCTGGCTCAGATCTCAGCTTTCTGAGTGACTAAGCTACTATTTATTTCTTCAGTGAGCCAAAAACCACTGCACACACACATGAAGAAATGGTATTTTACCTCTATGTTTAGTTCTGCACTAATTAAGAATTTTTTCTGGAATAAGTTACCATTAAGTTCTGACGCAGGACATGTAACCTTGGACAAAGGCACTTAATTATTTATTTAAGCCTCATTCATAGCTTTATCAAGGGCACAGCAAGATTACTAGTATTATATACTTTATACAATCCTTGTAAGGATTAAGGACACACAATATGTAAAGTGCTTAGCACTTTGTAAGCAAATTTATGTAATAAGACCCCAGAGATTGTCCTTAATGAATAAATAGCTGTTATTAATCAAAACATAATGCAGTTCTTATAGTGTCTACTCTAAATCCTCCTCTAAGGATATGGACCACTTTGAGAACTTACCAAATTAGTGGTGGAGGTGGATTTCTTTTGAAGCACAAAGGCAAGTAGGATTTTGAGGCTTTTGAGGATTTTTTGGTGTTGGGCCAGCGGTAGCAATTCTGAGGTATAGCCCTGGGTGTTATGCTTGCTAGGCAGGTGTTCTTCCATTGAACCATGCCTCCAGCTTGATTCTGTATCATCTTATCTGTGTGTATCAAGCAAGGTCTTAACGTCAAGCCTCTATCCTATCTGTAAAATGGAATCAGTAGTAATAATGTTAGAATGGCAAGGGGTGATGTAATGTACTCAGCTCCATGCACCATCCCAGATTCTGGGCATGAGCATTCCATTCCCATTCAGCTGCACTTTCCTTTTCCTGCAGTTGAAAGACTTGTGGGAAGCAGAAGGGAAATAAAACTAGTGAGGGAGGACTTGAGCAAAGTCAAGACAAGGACTCATAGAAAAGATGAGGGAGTAGGAGGCATCCTCTCAGGCATATAAACTATTGCCTCTTCCCCGCCCCCTGGGAGAAGGAATGAAAGTATCTGACAGTGGGTTATTAAGGAACAACTAAGTTTAATCCTGTTCCTGATGAGTTATAATCCATAATGGAGAGGAGGGGAAGAGAGCTTTGAACTAGAGATAGTCTGGTGCTGTTGGCCTATTCCAAGTAGCCCACCTGCCCTCCCACCATCAAATTAGCCTGCCAGAGAGCATCATCCAGGAATTTGCTGCTGCTTGGTAACAACACCCCCTATCCTGTCCTCACTTTGGCAGAAGGTTCAGCACCCTGATGAGTTCACTAAAAACAAAGTCATCAATGGAGGAGGCACACTCCCTTCTCCTACACACTAGCATTCTAACAGAGTGGGGTAGGCAGAGGCTCCGTACCACATGGAGCCTGGTGCTAAGTGCACAGCCCAGATCTCCTGTCCAGCCTCCTGGACTCAGAGATTCAGCTGGCATTCTGCTTACCCAGGAAGTTCCATAGGCCCAAATATAATTTAGGATCAGGGATCTCAAACATCCAGTGTATGAGTGTCCTCTCCCCTCCTCCAAACCCTCTGCAGATATGGCCAGTAGATACCAGTTGTGCACTGAGAACCTAAGCAAAACTATAAGCAACTCTCTTATCAAATTCACTCAGAATTAGCAGCTACGACAAAACTTTTTTTAGGCTTTATAGAGAAAGGCAGAAAAATTGGTGGCAACTTTCTTTTTTCAATAATCTATTCTTTTCTACATTTAAATGAACCATGTGCAGAATGAGTTTTGTGTTTAAAATGTATTTAAAAGGTTCTTTCCTTTATTACTAAATTTATTTTCCTGGAGAATTTTCTGCTGCTTTGATTCCTGACCTTTAAAATCACTATATCAAGTTTCCAAATCTTCATGCCTTCTGTACTTTAGTAAGAAGAAATCCCCAAGTTTTTAATATGTGAATAAAATATTCAGTGTGAGCTGGAGTACGTCAGCCATCATTTGTCCAGTTAATGTAGGTTAAATCCTCTACATGATACTTGGTTTCCCTGCATGGGGCACAAAAGTCAGATTTTTCTGGCATACCACCCACTTTGTGTGTGTGTTGATACTGGTGCTAGCCCTGAGCTTCCTTTGCCCAAGGTGTTCTACTACTTGAGCCACAGCTCCACTTCCAGCTTTTTTGTGAATAATTAGAGAGAGAGCGAAAGAGAATGCAATAAATGTAATTTCAGATTTAGAAGGAGATGGTATTGTTGTTGTTAATCTTCACAACAATCATAGAAGGTAGCAATTATCTCTGCTTTAAAAATTACAAAGTTGGAGCCCATGGTGACTTGCCCAAAGACATCTAGAAACTAAGAGATGGAGCTAATTTGAGTATATTATAGCTCTTGCTCCTTCTAATATTTATTTTAACCCAAAATTGGTTTTATTTGTAGATTGAGAAAAGCAGTGAAAGTAATTTCCATTTATCTGTGCTAGTAACCCAGGTATGCGTCTCTCTTCAGATTCTCATTCTAAAGCATTCATATTTGCTCTATAAGAAATTTCACCTGGGAGATCTGGTCACATTATTCTACGCTAATGTCTCTGTAAAGCCCTGCCACTTCCTTGGAGCTTTTCTAATGCATGTTAGCACCTGAGGTCACTAATGGGCAGAGAAATTAACAATTAATTAGGTGTAAGTGAAATATTTATAGGCACTGGTGGACTAGAACCATTACAAATGGGGCCACAGGCCTAAGGCCATTTATAATTCAGCCTTATTTTAGAGAGCAATTCATCTTTCTATATTTAAGAAAACACATGCTTCAAACATTTGTGTAATGTTTTTAATGGCCCCCAAAAAGGAATTCATAAACATGAGTGCTTATTTTATAGCCATCTCTGTGCTTACATCTAGAGAGACTTCATTTATAACCATTTCTGTGAGTAATAACCAAGTGGAGACATCTAAATAATACAGAACAAAACAATAATGGCAAAAAGTAATTTACTAACAATGTGTACCTTTGTTTTCCCTGAGGCTAATAAATGCCAATAAAATAGACCTTAAATATTTGTTATTTTGAACAAAATGAAAAAAGAATGTGTTACAGTCAAACAAGAGAAGGGAATAAATTTAATCTGACTGGGAATCATGGGAAAGGTCTCATGAAAAATGTAGCTGGCCTTGAAGAATGAATAAGATTTTGACAGGGAGAAAGACAGAAGCCTTGAAAGGCAGAAGCAGTGTGAGGAAGTTGGGGAAGCCTGCAGGTACCTGGGATAGTCAGGAAGCATCAAGGACAATGAGCAGCTATATGAAAGCTACATGCAAGACAGTAAGGGAAGATGAGGAGGGACGGTCAGCTGAAGTCTATGATTAGGGCAGTAAGTGTAGGGAATTCTGTTACATTCTGTTCTTGGGGCTTCGAAGGACACAGCACTATATTCCCTACACTGTTTTTGGATGGTGATTTGGGAAGTGTGAAGGATAAATTAGAAGATGAAACTGGAAGCAGGATCATAGGCTAGGAGGTTCATGGAGTATTACTAATGTCAATGACAGATGACAAGGTCCTTCCTTAGGCATTGCTCAGGAAACAAGAGTTTCCTAAGGGATCAGAGACCACTCACTAGGAAAAGAATATAAATTGTCCATGGAGGGTAGGGATAAATAAAACATATGGCCAAAGAACTGATGGTTCTATTCAGAGTGTCAGGAAAAGATGCAAATCCATAATGAGATTAGTTTCTGGGGACAAAAATAAAACATCTTATGTCCTCCTCTCATGACCTTCCCTGGCCACAATACATCAATGGCATTTTCCAGCCTCTTCCAATATTACAAACTTACTTCTATTTTCAAGGGACAAATTTGCTTGATAAATGTAAGCCATTCAAAAGAAAGCTTAGAATGTGTCCCAGCAGAGACCATTCCTAGGCCCTGTGTGTGTGTGTGTGTGTGTGTGTGTGTGTGTGTGTGTGTGTGTGTGTGTGTGTGTGTGTGTGTGTGTGTGTGTGTGTGCGCGCGCGCACGTGTGGAACTCAGGGCTTAGTCACATTCCCATAACTTCTACTGCTCCAGGCTAGTGCTATTTCCACTTTTGGCTTTTTTAGTAGTTAATTGGAGAGGAGATAAGAGTCTCATGGATGTTCCTGCTTGGACTGGCTCTGAAGGACAATCCTCAGATCTCAGCTTCCTGAGTAGTGAGGATTACCGGCATGAGCCACGTGTTCCTGTCTTCAAAACAGATTTAGAAACAACTGTATCAGATATGTACAGGAAGGATTCATAGATGGTATGCCATGCAGAACTACTACTAAATGAGGTCCTTCTAGGGCTTGAGCATTTCTTCTAGAAGATTCATGTCATCTTTCTCAATTTCTCTTTATTTTTTTTCTCCCTATGCTTTCACTTTTAGAGGAAAAGTCCGGTAAGAAACAAGTCATTCCCATGCTTTAACCAAACATGTATTCTTCTCATTTTCATCATCTACATATATAATGACTGGTTGTGTTTAACACCTAAACAAGGTTTTAGATTTTAAAAACAAAGCTTTGTGAAACAGGACAAGGTCTAATTATGCCACATGAGGAAAAACAGAAGTTGGTTGCTAAGTGATTTTGCAACCCTGTTATTAAGGGCCACAGGGTAATTTCTCAAAGATTCACCTCAGCCTCAACCATTTCAAGATGCAAAATACTGCTGTTACCAGTTGAATTATTTTTGCTGCATATACATACAATGAGCTGAACATTTCTTCAGTTAAAATTTTGTTGCATGGACAGCCTGGTAGTATCCTGAATGTTTGTGAATCTGAAACAGGAAAGGGTTGTGCTAGAAGACTTAGAATTTTTATGTTATTTTCATTTATGTAATAATAAATCAAAATGCTCCTTACTATAATTGTTGGAGACCAGAAAGGGGATCTTTAGAGTATGAATCACCTCCTGAATGTTTTTGTTTTCAGACCAAGGGATGATGTTTTTAGCGGCCCCACAAATCTGATGTGATATACCTATATATTTTTACTTGTGAATAGCATATAACAAATCTCGAGGGGGGTGGGAAGGAAAGATAAATGATGTTCTCTTCCCTGTTGCTTGGTTTATTGGGAGCATGTTCCCAGAAGATTCCATGCATGGGCAGATAGAGGTAACTGCTACCATAAAATACCAATATGTTTTCATGTTAGCAAATGCCAAAATGTGATCAGTTTGTTCTACTTAGCTCACCTAAGGGAAAGCTGCAAAGAGAGCAGACCCCTTATCCGCCCATTGACCCAGTCCCGGCAGCCAGCACCACAGGAAGAGGCTGCACTTGACCCAAATCTCTATGTAAGCAGGAAAGAGCAGTGGAAAGCACCAAACATGGGATCTAAGTATCAATTTTTTTCAAAATGGGGGCCCAGGTATTTTTGCTTCCAAAAAAGGAACACTGTATTTATGATTATTCTGATTGTTACTGAGCTCATGGCTAATTTCTTGTAACTGAGCATCAACTGTGTTTCACATGGTATGGAGCAGTACAACAGGGCTGGTGCTCTTTAGTAGCCTTTCCTTTTATGTGGCCAATGTCTTATATTCTCCTTAACCCTGGACCATCCTCTGAATTAACCAATGTAGCTATACTAAATTTGCCTGTGATACTTTTGAAATCCTCTGTTCCTCATTGCATTTTCTTACTGTTGGCCTTACAGTAATCTTAGCATCAAGTGTACCTTTTCATTTTCATTTATCTGTCTTCAAAAATGTCTTTCTCCCACCCTGTTGCCTCATTTTTCTTTGGATATGACCATTTTGTTGGTTCTGCTGTCTGGTCACCTCTGAATATGTTGGTGAGAAACACGTTCATTGTTTCATTTCCTACATGGAGTTTCAGATGATCATTGGAACATGTTAGATGAGATATAGTAGTTAGCCTCTGTGATTAAACTTATGATATACAGGAACAAATTTAACTATGGACAAGGTGGGTGGGCAAATAGGACGCTTACCACATAGCTTATTTTTACTCTAAAGCATTTACAAACAAATAGGAAGCTGGGCAGTGTTGGTTCATGCCTGAATCCCAGCTACTTATGAAGCTGAGATTGTTGGGATCAAAGTTCAAGTATGTCCCAGACGGAAAAGTTCAAGGGACTGCTCCATAAAAAGCTGAATGTTGTGTCATACATTTGTTAACCTAGCTACTAGAAAGCCTACCATAGTGGACATTGCCCAGGTACATACACGCCTGAGGGGAAGGCAAAAATTACCAGCAGAAAATATGGATAGAGGTGTGACTCATTGGTTAGAATACCACTCCAGCAAGCATAAGTTCAAATTCCAGTACCACAAATAAAAGAGGAAATAAAATAAAAAGCAGTAATGTTTATTTATTTTTATTTTATTTTATTTTTTGTCGGTCATGGGGCTTGAACTCTGTTCCTGGGCACTGTCCCTCAGCTCTTCAGCTCAGAGCTAGCATTCTACCACTTGAGCCACAGCGCCACTTCTGGTTTTCTGAGTGGTTTACTGGAGATAGGAGTCTCACAGACTTTCCTGCCTGGGCTGGCTTTGAACCGTGATCCTCAGATCTCAGCCTCCTGAGTAGCTAGGATTACAGGCATGAACCACCAGCACCCAGACATAATAATAATCATGATGCTCATACATTCTACTTCTTTTCCATCACATTACATGAATGATATAATGCTATGACTAGACTACATAAAAATATTTGATACTTTGTCCATCACTCCCTTTTCTATTTCCTTATAGCACTGAATTTAGCAAATGAAGGTATTTTAAAACTTCAAAACCTAAAATGCTGATTATTTAGTGAATTTGACAAGCAAGACAAATGATGTTTGGTTATATCTTACAAATCTCTTAAAACAGTTACTCATATTGACTAAGGCTAAGTGATTCTAGTGATTGGAGTAAAGCTTGGGAAGGGCTCTTGTTGAATGCACATTCAACAAGCTGAACCCTGGCTTCCATCTCCAGCATTTAAAAAGAACTGGAGAAATCTTGAACTGAATTTAGAATAATACCCTGATACAAAAAAATAGCAAAGCATATCCAGGGTGTGAATCTAAGAATCCTAAAAATTATAAGGGCATGGGTAACTATTTTCTTTTAGGGAGGCATGTTCATACTGAAAACTGTAAACATTTTCAAACAAACATATTCTAAACAAAGATCTTCATTCTAATGACCAAATCATAAATTAGCAGTATTTACCTAGTTTAAAAATAGCTTTGAAATGCAAGGTAAGAGTTTTCTCCAAGAGGTAAGGAATAAATTGAATTCCTAAACCTTCTCCAGAATGCACTGGATGACCAAGAAAGTTGAATTGATGTTTTACTTAAAATGTAGAAAATTTGATCAGAACATAAATAGGCAAATTGCAAAGTCTGAATAATCAGGACAGCAGATATCATGAGAACTTATGCATGACACAAATGCCCCAATCAGAGACAAATTGGCCTCCTGCAGACTCTGAACAACTGAATACATGTTTTATTTGGCTGTGCCATTGAAAATAAAGCAGGAATTCAACAACGAGAGCATCCCAAATTTATAAAAGAACATTTGGATGTTGATTTTTCTCTGAAGACCTACCCATGGTAGACTAAGACCTCCACCACAGATATAGTAGTCACTGATCAGAACTGATGAGTGGCTGGCATCTGTCCTGATTCCCATACCACCTGCTCTCCCACCCACAAGCCCCTGGATGTAGATCTTTTAGCATTTACAATATATCAAGATCAGATACTGAATTTAGTTTTCTTCTTCTTGGATGAAAATTCTGTATTCAAATAGAATAAAAGCAGAATGCTAAATACTTTCAAAGTCTTGGGAAATGAAAGGAGAAAGGATAAAACACTTCTAATGGGCAAAGATCCTGCCTCCTGGTTGGTAATAATTTTACTGAAAAATAAATAAATAAATAAGCAAGCAAGCAAGCAAACCAGGCACTGGTGGCTCACATTTGTAATCCTACCTACTCAGGAGGCTGAGATCTGGAAGTTTGAAGTCAGCCCAGGCAGAAAAATCTTCGTGAGAGTCTTTCCTCAAATAAACCTCTCATAAACTGTAAGTGGTGCTGTGGCTTAAGTGGTAGAGCACTAGCCTTGAGCACAAAGAGGCTCAGGAATAGCACCCAGGCCCTGAGCTCAAGCCCCCAACTGACTAAATAAACAAATAAGTAAATAAATAAATAGTTTTACTGACCTTTTTGTCCAGTAAAATTCTTCAGTGGTGACACTCAGTTTTCCATTTGGCTTCTGGAATTGTTTGTTTTGAAAGGATTCAGGTGGCTCTTAATTATAGACCATGAAACCTTCTGTGCCTGTGTTTTTCACAGCTTCTCTCCTAGTTGTATCTTTGAATTCTTATTAATCAGATTGTAACTGTGTGAATTTCATTGGCTAGTCCCTGATGAAAAAAATTTGCAAATGAATTTTTCAGAATGTTATCAAATACAGCTGTTGTAGTAGGAAAAATATAATCATGAACTATCAATTGAAAATGTTTTTTAAACTCATTGGGAACTAAGATATAACTCAATTTAAGTATTTGAAATTACTTTGGAAAGTACTTTGTATAATTTTTAGTTGACAAAAATTTTCTATTTGAGTCTACCTCTGTATGCTTGTAATCTGCATTTTGTTTTGCATTATTTCTCATGATTTTCTGTTGGGAGGATTATGTCACTTTTAGTTGCTTGATAGCTGTATTTTAAACATTTGTCATAGAATATCCCTTTTATTTTTCTAATTCGATTTAGCTTGTAACCAGGCACACAGAAAAGTTTATACGAAAGGTAGACTCACATGGAACAGCACCTGCAAAAAAACAATAAGGTCTAAAATCTGAGAAATGTGATTCAAAGCCAGCCCAGGCAGGAAAGTAGGTGAGACTTTTATCTCCAGTTAACCAGCTAAACACCACAAATGGATCTGTGGCTCAAATTAGTAGAGTGATAGCCTTGAACAAAAAACAAAACAAAACAAAATACCACTGGGCTAGAGCCCAATTTCAAGCCCTATGATTGACAAAAAAGAAAAAAGTCTAAATTATTACAAAGAAATTCATTAAAGTATGTCGAGTGCTAGTTAGTTAAAAAAAAACTGGTCTGAGAAATAAATTCTTGGATATTAGCCACAATGGTTCTCTGCTTTAGGACCATCAATATCAGGCTTAAAATCATAGAAAGAATGGAAGAATGAGAGATCAGAAATGTAAATTTCATCTCTGGTTCTACTAATTCAGTAGCTATACCCTTCATAGCCTCACTTTCTCTATAGAGTATAAAGGTCATTGAACAAGATTTCCATGGAGTCCTCTCAGGTACAAGAGAACACCAGGTTGTGAGCTAGAGAGAATGGCCATTCCTCTTCATTTGAGCTCCTGGCCTCAGTTGGTGATGTTATTATTCTCTGAGGGATTTTGCACTAGCCCACATCCTAAAAGGGAAATGCTGGACATCTCCTTATAATACACTCACCCCCTAACACTCCTGGTACAGCCAAAGATACTAAAACAACCAGAGCTTGTTGGGGAACATTTGTAGCAACCATCATCTAGGTTGGAGCAGTAAAAATGGGAAGTCATCAAGTGTCTGTTGATTGTGTTTTTCAGACACTATCTGGTCAGGCAGCTTACATTGTTCTTCTTTGTCCCAATCATGCCTACCCATTGGTAGAGGCTGCCCAACTCACCCTGTGACAGACAGATTTAAGTCTCAGAATCACAAATTCTAAAGAATAGTAACAAGAAAATGTATGGTGGAGTTGGTTGGGAAAGATGGAAAAGAATTATGAAAGGATCGACCTTGTTCAAGATGCATTGTACTCATAAACTGACATGTTGAATTAAAACACTTCTGTATAACTACGTCTTTTAACTTTTTTTAAAAAAGAAAATCCAAAGAAGAGGGTTCTCTAATTCTCACTGATATTTAGGAAGTTCCCTCTAGGTCTTAGTTATGTGGGAAATGCAATGTATCTATCATTCTTACCACTATCCTGTAAACAAATTTCCCCATATTATCTATTCTCTAAGAATATTCCTACCCCACAGTAATCTGGAGAAAAACTCCTGTGGCAAGACATTAAAAGCTATCAATAAAGATTGTGCACATCTTGCCTGTTTTCAGGCATTCACATTAGCAAAACTTTATTATACAACAGTTCCCTTCAGGGTTCTTCAAAGTTATTTTTGTGGCTTGAATAAGCCCTGATTGCAATAATGTCTACATTCCTCTGGCTTGACCATTTGGAGTGCATGTTTGATAGCTGTTTTGCAGTCTTTTCTCACTCAAGCCTGTTGACTGATCCATCATTCTCTGACTAGGTGTCTGTTCTCTCTTCCTTTTTGCTGGTCACAGAGGCGCAGCCCGGTAAGAACTCTCAACATTTTTACCTTAAATGTGTAGAGAAAATTGCTGCCCAGGCAAGGTGGCCAGATTGGTTCCCTGTTATTATTTGTGATAACCCAGCCTAAATGAGGCGAGTGCGTTAGACTTACTGGTTGGAAGCCCCTGGCTCTCTAAGAAAGGAAAGTATTTTAGAACTGTCAGAGCACTTTTCCATAGCAGACTAAATGAATACACGGAAATGCTGACTATTGATAGATAGACCTGAAGAATGTATATGGATGAGTGTGTGTGTGTGTGTGTGTGTGTGTGTGTGTGTGTGTGTGTGTGTGTGTGTGTGTGTGTGTATACAAGGACTGCAGATGGGCCAGAAAATACCATAAATGTTCATAGCAAAATAATAGAATGAGGAGTAGAGAAGGAAGAATAACAAAGAAAGAATCTGTTTTTATGCCATATTGTTTTAAAGCCTTGGTCATAACATATTGGTCAGTATACACTGATACATACTTAAAATTTCAATCTTGAGAATGGGAAAAGAAAGTACTTCTAGTCTGTCACTGAATTCTGAATTTCATTACTAAAGGCAGTAGACAGCTTTTGGTAGGGTACATCAATGGAGATTTTTACTACCATTGATGCATTCTTAGTGAAATCTGTCTTTTTCCTCAGGCTAAAGATGATGAAGATTTTAAAACAGCAAAGCAAGGAATAATTGCTGTGTTTGAAATAAGCCTGTCTACTTAGTCCCTTAAAGAGATTCTATGAAACTAGGAACATTATTCTCTGAAATATCCTAGGCCTGTACCAATTTATAACCAGCTACTGTTAGAGGCTGATAGTCAGCCTCAGGTGACAATTTGGTGGTTCTCTATTTAAATAAAACAGCTGTGGCTGGAAGATTGTGTCTTCAGAAACTGTTATTTAGGTGGGATGATTCTAACCAAGCTGTTAGGTGATATTGTAGATTATGACAGTTTACTCTCAAAGATTTATTAGTTCAAGATGAGAAATATGATTCACAACAAAATGACTCACAATATACATAAGAGCACCAAACAGTCACTCTGATAGGAGCCCTTTGAAGGTTTTCAATTCAAGAGGTAACTTTCCTAAATGTGGTCTGACCAGCTGACATTGCTTTACTATGTTTTAGATTGGTTATGCTACAGTATCTGGGTCATCAGAGACCTGTATGATGCCTCCAGCTAACAGTGGAACTTTCTTTTCTTTTGCTGTTTGAAATCTACTCTTTCTAAATTGTTTCTTCTTTATAGTTTCTGACCAACAGAATTTTCTTGCATATTTCTTCTATGTCTGGCTTGCACTGTGCTAATTCATTTGTGAGGGAGATTTGCTAGAAATGTTACAGGGTCTTCTTCATTGCCTTTCAATAATAAATAGCTGCTCAATTAATTGACATACCTGAGAAATGATGCATACAAAAGAAGCTTTTTACCTTTCTTGACTATTTGGTTATTATATATTCTTTTGTTATTATTGTTTGTTTTGATCCAGTCCTCGGGCCTAGGAACTGTTCCTGAGCTTTTTTGCTCAAAGCCAGTGCTCTACCACTTGAGCAACAGCTTCACTTCTGACTTTTGGGTGGTTACTTAAAGATAAGAGTCTTACAGACTTTCCTGCCTGGACTGGCTTCAAACCACCATCTTCAGATCTCAGCCTCTTGAGTAGCTAGGATTACAGGCATGAGGCACAGGTACCCTGAAGGTATTACATTTTTAATAAAAATGAGTATAAGTAAGAACAAAAGATCAGCCCTGGCATCTTCTAAATTTGGATTTCAGTTCCCACAGTACTGGTGACCATGTTTCCTCAACATCAACTTATTCATCTGTGACAGTGAAATAAAACCTTTGTATCAGTTCCCTTAGACCTTATTAATTCAGCTTCTCTGGGTTCATAGGACCAGAGCCTTATTATTTAGTAGCCCATTAGCAGATGTAATCATATTTATCAGAAAACTTTACTAATAATATAATAACTCTTTCTCTGACACACATACTAAGGAGAAATAGATTCAATTTTATGCAAACAAGCCAGAAAGTAGATTCTGAGAAATTAAGCCAGCCAGTTGAAAGCACCTAAATACAGGAAAACACATAGCCTGAATCTATTTTGATTCAAATTGCTTTTTTTTTATCATAAATAGTCTCAAAATAGAGTTGAAATTTCTGATATATACTTAGGAAAAAAAGAAAAGAAGCCTCTGATGGTTCTAGTATAGCAGTGCTAAATCTTGTCCAATTGTAAATTTATAATCTGAGAACAGAAAGCATCTGTAGCCATAAGGTTGAGCCCTCACAATAGTGATAACATAAAGTGTGTGCTTGGTAGCAGTTCATTCATGGTCTTATCCCTTGGAATTCTTCCTTGCACTGACATTTTGCCTGCCTTCAGTGGTGTCCCTAACGTTCTCTTAAGGCAGGTCATGCCCTTCCTTCCCCATGAGGCAATCCTCCCAAAGGTCTTCTTTTCTGGAGCATCTCATACTAAGAACCTTTCACAACTTCTGATTTTAACTAAATGTAATTTTAATTAAATGTAATCAATTCTTCTATTATCTGAACAATTTCATGGCAAGACATCATACCTCTAAAGAAGATGTGTTCGTGTTATTCCTGCTAGGATTGTTTGCATTCCAATAGTACTATAATTCCTTAAG
Organism: Dipodomys spectabilis; assembly: GCF_019054845.1. NCBI lineage: Eukaryota > Metazoa > Chordata > Mammalia > Rodentia > Heteromyidae > Dipodomys > Dipodomys spectabilis. The sequence goes on along the minus strand of NW_024870679.1, from coordinate 36,624,251 downwards.
TGACTCCTGGTTGGTGGTTGGTGGCCTGGTAGACAGCAGGTGGAAGAAATTGAAAGGAAGGTAGGAAGGGGTTGCTTGGTTCCCTGAATAAAATGTCCATTCAGGGCTGGGATGGTGGCTCAGTGGTAGAGCGCTTGTCTTGCATGCATGAGGCCCTGGGTTCGATTCCTCAGCACCACATAAGCAGAAAAAACCAGAAGTGGTGCCATGGGTCAAGTGGTAGTCTGCTAGCCTTGAGCTGAAGAGCTGAGGGACAGCACCCAGGCCCAGAGTTCAGGCCCCACCGCTGACAAAAAAAAAAAGTCAACTCAATGGCAGACAGTGACAAGCTTTTCTTTCCTTTAACACCTGACACTTTGATCTTTTTAATCCCATTGCTAACTGCTGGTGATTTCTGCTAGCAACTTGGGAACCTCACCTGACCAGGAACAGATAATACTTCTAAGAACATTCTAGAATTTTCAAACATCAAATACATGTTAAACTTGTGTTTACCTTTTTGTCTGCTAATGTTCCAGGAAGGTCTTATTTTTAATAGACTAGGTAATATTAGTCATTGATTTACCAAAGCTGACCAGGTAAGGGGTTTTGCCATTGACTGACTTATGAGTTACCCTTCCTTTTACTCTGTCCCCTCTGAGTAAAAGGAAAAGCTGATTTTTGTGGGTCTACCAATTTCAACTTCAATGCAGCACTGAGTCAAATCTCATTCTCCCCATCCACCTATCTTTGAGTTCAGTTTAATTGCAATAACAGAAATAATACATATTGTACATAACATATATGTGGTCTTAAGCCTTATAGTGTCTATTTCTAATTCTAGGGTGCAATTAAAAGGAACTTATCCAGTAAGTATATCTTAGCTATCAGAAATAGAGTACAGTTGCAAGCAAGAAATAGTTCCTTGGATCTTGGAGCATATACGCATATGAATTATATACTCTTGGGCTTGATTTTTGAGGCTTACTTTTTTTTTTACTTTTACAGCAAAGGATTCTTGTTATTATGATAAGAGTACCTATGAATAATCAATGTTTAAAGTTTGGGCAAAAGCATTGTTATTTTCTTCCTATATCTGTCAACTCTTGCTGTATCATTTAAGTATCAAAATTAATTTAATCAAATAGTATCTCTTGATAAAGGAGGGGAGAGAAGGAAGGAAAGAAGTAAAGGTAGATGTGAGTTACTCATTCTCATGTTGTTTAATATGAAAATTTCAACCGAAATGATAGGATCTAGCTATGATCGATGTAAGGTGTGAAATTAAATTTCCCTAGATTTCATCTGCTGCATGCAACACAATCTAAGGAAATCTAAATTCATGGTCCCCAGTTACAGATTCAACATCTCCTTGGCATTTTCAGGAAAATAAAAGGCAGAGGACATTAGATTCACAATCTATGTGCATATGGCCTTGGCTTATTCTTCAATGATAATTGAGAAGCAAAACCAGCCAAGGCAGCAGACATCTGAGAACTGGCATGTTCAGCAGGGTACAGCATTTCTATTTGATGACTTGTTTATGGTAGCTTCTTGGTTAATGAAGTTTTACAAATGCTGGGGTGGGGGAGGGGTGGGAGGAGGAGGAGGAGGAAGCCACTTTATATGCCAAATTTAGGGCTGTCTCATTGCCAGAGAAGAGGGTTTGCATTGCGAAGTTTTCATATTGAGTTGTTTATTGCTGAGACTTAAATCTCTAAGTGTTTCCAAACATAGTTCATATGACACACCAGAAGAGACTGGTAAAAATACACCTAAAAAGGCCTTTTGTCCTGTGCATCAGGTGAAGAAGTGGCAAGACCCAGGCGTTCAACTCCAACTCCAGAACTTATAAGGTGAGCATGAAAGACATTGGTTGTGTTTTGTGTAAGGATTCATGAATAATTAATCAAATACCTTTTGGGTGATATTGCCAGGTGCCGGTGGCTCACACCTGTAATCTTATGTACTCAGGAGGCTGAGATCTGAGGATCTCAAAACCAGCTGGGCAGCATAGTCCATAAGACTCTTATCTCCAATTAACCACCAGAAAGCCAGAAGTGAAGCTATAGTTCAAAGTGGTAGAGCACTAGCCTTGAACTGAAGAGCTTAGGGACAGCACACAGGCTGAGTTCAAGCCCCACAACCCCCCCCAAAAAAAATTGTGACTCATGATAATGATGGGCTTACCTATGTGTACATAAGTCCAAAGCACAATCTAAAGATATTATCATTTTTCCTAAGTATAGCCCAAGGGAAACCTTCAGGAAAATAGCCTACACTTATCCAATGTAATTGCCCATCACAATGTGTGGTCCTCTGAGTATGAGAAGATCAGAATTCTGTGTAAGAAGATCTCTTGGTCTCCAGAATGCTGAGATGAAACATAGTTATATTGTTCTATGAAAAGCAGCATATTCAGTTAGATATAATTTCATGAGACATGCATCACATGACATACCTGTCATGCATCAAAAGAATCTTCTATTCTGTATTTTTTTTCCTTTTAGCAGAACACTGTATTTCACAATATATTCCTCAGGAATATATTCTTTAGCCTTTACCTCTCCTATTTACATTTGACATCTCAGCACACTCATTAAGCTAAATGAGAGGAATTGGATCTGAATAAGAAATGGAGAAAGTTGTGCAGTCTTTTATTAAAAATCAGTACAGATTAGTAACTAGGAAGGAGAAAGAATAAAAGTTTTATTTAATTCACCCTATACCTCCAGTACCTCAATATTGGCTCTCTGAGATGTTCTAGGTTGGGGTGTTAGGAGGTTATAACTAGCCCATAGGGTGGGAGGTGCAGGATAAATTAGAAGCTGGACAACACAGTTTTTCTTTTTTAGACACAAACTTCCTCAGCAATTTGTCCCTTTGTAATGGGTTTTAAACTGGGTATGGTGGTTCACACTTGTAATTCCAGCACTTGGGAGGCAGAAGCAAGAAGATATAGAGTTTATGGCTAGCCTACACTACACAGGAAAGACCTTGCCTCAAAAGCAAAATAATTATAAGTTAAAAGCATATAAATGTTAACTAGGTACCAATGGCTTGTACCTATAATCATAGCTACTCAGGAGGCTGAGATCCAAAGGACCATAGTTTGAAGACAGTCTGGGATGCCAAGTTCATAAGACTCCCTCTCCAAAATAATCAACAATGGACTGAGAAGGTGGCTCAGTGGTAGAGTGCTTGCTTTGCATACATGAGGCCCTGGGTTCAATTCCTCAGCACCACATAAACAGAAAAAGCCAGAAGTGTCGCTGTGGCTCAAGTAGTAGAATGCTAGCCTTGAGCAACAAGAAGCATTAGGGACAGTGTTCAGGCCCTGAGTTCAAGCCCCAGAACTGGTAAAAAAAAAAATACAATAAAAATATAAGCAACAAAAAGCTGAGCTGGAGGTGTGGATCAAGTGATAGTGAGCTAGTTATATTTAATATATTATATAAGACATATACGTATGTATGTATGTATATATATTATAGAGAGATGGTAGATACAATGGTAGATATAAGTGGTTTTGAAAGTTTAGGATAGAAATGAGGTTTGCTATGATCTGTTATCTCTGATATTCTCTCCTGTAGGTATTGAGAAAGATGATAGTTTGAATTTTTTTTTTCTCCTTTGCCTTATTTCTGCTAGACTAGTACCTTGGTCTTCCAATTAGAACTAGAGATCTTATCTCCTACCATTATTCCAATAATGTGTTCCACATTTTTATATTATGCTTCCTAAGCTTAACAACAACCTTTTACACACCTGCATACATAAATACATACACAAAAGTACACACTCTTGTTTAACCAAGAACAATATTGGGAAGCATGTATATATTTCTTGAGAATTACATTTTGAGCCTTCTCCTTGTAACTTGCCTTAATGTGTGTGATTTAGCAAAAAGCCTCCTGATGACACTGTGGCCCTTGCTCCCCTCTTCGGCCCACCATTAGAATCAGCTTTCGATGGACAGAAGACAGAAGGTAGGAAAGACAATAAGCATCTATAGATTTGTTCTTCTTTTCACTGAAGTGCAACCTCTCTAGAGAAACTGGGTGTATTTCAAGGTATATTCTTAACCTACCATAAGATCTTTATGGGAAAGAAAAATGCCAATCTAGATGTTCTGTCAAGAATAGAAGTTTAGTTTGCACACCTCTGTTATTTTAGGATTAGAAAGTTTACTTCTGGAAATATAGCTCACAAGTTCACTCCTCAAAATAGGTCAGTAAAAAGAATAATACAAATCTATACAAATCTTTATCAGGGAGTAAATGCTTTGTGAGCCAAACAGCTGTCATGTGAATTGTCAGCAGGAACATGAACAGAGCTAGATCTTCTTCTACCCATAATGGTCACTGGCACAGGGCTCTAGCCTCTCTGCATTGACTTTCTTTTGCACTTTTTCAATGTAGGTTTCAATTTGATTGCTGGCTTGGGAAACCAGAATGACTTCACTTAGCAACTTAAAACTACCACGCTATGAGAGGCATACCTTCATTGCTGCCATTGTTGTTACTCATGACTATTAAATATTTATTACTAGGCTTGTGTTTAACTTTTAAAATTAATCATGTTTGGAACTATAAATAAAAAACACTTGGCATAAAATACCCTCTTTATAAAAAGGAATCTAATCTGTTTCTGCAATGTATTTACGCCCAATACCTATATCTCCAGTAACTCAGTCTGATCATATAGAATGTCTTTATAACAAGTGATTTAACTTAAGAATACTAAGGTACAATAAAACAGTGTCTTTCTAGGATCAATTGGGAGACTTTTCTTAAATAATGAGGACATGAGACTTGGAAAACTTGTCTAAACTGCAGAAAAACATAAAAAAATAGTAAATAAAAGAATGGGATTTTATTTGATTCTTCTTAACAGTCAAATGGGAAGACAGGACATCTCTACCATGCTCAATATTTACCATCATCGCTAAGTCCAGGGGGCTTGTTTAGTGCTCATGCCTCCCCATCAGAAGAAAGGGCATGGGAGCACCCAATGGAATTTACCAATTGTCCTAAGAGCAAAATCCAGAAGAGATTCTAGATCACTTGCATCTAAAGCCCATTGGAGCAAGTTGGTGCTGTGTGGCCTGCTAAAACTCTTTAACTGTGCATAAATAGAGAATGGATCAAGGAAAAAGCCGGAACTCAGCCTGAATATTTTCAATAAGGAGTTAGTAAAATAACTTTTCAAAAATTCCTAATACTCCTTCAGGGATTTAAACATCTGTAACTTTGAATCCTTACATATCTATGATTTCACTGTAATGCTATCATTTGTATTATTAACTTATTTGTGGCTAGTCTCGAGTTTAATAACATGATTATATGGTGACAAAAGGTGGGACTTGATTTATTGAAATTGAACCTGCCTACTTAAGTTATTGCATTTATAGACTAAAACCTTACATTAAAAAGTAGAAACCTGGGCTGGGAAGGTGGCTCAGTGGTAGAGCACTTGCCTTGCATGCCTGAGGCCCTGGGTTTGATTCCTCAGCACCACATAAGAAAAAAGCCAGAAGTGGCGCTGTGGCTCAAATGGTAGAACGCTAGCCTTGAGCTGAAGAGCTGAGGGACAGCGCCCAGGCCCAGAGTTCAAGCCCCATGACCGGACCCAAAAAAAATAAAAAATAAAAAAAAATAAAAAGTAGAAACCTTTCTTAAAAGTTAAAGTGCTATCCCACATTGAATCCCTGAAAATAATACTGTTGTACAACAGAACAGAGTGAAGATCGCCATTGAGGGCTGTAATGCAGAGGACAGCCTGCTCCCCTAGACTGTCAGTACATCTGCCTTGATTGTTCTGTGTGGTTTAACCCCTGATTTCCATGTAGTCTACCCCTGCAGTGTTTCCTGTCTACTCATTCTCCTTTTGATTGATTCTCCTATTCCTGGTTTAAAAGGCCTTAGATGACAGGAATCTATATTTTGGAGTCAATATATCTGGGTAAGATCTCAGCTCCATTACTTGTTTCTATGAACAAGTTACTTAATCATTAACCACTCTAATTTTAGATTCCTCTCCTAAAAGTATTGTTAATATCAACCACATGGTGGTGCTATGAGAACTAAAATACATGGCAACTGCTACTGGCCTTGTGTCAGATGCTTTAGGTACATTTTATGCACAGCATGGATCAATTGGGAGAACATCTATTACTTCCTTCAATTTTCTCAGTAATTCTTGAGGTTTTTTTTTATTATCTCCACTTTACACTGCAGGAGGGAAGCTCAGAGGGGTTAAGAGATTTGCCTGAGGTTCTGTAAATATAGGGGCTACATCAGAATCTATATTGGACCAACTTCCCAGGCGGGGCTCTGTGGTGAAATATAACAGCTCTTTCTGAAGGCTAGTTACGTGCTCATTGACCACTGCACTGCAAGAAATATCAAAGAGGGGAATAAATGTGAAATTCAGTGTTCTTAGATTCAATACCTAAATGCCTAAATTTACTTCAGATGTCTGAGCACCTATTTCTTTTTCTGGTTCTCTTAAAATATGTATCAAGCATTCAAAAAACTTATTTCTATTTATAATGCTATATAAAACTTGTTAGAACATCCTTTAAATACAGGAACTATTGCATAGAACCCAGAAATTTTCAGTTCCAATGCATAGTTTAGCAGAATTTAAATTACCTTATAGCAAAGCAAATGTATATAGGATTAAAAAATCTTAAGTTTTCAAGAACACCAGAAATCAAATCTATATGTGTACTAATATTCAGAATAGCCTTAAGTTACCAACTAGAAACCAAATACAGATTTTACTTTGAAAAGTTTAAATAGTTTGTGTACATACACAGATACACACTCATGCCCTTACACTCCAAATGCTGTTTCTATTTTATGCTTGAGAAGAATGAGGAGCAATGTATTTCTAAATTAATTGTCCTATATGAGACAAAATAAAAATTACCTCCTTGTGAGGGAGAGAATTTTGTGAGCTCAAATTGAAATTGAAATTTTAAGTTCTAATTTCTAGGACATCTTAGCCAGTGTAAATTGACATGTTGAACTATTTGTACAACTATATATAGTTAATAAAAACTAAATATAGATAGATAGATAGATAGATAGATAGATAGATAGATAGATAGATAGATAGATAGATAGATAGAGCGAGCCTAGGGCAATTTCATTTGAACTTACTCTAAGAAATTCTCTTCCTGTTTCCAGTTCTTCTAGATCAGCCTGAGATCTGGGGTTCAGGCCAATCAATTAATCCAAATCTGGAGTCGCCAAAGTTAACAAGGCCTTTTCCCTCTGGAAGTAAGTTGTGTCTGTCCTGTCTGGAAAAATAAATGATTCATGTTACTGTCTGTCTGCATAGTGAAATTAGTCAGCTCCAACAAAGTGTACATAAGCAACATTTCAACTGTACAATATTAAGAGAAGAGATGTTGTTCTAATAGTCTTCAGAGCTAAGGAGGACAAGGCAGGTTATTCAAGCAGATGCAGAAATAAGATAACAAAATGTGGAATGTCTCTTGACATTCCCCAGGCTCATTCACTCATTTATTAACTCAGTTTAGCAAGTGAGCAAAAGAAATTCATTTTCACAAGTGAGTACTAGGTTGTCACAGACTAAAGAGGTAAACAAGTCAGGTGGAGTCTGCTTGTCCCAGAACAACTAAAGCTACAGAGGACAGACAACCACAAGGAAAGCATGACTTAGAAAGCAAGACCAACAGGCTCGACAAAAGAGACCATACGAAATAGAAAATCAGGACAAAATTAGGTCAATGCAGCCACCAGTCTCGCCTTTTCCACCATGTACAAGTATCTAAATAAGAAGATCTTGATAATATTTATCATCCTTTACCCTTGCCTGTGGTAGATTTGTCTATTTAAAAGTATTGCTCATTTGGTCAAACCATCTGTTGGATTTTTTTATTCTTTCAGTAGATGGCTCATTGTGATCATGTATACAGAAGGCACTCCTTAGAATACCCATGGAAAGACTAGATTTAAAGGAAGATATTTTAGAAAGATAAAAAGCACAGTGAGTAATCTTACTTCTTTAGGCACACAAACAGTCTAATATTTTTTCCAGTTCCATATTTCCAGGTCTTTGTTTTTTGGTATTTAAAAGTAATCATAGAAGCTGAGCACCAGTGGTTCACACCTGTAACTCTAGCTACTCAGAAAGCTGGTATCTGAGGATCACAGTTAAAAGGCAGACTTGGCAGGAAAGTCCACGTGATTCATATCTCAAGGTAGCCACCAAAAGCTGGAAGTGGAACTGTGATACAACTAGAGTGATAGCCTTGAGCAAAAACAGCTTAGGGACAGGGCTGGGAAGTTGGCTCAGTGGTAGAGCGCTTGACTTGCATGCTCGAGGCCCTGGGTTCGATTCCTCAGCACCACATAAGCAAAAAGAAAAAACCCGGAAGTGGCGCTGTGGCTCAAGTGGTAGAGTGCTAGCCTTGAGCTGAAGAGCTGAGGGACAGTGCCCAGGCCCAGAGTTCAGGCCCCACAACCGGACCCAAAAAAAAAAAAAAAAAAAAAAAAAGCTTAGGGACAGCTCCCAGGCCCTGATTTCAAGCCTCAGGACACACACACACACACACACACACACACACATTCGATCAGAGGAAATAGAGGATTCATAGTCAAAGACCAAGAAGTAATTTATGGGGAATATGTTTTATATGTGATCCGGCCTTTTCATCAACTCTTTGAACTTCTCAACATTTAAAGATGTATTTGAAAGCATTGAACCATGTGATTTTGAACATTTCTTCAAGCTACTAGAAAACAAAGCCTATAAAAATATATAAAATTCTTGAAAAGGTTCTTTGTAGATCTGAGCTATCCAAATTGTTCTTAGAAACCTTTTCCTAAATGCCAAGTAGGAACATAAGAGAAATGTTTGTGGAGATGATGTACTGAATACCACTATTGGTATTTCAGCCCTGTACATTTTTGTTTGTGTTTGGCAGAGCAGACATTGTTGTTCAATTGAGGAGCATTTTATGATCATTTTGTGGTCACAGCACAAACTCACTATTTTAGGCTTTTCCTTTAGGTATTTTATTTATTGTGTAATATTTTGCTCATTATGTCCTTAATTGACTTTGTATGGTTGTGATTAATAAAGAGCACGACCTTTGATTGGCTCTTCTGTGTAGCTCATAGCTATGATTAAGAACCACATATTCCTAGGCTTTAGGAGCAGAGTTGTCAATCATGTTTACTGTGCAGAAAGACAGATGCTGTTTGAAAGCAAATGGTATATTAAGGACAGAAGAAGGGAGGGATTACAGAAAGAAACTATTCCTATAATGTGGTGGTAGAGGAGATGGGCAAAATGTCTCCAACTCCACATCCTCCCAACTCACTCTGCTTTTAGAATATGGAAGAATGGATTACACTTCGTTCACAACTAAACCTTAGTATGGTTTCTGAGATTAATGTGAATCCTTGAATGAATCAAGCATCACAAGAAAATATATATATATATTTAAAGGAACAAGAACAAATATTACCTGTTGAAATAGCAAACACTAAATTTGTCTACAAAGTAAGAACCTCAGTGGTAATCGAGATTGTAATGCTACACTTTTTCTAGGACATTTTTTGACTGTTGTGTTTACCAAAAGAATTGGTTCATCCTCCTTTGATTCAAGTTACTTTGCTTCTAGCTTTCAAAATTTTGAAACCTTTCTAGACTCAATCTAGACAATGATATCCAGACTGGATTAAAAAGCCTTTTCACAAGCCACCACCTGATTTATTGTAATTTCCATGATGATATCCTGGATTATAACTGAGATTGCCAGTTCATTGTCATTCATAATTCTTTAAGGACAGAGACTGTTTTTAGTCAACCCATTGCCTCTAGCTTTCATACAGGAGATGGATCTCAGTTGTGTACACTGGCTTGTGGAGTAATATTTCAATGAGTGAAATGTTTACACTATTGTTATTATCTGACATTCTTTTAAGTAACTCTTACTCTCGTGCAAAGAAAAATCTGAATTTAAATGTCTGAACTTAAAAAAAATGTGTATGGGGCTGGGAAGTTGGCTCAGTGGTAGAGTGCTTGCCTTACATTCATGAGGCCCTGGGTTTGATTCCTCAGCACCACATAAGCAGAAAAACCTGGAAGTGGCACTGTGGCTCAAATAGTACAGCGCTAGCCTTGAGCTGAAAGCTGAGAGACAGTGCCCAGGCTGAGTTCAGGCCCCACAACCAACAAAAATAAAATCTTTATGATATGGTGGGGGGGGTCAGTAAATGAGGGTAGAGAATGAAGAGAGGAAGGTGGGAGAATACAGTCTTAATATTCAACATATATCCCATGAAACTAAGAATATTGAGGGAGAGGAGGGGTTAGGAGGGATGGGAATCATGAGGAAAGGGGTGACATCATGCATTGTACTTATAAACTTATTTGTTGAATGGCAATTCCTTTGTAGAACTATTGAAAGATAATAAAAGTATAATTTAAAACTTTACCTAAACCCTGAGTTCAAGCCCCAGGGCTGGCAAAACAACAACAACAACAACAAAGCAAAACACTTTAAAACATTAATAGCCATTCCATTTCCGGTGCCAGGAATATGAATGAAAAACCTAATCTGCAGTACACTGTGTAATTGGGAAGAACATGATCAATAACGCTTGACTTTCCATCTCTTTGCAGCACCTCCACCACTGCCTCCAAAAAATGTACCAGCCACTCCACCTCGAACAGGCTCCCCCTTAACAGTTGCACCAGGTAAACTGTGGGTTTTTTCCATTCTGAGACAATATAGCCATTGGAACAAAATACCCAGACCTCAACATGCTCTTAAAGTGTTAGAAATTGTAGGGTACATCAATATGGCCCACTTTCATAACATTGAATTGATTTGAAGACTTATTTTAAGGTTCTCAAAAATTATTAACTTCTGAATTCATTTTTCCTCAGTACTACATTTACTTATAAAATGAGAGAAAAAATTCATAAGGTAAAAAAGTCAAATGTTGAGTCAACCACTCACTTCGTTTAACCTCAATTTAACAATTTTAAAATGAATGGTCTCAAGACACAATTTGTGTTTTTCCTAGAATCAATAAAAGTTTTGCTAGCACTATAAAGGCAGATCATGGATTCAAGATGAGCAGTGAAGTGTTTATTGGTGGGGCATTTTTTCCCCCGGGTGCTCACTCAAGAATTCAATAATTTCATGGCAGAGAGATATGTAAAAATTATGAAAATGGTAAGGAATTACCAGATCCTTTAGGCAGGTAATTTTGAAGACACATGTTTACCATCTATTAAAATCAATACTATGCATTCAAATGATGTATATTCTGCCAAGTCTTATTGGACAGCAAGTCAAAAGCCATAATGGTTATTTTATGTTGCTGAGCCCTACAGCATGGCTCTTTGTCACATTTGGAAGTCAATAGCCCCTTGCTATTTATGCAACTGGGGAGCTAGAGTACAGAACAGAGTATTTATCATCAATGGAGAAAGGAAGACACAGGCACTTATGAAATTTATATTGACTCAAATCTGATAGAGAATCATCCAGAGTCTTATAAGTAAAGATGTTTGTAAGTGCAAACCAGGCTCCATAAATTGTTAAATATAAATAAACCTACCATCAACAAAAATTGTATAGTGAGCCATGCAAAATATTATTACATTTGTTTATAGACTTGGGACCTTGAAAGTTAATTTCTTACACTCTAAAAATATGGAAATACCAAGCCAGTTCTAATAGCCCAACAATTATTTAAGGGTAAAAAGGCTCTAATCAGGCTTTCTACTTACTGAGGTAATAGTTTTTAATTTAAATAATCTAAAAATTTTTAAAGTACAGTTCTTCATATTGTAGTTATTATCAAATATTTCACACCAAGTTATAGAAGTTAGTTTTGATGTTTTTCTCTTCTTGTTAATATAAACTAAAAATGTAGTCTCACCTACAAGTCTCAAGTCCAAAGCCAGCCTAGGCTATAAAACAAGTCACTATTTCAAACAGAACAAAAGGCTAATGATAATCTATAAACAAAACAGAGACTTTTTATAGCATAGCTTTAAGTAGATTCCTATCATGGTTATGCCTTCGAGGTTAACAGTTTAGACTTGATGAGAAAATAAATTAACAATGTTTTTATGATTTTCTGCTCTGTTCAATGGGTATATATGCAACAGTTCCAAAAAGTAGCAATAACCTATGTGTATGTTCTTATGTGGGGATGTGCATGTGTGTGTGTGTGTGTGTGTGTGTGTGTGTGTTTGTACATGTTTATGTGAAAATACCTCTTAAGTGTTTTCATTGTATTTCTGATATAAACAAAACAGAAGACCTAAAGCTAAATGTGATGTTTGTTTTTTTAAAAAAAAACTAATATATATTATCACTAGTTTCACCAGACATTTATCTATTTTAAGGTACTAGAACATACAATCCTGATCAGATTCCCAGGGTGACTATCAGTGATCAATTCTTTGAATGCTCTCTTGTGTATTTCAATAGGCCAGATTGTCAGAAGCATCCTCCCTTTGGGCATTTGTGTTTCCAGAGCTTGTACCTATCACCAGCTTCTCAAAACAATCACCCTTGCTCACCTGTGAGCAGCCTTGAGAGTGGTATTCTCCTCAGAACTTTGCTGGTAAAGTGGCCAACTGTGGTCACCTTGCAAACGAGTAAATTCTCTCATGAAATGCACTCACACTATCAAGGTGGGGAGTTCTTCCTTCACTTTCAAGTCTTAATCTACTAACTATATTTTTTACATCTAAGATATGCCCACCGAGGCACCTCCCAAAACAATATATTTACCAGGTTTCTCCTCATCCCTCCCTCCTACAACCCTCATACAGATAAGATTAACAAAGTTAATTCGAAGTTTAAAATCACTACTTTAACTGCAGGAAATGACCAGTCAGCCACAGAGGCCAAAATTGAAAAACTACCATCCATCAATGATTTGGACAGCATTTTTGGCCCAGTGCTGTCCCCCAAGTCTGTGGCCATTAACACTGAAGAAAAATGGGTCCATTTTTCTGATACGTCCCCGGAACACGTTACTCCAGAGTTGACTCCAAGGGAAACAGTGGTATCTCCAACAGCTGCATCAGACAACCCAGCTGACTCCCCAGCTTCAGGCCCTCCTGGCCCCCCGGGCCCCTCAGATTCCCAGGGACCTCCTGGTCCTACACGCAATGTACCATCTCCGCTCAATTTAGAAGAAGTCCAGAAGAAAGTTGCTGAGCAGACCTTCATTAAAGATGATTACTTAGAAACAATCTCATCTCCTAAAGATTTTGGGTTGGGACAGAGAGCAACTCCACCTCCCCCACCACCACCCACCTACAGGACTGTGGTTTCGTCCCCCGGACCTGGCTCGGGCAGTGGTACGGGGACCACCAGTGGTACGTCTTATTGCTTGAGTGTGCTTCGTGTGCCGGGGAATGGCTGTGGCTGCTGCGGTGTGAGCAACACCTTCCTCTTGCCTGGCAATTGGCTTTAGGGCTTCAGCCATTCTTCCTTTGGTCTGGGTGTCCTGTGGCCCTGTGGCATGTCCCAGTGCACTGAATGCTCACCGTCATGGTCCCAGTGTGTGGATGTGTTCTGTCATGTATTCCCAACCCCCAGGAGTGACCTACCTCCCACCCTGCAGTGAGGAAGTGAAGTTTCAAACAGTAAGGTGTGATGGTTTGGAGTTCAACAGAGTTCTAGAAAGATGGATCGTATAGCCAGGAGGTCACAGATCACACGTCTAATTGCCCTGTCCAATGTTCAGGAGGGCTCTAGGTTTTGTAGCTTAATATGAGAGAAAAGGAGCCCTATATTTTTTTCCTCTTTGTTTTTCTTTTCTCTCTTTTTCTTTCCCAGCAAGGGAACTATGCTAATTCCTCTCATTTCTTTAGGGAAAAAAAATGTGCTAGACTTGAAAGGGAAATTTTGGAAGAGGAAAAAAAAAAACCTTGGCTTATTGTATCTCCAATGTCACAGGGCTGCTTAATCAAACCTGCTCTCTGATCTCACCTTTTGATATCCATCAGGCTCTGAAGTTGTTTCTAAGTACGAGGATGGGAGTGAGTAAAGGCTACCCAAAATATGTATGTTTTAGGATTCTCAGTGCAAACTGTCACATTCAATTTGACCTTTTCTTTTTTTTTTATTTGCACTACATTTTTGTGTTTTCTAATAATGAAAGGACAGAAACACCGGTCGTACATACCAAAGAACCATCAAGAGTTTTCCAACGCATCTATTCCATATCATTTACTTCTCTGTTGCTCGTTTATCTGCTAAGATCCTCAGTGCCTTTGCTCTTTTCCATGTGGGTTCAGTCTAAGCACCTTTCAGTAGCTGACATCATCTACTTGCTTTCCAAGTACACGAGATAGGAAAGAAGGAGCCTGTCTGTATTTTAATATTCACTCATCTGCTGCCTCTTTCTGTGTAGTGCCTTTCAAGGCTGCTCTGAGTTTGCAAATGCAGCTTCGCTTGGTAAAATGACATTGTCCATAGGTCATGGAGGGCTGTGTCCTCTCTTGTGCAACTCACAAAAACAATGTTGCACATCAATAGTTGTGCCCACAGTCCTCCTCCTTCCAAAAAGGAAAACAACCCAGTACTCAAATAAGTTTGGAAAACATGACTCTGGGCCATGTTCCAAAATAAAAGAAACTGTGAGTGCTCTTATTTTTCCAATAAAAAAGAACACGCTACAGTTTTATTCCATTAGATGCCATGTTGAGTGCTTTATGCACATTATTTTTTATACTCTCACAAAAACTCTACATGGTACATTACTGTTATTTTCCCCATTTTACAGATGTGAAAGTCGAGGCTCAGCAATATCAAGTAATCTGCTCATATTCACGCAGCTGGAGGTGATAGACTTGGAGTTCAGACACTCAGGTCTGTCTGATCTCGAGTCTGTACTTTTAACTACTATGTTAACTATGTTAACTACTATGGTACTTCTGTAAGGTTGCACAATGTCCCAATTTTATTTGAATACCCTAAACTGCATGATGTCATCTTCAAGATCAGCAGAATGTACTGCTTTATGTTTCTCTAATTCTTGATGGTCAAAATGCCCACATCTATGCCTGTAACACTGTTTTAATTTGGGAGGGATACAGCTCTGTTCTTTCCTGTAGAGACAATAAGCAGTTTCTATGCAAGCCATTGAACAGCAAACCCAAAGATGTTGTAGCTTAAGAGAGGGGTTTGGCTCTTTCCTGGGCCAGGCTCTTGGTCTTCTGTAAAGACATTTCAAAGAATGTCTACAGTAGTGAGCTATTGTGCTGTATTCAAAGTCAGCATCTTCTGACAGGATGGAGAAAACAGGGCAATGGGTATTTTCTCCATCATCTTTCACCAAGCTCTAAGAGATATATGCTTATTTAAACCTCTAATCTAATGAGAAAGAGAGTAGCTCTGGTATTCTTTTTGGAATCTTTAAGAATTGGATTGTTATTTTCATGTTTAGTTCACAACCTTTATTTGAAATTAGTTTAAAATACTGCCAGTAAAGACTATTGGTTTTTAATAACTGAGCTACCAAACACTGTACTTTGCTGGCATTGAATGATCAGACTTCTCAATGGAGGTTGAACTTGGCCAATGAAGACCATAAATAAAAAGAACTCTTCACCAACATCTCCATAATTAAGTCTTGGTTTATTTGCAAACTGTCAGAAACAAAAATTTAAGTACTTAACAATAGGATTCAGCCTAATGTTTTAAAGACAAACAATGTTTCCCATTGTGTACTGCCTTTTTTTATTATGTCCTGTACAAAGGAGTTTCCATTTAACAAATAGGTGGTTGAGTGATGTGACTAACTTTCCCTACACTTAGTTAATTGCGTAACTGTACTTAACTGAGTAAAGTATGTTCCTGGCGTAGGGCCTGTGACTGATCAAGGGTAGAAGCACCCGCAGCTTTGTGAATCAGAAGAATTACCTGATTCTGAAAACAGTTGGAAATTGAAAATTTGCTCCAAGACCTTGAATTTATTTATGGCAAAAAATTATAAATTCCTCGTCTGGCTTTATTGGAATTCCTTTATTGGAATGGCTTGGCAAAGGCTGTCACTTCTCTCATGGGTACTAAATGCCCAAGAACAGGAAGGAAAAGGAGTTTTACTAGCCTGTGGCAGGATTGGAAACTGAGGAGAAAGAAGAGGTAGTTAAGAGAATTTCAGACAGCATTTTCCAACTTGGGAAAATAATGCAGTGCTTAAAAATATGTTCATTCTCTCTCTCTCTCTCTCTCTCTCTAGATTAGATAGATAGATAGATAGATAGATAGATAGATAGATAGATAGATAGATAGATAGATAGATAGATAGATATAGATATAGATATGTATATTTGTCTCTCACCCCAGAAACACACACACACACACACACACACACACACACACACACTAACACACTGGGGTTGAATTAATCAAATATATTTCCTAAATATAAATCTAAGAGAAGCGATGTCCAATTCAGGCATCACTATGCCTAAGAACTATTTTAATTGTAAGTTAAAATTAATTTTAAGTTCCATCAAGTGCTTGATGGCCGCACGTGTCTACTTATCACAATGGGTAGTCCTTTCCTGGAACATTCTAACCATCACAGCTCTTTTCAAGAGCTCTGTTTTAGGGATTTTGAAATCTTGGTTTCCAAAAAAAGCCAGAAATATAGCTGGCCATTGGTGCCTCACGTCTGTAATTCTGGCTTTTCAGAAAGATGAGATCAGAGGATCACAGTTTGAAGCCAGCCTGGGCAGGAAAG